>NC_090924.1:712923834-713548834 GCF_040938575.1 Ambystoma mexicanum | reverse complement strand
GGAGAATGGGCCCAAATCTGGCAGACCCCAGCGCAGAGTCGCTTCAGATGGGGCCCTCGCAACGGTGGTGGCTTGTATCCCATCTGCAGGGGGAGGGGAAGCCAAGGGAAAGGTGGCAAGGAGGAGCAGGGTGCGCATGCTGAGGAGGGTGCTGAGGAGCGGTGGAGCAGAGGAAGAGGGGTCTATGTGTGGACCTCAGGACACACGGCATAAGTGGGGGTGTGAGCGAAGGGGCGGAGAAGAGCATGGGTGCATAGGAAAGGACAGTTAGAGGGAACAGGGGAGTTTGGATGGCAGCAAAGGGGGGGGCAACGTAGGAAATACCTGCAGAAGAGGAAAGGGGGAGGAGAAGGACACTCCCCGATGGATGGCGGTGACAGGGGAAGGTATTGAATGACCTTCACCGCCCAACAGGATTTAGCACAAAGAGCGTTGCACACCCCATTTGCAGCAGATTAGGAGGAAGGAGAGTACTTTAGAACGGTCCCTCCAGTGAGATGATGTGGGCAGCCCAGAGGGAGCGGTACAGCCCCTAGCATGATGGAGCACAGGGCAGAGGAAGGAATGCCTTGCCCGAGAAAAGAAGAGCAACAGGAAGGGGCTGATGCAGCCCCTCCAAGAAGATGATACCGGAGCATCAGGGTGGATGCCCGTGCTGGCCCAAAGATGATCTGCCCGGCCTGAGCAGGCTTACGGAACATGATTGGCATATAGCTTGGGTAGATATGGGGCTGAGGAGCACTGGTTGGTGTGGGAGGAGATGGGCCAGGGGGAGTGGGTTAGGAGGAGACATTGCACGACGTGGTGGGAGGTTTGAAGGGGGGGGGGTAAGGGCTGTGGACAAGGGGACTGTGGGGAGAATGCAGGGAAGCGGGGCTGGAGACACTGATGATGTTTTTAGTCCCTGCAAGAAGAGCCTGTTGAGTAAAGAAATGAGGAGTAGCGTTGTGGAGGCCAGGATGACACGGCTGTGTGAACACAGGGCGGCAAGAGGTGAGCAGGGCAGGGAATGGTCTGCAGTATGGGTCAAATTGGGGGCTAGGTGGGAGGTGCAAAAACGGTGGGTTGGGGCACCTGTGGTGGGGGAGTTATAAGGGGGTGATGGCAGAGGCCCTGGTGAGGGTGGAAGGGAGAGGTGTAGCCTTGGTGGAAGTACAGAGAGATAAGGTTTTGGATCCTGTGGCACATGGGGTGATGGAGGTGCATACTGATGGCATGGGAGAGAGCGCAGAGAAGGCTAACAGGCTACCCTATATGGGCATTATAAAGCCACTGGGCGCTCATTTGATGGTGGCTACAAAGAGAAAATTTGGGTCGGGAGTATGTAGATGTGTTCAAGCTTTTGCACAGGAAAGGGAAAGCTAAAGAGGGGTCAAAGGAGGAGGAACCGAAGCTGGCAGCAAGGCCGTGGATTCAGGTTACAATAGAAAATTGGAAGTCAGCATTTCTAATATATATGCTAGCATCTACTGTGAGAAGTACCCTGAAGGGTGTGTAGCTTTATTTAAGCATATGGATGTGATTAGGAAAGCTTTTTCAAGTTTCAGCGGTTTTGCTTGGGTGAGGTACAACAAGGTAGTCAGGGCAAGGATGGGTGCAGACAAGCACGTGGGGGAGATTGATATGGACCTGTGGTTGCAGTGGATGGTACCCACGTGCCCAGCCCCAACATTTCATGCAGTGAGCGGTTTATCGTGCCTTACCGGGCTTTCCTTGTTCACCCCGCCCTCCATGGGGGCAGGAGGAGAAGGAAGGGGACTGCCGTCAGTGGCATGCTGTGCCTTTATTAAAGAGGGTTGCTCTAGGCCAGTGTGCAAATTCAGACAGGAGTGCAGCAGATGCACAGCATGGCATCGCCCGTCAGACAATGTTTTGTGACAGGAGAGAGAGGGAGGGAGGGGCTAGGCAGGGTGAGGGATTGTGGTGAAAGGCCTACACTCCAGTTAAGGTGGAAGTGCTGGAGGATTGGATCTGTTTTTACCCGGATAGAGAAGGGGCTAGGATTTTGGGTGCGTGTTTCGGGGAGGGTTTTAAATTGGGGTACCGGGGGACAAGAATGCAGGCGGTGGGTGGAACACCTGAAGTTGGCATGGGAGAATCTGGAGGTGGTAAGGGCAAAGCTGCAGAAGGAGGTGGCTGAGGGAAGGGCGTTTGGCCCATTTCCAGATTTGACTGTTTATCTGGTGGTGTCCCCCTTGGGGGTTGTGCCTAAAATATAGCCAGTGAGTTTAGGTTGATTCACCACTAGTCATGTCCACAGGGCATGCCCGTGAATGATTTCATTGTCCCAGAGCATTGCGGGGTGTCCTTTGCAAATGTGGATCAGGCGGTGGGTTTGGTGAGGAAGAAAGGGTGTGGTACTTTTATGGCTAAGTGAGACATCAATTGGCTTTTCGGTTGTTGCTGGTGCATTTGGTTGCTGGGGATGCAGTTTGAGGGTGAAAATGACATGGACAAAGCATTGCCGGTGGGCTGTGTGGTGTCATGTGCATTGTTTGAGTGTTTTGGCTTCTTTCTGCAGTAGGTTCACACTTTGGATGATTTCTTGTTTATCAGTGGGGCGAGTGAAGAATAGGATTGCCAGTGGATGCTGGTAGTTTTTCAGTCATTGATGCTCGAGTTGGCAGTGTCATTGGCAGGAGGATAAGACTGAGGGCCCGGCAATGGTTCTAACTTTTCTGGGAATTGAACTGGATTCTGTGGCTATGGCCTCATACTTGCCGGACGACAAGGTGAGCAAGCTGGTCTAGTTGCTGGAGAGGGTTTTAGTGGTGCATAAGATTATGCTGGTGGACATGCAAAGACTGGTTGGGCATCTCAATTTGGTGTATCGGATTGTGGCTCCGTGTCTCATCTTTTGTAGAAATAGGGCCCATTCTATGGCGGGAGCAAGGCACCCACATCACAGGGTGATGGTTTCAGGGGTTGTCAGGGAGGATTGTAGGGTATGGCTGAGATTTTTGGAGTAATTTAATGGTGCGTCTATGTGGCTGCAAGGGGACTCTGTGGCTTGGGAGGTGCAGGTTTTCTCTGTTGTCTCAGCCTCTAGAGGATTTTGCATGTACTGGAGGGGTAGATGGTGTGTGGAAAGGTGGTCTGGGCAGTGGCAAGAGGGGGGGGGAATAGCATTCCTGGAATTTTTCCCGTTGCTGGTGGCTTTGGTCTTGTGGGGCAGAGAGTTGCAGAATAAAGTGAATTGCAATGTGGATATGCGGCAGTGGTTAACATTGTGAGCACACAATCCCCTAGGGACCAGAGGGTGTCCAGGCTAATGAGGGAAGTCATTCTGAGGTGCCTACAATGGAATGTGGTGTTTAGGCCTGCCAGGTAAGGAACAAGTTACTTACCTGTAACTGTTGTTCTCCAGCATGGGTCTGGCATGGATTCACATGCTCATGAATATTCCCCGTCGTCAGGCCGGGAATCCTCGGTGTAGAAAAAAAATCAGTATCCGTTTCGTTTCTGATCTGTCTTTCTTAGTAGTAACCAATCACTGGTCTCTGGGTCATACTGCCCCCCAGCCAATGACTGCCCTCTCCCTAAGCCCCGCCCTTGGCAGCCATCCTCAGATTTGGTAGCACGTAAAGGGCAGTACGACCAAGTGAAGAGCCGCATAGGGGTAGGCCGGAGGGTTTGCATGTGAATCCATGCCAGACCCATGCTGGAGAACAACAGTTACAGGTAAGTAACTTGTTCCTTCTCCAGCATGGGGTCTGGCATGGATTCACATGCTCATGAATAAGAGAATACATAGCAGTACACACATGCACAACCACAGGAGGTGGCAACAGGCTCAACATTAAGCAATACAACAACTCATCATTAAGCAACTCTTACCTCCTCACCAGGCTCACCTTAGACGAACAGGTTGCGCAGCACTGTTTGGCCGACCCTGGACTCCTCCCTGGAGTCCCGATCGACGCAGTAGAATCTTGTGAAGGTGTGCATCGACCTCCACGTCGCAGCCCTGCAGATGTCCAGCAGGGGCACACCAGACAGGAATGCTGTGGTAGCACCGATCGCTCTGGTCGAATGGGCTCTTGGACGGCCGGGCAGCGGTCGGTTTGCCAACCGGTGACAGTGCATGATGCAGCCGGAGAGCCATCTGGAAATGGAAGTCTTCGAGAGAGCCTTCCCTTGATTCACAGTCCCAAAGTTCACAAACAGCTGTGACGTCTTCCGAAAACTCTTCGTGCGGTCCACGTAGAACTTCAGCGCTCTAGCTACATCCAGCGAGTGCAAAGTCCTCTCGGCCGGCGACGAAGGCGACGGGGAGAAAACTGGCAACACCAAGGGCTCGTTGAGGTGGAAGTCCGATGGCACCTTGGGCATAAAGGAGGGGTGTGTCCTCAGCACCACCCTTGTGTCATGAAAAGTCAAGTATGGAGGCTTGCAAGATAGGGTCTGGATCTCTCCCACTCGTCGTGCGGAGGTGATGGCCACGAGGAAAGCTGTCTTCCATGACAGGAACTTCAAAGGCGCCGAATGCATAGGCTCGAATGGGGCCCCCATGAGCCTGGTCAGCACCACATTAAGCTCCCACGCCGGGGCAGGGGCCTTCACCGGCGGGAATGATCGGAATAGTCCCTTCATGAATTCTTTCACGAGGCGATGAAACCACAAGGACGCCCGTCCCGTAGTCCTGGTATATCGGGAGATTGCAGCCAGATGTATTTTGATGAGGCGTGAGCCAGTCCAGCTTTGGCCAGCGACAGTAGGTACGGCAGTACTTGAGGGGCCGTAATCCGCAGAGGGTTAATCTTCTGTGCACGGCACCAGACAGAGAACCTCTTCCATTTATGTCCATAGCACGAGAGTTGAGGACGCCCTGGCCTTTGCGAGAACCTCTCTGCAGTCGGCCGGGATGTCGAACCCTCCAAACTCTAGTGCTGCAGGAGCCAGGCCTGCAAGTTCAGCGACTCCGGGTTGTGGTGAAGAATGACGCCTCCTTCTCTGGAGAGAAGGTCTGCGTCCGTCGGCAACTTGACTGGTGGGGATGTTGACAAGTCCAGAAGGTCTGGGAACCAGATCTGTCTCGGCCACGCCGGTGCGACTAGGATCATCCTGCACCGGGACCTCTTGAGCTGGTTGATGAGCCGGAGCAGCAACGACAGCGGAGGGAACGCATAAAGAAATAGTCCGTCCCAGGGGAACGAGAAAGCATCACCCATGCTCCTCAGCTGGGGGAACCTGCTGGCGAACCTCCGGCACTTGGACTTTGTCGCCGTCGCGAAGAGATCAATTTGGGGTTCACCCCATCGTCGGAAGAGTCGATCCACTTGATCCTGGTGTAGTTCCCACTCGTGGCACGAGCGCAGCTCCCTGCTGAGTGAGTCGGCGATCGTGTTTTTTATTCCTGCCAGATGAAGAGGCACCAGAAACATCCCCTGGGCGACAGCCCAATGCCACAGATCCTGGGCTTCCTTGGATAGGGCAGGGGACCTGGTTCCGCCCTGCTTCCGGATGTAGAACATCGTGGTGGTGTGGTCGGTGAAGATCCTCACCACCTTGCCCTTGAGGGACGGAGGAAAGGACCTGAGGGCCCAGAACACTGTGCGGAGCTCCAAGATGTTGATGTGGAGAGACTTCTCCTCCGGGAGCCATAGGCCTCTCGCGTGAAGATCTCCAGAGTGCGCTCCCCAACCTTCCAGGGAGGCGTCCGTCGTCACCGTCACCTGGTGAGCTGGGGTCTGAAAGTCCGTACCCGCCGACAGTCCGTACCCCACCACCGGATCGCCTGACGGAACGTCTCGTTGAGAGGGATCCTGTCCTCGAAGCTGCCTGTCGACTGGACCCAGCGGGCGTCGAGGCACTCTTGTAAGGGGCGCATCCGAAGCCTGCAAAGGCGCACCAGATAAATGCAGGAGGACATCATCCCGAGGAGGGATTTGAGAGATCTTACCCTGGCCATGTCCGTGGCCAGCAGACGCTGCACCTTGCCCAGAATGGTCCTGGTCCTTTCCTCCGACGGCGAGGCCAGCCGTGCCACTGTGTCGAGCTTGGCTCCCAGAAACAGGGCGACTTGCGACGGAACCAGGTGGGATTTTGGAAAGTTGATGGAGAATCCCAGGTCCGTGAGCAGCTGGACGGTCTTCGCAGTGTGCTCCACGGCGAGCCCCCCTGTCCTTGCCCGGATGAGCCAGTCGTCCAGGTAGGGGTAGACATTCATCCCCTGTAGGCGCAGCCGCGCCGCCACCGGTGCGAGGCACTTGGTGAACACCCTGGGTGCCGACTTCAATCCGAACGGGAGGGCTTTGAACTGGTAGTGCCGCCCTTGGACCACGAACCTGAGGAACTTTCGGTGTCTTTTTAGAATGGGGATGTGGAAGTACGCATCCTCCAAGTCCAACGACGACAGGAAATCGCCCTCCTCCAGCTGTCCCAGCACCTGCTGGAGGGTGACCATACAGAACTTCTGTGCCTTGATGTACTTGTTCAGTCGTTGTAGGTCCAGGATGGGGCACCATCCTCCCGTCTTCTTTTTTACGAGGAAGTACCTTGAGTAAACTCCGGAGCCCCGAAGCCTCTTTGGGACGAGCTCGATGGCACCCTTCTTGAGCATCGCCCTTACTTCCAACAGTAGTTGAGGGATGTGATTTTCCTTCCTGGCCACGGGTGGAACACGAGGGCACTTCTTCTGAGACTCGAGGGTGTGCTCTTGGGCCAGGGCATCCAGCACTCAACGGTCGGTGGAGATGGACTCCCACACCCTAACAAACCTCGCCAGCCAGCCTCCCACCGGGGTGCTTCGGCGGGTGCCCGACCCCACGGGCGGTTCAATCTTGTTTGGAGGCCGCCTTGCCTCCTTGACCTCCCTGTCGACGACGACGGCCACCACCCGACTTGCCGCGTCCCCTGTAGGCTTCCTGGGACGAAGATCTTGCAGCTTGGTGGTACGTGGAGGAGCCACTGCCGGATCCCTTGGAGGCACCTTGTCTGCTCCGAAAGGACGGCCGTCGTTGTTGGAGCACTCCCAGTCCCCGGGCTGTCTCCGTGTCTGTCTTGATGGCCTGAAGGGACTCATCAACCGCCTTCCCAAACAGGTTGTTCCTGTCGAAGGGCATGTCCAAAACCTTGGCTTGTACGTCCTGGTGGAAATCCGTGGCCTTGAGCCATCCTCGTCATCTCAAGCAAACGCTGTTGCCCAACTGACGGAAACCGGTGTCGGCGATGTCCGTTGCCACCGTGATGGCGTGGTCCGAAGCAATCTCACCCTCCTGTAGGATTTCAAGGGCCTCAGGCCTTTTGGCGTCCGGAAGGAAGTCCAACAGAGGGGAGATTTTGAACCACAACTCCCTGTCGTAGCGGGCTACGATAGCCAGGGCGTTGGCCGCCTTGATAGTCATCGCTGTGGATGAGATGATCCGCCATTCCATCGTGTCCAACTTCCTGCCCTCGCCGTCCGGCGGGGAGGTTGATGTCGAGGCCGATGCCTCCCGAGCTTTCTTTGCCGCCGCCGCCGAGACGACCGAATCCAGGGTAGGTTGCGTCCTCATGGAGACAGTAGCGGCCTAACGAATGCTCATCCTCCTTGAAAACATTCTGAAGCTGGCATCCAGGGCAGGTCCTGAACAGCTTCCCGGGCGTCGGGCTTCCTTTCTCCTGGGCCATGTCCGGGGTAGGCCTCGGAACTTCTGGAATCCTCCAAAAGCGTAACTCGACGAAATCTTCACCCTTGAGGGGTGTAGAAAACTCTGAAACGGATCCCCGTTGATCAGATGTAGAAACGGTGGAGCTTGAGGCTCCATTTAACCGAAAAATGAGAAAAATCTCCAAAAAAGCGCGAAAACCCAGCAAAAGCTCGAGAGCTACAGCACGAGGACTCCCAACACTTGAACGTGTGGTAAAAATCTGAGGATGGCTGCCAGGGGCGGGGCTTAGGGAGAGGGCAGTCATTGGCTGGGGGCAGTATGACCCAGAGACCAGTGATTGGTTACTACTAAGAAAGACAGATCAGAAACAAAACTGATACTGATTTTTTATACCGAGGATTCCCGGCCTGACGATGGGAAATATTCATGAGCATGTGAATCCATGCCAGACCCCATGCTGGAGAAGGATAACAGCATCGTTGATGCATCATTTCATTTTCAGTGGAAGAGATTCCGTGGGCTGGCACCAGAAGCAGAGGTGGAGGGGCACCAGATCCCAGAGGAGTTGTGGCAGCTAGGAGGTTGAGAGCTCTGCATTTAGTAGAGGGTTCACTGGCCCTAGCATCACATGCTACATACAGGAGAGCATGGTTGGAGTTTCTGGGGTGGGAGCACGCAGTTTGCAGGGGATGGATGATGCGGAGGAGAGAAGGAGGGAGGATGTGACTGACTTTATATTGAGCTGTGTGGATAGGGGTTGGTCCGGGGCAACGATAGCAGGGAAGCTGGTGGGAATTGCTGTTTATGAAAAGTGTTTCTGGGGATTTCAGCCTAGAGGGGGGGGAATGGCAGGTAGGATGTTGGAACATGGGCGAGGGAAAAGGGGAAGATGAAGGACAGCAGGAGACCAGTGTCAGAGGGCTTGTTAAGTCCTTAAAGGCATATGCTGGTCGCAGTGGGAAAGAGACATGTTTATGGCATGTTTTATGTGGTTGTTTTTTGGGGCATTTTAGGTGTCAGAGTTGGTACTGAAAGGGCAAGGGGATGGAGGCCTTACCTTATGTGGAGGGATTTTTGTCTGAAGACTGCATGGTTATCAAAATGTGTAAATCAAAGATGTGAACCCGCATGGTCCTTTTAATTATTTTAACACATCGTACGATGGATAGGATGGAGAACAACTCTCACTCTAAACAGGAAGACTGACTAAGGAAGTTGACAAAACGTTCCGGTTTAATATCAATTATATAAAACAGAGATTACAACGGACATCAAACAGCATGATCTCAGCGCATTTCATAAAAATTATACTTTTATAGCAAAAACCCATTATACGTGATGTCATAATACGTGGTGAACTACAAAAACCTACAGGGGATCGTGGTAGGCTCAAGGGGAACATCCAAGTATACCTTCTATGTGGGATAGAATTGTGATTGGGTCTCTACAGTCATGTGGGCAACTCATGCCCTCCCTTAGTGCAAGTCATCTTAATGGCTTGTTAGCTACACGGCAGACCAGTGGCTATCCAACTACAAGGCCCTTTGTTATATGGCCTTCTACAATTGGTTGGCACACTTGTACCCTTTTGGAATATGGATTCTCTAGCAGCACATATGCTGGTACTGTAAGTGGTTTCAACCCAGCACTCCACCTAAGTCAATGCCTAGCGTGAGATGCCCAGCTAGAACCCTTATTTATATATTTGTATGTCAAAAGTTCTTTTATTTCTGGATGATGTACCCTTATATAACGCCCCTCTCCTTGAATCCCCCCCGGTCTCACTGAACCAAGAAGTAGGTTTGTTTTGCAAAGTTAAAAGATTTATTTGATGAATTAAACTATATATACATACATACATATATATATCACTTTCATGAATATGAACAATATCTAGATATCACACTTATTAATATTTATATTACACACTGATCAGCAATGGGTGATATCACAACAATACACAATCTCTAATCAATAGGAGTATGGGTGAGAAGAATAATGTAGCAGAGAATAAAACTTTGTGTGGGTTCAATGAAATGCAATGATATGAAATTAATGCAGCACAGAAATGAAACGTGATATGAATTCAATCAAAGACAATGTAATCACTCTTTCCCCCTGTTATTACTCAATCCCCCCTAGTAGGGAGTATGAAGAGACACACAGGTTTCAGGAATATACAATCAACAATGCAGTTCAATCCTGATTCCCCCAGCAAGCTTAGAGAACAGGAATAATTTTACACAGGTCAAATGCTTTTGAATGCAATTTGAAATGAATGGGAAAAATGCTAAAACGGATTTTAATTCGCTAAATGGGATTCAAAACTAATGGGAACCGCTTTGGATAGGTTCAGGTAGACACTAGCAATGATGTTTGAATGACTGGCAGATAGGAAACTGAATTCAGAAGTTGAATGCAAGAAATAGCCATTTTATATGGAATGAAACTGAGCCAAATGCAGAATTGCGGCAAACTTTTCAGCGCACGAGAAATGCGATTACAGAAAAATGATAAGGAGTGCGGTTCTTAGTTCGAAAGCTGAGGATGTTATCCTCGATTTGACACTTAAATTCCGTTCCTAGCGGTTCAGGAGTTATGAAGGTTTTAGTAAAGGTCGATTTTTCTCAAAAAGAGTCAAGATTTTACAAATGGGAGATGCGCTTTTGAATTACAAAACAAGGAAGCTACACGACAGCGCACCCACCAGACCAGTGGCGCCACCGGTTGATTGGGCCTGCCGAGAAGCTTGCCTTTCTTCAAAAATATATAAGCGCAAAGATGATTTATCACTACAATTATCACAGAATTATATGGATGAGAGAAGGATTCAAGATGGACAAAAGAGATTCTACAATGCAGTTCTGGATATGTTGTAATGGGTTGGATGGGATTACTTAATGCTAAGAGATGGGTTATGGACAATTCTATGCTAAATACTCACAACTATGGCTTGGGATAGGAATGGGCCCGTCAAAGATCTGGCCAAAGGTTTGGACTGGGATCTGCTTGCCACCAGACAGGTTTCAGACGCTTGCTTCCGCACTCAGCACGGCCTCTGGTTACTGCACGGCCTCTTGGACTGGATCTGACTGTTTGGTTCTGGGTTACAGCTCTGCTCTATCGGTTTGGATCTCTGGGTTCTAGCAAGGGTTCTTGGCAAGAGCATCCAAAACAGCACAGCCACGCTGTTGAATTGGTTGGGCCCCGTGGAAGTTTGGGGTTAAAATCAGGTGGCAAGATTCTAAAGGCCAGCTGAGAAGGGTTCAGCTTTTGGGAGTGGGCTTTCTGCTTCAGGATTCTGGAGTCTGAATAGTTCTGGAGTTTGGATAGTTCTGGATCTGGATTCTCCTTCAGAGCGATTCGCCAGTGGATTAGTGAATGTGTGCGTCTATGCTCTCAACAGTCCCTATGTATGTATTTCCCAATTGGGTGGGGAAGCTGATTATACTAAGCCCACACTCTAGGAAACTGATTGGTCCCAGTATTCCCTCTCTACTGATTTGAGAAGGAAACAGTGTGTCATGATGCGTCATAGTGACACTGTGTTTATTGTCCAAAGAAAAACCCTCCCCTTTATTTCTACCCAGAAAATCTATTTTTCATAAAAAACATTAACAATAACACCAACTTGCTAATATTACATATTTACATCCCAAATTAAATAAGGCACGCATCCGTCCAAGTCCCCTCTTCTGGGGAGCTTCGTTCACAAATGACAGTTTTTCGTGCTTTTGGTCGGTTACTCAGTGTCAGTTCTGTACCAATTTTTCCACATACATGCACATACCATCTGGGCATATTCCTGTAAAGTTTCATATTTTTAACATTATCACAACTGCTACAAAGTCCACATTTTGATAATTATGTTTCCGAATATCTAACAGATTCCAGAGTAGTTTTAAACTGTGAGCGGCATTTTCATTTTAATAACCTCTAAATTCCATATTTTTACCAGTTGAGCACAATTTTCTATAAGTCTTTTTCTCAAACATATTTTCTTCAGTTCCCAATCCACATGTTCAGTCTAGCCCTGCCTCCAAGGCTTGGCTGAGCCAGAGATGCAACCTCAGCTTGTTCCTACCGGGGCTGGTTTCTGTTGACGCCCCAAATTAGCATTCCCTTTCAGTTCAAGAATCCCATTGTCTCTTAGCAGAGCTACAGGCCAAAGTCCCCCTCCCAGTTCCTTTCACACACCCCTACCAGTTTCTCAGCAGAGCAGGGGGGAAGATTCCTTTGTTGGGTAGAAGGTGTGGAATGTCTTTGAAGCTCAGTGTGGCAACTTTACTCACTTTTAAAACAGCGTTTAAATAGTCTTGTCCTAAATACAAATTACATTTTTATAAATATATCCACAGATCTCTTAATTCCAGCCTTTT
This sequence comes from Ambystoma mexicanum, assembly GCF_040938575.1. Lineage (NCBI taxonomy): Eukaryota > Metazoa > Chordata > Amphibia > Caudata > Ambystomatidae > Ambystoma > Ambystoma mexicanum. Next base: position 713,536,863 of record NC_090924.1, on the reverse strand, counting down.
TAAAATATAGTTTTGAATTGTATCCACCTCAATTGCTTTTGATAGTTCTTTTCCATACTTAGATCTTAATGTAGAAGTTTAAATGACAGTATAAGTAAATCACCAGCTTCTGACACAGGCGAGCAGCGGTATTGCGCCCATTTTTAACATATTTTTCCAAGCAAGAATCCTTCAATGTGGATTTTCTTCTGCTAAATGTACTTTTGATGACATTGTACTTAGGTGGATTCTTGAAGTAAAGTGATGTTTAACACCCAACAAGGAGGTTGGATCTTTTGTGATGTTTGAGAACCAAGATTTTTGCACTTTCCACAGCCAAGGAAAAACAGATTTTTTAACAGCTCGGTGTTTCTCTTGCAATGCAGGACTGCTTTTTCAAATAGTTTCTTTTTCCTCTGTGGGCAGCCAAATGATGGGTTTTGTCAGTGGTCTCCTGTGTTACCACGGACATAGGCAAAAGTGGATTGGTGGCCTATTTTTCAGGTTTCCTGCACACTTCTGGGTGATTTTTAGCGTGCATAATGCTTTCCAGCGGCCATTCCGAGGTTTCTGATGCAAGCAGTGCACAGTAATGTTGCAGGGCATGGACTAGTGGGTTAAAACATCCCACAGTACCCAAGGTGATGGTGGGTGGACTTGACCGTACCTCCCCATCAAATTAGCACATCATCTATCATCACTCATGCAATCTAGATTGTCTTTGAACTTGGCCTTGTAGTACCTTCTCGTCCCCGGGAATATACCTGTGTGAGCATGTTGTCAAGGTTCAGGCTTGCATGCCCACATCTATTTCCATCTTGGACTCATGTGATCAGAGACCGTAAATCGGCCCATTTTATAGCATATAATTGTCCTGAATAAAGAAACTTGGCACTCATGGTGTTCTCTCTTTGCGCCTCACATTCACTGTTCTTCAAGGACTGGTAACCGGTTTTGGCTGCTCTTAGCCTTTCACATCAGGCCAAGCAGTCTTCCTTTGGTCCATCTTCAAGCTTCAGCTTATTTCTTGCTGCGACACACGTGCAGATTTCAATCCTTCTTTCTCCATAGGTTAAGCTTACTAAAATCATGGCATTGAATATCCAGACTCTACACACATACATATATTTATATATTTAACGGCACCGCCTGCAGTCTTATCAACTATGTATAGCCAGCCTTTATGATTACTTAGTCTACTTAAATTATGGCATCCATACAGTTGAAAAAACGACTTGTATTTTCTGTAGTTCTTCACATGTGCAATCTTCATTCTGCACATGAAAGTCTTCTTGATTATTTTCGTCATCAGATTCTATATCATTTGTCCGTGCTCTTCCTTGGGCTTCCTTCTCAGTGTGTCACTCATCTCTTGTTGTCACCAGCCTCTCTTTTTCACATCTTCATACTTCTTCGGGGATCTCCCTCAGTAGACCGTCATCTCTTCAGGGATAATACATATAGGGTTTTCTCAGTGGATACCTTGTCACAAAGGCTCTTTGTTGTATAGCTACCATTACTGGCGTTGCACATGTAGCAATTTCTGCTTTCAAACATATAGGCAGAATAGGGGCGGGACTTCCAGCAGAGGCGTTCAACTGCTCCTTTACAGGTGGATCAGATGGGTAGGGGGTTTTGGGTGTATTTGGATAGGCGTAGAAGGGAGTTGCGTTCAGTAAGAGCAGGATTACCATGGTGGGAGATATGTAGCAGAAGCAGCAGTCTGGTTTTTCCGCATGAGAATGGGGGAAGGAGTGACGGCTGCACAGGTTTTGGGGGTAACAAGGAGGGCCCTGTTGGGGGTGGCTGAGAAGTCTTTTAGGATGGGAGCAGGCTGGATTTGTCTGAGGAGAAGATGAAGAGCCTGCGTTGCTGGAGATTAGCAAAGAATAAAGGGTACATCAGAGATTTGGGTGAAGAGGGCTCTTATGCAGCAAAGGGCTGGAGAGGGTACCTCATGGTATATTTTTTTCAGATTCAGCTCAGAGGAGCAGTGAAGCGTCTCCAATATGGATATGCAGGAATTCCATAGTGAAATGGGCAGGAAAAGCTGCTGCAAAAAGGGTTAGGGTGCAGTTATGATTTGGCATAATTATGATGGTCTGGGGTGGGGAGGCTCAGGTGGGACCAACTGCTGCTTATGTGGATGGGTATCAGAGAGCTCCACGGGTTGCCGGCAGCTCTGGTGTTACATGCGGGGCGAACGATTTGGTAAAGGAGACAGGTGTGGCGCTCTTAAAGAAGATGAAGAGGGGCCTTAGTTGGTTGAGGGAGATTTGGCCGCGGGTTGTTTCGGTTTGGACCGAGTTGATGCCAAAGAGGGTATGGAGGGAGCTGTGAAGGAGGGGGCAGTGGAACAGACGAGTAAGAAGATGGACAGGGAGATGTTGAAATGTTTGCAGGTTCTGAGGAGTGTAGATGCTCGCGCATCCGGATATCAAATATGAGGCTTTTGACATGTTTCGTGAGGATGGAGTTCATTTGTCACATATGGGGAACCAGTATTATTTGTTGGACATAAGGTTTGAGGTGTAAGCCATCATAAAGGGGTGGAGCAGAAAGAACACCTCGGGGGAGGGTTTTTCTGGTGCCAGGGATATGGCCATTTGGAGGATGATTGGGGGAAGCAAAAAGGGGTAGTGGCGTGGTGAGGAAGGGGTGTGGTGGGGTTTGAACAAACGGGCTAGCCCGGGAGGCACAAAAAGAGGGAAGAGGTATTGAAGGAGTGGCATGGCCTCGGGGAGAAACCAGGAATGAAAGTTGAGAGGAATTGAGGGGGAGGGAATAAGGTGCAGGAAGTGATAATTGTTTAATTGTTTTGGTGATTGTTATTTGATCTGTAGTCTGCAAGGCCAGGGAACAAAGTTAGTGTGCAGTTGTAAGCTGTGACCTGTAACATTAAAGCAAGTTTTTCCACTTCAAGCAAGTCTGGGTATTTTGTGTAGTTACCCCAAAGGGGGTTGTAGGGGAGGATAGGTCATTAGGACCCCCCTCACATACATCCCCGACCCAGGTGGAGACTCATGACTCGTCGGTGGCCCCCTCGCCCTAAGGGCCCAGGGGCCCAGGGGCGGGGGGGGCCGCGGATCGACACGTGAGGCTGCACGACTACAGGATAAGACATAAAATAGACCACATATTGTATTAAGACAACTCCATTTTGTGTAAAAAGGCGCTAAAATCCAGTCCATGCAAAGTTGCTCGCACACTCGCACACACAGAAAGATGCAGCCTGACCCTGCTTGACTGCGCTCACAGGAGCATACACTTCCCCCCCCCAGCCTCTACCTCATGGTAGATACGCTGAAGGCCTGTTCTCACGAGCAACCAGACACGAACAAACAACAAAATAAACACTGCATCACTTGGCCTTCCGCATTACATCATTTGCCCCAGCTGTGACCGGACTTGTTAGAAGGTAACTGAAACCAGCCTAATCCTGCATGAACTGACCCTGTACCAAGCCCTCTAAGTTGGACTGTGTGGTGCCCCTCACCCCCACCAACCCCCGAAGCACCTAGCATAACGAAATAAGCATTTGTATAATATAGGTCGTGTTGACTAACGTTTGCTGCTATTCTGGAGACGTGTGATTTAAGAGTAATATGTGATCACTCCTGTACATGATGTAACAAAGCGCATACTACGGATGCAAAATACTGTGTTAAATGGCAAAACCCTCTCCAGCCTATGTTCCCATATTAATGTAAACATATGTGTATAATACCAGAAGCTCCATGTGTTGTCACCCACCCTTGCCAATAGTGCGGGAAGCTGCCCTGTGTAGGGAATCAGGCCCACAGCTGCAAGGTCATCTCCCCCTCCTCCCCCTCCCAGGCCCGCTGGTGTTCGAACAGCACAGCCTCGCCTCCCCTCCCAATCTTGCTGGACCCACTTCAAGCATTCACCTCCCCCCCCATGTCAAAAGGCCGCCACAGCCTGACTATGAATTACGAGCTACCTGGTCCTAAATCCCTCCATCTCCCGGGCACCAGTTACATGCCCCCCATGGCCCATTGGTGTCCCCGTTCACCCCAAGTTAACGGCCCTCGAAGGGGGGCACCCACCCTTGTACTAACAGATCATAATACCGTCCTTCATTATAACCACCAGGACAGGGCGATCGAATAACCCCCCCTCTGTACCCCTGACCCTGCACATGGACTCGTGGGACTACCAAACCTGAACCCGACTGGCACTACAACAGATGGATAGGGATACCCCCTATCACATATCCATGTCCCCGTCTCCTCCATGAGCTAAGGTCAATGTGTCACAGGATTTATCAGATACCTGATATTGTAGAATGTGACAAATGATTGCAAATGTGTGGCCACAAGGGCAAGTGTTAGAGCAGCCACCAATCATCAATACAAGTTATGTCCGGCCGGCAGCTCCACCCCGAAGAGCCCAGCTGAGCCGTCTACCCCGCGTGGCACCGCACGGACGTCCGCCAATCCTGGAACAGCAACAGTATACATTGTATACCACCTAGCCTTCACCACCCAATCCCTAAGACTATGTGCCCCCTATAGCTTATGTCATGCGTGACGTTAGTTCTGTAATAAGTAGGACTGTCTTTGCTATTGTCGGACAGAGCGCTCTCAGAGTTTGCAGAGTCCTTTGCATGCCCTATATTGATTTATATAAAACTCTTTTGATCTCACCCGCACTTGGTCCTGGACTCATTCCCCTCCTGGGGTGTGTCCTTTATTGCCTCTCACTAAGGGGGGTGCTTTTTCGGGGACGCTCACATTCAGGATCCCCAAAGGGTACGTGCAAGTGTTCACCCTAGAGGTGTTTTGGGTGCTGCACAGGCCAGTGAGCTGGCCTGGGATAGTGCACCCTCTTCCTGTGAGCTTAAAAGGGGCTGGGAAGTTTCGGGAGCAAGAGACAGTTGCTGTGTTTTGCACGTCCCCCCACTCCGCCCCCTCCTACCCTTTATTTGGTCTCGCCAAGACAGTTTCGGGGTCAGAGAGGTGTACGTTTTTTGTTTCGGGGATGATGATTGTAGGATGCGGATGCAGCCTATTTAATGGGGGGGATGGTCGGACAGGCTGGGGCAGGCTGGGGCATTGACAGTTGGGTAATGGTTTTGTTAACTGTTTCATGTTTTTGCTGATGTGGCAGGTCAGCCTGCTGTGTTGCCAGAGAGTTGGTTAGAGGGAGATTGGTGTTGAGGGGAGCACTGTGGGGGATGTTGGCAAGGGGGTTGCTGGGGATGTGGGCCTTTGGAGGATGGTTGGGGGAAGAAAAAAGTGGTAGTAGCGCAGGACAAGAAGGGGGTGGCACTGTTTGCAGTAACAGGCTAGCCTGGGGGGGTACAAAGAGGGGGAAGATGCAAAGGAGGGGCATGGCCTCAGGCAGAAGATTGGCGAAGAAAGGAATGAAGGTTTCTTTTATTTTATTTTCTTGTTCATTTATAAGGTGCTTAATACCAGTGAGTAGTTTCGCAGGATCGGGATTCGAACACGTGTTGCGTCTGTCGTCTTGCTTCCAAGACAAATCCGTTGTCCCGGAGCTATCCTACCAATTGGGAGGAATGGAGGGGACGGGGAGGGAATAAGGGGCGGGAAGTGATGAACTGTTTAATTGTTTCGGTGATTGTTATTTGATCTGTAGTCTGTAAGGCCAGGGAGCCAGGTTAGCTTGTATTTGTAAGCTGTGGCCTGTCACATTAAGGCAACCACTTCAAGTGAGTCTGGGATTTTTTGTGCAGTTAGCCCAAAAGTCTGGAGCATCAATGTATTCAACCTTGGAATGTAGCTTGCATTACAGTTAGTTTGTGTGACTGTGTGTATTGTTCCCGAGTGGTGTATTCCTGCAGTTAAAGTACAGAGTTAATTTTGAAGGTGAATGCCTCTCGCGACTCTCGATTGGGGTTTTCAGCCAAACATAATTTCAAGAGTCCAATCGGACTCCGTTCTTCCGTTCACGATGGCTGTAGTACTGAGTTGTCACATCTTCCTCACAGGATAATTGGTTTACAGATTGAAAATAAATTGTTTTAACACGAGTAAAGCCACTTTACATGCTCTTAGAATCCCTTTTCTTTTGCGTCTGGTTACTTTCTAAGTGCCTGATTTGTCTGAGATGTGTGTATCTCGTGCCGCCACAGAGTCAGCAGTGGCGGCAGCATTCTTCCGAGAGGCACATCCCCCATCCAATGTATACACTAATAGTTTCCCGGGCCCGTTCACATCCATTTCTTATTTTACTACATGCTAGTATTCGCTCATGCAATGGGCTTGTACTTGATGTTTATATACAGATCAAAATGCGTTCACAAATTCGAAAACAAGGTACCTAGTTTAGTCAAAATAGCTAGGGTTACAATTTCCTCACTACATCTTCAGGCTACCAGACCCCTGTAGCTTCACCGTTCAAGTCAACTTAATTCTTGGAGACCATATAATAAACGTATGTAGGTACACTATTGTGTCATCAGTGATACCCTTGAAAGATGTGGCAGGCTCCCATAACATGCCCCATTATCGTACTGGGGCATAGTAGAGCCCCGAAGGGCTTTGGGGCATGTTAAATTCCCCCCCGCCCCATTTCCAACACACTGGCTGTGGTTTGTAAAGCAAGTTAATGCATGCTGTGTGGAGGCTGGTGCATAAGAGGCGGTTAGTGCACAGATGCCCTTGCTGTTCACACCACACAATCATTTACAGGTCAATTATTTTTCTTTGGGGTGTGGGGGTCCCCCATCCCAATGATGAGGGGGACGGGGTCAGAGAGGCAAATGAGTGCTGTGTGATATGGCACCATTTTATGTATTCTTCTATACACCTCTGTCTTCCCATCCTTGGGTCTCCCCAACACAATATATTCAATTTCAGGCTCTTGGGCGAGGTTTCCAAAGTCTGCTCTCTAAGTGCTACCGGAAGGACACTGCATCTCGTTTACCTCGTCCTGGTCTTTGTGGAGGAACAGGGCCATCTTAAGCACTTTTGGGGCCCCCGAGCAACGGCATCTTTGGGCCCCCAACCCCCACTGAACAAAAGGAAGGAATTAATCCAGAATATCTGGTTGCGCCCCACTCGTTGCGATCATAGCACATCTTTATATGCTGCTTCACAGTGATCAAAATAAGCATGGGTACTCACTTTCTGTCCCCTTATTCTCTTCATTCTTGCTGTAATAAGAATGTTGAACAAGTAGCATTTCAAGGCCAATATTAACAGTCCCTGACTTGCGTTCTATCATCAGTAGCAGCCACGAGGAAGGCATAGAGCCCATAGCATAAATGCAGGACACAGTACGCATGAAAAAGGAGCACATACTCCAAAATAGACAGAACTCAGATCAGCTGCCTCCCAGAATGTAAAAGTGCTCAAGCAAGGATACAGGAGAACAATTGGAAGCAAGGAGAAATAAGGCTACACATAACAGAGCATAGATAGAGGATAACAATTAGAAGCTACCAGGAAGGTGTCCATATCCAGACAGAGATTACAAGAGGGACATTGTTTTCACATAGCATTGCCTTTACAGAGCAAAGAAACAAGCGGCTGTAGTGTGCTATAGATCAATGCTCACTATTATCCTACAGAAAGCAACACTATAGCCAGTGAAGTCATGAGTGATGCTTTTTTGAAGATCATACATGGAGAACGAAATCACACTGAAGGGTGAACATTTTGAAAGGTTTGCAGACTTAGAATTATGGCAGGTTAGGCAATACAAGATGAAATGAGAAGACCAGGATCACACATCGGTTGAGCAGTGAAGTTGGGATGTGTGCCCACTCAGAAATGTATGCACTTTACCACGTTCCTTTCCTGTTTTTACCATGAATTTAAATAATCCAATTGTATTGAACTGATTTGACAAGTGCACAAATCACATGACCCAAAGTGTCAATTTATAAAAACAACCCATTATAAGCGTGTCATGCAAAATGGGAATGATTCTAGCTTCACGGTTACCATCAAGGGAAGTACATATGTACCAGCATACAAATTGATGTGATCTTAAAAGATTTCATCTGCTTTTCAATTTCTTATTTTAAAGCTTTAAATACGGCAAAAAAACAACTGAAATTGTTATTTATAAACATACAGAACAACCTTTGAATTGTACAAAAGGAAAACATTTTTTGTTTTCAATGAGCAGACCTTAAAATAACTTGCCATAGACCTGTGATATCTGGTCTGCTCTCTTCTGACTAAGTAATGGGCTAAACAATGCCACCAGCATGCGAGAAGACAAACATTTCCACAGAATACAGCACAGTAATGTGTGCGATAGAAGATTTGTCCAGGATCATTTTATTGTCTGCTGGCAAAGCCAGGATACAAGCATGAACACGTTGGTTCCACAGTCTTGAATTTGGCTACCTAATCACCTCTCAGACTAGCACGCTCCTCAGAGGGGGCTAACTAAGGTTTACAACTCCCTATCTGAACAAACCTTCACCATATTAATGCTATTTTTTTTTTTTTTTTTTTTTACAGCAACCCCCATCTCATGCAGGCACATTGCTGATAATAGCACTTGTCGTGCTACAAACAAAGTACATACACGTGCAGGTTTATCATATCAACTTCAGAAATAGGGACGGCTGGGCCCACCTTGCTGTAATATAGTATTTATAATTGTGCATATAGTGCTTACCACACTGCGCGATTTTCTGATCCATTGCAGCACTTAAATGTATCAACATGCATTTCAACCTTGGTTATTGCACATGATCAATATACTCCCCACAGAAAGGTCAGAATGATACAATAGTTGTGCTGTAGTGCACGAAGATACGATGTATACTACAGTGAAAACAGAAAGCATTACAAGATATACATGATATGATAAATCATTTATAATGCGCCTGTACACAAGTGAGGAAAGAGAGGGAGGACGAAACACTCGATCTTCCTAGGCCTTGTGTCATTCAGATCTTGCAAGTGCGACAAAGCAAAGTGCAAGGGGAAAGAGGGGTGGGCAGGAGGGGTGTCAGGAAAAATGGAAACAGGTCAGCATTGCTCCGAGTAAGTGCAGCCAGGGCAGCGCAGCTTTGGGTAAGTGCAAGGAGGCACAGATTAATTGATTAGAGCAAAATGTACTTGTCAACAACAGAAAGGCAATAGCTTTAGTCTTTAGAGCCTCAGCAGCACACCATAGACCATCCTGAGGAGTGCTACTAAGTTTGGTAAACAATGTGAACTGACTCCTTAAGATCAGACAGCATAGTGGGGCCCCCTGCAAGGAGGGGGCCCAGGACAGGTTCCCCCTTTGCCCTCCCATAAAGACGTATCTGTGATGTATGCCTGTGAGTGCGATATCAGATTGTGTGATTGCATATGTGGAATGCAAGTGTAGGTGGAATGCCCCTGCCACTGGTGTTCCACCAAGAGCAATTGTACTCATTTCCCTGGGTGGTGGACACTGTTGCATCACACATGGAGATGTAACTAAAGGACGTACCTGAAGAACTTACCTGTGTCTCCACTGATCCATTATTACTACAAATTGGTGAAAAGATGATCCAGGTGTAGGCCAGAAGAAATACCCAAGAATGCTGTGATGGGTGGAGCAGTCAGCTGTGTGCCGACCACTGCTCTCCCCTGCCCCTCCCCCCTACCCCCTAAAATCATCATGAATAGCATGGCAAAAGTGTTACATGAGGAACACTGAGGAGGCCAGGAACAGCAATGCTAAAAGCGCTTGTGACAGATGCTCCCATAGAGTAAGGTTGGCTCCTTTGTTGCCTATTGGACTGCAGACAAGTACAGAATAATGCTGCAGGGTGGCGAAGTGCCCCACGCGGTGGTGTGAATGCAATTTGGCTGGGCAGCTCTGGAGGTCTGCATACCTAGAGTTTAAACGGTGACATCAGAAAGCTGTTACGAGAGTGTTCCCAGGCCAATCTCTGGTCAGTGCAAAGGGTACTGCAATGCTGGCACACAGTCAAGAGTGCATGTGATGGTAAGTATTGTGGATAGGGTGCAGGAGCTGTGATGGATGGCCATCTGGCCAGGGTGTAGAAGCCCTGGCTTTTTTATTTTTACTATACTAATGACATTAAATGGGTAATTCCATCTCAGGAACAGAAATCCACTAATCAGATCTCCCATTCATAAGCTCCACGCCAAAAGCATAGTGTACATCTGGACTGCATCAGTAGCCTGGTCTGCAAGGCCTTTTCACCAGTGGCACAGAGCAGGTTTGGGGTCATAGGTACCTATTTGACAACAGTCACGTCACTGCAGTGCAGGGGCTGCATTTAAGATATGCACCCTCATTCCATAAAGACATAACTATTAGAGTGGTATCCTGGTGGCACATTAGACTTTAAATATGTGCCATACTCGAGTTTACAGTATGGTGGTTAGAATATCTCATAATTACACAAGCCACATCAATTTTATATTGCACTTTAGCCCTGTGAGCCCAGCTCAGCTGTGGAAGTGTTGTGTATTTTCCACAGAAAGGCTGTCGCTTCTCTTCCAGCAAGGCTATAGCCCTTGGTGTTGCCTCTCTAGGTTTCTTTGTGAGAACAGGAAACGCCCTCCCCAAAGAGACAACCACTCCACAGGAAGTTGGGGGAACAGGAATCAAAGTGCACACCCATTCACAAAAGGAGTAGACTAATTGTCACGACCATAACCCCTAGCCTAGGAACTCAGGGTCTCTGGCCCTCGCCAAAGTATTCCTGCAAGGCCCAAAGGCCCAATCATGCCCCCCTTCGGTTGTCCTGGAGCCAGTTCTGGCGCCTTTGGTGCCAGGCTCATATGGCAGGTGGAGTTTCCATTGGGGAATGGACCAACATGGCTGCCCCCACATGGTTCGGCATGGAACTGCATCATGCAGTCTAGCATCTAGGGCGTGGTCCGCCCTGGAGACACCTGGGATACCTGCTGTCTATTTAAGCCATGCCCAAGCTGAGGCACATGCTTCGCGTTGTTCTGCACTCGCAGCGTGACTTTCACCGAGACCTGCGAGCAGCATCCTTGGCCTGCATCTACAGGGAGAAGAACACCACCGTTATTCCTCCTTACCAGTTCCGAATCCAGCTCCTCAATCGCTCCGGAATCTTTCCTGGAGCTTGTCTTCTTCTGCAAGCAACATCCTAGAGAGGAGAGACGAGAAGAGAACATTTAGTAAGTGTTCGTCATCCGATTCCATCGCCTTCAAACTCTGCTTACGTACCGAAGCTCTCCTAGAATTCAACCACAGTCCAGACATCTTCCACACTACGCTCCACTTTCATCTGGCCGCATTTCTTCCAGGAACTTCTTGGCGACCTGCAGGGAAGAATAGCACAGGTTCGCCTTATTCAAAGGACGTTCATAGCGCCACGCTTTGCGCTTTCTGTTACCTTCTCAAGCACTGCCCTCTCCATTAGCTCGACGTCTTCATCACCCCTTCTGCATCTACTAGAGAAGGAGAAGGTTAACAGGGCAACAACAATTGCAGACACTCATTCTTCTAAAACCAAAGACTTACCTCAAGAGTGGAGTCGCAGCTGGCCTGGACTCCTGGGCCCACGCCAGTGAAGTAACTTGGTCAAAGGGTGCCCCGTCACGACGCGCCCCTGCATAGAATGGCAAGACGGAGAGCGCACCTTATCGAAATACAAGGTGAGGGAGGCTCTAAGGGGGTCGCAAGGGGAACTCTTGGGAGGGGCCCCCAGTCAAGGTGATTGTGGCTAAAACTGAACTCCTGTCTTCCAGACTAGACCCACAGCAGCGCGAGTCCCCGAGGGAGGCAAATCCAACCCAGAAGCGCTCCAGTCCAGTCGGGTGGCGTCCCTGTGGATACAAGGTGAGCGTTACACTAGTAACAGGGTAAAGCATATCAAAAGGGCCTTTGATTCTCTTGAGAAGGGACATGGCAGGGTTAGTGTAGACATAAGAAGTACATTACAGCTGGAGGAATGTTGCACCATTTTGTTACTCACCATCTCCATCTCCATCTTTCTTTCCTGTACCCTCCTCTTCCTATAGCACAAGGTACTTTGCGTGCGATATCAAAAAGTCAAAATCCACTGATTGCAAGAACTGGGCTTGGACCCCTAAAGCAGACTCACTTTAGATCAATCGCCTGTGGATTTTTACCTCTAAAAGAAGGTGTCTTCCACTCAGAATTCACTCTTGAACAACTTCCGGGGGATGAATTCATTGGACCACTGTTGGGGAATCAGTCCTTCCCAAAGCTCCCTAACCATCCTCGGGGCACATTGAGGGTGACCTGCCGCTTGAGCAAGACCTGCATCTCCGATAGCCACATTGCTGCCCAGGACCTCCTCATGTTGCAAAATCCCAGGAGGTGTGTGCCAGGCTTCCCTCATGGTGGAAGCCCAAGGAATAGTCGTATCCTTAAGTCCCTGGGACTCTCAACAATCAGAGTGTCAAGACAACCAGGATACCTATGTTTCACTGTCAAACCACTTTGAGACGTGATTCAAGCTCATTTGACCAAGTTGAACCACCAGGTTCATCCATAGCTGCTTTTTGCATTGACAGACCGTAGAGCTACTGTCCTGCACTCTTAAGCCTGCTCATTATTGCACCGCAGCAGCTGAGAGCGTCATTGCCCCCACTTGAACCTAAAGCTCATGGCTGTACCCACTGCCGTCAAACCACCTTTTTGAACTGCCAGTATCTTTGTTGCCAATTGTCATCGACAGTCAACCAGACCCAGGGGGGGTTCTTTGAACTTCACTACTCCAACTGCACATCCAGTCACCAGCGTCTTTGCCGTCGAACCGGTCCTTGTGGCCCTCACGATCTGCCCTTCACTTAACACTGCTTCAATCTGCCCATTGAACCACCCGCATCTCCGCTGACAATCTTCATTGCCAGTCAAACCGAACCTGGTGGCCTCATTGAACTGCGACCCTTGACCCTGCATCAGATCAACCATCTTTAACTGAACATGCAGTCACCAACATCTTTGCTGTTGAACCAACTGTCAAACTGACCCTGGTGGCCCTCATGGTCCACACTTCTCAAAACGCAATAAACTTCACCCTGGCACTAGCTTGACACATGCTCTCAGTCTACAACAACATCACAGACACATTGGAGGTTGATTTGAAATGTCCCCAAACACCACTCTTGGTACTGAGACAAATAAGATTGCTATGGAGGATTTCAGAAGGAACATCCAGGGACATCCGTTAATGAGTCAGGCAAGTGGACTGAATGACCCACACCTGTGGTCATTTAACAATCTTAAGGGAAATAAACAGGAGGCTGCATAGCACATGAAGACAGACAGCAGGCTGGAGCATGGAGCCAGCTGGAGCAAAGCAAGCTGGAGAGTGGCGGACTGGAGGGGCAGGAGAAACAGGTGCTGGAAGCCGTGTCGAGCAAAGGGACACCAGGGCCAAGGCTGGTAATGAGGGTCTGGAGGTTCTGCAGACCCTCTATTTTGGGTGGAAGCAGCAGGAGGTGTGAGCACCAAGCACTCCAGTTGCCGTGGGATTCCAAGAGAGCGAGTGGTGCTCTCTCCGACCTCTAGGAGGCAGGAGCAAAGATATTGCGAAACTGTACGCAGAGCTGAATTAAGCCAACCGGAGCTGCTGTGTGAAGTCGGTGAGTGGAACCGGGGAACACTCAGACAGGGTGCTCTGTGGCCTTGAAAGAAACACTTGAATATTGAATGAACAGAAAGTTGTTACAGACACTTTGAACAGTAAACCAGGTACTTTTGAATACCAAACTAATTGATGAGCACTTATGACTGCCAAAGCGAATGCTTTCGAATACCGAACAAACTAACGTATTGGAAACACTTTTGAATGCTAAGCCAGGTGCTTTTGAATCCCGAATAAATCGAAAAACAGTATGAACACTTGTGAAGGCTGCAAAGACCAAAATCAAGTTAGGAGTACTTGTCAACGGAATGAAAGCAAGGTGGTGCAAGCAGTAGATACCACAAAACAAACTGTTTGAGACACCAATGCTGGCAAGGCCGAGAGAATGCCAGGGAGTGTATAAGATGTGAACCAAAGTATTGAACAAAGCTAGAAGAGTTCAAGGAACTGCAGGTTGAAAGGAAATCTGTACTGGCAAGACCCAGAAAAATACAGAAAGTGTAACAAAGTGTGTGGTGGTCAACTAACCAACGGTAAATTGTTAGAAGAGTTAACACTGAGGAAAGAAGGAATTTTCACTGTCAAAGGAAAGGAGTGGAAAATTGTTGATGGAAAACAGTGCATAGATAGGAGTATCAGTTGCGTGCCCTATAATGAGTGGACTGTGTGGTCCGACAACTGTACCTAGACTGAGTGCCCCCGATTATGGAAAAAGCCGATGAGCATATCCATACAGAAACTTGTGTTTTAATACAATCGATTAATTGATTTTGAAGTCAAGGAACAGAATAATATATGTGAACTAGTGAAAAGCACTGCCGATAACAGAGAGGGTAAGTGCCGCAAGAACTGTTGTTTTGAAAACTGGTTCCACACACATGCAAATAAAAACAGTTCATAGTAAATAGGTCAACACGTAAGGTTATGGTCCAGGGCTGTAGTGAAAATTGTAGACGAGCAGAAAGGAATAAAACATTGTTAGAGGAGGAGGAGGATTCCACTGGGTCCAATTTCAACTCTCAAGTGGGTAATGTGGTATATCTAATCTCTTAAACCTTCTATCGGTTTGGGAAACACGGTAGTTACAAGGGCCAGTCTGTTCCAGTACTTCATAAAGCCTGTGCCAGCGAGACATCTTTTGCTGTTCAGAGGTGGTTGGCAGCACTAGGACCTTCTGTTCAATAGGGAAATATTGGCTGGCCTTTTCTAGGTGAGCGTGGACTACATCTCTCACCACAGCCATATGTTGCTTGAGCCGCTGTGCAGTTTGGGACAGCGGTAAAATGGCTTCTTCGCTCTCTTCCCAGGATTCCCTTAGTGTGTCTAGGACATTTTTGGGATCACGCCCATCAAGGAGTTCAAAGGGTGAAAAACTGAGGGAAGCTTGGGCTAAGACCCAAGGGACCATCATATCCCAATCTGTTCCCTCAGTTTCCACTAATTTCTTGAGAACATTTGAGCTTTTTGTTAAAGCTCTCAACCAGGCTGTCTGTGAGGATGGTAGACAAAGTCCTCAAGGTCTTAATTTGAAGGATCGGGTTGACCTCCACCATAATTCTGCTCATGAAGGATGCTCCCTTGTCGGTCAGTATCTCCTTGGGGATGCCCAACTGTGACAAAAAGGGAATGAGGTGTTTAAGAATCTGTTGCGAGGTGTTACTTTTCATAGGAAAGGGCTGAGGATAACGGGTTACAATAGTTTAGTAGAAATAGGATATACTTGTTCCCAAGTTTTGAAGGTGTGAATGGTCCCATATTAGCCATCCCTTTTCAGGAGAAGGGGACATCTATTATTGGGAAAGGTTGTAAAAGTGCTGGAGGAGGGTTGGGTGGCGACATCTTTTGACACAAGGAGCATGTCACGACAATCATTTTGAATGTCTTTATACATCCCTGGCCAATAGAAAAGGCTCACTACTTGTCCCTGTGTTTTAGCAGTTCCCCAATGTCCAAAAGTGAGGTGGGCGTGTGCAATTTCGATCACCACCTTGCAGTGGCTTATGGGGTGCGCTATTTAGGATTGAGGGGTTCCCTCATTGGTGGCGTCTCTTCTGTAAACCAATCCCTGTTTTAAGAAAAATAATGGACCTTTTTTTTCTACCTTCTCCCTCAGGGATGACTGAGGTAAGCTCTAGCCAACATGGGATCATTGCGTTGTGCAATGCTATGTCTGGGATTATTTCAACGTCCTCCTCTTCAACACTCCGTTTGGTTAGTTTCTGGGTCTGGGTTTTTTTTTCTTGGTCAGCTTCCCCAAAGCCTATAACCCCTCTCTCTGTGGAATCTAACTCTGGTACTTCTAGGGCTTTAGTAAATGGTGCACTCTCTGGAATTCCCTGATCAATTTTCTGCTTGTTTTTTTTTTTTACATGAGAAGCACGTTTACTGTTCGGGAGCAGGATTTTGATATCTCCTCTATATTCCGGGTCCACCACCCTGGCCATTACATCCATCCCATGCTTCCAAGCAAGTCCTGATTTGGAAACTAATCAGATATACATGACCTTGGGTGCTGCCTAGACTAGAGCAGTGGTAATGAGAGGTCTGTCTCCAGGCTCTATAGTTATGTTATGTTACGGCTACTGGCGAGATCAAACCCAATAGACGCTAGTGGCCATAGATGGTTTAGGGGCTGTCTCACTTAATTTGGTGAATCCCAGGGTCCCCCATTTTGTATCAATTAGGTCAGATCTCACCCGGACACCATTTGTAAGGGTGCAGGAAGAGGAGACTGACACACAGGTGGCATGTTTGTTGGCATACACTTATACTAGAAATAAAGAGACAACCTACCTCAATCCAACTCTAAGAGGGGTTTCCCTACCTCAACTCGACTATTAAGGGGTCGGTCAGGATATCCATGTAAATCAAAGGTCCCCCATCTTGTGCAAAGACCTACTTCTGTCCCTTAAACTAATAACTAAACTAATGACATAATGAATCTTCTCAGTCCAGATGAATAGCTCCCTTCTACAGGACAATGGCTCAGAGCTCCCATTCTTAGGTGGGATCTTTATGACATGTCTCAATCCCGTTCCAAGGCACAAACAATGTCCCAGATTGTAAAGCAGTACCGTTCTTAGTTCAAAGCCAAAAGGTAAAGTCCCAGTTCAAACATCAACATTACTTATTGCCCATAGTTGTTTCTTCAACATTGGGTTCCTGGAGAATGACACTCATCTACATGTATCTTGTACTAAGCGTTTTCACAGTGCCAATGCAATTACTCCTTTCCCGTGACTTTCCTTGGCCTTTTTCCCCGCTGACACACTCTCGACTGTTATTTTCACAGTTCACACCACAAAGAGGGATGTCTACCTTCCCTTGGACTTTTCTCAGGCTTCAGTCAGCTCCCAATGCCAGGGGCAATTACTCCCTTCCCCTGGCTTTTCTCAGGTTTCTTATCATAGTTCACAATGCCGGGGAATGACTCCCTTCCCCTAGCATGAACTAACTTGGTTTGCTAACCTGCCAAATGTGGTCCTTGTAGTCTCGGGTTGGGTGGGCTTCTGCCCCTTTATCGTATTTTTCAGTCTTCCTGATAATACTGTGATGAGGCAGATGTCATCAACCTTCCCCTTGTGGTCCCACAATTGGGGTTGGATATCCCAGCGGACCCTTTCTGCCTTTCCCCACTTCCTAGGCTTACCCGACAGTCCTAGCAAGAGTTTGGTTGCTCTCTGCCACCCCTCTGCATCTGCCACAGGCCTCACAGGCCCCCCCAACACCTTCTCCGCAACCTATTTACCTTTGTGTGTGGTCTGCAAAGATTCCGGTTTCTCCTAGGCATCTGCCAACAGCCATGGGGTCCCTTTGGCTTCTGTGGACTTCTGCTGTACTGAGGCGGCTCTGCCGCAGTCTTTGAATTCTTCATGGTTGTGCAGCTTTTCTTCTCCGCACCTCCCAGGATTCAGGAATGCCTGGAGATTCTGTCCGGCAGCTTGCCATGCTGTCCTTCCTACTTAGACAGATACTCTAGACTACCTCCTCTGCATCCCAATCTGCTTCCTCTTCTCGTGCCATACAGTCTTCACACTTGCGGTTCCTCCTGGGAGGGCAAAACCCTTTGGTAAGATGGTCATCTGTTTTTATTTTGATTTCAGCAAAACAACAAGAACGTGTATGTACGTTCTTTTGAGGACTCTCCATTGCTCTGCATGTTCTCCTCATCCCAGTCCTTTGCAGGGAAGTCTTTCTGCAGTAATTAATACTCTTTCATCCCAGTTAATCTTGGGTTATTAATGTTACAGAAGCAAATGGAAGCGTGGGCTACAGAGGGTTGAGTGAAGGGATAGGAGGATGGGTAGGAAGTGGGTGGAGGTGTTAAAGGGTTGGCAAACCGTGTGTACCTCAGATGGCCGTCTGTGCCCCTAGAGGGGGAGTCTCTCCCCAAGATATCCTACCTCTGAGTAGTCCCCCGAGGGGGAATATCAGCCTCACCTCGCTGGCCTCATGGGAAAGGGCTCCCCTTGGACAACATCTAAGGATTCGTCACAATAGCAATTAAGAAACAGATGAACAAAACTACACGAAAAAGCATTTTGATTAATGGCATCATCATGTGTAATAATGGAACGTAGAGGTCAAATATCAACAATCCTTGAAAAAGAGCAATGTCCTGTGAGAAACCCGAGGGTGTCCTCACTTCTTTTCCCCCTTATTCCGACTCTTGGGTGGCCAGGAAAAGGCCATCACTTTTGGATTCTGACACTGGGGGTGGATAAGCGAAGGAGGATGACCTGGGTGGAGGGGACCTGGGGAAGAGGACGTCCTTGGGTGAGCTTTGGTAGCCCCAGTTCCTTTCCATAATGAATCCTCTATCCCTCAAGCCTCTGTAGGCTATTGTGAGCCCTTTCCCTGTTCTTCCCGTAAATCCTTTCTCCAAAAACACGAGTTCAGTACTGGAACGAGGAAGAGGCCAACTAGGGAAGCACATCATCAATCTATTAATACACACACATACCTACCTGAGAATTGTACTGAGATGAGAAGGAGGCCAGCAAAAGTAAGGCAGGACTAACGTTTCCATAGTGAGTGGTCTAGTCTTTTCAAGACTCATTCTGGTGGCGTGAACTTTATAGACAACATCCCTTTGGAAATGGAGTCATCTGTGGAAGCAGCGATAAAGACTGCTGGGTGCAGGCAGATTTCTCCAGATCTCAAGACCTAATAAAGAATGCAGAGTTTGTGCTGAAGGACTCAGGAGGCCAGTGGCAGATGGCAAGAGGAAGACTGATCTGCAGGAGAATCATCGCTGGCTGAGCAGGGCCACGGAAAGCTGCTGGGAGTAGACATGAGGTACCGCAATGGAAGGAGAGAACCTGTGGCAGTCGAGGACTTTGCAGCAAAGCCGTAAGCTCCGACCCATGAGTGTACAAAGACAATGGGCTGGCAGGCACACATGTAAAGCTGTTAATGAACATGGATTTAAACGGAACACGCATTTCAATTAATACAAGTACTTTTGAATGCCGAATGAAGTAAAAGCAATAAGTACTTCTGACTACCGAAGAGACTGAAAGCACATTTTAAGCAGTTTGTAACATTGAGCTAAGTGAAAGAAAGTTTGGAAATCTGTCTAATACAGAGAACTGCATTGTATGAGAAAACAAGTATTGGCAAAAGCCAAATGAGTATTCAAGGAACTGTATGTTATGAGAAAATTCACATTGGCAAGAGCCTGGAAATTACAAGATGGTGTAACAAGTGCATTGTGGCCAATCAAGCCACGGGACAGTGTCAGGCGGGTGTGACACAGGGGAATAAATCGAGCAGAACTGTAAAGTTGAAGCAGTGGCAGAGTTGATGGAAAAGCAGCCCAGAAGGGGCATTGGTTGCGTGACCTGTAATGTGTCGACTGTGTAGTCTGACAACTGTACCTAGACAGAGTGCTCCCCTGCATGGAAACGCCACTGAAAGCATTTCTAAAGAAACTTGCGTTTTGAACAACCCCTCATGTGATTCTGAAGTTTAGAAACTGAACTACCTATGTGAAGTAGTGAAACGTGACCATATCCTAAGAGCTGGGAAGTGTCCAAAGGAACTGTGCGGTTTTGAAAAGCTTGGAAAAATTGAACTCTTAGGGAAGGAAACACCTGTGCCTTTTGAACCATTTTGAACTTGGGGAGGGGAAGCTGATTGCATGCCAAGAGCTGGAAGAAGCTCTGAACTTTACTTTGAACACTATTCGCAGACGGAAATTAGTTGTGTAATTCCTGACACAGGCTATCCTTAGTGTTCTTTAGCTAGGGAAATCCACTTTACTATAGGGCAAGTTAGGTATTACACCATCCTGCATTTTAAGTTAATGAAACTGTGTATCAAACTTGAACCTGGTGTCTGTGTCTTTCTCATGATGCCTTCACAGTGCCGAAATGATCAAAACATGTGCTGATTGTAATATCTAGCAGTAGGTACTGTACTCCTTGGGGGCGCCAGACCTCCCATGTATACTCAACTAAAATCGTTTTTAGTTGGCTATTACACCCTTCAGCCCCCCTGTGTTAATGTGCGTTTCGGTCCCAGAGCCTTTTTCAAAACTCGGCAATTGTATTTCTCTTCACACCATATATTCCTTATTGCTCATTACCCTCCATACTAAGATCCTGGGATATTTCCTTGTATCTTGCAATGTGATAATAGTCTACCGTCAGTTTCTGCAATAATGAGTATATGGTAGAGGACGGGTTTGTTTGGTTAACCGGAGAACGCGTTACACTATTCTGTATAGAGCATTGCTAATTTAATCCAAAACCACAACAGAACAATTGCCCATTTACCTCAAAAGGCTTTCAGAAAGAAAAGAAAAAAGAAAGGGGTAAAAGGTTCTGAGCGACTACAACGGTCTTTCTAAAAGGGCTTTTCTGCATTCCCACATGTACAAAAGCGCTGGAAAGCATTTAGCAGAGCTCCCAGTCGCATCCTTTTGCTCTTAGGTGGTGCTTTTTCCAGTTTGAAAGACCGCTGTGTATTGATCTGGTCCTGTTCAGTATTGTTTTCGGGTATAGAACTGCAGCAAGAAAGGATGGGGCGTGTAGAGGGAAGATTCAAATCGTCTCATCTTGAGTCATCGTGTTCCACTCGTGCACAAAGAGCAGCGTTCTGTGCTGATTAGAAGTGTGCTTCGCGCTGCAGTTTTCCTTCGGATCGGACTCTAGTGCTCCCTTTTTAATCAACATGAGTGGAGAGCCGAGCCTCGAACAGAGTGCTTGAGAGGTCTGCTACAAGTGCGCAGCATTTCCTATTTTTGGTTGCGGCCCAAAGTGGAAAAATGTGCCTTACTTATTTCTTCTTTTGAGCCAAAGATTTAAGTTTTTAATTTCTTTCATCAAGAAGAAAGAATTTTACTAAAGGGTCCTTTAAAACATATACATATTTGAAAAGACATTTGCACGCATGATGCAGTTAAGCAACGGTTAATGGAGAAAGTGAATGTTATAAAGTGTAGTAAAATGTTTTCTTCAAAACAGCGATCACATCTAGTGGTCCCTTTATGCAGATAGGACAATAAGAATGCTCAAGATGTGTTCATAAGAAGGTCATTAACACCTACACGGGTAGAATTCACTGCCACTTCACCTCCACCACTCCAGTCTCTCTATTTCACTTGATGGGGCTTTTTATACACCTGCAGCCCTGAAGGTGCAAGTGTACAATTACCCCTGCCCGACCATCATCAAGGGAGCATGCCTGGCCTCTACTACTCTCAGCAGGCCTCTTCCTCATCCCAGTACCAGAGTGGTAAAGGCAACTAGTCTTCATTACTCCCGGTTGTTCCTCGTCTTAGTACTTTTAGTAGTTGTATATTAGGAAGTTGGGGGGGGGGGTTGATTTGTAATACCCCATGAAGGGCAGCCCACTCCTAGTGCCCACAGACCCTGCACCCAGTTGATCCTCCCTCGCTTGCCCACCCCTAGGGTCGGGATCCAAGAGCCAAGGCCTTTCCCTGGCCACCTGTGCAGAGGATCCATGTGGAAAAGGAGTGAGAATACCTCAGATTTCTCAAAGTATACATTTTTGTGGGGTGAATCTGGTGTGATATTCTATCAGGATGATGTGCTAACATGGGGGGGGGGTCGAACTAAGCCCCACAGAACCAGTCATTTTTATCTCAAGTGAATGTATTATTTGTACATAGTTTCCACATGACCCATCCCGATCTGTCGGTGCTTATCAAGTCCTGTTTTATTCCCTTTGCTTTCTGGGACGTGTAGTTAACCTTTTCCCATTATCAAACTCAGACGGCAAGACCCAGCATGCAAACAAAAAAGCAGGACTGGATAAGCACCTACAGATTGGAATGGGTCATGGTGGCAACTACGTTTTTAGGAAGGTAGCCAACACGAACACCGTCAAAGTTTTTACTAATCTGCCTCCAGAGATCTGCATAATAGATTTAAAATTCTGCAATGATTTTCACAATATCAAATGAACTGGTTCGGTAATTAATTGCTAGAAGAATTTAGAACGTGCCTCGCTCTACTATTAGGGACTTGTCATGACTTCTTCTGAAAGGGACAGGGCTAGGGTTCTGGACACATTCTCAGTCAATAAACAAAAAACACCTTCCAGCTCTTTCGCCAGAGCAAGTGCATGCTGGACTGGTCTTGATAATTCCCAGATTTTTACAGCATGGATGATGTTCATGCCAAGCCCAGAGCCTGAGGTTATTGCAATAGGGAGGCATGTCGTGAGGCATAGCAGAGATGGTACCTCTTAATACAGAGCACTGGACACTAGGGAAAGACCGCACATTGCGACGGGTAAAAGCAAACACAGTGCATAAGGGAAGAAAGCTAGAGACCGCTGAAAGCTTGGAAACTGTGTTAAGGTTTCACTGAGGAGTTGGGTGTCTACATTTAATTACTCCAATGATCACTCAAGTGGTCTGTGTGCACTTCACATGCAGAAAAGCAGTCTTTAAGTGTCGGTTATTACAAGAAGGTAATTGAAGAGAGCTTTTCAGAGTCCAAGGCATCAGTGCGGCGACTAGCACAATCCTCCACAACAATACTGATGGGGTGGCAGTGTGCAGAATGGGAATCAATATTGGCCTGTACCTGGGATTAGTCTGCTGTAAAAAATAAATAAAAACATTTTTATTTTTTTTAACAGAAGCATTCTGGTGTGAGCCAGTCCTAAACCAGATTATTTTTTTTTAAAGCAGCATCTGTCAATCCCTGAATGAAAGTGGGCAGTCCTCAGCCTAGCCCATCATTTTCCACACTGCCCTTACTGTCTTTACAGAGAGGAGAACCAGTTCAGTTGAAATGGCATGATATCTGGCAGAGTGCCCAAGCTCGAGCATAATTGTGTTACCCCTCAGCATCTGCAAGATGGACATCCTGGATAAAAAGGGATCCATGCCAAAATGCAGGTAAAAATAATTTGATAATGAGAAGGGGAAAGCGGAAGAACAATAAACAGCAGCAGTTTTGAACTTTCAATCTGGGCAGATGACCATGAAAAGGTGGCGATGGAAGACTGTCTTGGTTTCACGAGCTCCACATCAAAGCATAAATAGGCCAAGGTCTCGCATGAAGACTTGCATTAGTTTCCTCTCAGAACAATTTTCTTTAAAAGTGCAGTTTGAGAGGGAAACAAAAAGTTACACACCGTAATGACCAACATACTCCTAGTCCTTAGTCCCCTTTCCTCCACGTTTGCAAGATATTCTGTCGTTGCGGACGGGACAGGAGCCCTTTTTGGCAGCATCCAAAAAACAGTCTTTTTTTTGACAAGGCCAGAATGTATGGCTTTAGCCCCAACTTCCTTAGCCCTGCCCATTGCATCGCCCTTACATCCTTTTGAATCATCAAGGTCGGTAGGCATATTAGCAATTAAAGGATACATTTTAAGAGTAGGCGGCAGGCATATGGAGAAGAGAGGCGTGCTGCCCGATACTCACAGCTGACTCCCATCTCGAACTGTGTCACAGAAGCCTGCAAAGTGCCCTGAAACTGACTCGACCCAGTCAAGCACCAAGAGCACCTACAGCACAAGGTACATTGTGGTTCTGCCCCCTTCGTCCTTCCCGAAAGGCACCTAGCGATATATTAAGACCCATTGTTCCCTTTTGTGCTTAAGCCAATAAATCTTGAACTGTTGTGATTATTAACCCTACCGACTAAACCTCCTGTCTCTATTAAGAGTGAATCCCTGTTCCGTCTTTGAAACTGTCAGTCCACTGCATTCC
This sequence comes from Ambystoma mexicanum, assembly GCF_040938575.1. Lineage (NCBI taxonomy): Eukaryota > Metazoa > Chordata > Amphibia > Caudata > Ambystomatidae > Ambystoma > Ambystoma mexicanum. The sequence continues at coordinate 713,513,143 of NC_090924.1, read as the reverse complement.
CTTACAGGGTGGGTTGTATTTCGTAAGGTTGTTAGACTGTTGTCTGTTGTGATATAAAAAAGTAAATATTTTTCATTCAACTTTGACTGGACAGTCCCTTTATCATTGGGTAATAATAGTATTTTCACAGTGCTCCAACTAACCAACAATCCACGACCTTTCAGAGACAGGCCTGCTATTCTATACACATTACCAAAATTTGACAAGGATTGTTACAATTGGCTTTCTGTTCCAATCTGTTCTGATCCCCTCTTGTGTATTAGTGGTGTGGGGCGGATTGATGGTTTAGAAACCGATATTCAGCCCTGGACCACTGGTACCCCAGAGTTGATTGGTCACAGTACGAGTTTCTATATGACATATGGGTGTGCAATCGAAGGTTGCGTTAATGTGTGTGTGCTGTGACACAGGCATGGTATCAAGGGAGACGGACTCAAAAGTATTTGTTTTTTTAACCTTTATTTGCTAAGGTTCCTGGGTTGGTGTAATGCCTCACTGGCCCCAACTTTGTATGGATAGTTCCCTTAACTGATGCTTTGAAAAGCCGTTCTTGTCCAATATTCCAAAATAAAGTCTGTGTCTAAACCTATGCTTGTCCTCATACTATAGAAACATGTGATAGGCAGTCTTTTGAAAAGAAAAAACAGTGGCTCAACAAAGAATGTGAAACCAAATTTGGTTTCAGGTGGTCTTCTCACCAGGTTCAATTAGGTCATATCACAAGGATGGGTTCTATTAACAAGGCTGGTTGTAAAACCTTCTCCACAGGGGCCCTACAGTGATTTCAAATACCTTAAGTATATTTGAGTTCTTATTCAAGTTTCAAACATCACAAAAGAAATGTAACAGTTCCTCTTGAAGCCCTTCAGGGTTCCCTTCCCCATCCTTCAATCCTTTCAACACTATAAAGAAAACAAATACGTCTCCAACTTGGTTGGGCCGCTCAGGGTTTCCTTCCCCCAGGAGAGGCTTCTCCCAGCTTTCAAACACAAAGTCATTTTCATCAGAATGCACTTTACTTTCCTCAATAGGCCTCTCAGGGTTCCCTTCCTCAACCTCGGGCCCCTCTAGTTCCAAACACAAATTCAGCTGGTCAGGATGTGCCTTTTCCTTATATAAAGTCTTTCTTGCATACCATCCTCTCATGGGGTATTATCAAAGACTTTCGGACATGCCAGGCTCTTTGTTTTTCCTCTGCGCGATCACTCTGATCCTTTGCGTCTGTTTCTTGCTCTCCTTTGCACTTTTTATCTTCATGTGCTTCCTGCACCATTTTCATGTATTCCTATGCCTTTGTCGTGTACACTTGCACTGTCCTTTATTCCTTCTCTCCATTGTGCCTCTTGCACGCTTCCTTCACTATTCTGTGCACCCTTGCACTTGTTTCCTTCTTTCTGGGCTGCTCACACCCTTTTTTACACACTGTCCTTATCCCAGCCTGCCTCTAACATTTTCCACAGGCTTCTGGACCACTTTTCACTCGTATCACTTCATTGTCCAACTTAATTGCATTTGTTATTTCACACACGCGCGTCTCCCTGGCTTCATGCTTACACTGTTGTATCATCTCTTGTTGAAATCTTCCCTTTAGCTACAATCAAACATTTACACAAAAGCGATCCTCTCTCTTATGCCTGTCCAGTGTTACTTTGTATCGCACCCTTCACAACCCGGCTCTGCAATACTTTCAGACTCACCGGGCTGACTTCTGCACTTCAGCTCTACGATGGCTCTTTGTTCTGAGGTCAGAGTCTTACCGCCTGTCCCTCAGACACTCCTGGGCTGTCTCACTGGCCCACGGGAATGAGGATTCACCTTCAGAGGTTCTATAGGATACGAGCATGCATCTCGGCTCGCATGCACTGACTCTTCATGGCTCCCTGGAGACAGAGCTTCTTCGCAACCCTTCTGCTCCTTCAGACTGCAGCTTCTCAGCATCTCGGTCTCTGGCCTCCGGTCCTGGGCAGCTTTGGTGTCTCAGCTCTCCTCCCAACTCACTCTCCTAATCGCTCATCCGTCTGTGCAAGACCACCCCTTTTATAGTGAAAAGACCAGTCAAGTGGAGTCAGGTATGAATGCCTGACCCTGCCTGACTATTAGTGGGGCAACTTGAGTTCTTTCTATGGTAGATTCCCCCATGTTATTCCTATGGGTATTCTTTACTGATTTTATTTGTCTCTTCCTCGTCTCAGTATTTATTGTAAATGGGGAGCAGGAGATGGGGTGAGATTGGAGATACTCCATAAAAGCTGAGGAACAGTCGGTTGGGGTATTTTTGGGACTTGGGGATACCATGTCTTGCCCTTGGGTATACTCCTCCCAATCCCTCGTGACCCTCCACTCAGGTGATCCTGCCTCGCTTGCCCAGCCCCAAGATCAGGATCCAACAGAGATGGCCTTTCCCTGGCCTCCGGAATGGAAGTACCTGAGGGAGAGGGTGGGAGACTATTGTCAGGTTTCTCATAGTGTGTAAGTGTTTGAGCTGGGCCTGGGAGCTAATTTCAGTGGGCTGGGGTGGCAACAACTGCATTTTTTGCTGAGCATCTATCATAAATGGCCAGAAAAAAATGCTGATGATAAAGCACTGCTGATAGGTGTTATTACATGGCCGGACTGGCATTTTGGTGTAGCCGGTCTAGAAATGTCTTACTGTGGCAAGGCATTTTATTCTGGAAAACCATGATACAGTAAGCATGATAATTGTTATGTGGCATTTTGGTGGAGCCAGTGTAGGATGTTTTAATCGGGCATCATCTAGCTCAGGGGAATTTTTGCACAAAAAACCAAATCAGGCATGCACAATTTTAATTTATTTCATAATGTTATTTTTATGAACCGGTGACCCCCCCAATTTAAAAATATCAATTCTCCTTTTGATACATAAAACACACAGGGTTGCACAGAAGTTCTATTTATTAATAAAAGAGAAAATATTTTATCAATATGAGCTGCCATCACCAGTAGGGGTGTGACGGTATACCGTTATACCATTATAGATACCGTGAACAGCTTAATTGAACTATAATAACCGTCACGTTGCTAATACCGGTATACCGTTTTAGGACCTGCAGCTATTAAGTGAGCTTTTCAATCTGATTTGAAAAGGCTGCAGTAAGCAAGTGCTACGCAGTCTGGATCTTGCACTGTGGGATGCGGCATCTGCCAAGGGGGCCTTGTTTAGCAGACAAGAGCATACAGAAAGTGAGGTCACATTAGTATAAGCAGATTTGATGCTGTAACCGCTCTCTCTCTCTCTCTCTGATCAGTAGAGTCGGGTTAAACATCAGCCGATTTGTAGTTTTCCCACCAATTTGAAAGATGGGGAACTACACATCCCAGAATTCAAAGGGTGAATGAACTGGATGCCCTTCTGATGCATGTCCACAAAATATGTTAGTTCTGTAGACTTTATGAACACTGGGCCGATCAGTGCTTTGTGCTAGTATATAAACTGCCCCCCACTCCACTGTCCTCAGTGTAGATTTGCACATTGTCACTAGAGTTGTTGCTTCTCTTGATCCTTCACCTGCCTTCTGCTTATGACAGTGGACTCAAGCAGGCAGGCCAGATTCTCTATTCAATTTGAAGTATCCAGAGCAAAGAGGGTGAGATATTTCTCAGGTCTATCCTCGATTTGTGACACCACCTATGAAAGCATTCCTCCATCTGAACTCCCATGACAAAGGTCTGAATGCGCTTAGACCTGGGGGAAATCGTAATGATGGGGCTGTGGTGATGTGGTGGTCTAGGCCATATTTGTCCAGAAATGTATTTTAACTTGGTCATTTTCAAAAAGGTTTTTGGGCCACTATCTTTAGGAAGGTAAATGAACATGTATTGCAAGAATCAAGAAAGAAAACAGCACCCACTGAATGCTGTCCTGTTAGGATTACATAGTCGGTGGCGACTCCAACATCAGACATTTATAATACACCATGCAGATGGTAAACAAGCAATAGTGATTTGATCTATATATACAACCTTACGGTGAGTGTGTGTTGGCTATGACATTTTGACAAAAGAAACACAACAACATGGGCTTTTAGAATTCACATGAGTGACTTTTCTCCCTTTAATGGGATAAAGCGATATCAAAACAAACTTTTAAGACTGATCGCAGCGAGGGGTCATGATGCCCATGCCATGTGGTTCAGAAATAATGCAGGTCGAGGCCGATTTTCAAAGCGATGACCTGTGACTGAGCAGCAAGCTCATTGCTGAAAATGTGCATTTTAACACTTCCAGTAGTCACTCTTTCATTCAAGGCGATCAACGAGTGAGTGCTATGAAAGACCAAATCTGTAGCCGCCTTAGATTCCTGGATGATCAGCTAAAAATGTGCAGAGACAAGTTTCAAAATGCTGACAATTTATGACCTTCAAGAAAATATTTGTTAAGATTAGTTAAGTCCACCTGTTATACCGCGATAACCATGATATACCGTCATTTGGCAAGAAGGTTATCATACCGCCATCAAACCAATACTGCGACACCCCTAGCAATGGTGAAGAATTATCAATACACTAGTCGCCTCCGTTTTCATTGCTACATTTATAAGAGACTTTTGTAAAACACATCGCCATATATAACATTCGCTTAGCGTGAACACGCATGCACCATGGATTGAAAAATGGTGCAGGATAAAGCTTTCCTTTATTAAAAAAACAAATCCCTGCCGGTATAATATTTCCATTTCTTATTCATTGCAAATAAACATCCCCACCACCAAATAAACCTGTAAGAAATTCCAACCCAAGAAAACAAAATGGGAAGTCAAGCTAATTAACATTTCTGCATGTGAATCACTTCAAAAAGAAATAAATATGCTAGCTGAATTTCCTTCAGTGGTTGGATTACCTGGTAAATGTTATTGGTCATCTTCAATGGGCCACTTAAAAGGCAGGAAAATAGGTGGCAGCTAATAACATTTCCCTCTCTTCATGACTAGCTCAGTAACAGAACTGGTTACACTAACAGAGAAAATTACTTCAATTACTTTATTTTTCTAGGTATACACAGAGTGAGATGTCATCTTCTGTGCTTGTGCAATGCACAGATAAGGAGTCGGGAGATCCAACCATACACAGACTATAGGACCCATTTGATCTAATCTATAGTTCCAGAAGCATATATGCTTTTGAAATGTTTTCTAATTTCCCAGGGTGTACAGTCAAATGATATAACCACACCCCTCAGAACTAACAAATGAAAGGGCTAAGATTTAATCAATGCCCCCCAGAATTATATTTCCCCTTGACATTATACTTAGCTAAGAATTTCTTTTGGCTGTCTCACAGACAGGAGGGAAACCTCTTAAAGCACTAGTTTAACTCACCCCCCGGAAACAGGTGGGCATCAGTCAGCTTCCCTACACGTTCTGGTTCAATTCTTTCTGTATTTGGGCCCGTTTACCTCCCATTTGATGTGACATCTTAGAAATGTTGACATTAAACACATGTAACTTTCTTAACCGCATATTCCGCATGTAATCATATAATTAATCGGTTCATCGGATTCCTCTTGCTGAAGCAAATAAAATGATGATAGCCGCCTTATCTCAGCAAGACAAGCACACATTCTATTCTTCTGTGCTTTGATACTTTTACACACAGATTCCATTTCTAGCTCCGAACAGGCTCTAGGGGCACGGACGCAAGGATATATAAATCATTGGCACATGCTAATTTTTCCAGGTATCCATATTAGCCTAATGTACATAATGAACATATATTTAAAAAACTGTTTTACATCCATCTGATAGAGCATTTGTATGTCTCAAGGGCCTTTAATCCAAAGCTATAAGTGATAAAGTGAATCCAAGTGTAAAATTCTGTGGGATGTTTTTACCCATGCATACAAGCCCTACCATAAAACTGCAGTACTGGCATGGAAAACATCATGATGGCCAGAACTCCCCAGAGAGTGCACAGGGAAAACATGAAGAATAGGCTGCCACCCATTTTTGCCTATGTTGTGAGCACAGGAGGGCACTGCCTAAAACCACCATTGGGCTACACACACAGTAGCCTGAAACCATTGGGAATGGCAATGCTGATTGCCAAAAAAGCAACTCAGAACTGTGGGGAATTCATTTTCTTAATCCCAAAAATGGTTGCATTACCAGTACTCGCCACTATCAGAAAGCCGGCGTTTTAAAACCACCAGACTTTTGTGTAAAACTGAACAAATGAAACAAAACCAGACCAAGGAAAGACTTGCTAAGAGGTGGATACAATGTAAAACTATATTCTGAAATGACTTGAAGGAAGTAATTATTTAATGTATAGGTAAAAATTGTCAGTTTGAATGTAGAAAACTGGGGAAAAAAAGTGACATTTAGCTGAAACCTGGCTTAATGAAACTGGATTCTGCCTGACAACTACCCCTGACAGGAGAAACCTGTTCAGCCACTCTTCCCAGGCCTAGCTGCATCCTGCTGCCAATTGCCAAAAGGAGTTGTCACCTCTCTGATTAGATTAGGGGTGGAGCACCTGGGAACTGGAAAGAACAGAACAATGCAACTTCCTTGACTCAGGCAAATATTATATTGGGGGCGTCGTAAAATAGCTTCCTCTTGGGAGAAACTGGGAGGGGCAGTGACTCTGCTAGCAGCTGAGCTTGGGGGAAGTGGATAAACCAGTTATTCCACCCTGTTATGGGGAAGCAACACCCCTTTTTGACCAGGGCATAATTTTAAAAAGATAGATAACTCATAGTGCGGACTTGTCAGAATTATATAAGTAATATCATTATTTTTGTGTATTCTGGGGGGTTGCTAGCGGAAAATAGGGTCTCACTCCAAATGTCTGCATGTTAAAAATCTGACACTTCATCAATTAATGTCCATACTCCTTGCGCACATGTGTGTAATTTTGGGTAAATGTCCGATATTGCAAAACCAGTTAAAAAGCACAAAATGTTGTCATTTTTGAATGCAAGCCCCCAGGAAGATCAGAGGTGGACAAGCATGGACCATAAGGAATATATAATGTGCACATGTAATTTCAACAAATTGTATATCTGGAAAAGATGTATTTGAATCAAATATAGATTTGTGGGCAAACTGACCAGGGGAGGATCCTCTGACCCATAAACAGACCTCATCATGATGACAATCCATTTCCTTCCCCCAATCATGGGAGATGGGAGAATTGGGCCAATGACATGTAGAGAGGGGCAGGCTTAGCTAGGCCCAGGCACACACCCATTTTCAAAACACATAAAAAGAGCCTGCTGGGACAGGTAGAGACATTCAATTCCATTTGCTGCGGAGCATGCTGACCGACGACTTCACATCCAGAGATCCAACACTTAGACTTCCAAGCTAAACAGAGACTACAGAACTTTGAACCAAGACGGCCCACTGCAAGCAAAAGTATTTGTCAGCAGGCCTCAAAATCATTTGCAAACTATTCCACAGCCGGGCGAGCTGTCTGAATTCTTTTGCCAAGAACTCTTTCCAGTACCCAGAAAGCAGTGTTGCATCCAGAATCCACTTGATCCGGACCGGAAAGCAGAGCAGTATCCAGAACCAGAGGCCGCTGAATCCAGAGAGGCTAGACCAGCAGAGCAGAGCTGACCCAGATCGCTGTGAGCAGAACCGGTGCCTGATTGACCCGCCGAGCAGACAGAACCGCAGCCGGACACGTGTTGGCCAGATCCGTGACGAGGCCTAGTTCAAATTTATATTGTGAGTACCTAGCAGAACTGTGCAGAACCAATCTCTTAGTTAAAATAATCTAATCCAAACTATTTTAACCTAAGTAGAACTGCCTCCTAGAATTCGTGTCATCTGTCATTTTTAAAGCTGCACAACTGTCACCTGTCAATTCTGCAGCTGCAAGCTGTCACCTGTCATTATGAGTTTACTTTAAATCCGAAAAACTACCTTTATTTAATCGTCCGTATCTCTGGAACCGTTTGGGCTAGGAAAGCTTAGAATCTAGGCTTTCCAACGAACCTAGAACCGACTTCCTACTCCTTATACTTTTTCCGCAATCACGATTTACGCACTTCCGAAATTTACCGCGATTTGCGATTTTGGCTCAATTTCTCCACTTGTCAAAATAGCAGCTCCATTCTTTCTTTTGTTAAAATCAGTTGCAACTTGGTAATAACTCATAGAGCATTGCTAAAGTGAGCCTGAAGTAATACCAACACGCATCTCCCACTCACCCTGAATCTCTAGGGAATTAAAATCAGTTGGCACATTTTCCCATCCATTGCTATCACATTTAAAAAGCATTTTGGGCCTGTGTTTCAAACTCCTACCTGCTTCCTCTAAGCTTGCTGGGGGGGAACTGAATTTCGTATTGTATTGGATTGCATTCCTGAGAACTGTGTGCTCCTCTTTCCATCTCTTTCCATCTCCTTCCATTTCTTCCATTGCATGGGGGAGGTGGGTGAATTGCCAGAGAAAAAGTGATTATCTTATCTTTAGCTAAAATCATATCAGGTATTTCTGTACTGCATTTTATTCCTCATTGCTTTTCCCCTTGAAATCATAAAAGTATTTTTGCTACTTTATCCATCCTATACTAACTCCTCATTGATTGTAAAGAAGTGTGCTAGTGCCAGATTACCCATTGTTGATCAACATCATATGTCTAAGTGTACTATCAGATATTAATTTATTATAAAAGTGTGACATATATATATATATTGTTTAATTTTTCAAATAAACCTTTTAATTTGCAAAACAAACCTACTTCTTTGCTCAGTGGGGTCAGGGGGATTCTAAGAGGGGGGTGTTATACAAGGGTTGTCATCCAGGGTACTGAACTGATTATAAAAATACATCAATAAGGGTTTTCCTCAGCATCCCAGACTAGGCATTGACTTAGCTGTAGTGTTGATTGAATATTGCTTACAATTCAAAAGGCATTTGTTCTTCTCTCTTCCACGTTAAACAATATTAAAGGACATATTCAGTTCCAGGCTAGTGCATGGTGTTGTATATAGTCAATTCTTTTAAACTTGGGTCTGAAAGAGCAAAAGTAAAAGTTCTTGGCAGTATGACCGATATGTTTGGGATATTTCTTCTCTGTGAAAGATAGCGAGCTAAAGACTCTGGGCAAGTCTCTTGTAACCAGGACTAATGTCTGGCAGAGGGACTCCCAGGACCCCCCGTGTTAAAGTGCGGAGTTGGCAGTCAAGGACCATGTATGACCCAGTCATGCCTCTTTGAGTGATTCCATCATCTGCCTCTTGAACAGTCTCTAGTTCTTCCCAGGAGAGGTCTGGTAGATTGGAAGATTAGATTAGTTGAGAGGGGACAACTGTAGAGAGGCTATTACTTTATTTGAAAGGTTGACCCTGTGGAAGATGAACATTGTAAATGAATAGCAGTACAAATGAGGTCAAATCAAAACAAAAACAATCCCCACAGCAAGGTCTGTTACATAGACCTACTATTTTCACTGTCTGGGGACCTCAAGACAATATTTTATAGTGTAGAAGAAAACAGTTCAAATTCACATTTTAATGGGAAGGAAAGGTGTCACACACAAAAGCTATATCATTAGGAAAAATATTTCATTATAGAAAAAATACATAATTCTCATTAAAACTATGTTAAATAATACACAGATTAAGGAACAACCCTAAAACCAGGTTATCAAAAAACAGGACGATTACGTACACAACAGCAATGTAAAAATAAAAAAACAACCATACCACATTAACTAAAAAAAACAACATTTACCATACAAATATCAGTGAAAAATTCATTTGTTGCAATCTATATATAACCCAACATGTTTCTGTCTGTTGACTCTTAGATGTCTGACATTCATCAGGGGTAGCTCTTCTTAAAATTCTACAGTGATCATCCCCTCCAGTCCTGGTGGGCATGGATCTGAACTTGATCCTTAATGCAATCTTGGGATCTGTGGATTCCAAGGATCCAATGTCGCCAATAATACAGTCACATCCGGCCGGATATCAGCCGCTTATATTAGTAATCCTTTTCAATGGATTTGAGTAAGAACACACTTGCAAAATGCGGTAGCCAAATGTTTTCCCAAAAGAGAATAAACCTTTGAGGAGAATGATCAGTCTTTAACGTGAAACGGCTACTGTGTCAAGTTCTAACTCTTCAAACACAATCCGTAATCGACCAACAAAAGCCCAAAGTTCTATTTCAACCGCCGATGGCCGTGGTTCAGGTGCCAACATACAATCCTCTCAACGCCATAGTTTTGCTCTGCAGGGCCTTGGCTTCCTGGGAATCCACACCAAGCAGTTAACTTTTATGGTTCAGTTTTAAAGGCCAGTGTTCACACACTCTCAGGGGGAAGGCAAGCCACCTTCCCCCACCACCCAGTCTGCTTTTGTGTTGCTGGGCATTGATGATTGGAGGAAGGAATACCATTTAGCCAAAGTTGCTTTATTCACCAATGCAGCAATCCCTCCTTTCTCTATTGCAATGACCATTTAAAACAGAACACATTTATAACTATTTAAAGTCCTTGCACAAAGAAATATCGTCACTATCCTGGGTGTTTCATTATTGAAAACCAATGTTCAGTCCTGTATAAGGGAAACCTGACAATGCAAGGCCCAATTAGGATTTTATTTTTTTTGTTACCTGCTGTGCTATTCATCTGACATTGGATAGTTCTCCATTTTAATAAATGTTTGCTGGATTCTTCCTGTTGTACAACAATTTCTTTTAATGCTTTTTCAAATAATATATATACTTTTATTGTAGATGGGCTGCGAACATTGCATATTTCCTCGCACGTGTGATTTTTTTCAGATGCTCCGCTCAGGCCACAGTTTGCATATTTGTTTTTAAGCTGGCACTTTTCTTTCGTTGCATAACATTGCTTACAACAGTAACAATGTCTTCCTTTGACAGGGCATTTTTTACTCTGCATTAAGGGTAAAGTAAACATAAGTGTTAATACATGTCTAGACTGGCCTACATCGTTCAGCCAGATTGGACATGTTTTCTTATTGGGGCATGGTATTTTTAATGGCAAAGACAATAGGCTAGTGTTCTCCTGTGGGGATACTGATATGTATGGCAATAGCCAGTGTGGAGAATGATTTCATATGCTATCATTACAGGCAATATGCGCAAAGTATCACACAAGCATGTTCTTATAGGGGAATAAAAAACTAATAGGCATTTTGAGAAAAAAAAAAATTCTCTCTCTGGCGCCCAAAATACATACTGCCGACACTGTGGAGAGTGAGAACACATGTCCTGCTGTTTGCTTGACCTGAGCACCTAGGTAGATGTCCCTGTAAAGGTACTAACCCCACCTATAATGGGAGTGTGCTTACCCTAGTCGGCGATGCTGTGCCGCCAATCTAGGTGAAAGGACAGAAGGAGAGCGATGACCCCCCCTCTAATCGAACTTTCTTTTTGGAAATCAATGTTTCATAATGAATACACAGTTCAGAATTCATAACAAAAAAGTGGTGTGGAACTTGGTCTATTTATTTGTATTCCGGACCATCCACCCACTGGTCTATTCCTTTTTATGTTAAGCATTGGACAGAACAAAAAAAGTCTATTGTTGTGGGATGCCTCTATCTATTGGTGGGTATTCACTAGTATTTGTATCCCATCCTTTTGCTTTTCATTTATCTTTACTTCCCAAAAAATGACAAATAAGTGAGAAAGTGTAACTTGAAATTAACCCTAAAAATGTGCATGATCGGTTGTTCTTGCTTTCACATCCGTCTCTTCATGTCAGCTGGTTTCAGTGGGATGAAACCATTAACACCACCTTCTTCAGGACAGTAAGTTCAGCCAAAATGTCTTGAACCTTCTTTTATGTTATGTCCGGTTGCCAAGAACTGTGCCACAGCTGGTCACCTTTGTGCTGTGGGAAAGTGCCCTTTCATGTGCCGTTTTTCAATAGTCGACAGTATGTGGCTGGTGAAGCTTTTCTTGGACCTTGGATGCACTGTTTTTGCAGCTCGCCTTAGTCATCTCCCATTCCTTCAATGGTTTCCGAAATGCAGAGACTTTAAGCGTGGGTTCTTGGTGCCGCTCCTCGATGGTTGCTCTTATACAGGAATAGCAGCATATTTGTGTGCAGCCAATATGGAAATGTAGGGGCACAGCCAGCATTAACACCTTTTTATACTCGAATATACTGTGAGCAAAGGCACAATAAAAATGCATTGGGAAATGCTCTGTGCACTATCAGTAACTTGCAACTATTAGATTGGAGTTACCCTTCAAAACAAATTGCACACTGTCTGGCCTTTTACCAATTTGTTCACCGAAGGTGTGCTGTGAAATGCCCAATTTTAACCCATTATTCAAAGAAATTCCACAAGGGGGGGAACCCTGATGACCCCCCTCTCTACCCTCTTGGTTGTTTGGGCCCCTTCACTATGCTTAGTTGCTCGGGATGTGTGGGGGAAATATTTACAGCTGTTCAATAAAAAAAAAAACAATACACCACAGCATCGCTTAGTCAACCACAGTGTCTATTCTTCAGAGAATTTATTCACCCCTCCATCATTTTACGGGAGGGGTAGGAGTGGAGTCGAAATCCTGCTCCACCTTCTTTTCTACCACATTCCACTGTCCCTCTCGTGCCAGGACTCCCATTTCTTTGTTTTTTTTTGCACCTCTCAACCTTATTTTTCACTTTTAGTGCCCCTGTATATACTTCACCACAAACCTGCCCTATTTCTCTGTGGCAGGACCACAATAATGGCAGCCACACAGGGGGCCTCATTATGGTGACCATGGTGAAATGAGTGACGCATTGCGATTGTTGAGGGAGGCGTCTTGCGACTCACTTTGGCTTCCGCCCTCCATTAGCTAAGGGGCAAAAGCGACACTTCTAAAGAAAATGAGGCAATGAGGCGAGCTCAGAAGGCCCTTTTAATTCGCACTCAGGCTTTTTCCCCCTCATTAAACCTGCTGAAGTGGTACTCGGACACAACCACAGAGCAGCTTTGCATTGGTGTCAATTTGCTGTATTTTAAGTCCGAAGTCTGCCGTGCTTGTCGGTAATGGATGCTCACGGCAACATGGAAATTATTTGAAACGGCCTTGGAACATTTTTGCGATGTGACTGCCAAGTTCCAAAGTTAGGCTGGCACTCCAATAGCAGTACTATTTATATACGTACAATTCCTGTACACAATTGTTCATTGTGGAGTAGCAGCTCTGCGGTCGCGTGCAAAGGGGACCCATTTCAAGTCCATTCTAGATAGCAGCGCCTTACTTTTACCAACCTAGATTCGTTTGCATTGCCATTTGCATTATCACTGGGCCAAAGAATATCAGTTTGATAAACGTGTTTACACTATTTTACAAACACTCAAAAACAAACAATACATTTGTAAAGCAGCAAGAGAGCACAAGGGTACATAATATGTTCATTCATTACAAAACGTCATAATTTAGCTACTTGGCGACATAACATGAACTTTGGACTTAAGGACGATACAGATTGTAATACCATCAAATCGGACCAACAAACGCTACAGTGTATGAATACAACATCTCACTATAGCAGAAACATTATCTCAAATCCATGTTAAGCCATGGATGGAGCAGCAATTATACATCAAGAGTGAGGTCAACATATGCCAGGAACACAAAAAGTGTATAGAAGGAGAGCAGCCATTAGGAGGCCACAATGCATCCGATATACTCCAGGGTGCAGCCACTATGTGCCACAATGCATCCGATATATTCCAGGGTGCAGCCACTATGTGCCACTATGCATCCGATATACTCCAGGGTGCAGCCATTATGTGCCACTATGCATCCGATATACTCCAGGGTGCAGCCACTATGTGCCACTATGCATCCAATATACTCCAGGGTGCAGCCACTATGTGCCACTATGCATCCAATTTACTCCAGGGTGCAGCCACTATGTGCCACTATGCATCCAATATACTCCAGGGTGCAGCCATTATGTGCCACTATGCATCCGATATTAAAGGGGTGCAGCCATTGTGTCACTATGCATCCGATATACTCCAGGATGCAGCCACTATGCATCCGATATACTCCAGGGTGCAGCCACTATGTGCCACTATGCATCCGATATACTCCAGGGTGCAGCCACTATGTGCCACTATGCATCCAATATACTCCAGGGTGCAGTCACTATGTGCCACTATGCATCCAATATACTCCAGGGTGCAGCCATTATGTGCCACTATGCATCCGGTATACTCCAGGGTGCAGCCATTATGTGTCACTATGCACTCCCTCTGAATCGGAGACTAGAGCCCAATCATCTCACATTCAGAAAGACCCTGAAAACATTTATTTTCAAATGAAGACAGTCGTTACTAGTTAAATAGGGAGCTCCCTCCTTGTCTTGCCAAGTGTTGCGTCTATGTTATTGTTCATTGTCACACGTATGTGTCTTCTTTGTTGCGCCCCGATGCCTGCGGGCTTTCGGCTCACGACAAATAAATAAATGTAGACAATATACTCCAGGGTGGAGCAATCGATCAGCGTACTGCCATCATAAATTCTGCCCATAGATCCTGCCTCATCGACCACATCAGCCTACTGCCCAGGAAGGTTCCTCAAGGAAAGGAGCTCTTTGTGAACTAGGTTTTTATTTCACTATGTATAGTCTAACCACACTGTGCATGCATCTCCCCTCCCTATTGTGGGGCGGGGGTGCATAACAGAAACCGTGCACCAGTGCAACTACAATTAGAACTATGGCAAAAATAGCTCTAGTGCAAAAAACCTTCCTCTAATCAATGTTTCCAACCATACAAACGACTAAGGCAAACATTACGGAGTTGAAAAAATGCATTGAAATAATACATTTTTTGCAGACAGGTATTTTTGCCCTACTGATAATTGCTCTTGCAACAGTGCAATTGTTCTGTAATGCCACCCATGTGTTGTGTTACTGGACACAGTGCACATTCTTATGCATCATTAATCTATGAACAGTGTTTTTTTGTGGGAGATCCTGCAATAACCAAAGAAATATGAATGGAAATATGCTGCAGATGTTATCTAGGGGCAGGAAATGTGTTGCAATTAGATGGATCCAGAGGTAGAAGTTCTTGGGTAGGTTAACACATGTGTTGCGCTTTGAAGAAATTGTGCAAATGTACTGCATATGAAGAGCTGTGAAGGCTAGCACATGTACTGCTTGCTGAATTAAATTGGGTAGGTTAACCTAGAAGAAACTGTTAAAGGTAGGACCTGCTCGTAGAATGAAATTGGGGAAGGGAGCAGATTTATTGCACTCAGAAGATCTGTGAAGGTTAGACGGATGTGTGGGTCGGCAGTGTGCTGCACTCAGATGGACTAGGGAGTGGCAGTTTTGTCACGCTTTATAATATTAGCCTGTCCATTGCACTCGAAGATATAACAATAACCTATGCATTGCACGTTGACGATCCATACGTTAGCCATTGTAACAGAGATTTATGCAAGTATCCTTGATATTGCACTCAGAATGTGCCTGAATGTAGCCCATTTTAAAATTTAGAAGAGCTATAGTAGCTATGTAAGTCTATAAAAAGGTAGCCTATCTATTGTGTTTAGAGAATTCTATGATCCAGAGATCTTATGGTAGCCTGTCTGTCATCCTAAAAGATGTACTAAGTTAGCCGATATAGCGCACTTCCATAGTGCCTAGAAGAGCCTAGGAGGGTACCTTCTCACTTCACAAAGACTATCTGATCACACAGCGAGATCAAAGATAAGCTCTATCTGATGTTATGTACGGTATCCAGTTAAATTGTCGAAAACTTTTTTTCGAATGCCATTTCGTCAAAAATAATGTTGCAGAAAAAAAAAATTCAAATGTATTTTGTTTTATTTTTTTTTTTTTTTTTTACTAGCTAAACAAAGTGTTAACGGGGGAACGCCCCCACCCCCCATTAAAAAAAAACCCATTCGTCATTTTTTCTCCCCGGCATTTCTGGTTCGAAAATAGTCACTATAAACCGTTACGTACATATAATACAGCACTTTGGTGAACATCTGCCGCAGGCATGTCTATCTATCCACACATTAAAATGCAGCTATGACAGATTCGGCCTAGCTGGACACTGATGTCATCGCCTCCTTATACCAGACTTGCCCACACACCTCTACCATTACAATACAGTGACAGCCTATCAGAAACCTTCGGTCTAGCTGGACACACAGCAAATCTCTTGCATTAGCACACTCTTGTGACTTCCCTCAACACCCATGCATGTGACCGACCTCTTGGGATGCTTACTGGAGTCTAGCCAGCCCACCTAATTTCTAATCTTGGCCAAATGCGTGCACCCATTGTAAGCCTTTTCTGAGAATGTTCCCATACCTGGACTTCAGTCCCCGAGGGTGTTCCTACCACAAAACAAGTTGAGGCCATACACATGGGAAAGGGTGCAATATAAATGACTACTATTACTACTACAATACAGTTAAGCTGGGGGATGTCTCATTTTGGTCAGGCCCACCACAATGAAAGCTGGGGGATGTCTCATTTTGGCCAGGCCCACCACAATGAAATGCCAAGGTATTGTAATCACATGCCAGAATTCTTCTAGCTGAACCTCCACACTTCATAGGTCGAACCGGACGCATATTTTATGAATTTCGTCCATATGTCCAATTCCCACCCAAACTCGCTTGGACTCTCTCCTCCCCAATGATATTAATGTGGTTTCTTATATATTGTGTCACGCTGAACTTGTACACGCTTCCTAGTGCTGTAATAGCAGATGCAAAAGGCACGCTTTGGTTTTCATTTCATGTTTTCAATGAATTGATCTACAATTCCTACCTTTAAACATGCATGGTCACTAGACTGGTTGCCAAGGAGTTCCTCCAACACCCCATACATTTTTTTTAATAAACTTGGACACATTTAGTGAACGCCATCCCTGTGCAGAATTGGCCACCAATCCACCCTCCAGCTTTAGATTGAACAGCGCCTGTCCCATTTTTCTCAAGTGAGGCCTGTGGATGAAGTCGGTGCAGTCAAATGTGCCAATAGGAGAGGTACCTTTCCATGACACCCCCAATCACCCGATTCTCAAATGCTGTGCAGTAGGAAGAGCAGTAATGCTGTGCAGCAGTGTGTGCTCTTAGTGGTTGCTATGCCGCAACAGTTCTTGGTATCACTTGCGCAAATGTGGATATTTAGGTTTATGCTCTTTGGTCCATGCCAGTCAGCAGCCAATAGGAGGCTGCCAAGGGCTATGCGCTTTTTATAGACTAGTGCTGTTGCAGGCAGGCCTCCTGGCTCTCAGGGAGCCCTACCTGCTTTCTGTGCAATGGTTGCTTCTGCGGCGAAGAAGTGCAGATTGAGATATGGGACAACCAAAGGGGCCTCCTAGGAATCAGCCTTACAACTCTTATTGACGCGCTAGAGCAGGGGTCTGCAACCTTAGGCTCTCCAGATGTTTTCGACTATACCATTTACCATAACTGACCATCGGCTATTCTGGCAAGGGCTGATGGAAGCGGTTGTCCAAAACATCTGGAGAGCCAAAAGGTTGCAGACCCTGCTCTAGAGGGCAAAGGCGCACATGCAAAACTAATGTTTAGTTCAGCTTACCGCTCAGTCCATTCCCCCCCCATTACGCAGGAAAATGAACACCCCTACATCTGACCCGCCTCCTCTACCCCTGCTGTGACAGATCTAAACACACCACTTCTGAATCACACCAAGGCTTCCATACTTCACAGTGAATTCACCCAATCCATTCAGATACATCCATTTAATGGCCGATCCAAAGTAGCGTGCAATCTTCAATTATAGATTGATCACATCTGTGGCCCAGAACCCACTCCCTGGAAAGCAAGAAAAATATGTGGGAAAAGACAGTAGCAAAGAAAGTTGTGCAAGAATCATGTGTTTTCTGCCAGAGGCCTTTTCGCAATAGTTTACCAACTACAGCCTTCCTAGGTCGCAAAGCACGATCAGCTGCACATTCTTTAGGCAGACACTCCCTACTTTAATAGAAAGCTGCAACTCTACAGCACAGAACAGCGGTGCATACACAGATGTGATTAAGTCCTAGGCAGGGGAACCTTTGTCATCAAAGATTTTTTGGACTACAACTGCCATCAGCCCTAACCAGCATAGTCAATTGAGAGGGATCATTGGAGTCAAAATCCAAAACATTGGGAGAGGGGCAGGTTGCAGACTGTGGTCCTAAAACGTGCGTCAGTGAGCATTTAACCAAGCATCTCAATCGGATGTCTTGGAATAATGAGGTACTTTTTGTATTGTCATTATAGTAAACCGTACACTTCCTTTTCACCATGAGGAAAGCTCTGGTTGTGCCTAGCATTCAGCGCAGACTGATGCTGTCCAAGCTCTGCGCTAGTCCAAGGAGGACACTGCTCGGTTATGAAGCTCCAGCGACCTGCTGGGATGCACAACACACTGAGCTGAATGTTCACTCTCAAGGATGGCATTTTATTCAACTGCGACATTCTCTCTTTGAAAAACCGGGCGGATTTCCGGTGCGAAAAGGTTCGGCGCAGACCTGAAAGGTCGCCTTTTGATCAGAGGATTAGAAGCGGATCTGACTTTTGTGGTTTGTGTTTGGAAGGTACGCCACGTGATTTTCATTCTGAGTGTACAGTCCTTTGCTGGTTTTGAAAGGCGCGATAGAAATGGCGGTATCAGAGATTGAACTATAGCCACAAATTATAGATTTAATTCAACAACAATCAAAATGTAAAGAATATTAAAATTCAGGTCGAAATTAATTGCCGAGTAGCCAAATGCACCAATGTCCTGCAAAGAATTCTAAAGTTTGCCCGTGTTTCACGCTGTTTAAGTGATACACGCTCTGGAACACAGACACATTCTGTTGCAATTAAAAAAGCACATAGGAGGGAAGGTATTGAAAATTATTGTAACTTCATATATTGTAGTGCGGGCAGGGTCGAACTGGGGCAGAACATTGTCTCGGACACCAATGAAAAAGTGGCCCACCGTTGCAAATGGCAAATCATTCCTTTTGTGACAGACTGTTTGAATGGTTGCCAGACATTTGGTCGAAAAAATTTGGTCGACTGGACAAATGGTCGAACCAATTTGGTCGAAAGCCACATGGTTGAATTTTTTTTGTTTTTTTGTTGGGGGGGTCCCCCCAACCCCCTTTTTTTTCTAAAAAACCCTTTTTTCCGCTAAACGAAAACCAAAAAAATACATATATAAATTTTAAAAAAAAATTCGACCATTTGGTTTTCGACCAAATTACGTCGACCATTTGTCTGGACAGCTGTTCGAATAGTACTCAAGGAGGAGGTTTTTGATCACATTTGATGCAAATTGTGCATTTTAAAGAATATGTATTCAGTAACAGTGTTCAGAACTACTAGCCACATGGTTAAGTAATTTATCAAACTGGCCCACATTGACCAAAAAAACGGGCCCACACTAGCATTTTGTGTTTTTGCTTCAGGCCTTGCGCCATTTCCCTATATGTCAGTCCGAGAACAAGTGTGGGTTAAGGCTTAATGTGGTGCGTGAAGTGCTTTTTATTAGCAATTTAGAGTGACCAGTGGTACCTCAACAGCGGTTTCCCAGCTTTTGCAGAGTACTTTTTTCATAGGTAGTAAATTGGACTTGAATCCTTTTTTTGAAAACTATTTACCTGAATTAATCTTTTAATTTTTCGTTTATATCACTGTGGAGTATCACGTGCCAATTGCATGCATTTGATCCTTGATTACCTTTAATATGAAGGTAATGTTTGTTCGCATTACGTGTTGCCACGGCTTATGACTGTTACATGTGCATTGCATATGCCAATTGAGACTTCCATGGTAAAGTTAATGCAAATGTAATGTACTCCTGAAGTGCTGCAAGTTAGTTGTGTTTTCAACTACCTGACTCCAGCCAGGTGAGTCATAGTGTCCAGAGACCTCTGAGCCTCTATTTAAAATGTAGGTGCCACCAGGCCCTATGTGCACCGCGCTCCCAGGCCCCCTCTCCAAGCCTCCTTTGCGTCTCTCGCATCCCTCCCGCCTACTGAAGCCCGTCCACCACCCCGGATTGGCTACTCTAGTGCCTTAACCAGCCTTCCTAGGGCAGCCCTCTGCCGGCAGCCCCTGCGGCTAAGGCCCCCACAGCAAAGGGCAGCTCCACCAGAGGTGGCTACAGAGAATGTCTGCAGGTGTCCGCAGGGGAAGTCAGTGAAGCCAGCAACAACCACTAAAGTAAGTTTGGCATGGGTGGGGAGAAGAGCAATTACTCTACTCTGGAAAACCCTGCCACTCAACATTACCTTACCCCAGAACTGTGAATGTTAGCAATGCCACACTTAGTTAGAATTGTGTTTATCAGCCTGCATCACATCTAGCTAGGATTCTGAGTGTTAAGTAGTCCAACACTTAAAGAGAATTGTGAAATTTAGCCTGCGTCACATCTAGATAGGACTGTGAAGGTTAAGTAGTCCAGCATTTAGAGAGAATTGTGAACATTCGGCCTGAACCAGACCCGGTCAGAATTGTACATGATAGCAAGTGCCACACTTGATTAGAGTTGTGAACATTGACCTGCATCACATCTAGATAGGATTGTGAATGTTGGCAATGCCACACCTAGTTAGAATGGTAAACATTAGCCTGCACCAGACCCAGAGAGAATTGTGAATGTTGGTAATGCCAAACTTGGTTAGAATTGGGAACATTAGCCCGCGCCAGACCTGATGGAATTTTGAAGGCTAGCTATTGCCACACCTGGTTAGAAATGTGAACATTAGCCTGCGTCGGACCTAGACAGAATTATCAATGTTAGCAATGCCACACCTAGTTAGAATAGGGAACTTTAGCCTGCATCACATCTAGATAGGGCTGTGAATGTTAGGTAGTCCAACATTTAGAGAGAAATGTGAACATCGACCTTGCGCCGGACCCGGACAGAACTTTACATGATAGTGAAAGGAAGCGCCCCCAATTTCAGCACGATCCTCCCCGCAATGAGAGACAATAAGGGACTCTCCCGTAATGGGAATAAGGCCAAGACAGAGTGCGGGTGAGCGTAAGTGGGAGTTTATCCAAAGAATAGGGCATGCAAAGAACTCTGCAACCTCCGAGAGCGCTCTGTCTGACAATAGCAAAGACAGGCGTATTTCTAATACAAAAAACGTCATCAGAACCTACACACTATAGGGGGCACAAGTTAATTGGGATTGGGTGGCGTCGACTAACTATAGGTGTTGCTGCAGCGTGGTTGGTCTTGGCGTGAGGACGTCACTGGTCAGCCTCGTGGGTTGGGTTGGGCCTGGCAGGCCAGCTTGAGGTCATCCGAGCGGTGTTGGTATGCTGGGGCAGCCTGTGACAAAGACGAATACCTTTCCTGACTCGTTTGCCCTAGGCCATGCACACTGCAGTTATTCAAGAAACGACATTTAAGTTCATCAATAAATCGCTCAGCAGTTTATCTTATAAAATAAAGGCAACACATGAGGAATGCACCTCGTGAGAGGTCTGGTGGTTGTCGGTTGGGGTGAGATTTACCTGTGTCCTATTGACCGGTATTTTAGGTCGAGGGGCTGGGCTCTGGGGCCTGAGCCGAATGATACATGTCTGTCTGCTGCGTTAGAAGTTATTATATAAATGGGTCTCTGTGTCTTGTCCCAGCGTTGGGGGTCGTCTTTGCACGGGGTCATGATTCTTGGGGTGGTCTAGGGGGGTTGTGGGATTTACGAGAGGGTGCTGGTAGATCTGTGGATTCAAACGTGGGTTTATTACCGTGCTGTAAATAACACAGGTGGCGGGCTGTGGCCTTGGGTGCGGTACCGGGGCCTCTGACTCTCTGAAGCGGCTCCAGCTTGGTTGGGGGAGGAGAAAGAGCGCGGCACATGCCTTAGCTTCTTCATCTGGCAGGCTTCGTAGGGTGGGAGGGAGAATGGCCTTGCATATATTCACAAAGGTTTTTTCCTCGTGCGTTGCTGACTTTTGAATGCAGAACTTTTATAATGTTTTGCCTTGTTTTGATCTTATTTAAACACACATCTATATTTCAATTTCGTTACACATTTCTTTAATACATTCGGTCCGAGTACCTTTTCATTACATGGTATTATATCTACTACAGTGTTTAAGTATTTATATACATTCGACGGTACATGAGGTAGAACTATATTATGGACCACAGAGATTGACGGTTGCCACTATGGGTGACTTAAGAAGACATATAGGGGTTCATGTGTCTACATATGACTTAAAGACACTTTCTCTGTGATCTAGCAGCATTAGTACAGTCACAATGTGAAGTCATATAAACATTTCACTTTTATGGCTAATTCATAGTTTGCAGATTCTGTTTAAGAAGAGTAGTTCACTAATACCACTACTTGAATTCATTTCTGCGTCGCCCTGGCCTCGCGGACCAGGTCACACGGGGTGCAGTATTACATTGTGGATAACAGACTGTTACAGTGTTAATATCTGGTGTTAGCTCGTACCCAACTTTCTCATGGGAACGCGCTCGCAGCGGAGCTGCCATGGTGCTCCGGCGGCAGAGATGCATGAAAGGCCCTCCAAAGGTGGGGGCCGCGCTACAGTGCGCTGAACTCACGCCATCTTTGCTAGACAAGATGGCTTCTAGGCCTAACTGAATTTTGGTATATGCAGGGAACGGATACGTGTGGGCAATGTCGTCGGCGGGTGAACCCTCCTCCACCTGGGCCCGGGTGGCATGAGGGGACGCCCACCGAGTCATGGTCCTCACCTGGGGAGAAGGCTGCAGGTGAGGAGGGCCTCGCGGCCAGTCCTCCCCTACATTTCCCCCCTTTCGTTACTAAAGTAACGAATTCTTTAGCTCTTCCAATCTTCTACATTCTTGTTCCTCTATCACTGCGTCATCCCATGCAGGTGTTCCTTTTCTAGGCATCCATGCCCTACATACCCCCCTCAAGCTCTCACCTCTTCTAGCATACTCGTCTGGTGTACATGTTAAATATATACAGTCACCAGTTTCTTCCAAGTCTACCCAGACCTCCTCATACCATTCCAGTTCCACATCTCGGGGTTCTTTGATAGTGGTGTGCCATAGTTTGTCTACTATGTACTTATCACAGTACATAGGCACTAACTGGTACCTGGGAGTGTTATCTGTTCCTGTCTGTACATGTACTTCTTGTGTCGCCCTAATTGTACCACCAGAGTTGCCCATTGTCACCATCATCATTGCACCGTTAGGGACTGCGTTAGCACAACATCGGAGGCCCACCTGGCACAGGCAGAACACCACGAGGAGGAACACCACAACTGGTATCAAGAACTTCATTGCCATTCCAAGCCATGAGGGAACCCAGGAGAAGATATTGTCGAACCATGAGCTATCTTTAGCCCCACCTTCCATCTTCATCTTCTCTCCCAGGTTATGTACTGCTTCAATGACGTGGGACAGGGATCCATTTTCTGCGTCTTCAGAAGGTACGAACGTGCAGCAGGCACTTCCTATTTTTCGGCAAACACCTCCGTCCATCGCTGTTAACAGGTCCAGAACATACCTGTTCTGCATGGTCATCAGTCGCAGAGCTCGTAGTTCCACCTTTATTATGTTGAACCCTTCTTCAGTGTCATTGGCCAGCTGAATCAGTTCCCACCGTGTGATCTGGAGCCATTTTGCATTTGCTCTTGCTTGGACACTTGAAACTAGTGAGGCAAAAAATGTTTCCACGGAGCTGAACAGGCGATACCTGTCTGGGATCTGTGCCAATAAATCGGATGATGCTTGTGATATGTAGTTCGATGCTCGCTTGTTCCGTGATAGCTCCTCTTCCTTCCCTCCGGAGGACAGGACATAGAGGTGCGCTTTTGCAGTGGGAGAAGTTGCACCTTGGTTCACGTTTCCTTGCGTCCTTTTATTTTCGTCGACGTGACTTTCTGGAATCACCATTAGGGCCGAGTGCAAAGTGGCCATTGAGCAGCTGCCACTCCATGCCTGGGGAAGGTGCAAGTAAGCCTGATTCCCGCATACCCAGTATGTGTCCATTAGCGCTGCTGTTCCTTTTTTCATGTCTGGGATGGTGAGAGTTTTGTTACAGTTTTTATTCGTTCCCATTGCCACTTTTCCTTCTCCCTTGAAACATAGTTCGTTTTTTATTTCACTTTGTAGCTTGAAGGGTTTCTCCATCGCTGTTACCCATGTTAGTTTAGAGATGTGTTCTTTCCATATTGGTGTGCACGTTTTTTCCATCCACCGCAGCTTGTCTGGTTGGACACCTCTCAGTACTTCCGCTTTGCACAGTACTTCTTCATCTTTCCATCTGTTTTCGGAAAACAGTGTCCCTTGTATTGCAAAAAAGGGTTCTTTAAGACAGACCACTCCAGACGCTTTTGGATAGCACGTTTTGTCGTTCTGTATCATTTTGAAAGAGACATCGTGTGCTTGGAAGGTGTTCTTTATTCTACACAGTGTGAGATGAAGGAGACATTGGGCATCCACAATGGGCAATTCTCTTGGCAACAACACTTTGGGTGTGCCTGATGCATGGGGGATGAGCGAACAGACATAACAGCTTTCATTGGTTGTCTGTTTAGCTGTTGCACTCATATCTGCATACCATTTATTTGCTTGGTGGGGGTGTCGTGGGTCTTCCATCTTGTCTAAGCCTAACCCATAATACTCATCATACCCCCTCCTACTTGTCTCTCTTCTTCACCTACTTTTCCCCTCCTCCTATACCTTTTAGTTTCGATAGGTGAAAAAATAGGCCCCCCTTCCTCCTTCCCACCCCCCTTTTCCAGTTCCTCATATAGGAACTTGTGTTCTGTCATCGTAATTACTTTTCCATTTTCCTCAATAAACAACAAATCACTGTTTTGTATCGGGGCGGGAAGGGTAGTGGGGCTGTTATATATTTCAGGTAGGGACATTGTGTCATTTTCCATTTCTTTTTGGAAATTTCTTGATTGTGACAGGGCAGCAGTGGGTGTTGCAGTATAGTAACCCCATACAAAGTGTGATCCATCCCAGACCAAAAAATCACCTTCTTTAATATTCATACTTGTAGTTGAATTCGTCCCAGGGGCCAGGGTGATGTTACTCCCCCCTCCCCCCTCGTTCATCTCGATAGAGATGAACGCTATGAACCAA
Organism: Ambystoma mexicanum; assembly: GCF_040938575.1. Taxonomy (NCBI): domain Eukaryota; kingdom Metazoa; phylum Chordata; class Amphibia; order Caudata; family Ambystomatidae; genus Ambystoma; species Ambystoma mexicanum. The sequence goes on along the minus strand of NC_090924.1, from coordinate 713,488,106 downwards.
TATGTCACCAGGCAAAATATCGATATGAAGAACACAATAACACACATTGATAAACCACATTCGTATGAATATGTAAATCTATCTACTAACATTTCTCTAAATCTAACAAATCTATTAGTTGCAGGCTGCCCATTGGATGCCATGGTAAATCCTGTTTGAAACACAAAAGTGCATTAAGTACAAGCATGTAAACATTTCTAACGTTGTGACGTTGTTTCGACAAAGTATGGGAGTGGGTGGGGGAGGGGGTGTGTCCACAGACAAGGTAATTTTACAATCATTACTATCCGTACATTATTTCATATATAAAAAGGAAAGTGAAAAAAAACTTCTCTGAAACCAAAAAACCCACAAAAACCTTCAAAAGTTGTAAAAAGTATATATATATACATATTTATTTTAGTACACTTGCCATGCGCCAGTCGCGTTCAATGTTCATCACTTAATGCACACAAAATTCCCATCATTCATTCTGCACAACTCCATTGTCCGCTGTTGCCTGTGCCTCGTCCTGTACCTCACCTTCCACGGCGCTATACGCCCTGCGTACATCTGTCAAATGCACCCAATATCTCAGGCCCTTCACCTTTACCGCCGTGGGCGTGCAAAACACTACCTCATAAGGGCCATGGAAACGTGGTGCATTCCACCTTCTCACAAAACTTCTGACATATATGTAGTTGCCTGGCATCAGCTGTGACTGTTTGTCCGGCTGTGTTACTGCTTCTGTTGCATTTCCTTCCTCTCTTGTGAAGGGCGGGGCAAGTTGTTTTGCAATTACGCGCGCTGCTTGTGCTAATTTTTTCAAGTAGTCGGTAAACTCCTCACCTAATACCGCAGCGCTTCTGTGTGCGTCAGAACGTTCACGGAGAGGCGAATGTGTTGTGTGCATTCTCCTTCCCGTGACGATCTCGTGTGGGGATAAATGATGGTCTTTGCTTGGCAGATTGCGCAATTCGAACAGGGCCAGAGGTAGGCAGTACATCCAGGTCTTTTTTAGGGAAAAACATAGTTTTGACAACCTGCTTTTCAGCAGGCCGTTCATCTTTTCCACTACGCCATTACTTTGAGGATGATAAATTGAACATAATTTGTGTTTTATTCCCAATAATGTAGTCACTTCCTTGAACAGTTCATTAACGAAATGAGTGCCGTTGTCTGAGCGAATCACGTCGCAAATTCCCCAGCGCGGGAATACTTCCCTCACTAAGAACTTTGCGGCGCTTTTCGCGTCAGGACGTGCACAGGGGCCCGCTTCCACCCACCTTGAGAAGGGACATACGACCACAATCATGTAACGAGCCCCATTGCACCTTTCTCCCATATCTACATAATCGATGTGGAGCTCTCTAAATGGGCCATTGGGTTTTGGTATTGTACCTCTCAGTGTGCGTAATGTCATTCCTGAGTTGTAAATTTGACATGTCGTGCATTCCAATGCCAGCCTAGTGATGTGTTCCTGGAGGCAAGGTGCAAACCAATCCTCTTGTATCTCTGCCACTATGTGTTGCTTAGCATTATGTGCAGGGAAGTGTAGTTGTTGAAAGGCTATTTCTAACAACGTAACTGGCATCACTGCTTTTCCTGAACTCTCTTGTCGCCACAATAAGTCTGTTGGTGATTTGCTGCATCCTCTCTTAGTCCATAGCAATTTTTCTTCTGCACTAGCTCCCTCTTGCAGCTCTAGTATTTCTTGTGTGAGCATCATGTTATATCCTGTGGGGACCTCTTGGCTTACTGTGTGGTGCAACATGTACTCCCCTACCTCACCTTTCTGAAAGTATGAAGCTTCTTTGGCGGCGGCGTCTGCTGCCGCGTTTCCCAAAGATACAAGATCTGTGTTTGTAGTATGGGCTTGGCATTTCACAATTGCCACTGCCGTGGGGTCTCGCAGTGCCTCAATCAATTCTTTTAACAATTCTGCGTGTTGGACAGGTGTTCCATCTGCTCGTCGAAACCCTCGCCGCCCCCACCGTGCCAGCCCTCCGTGTACTGTGGTCGTCATGTATGCTGAGTCTGTGTATATTGTTACTGCGCACCCCTTAGCTGCATGCAATGCTTCTATTAGTGCTATTAGTTCTGCTGCTTGGGCTGAATAGTGTGATGGGAGGCGGTATTGCACTAGTGTCTCATATTCACCTTCCTCTAATCGTACCACTGCCATACCCACATGTTTCTCTCCTGTCTCCATGTCAATTGAGGCCGACCCGTCCACGAAGTACACCTCTCCCTCGTTCAGGGCATTCTCAAAAACCACCTGATCCTGACCCTCGTCACCGGTGTATGTTGCACAGTTGTGGTTCTGCATGTCTTCTATTGTGCACGCCTCCGTGATGAATGTGGCTGGGTTTACAGTTTTACATCTTACTATATGGATGTTTGCACTGGACAATATTATCTCATATGCTGTGGCGCGTTGTGTTGTTAATGTGCTTTTTGATCGCTCTAATATTGCAAATAGTGAGTGTTCCACAAACAGTGTTACTGGACAGCCCATTACTATTGTGGCACTTTTTTCAATGGCGAACGCGGCAGCAGCGAGAGATTGCTCGCACGCGAAATGTCCTTGCATTACTGCGTCCAGAGTGCCGCTATAGTAAGCCAGTGGCTTGTGACCCAACGATGTCTTTTGTGTCAGCACTGCGGTCATCAGTGTTCCCTTGCAGTGTGAAAATAAGAAGAATTCGCGTCCATAATCTGGGTTTGCCAGAACTGGAGCGCTTGATATTAGCTCCTTCAGTGAGTTAAATGATGTGTTCATTTCTCCTGTCCATTCTATGTGTCTGTTTTCCTGTTGTGCTTCTTTAAGTGCCTGTAACAAGGGCCTTGTATATGCTGCGTAGTCTAATATCCAAGCTCGGCAGTAGTTGCACATGCCCAGGAATTTTTGCATCTCTTTTACTGTTTTGGGCTCTCCAACGGCTCTAATTGCCTCTGCTCTGTCTGGTATGATCCGTTTTCCATCCTTTGATATTAGCTGTCCCAAGTATAGGACCTCTGTTAGGCAGTATTGTAACTTACCCTTATCCACCTTGTACCCCTTGTTGGCCAGTAATGTCAGGAGTGTTATTGAATCCTTTCTACCCTCTTCCTCGCTCTGTGCACAAACCAATAAATCGTCAACGTACTGAATCACCGTACTTTCTACAGATAGGTTCCCTAGATCCTCATGTAATATCCTGTTGAATATGCTTGGGCTTTCGCAATATCCTTATGGTAATCTGCAGTGTTCAAATCTCCTCCCCCCTAGTGTAAATGCTGTTAAGTACCTGCTCTCTTCTGCTAAGGGGATCGAAAAGAACGCATTTTTTAAGTCAATAACTGTGAAATGAGATGCTGTTTTTGGGATGTTGCATAGTATTGTGGCCGGGTTCGGCACTAGAGGGAACTCTTTCTGAATCACATCATTGAGTGGGCGTAAATCTTGTATCATCCTCCAGGAACCTCCCTTCACCTTTTTGATCGGGTAAATGCATGTGTTGCATGGGGAATTTGAGGGCACTATTATTCCTTGTGCTAACAGTGCCTCTATTGTCTCCTTTATTCCCTCTTCTGCCTCGCGAGACAATGGATATTGTCTCACCCGGGGTAAAATTGCCCCTTCTTTCAGTTTTATCACCACAGGTTGAACTCCATGTAATAACCCTACATCATGGGGGGCGTTCGTCCATATGTTAGTTGGTATTAACCTCATGTCATCATCAAAAAATGTATGTGGTGCTCCAACTACTGCCATTAATTCAATTGGAGTTTCTCTGGCCGTAATCACGATGTCACATGGTATTGCTAGTTCCATTACTATTTCGCCGTCTGTCTCGGCGTCTGAAAAGAGCTCTTCATCTGACAGCTCTCGCAGTGGGATATTTGCATTTGTACACAGTACTGTACGCCATTCGCATCCTTCCATGTCAATCCCTATTACACATATCCTTTTTGCTGACACGTGTACTGCGTGCAAATCCAATGATAGCACTGCCCCAGTGGCTGTGTCGGGGCACACTATGGGGCGAAAGAGGAACTCAGCTGGGATCCTCCAATCCATTCTTTTTAGTTCTGGTACTATGAGGGCCAATGTTCGCATGCCCTCAATAAACACCTCCTCGTTTTTTGGTAATCCTCTAATTTCTGTGATGATTGCGTGGCCCTGCATTACTGCCATTATGCGTAGAGGACATATGCCCGGTGTTGAACATACTATACCACTTTCTGTAAATGATATGGTCATGTTTAGTTTGCTCAAGAGATCCCTCCCCAGCAAATTAATTGGAGAGCGTTCATAGTACAGTAAGGGTGCCTTCACTGTTTTCCCCCCCACCGTTACATCCAATTCTTCTGTGTAAGGAACTTCAATTACAGCCCCAGAGAACCCCTGCGTCTCTAACGTCCTATTAGATAGCGGGAACCGGCCCTCTTTAATGCATGATTTCTCCGCTCCGGAATCCACCATGAATATGAATTGCTTGTCTCCTATCTGCGCCCCTATCAATGGTTCCTCTGATGCATTGTGGGTCGTAGATAGAACTGGACACGCAAGTGTTCTCTGTGGGCTGTCCTATGCGGGGTGTCTCATTGCCCCTCCCTGATCAAAAATGTTCCCCGAAACTACTGATACTCCGCTGTAGGGCGCGGGTGCGGGGGCTCCATTCGCTACTGTAGCGAAAGTGTTACCTGGCATGTATTGTATAGTGTCATTATTCTGTGGGTGATTTTGTGTTCTGTACTGATGTCCGTGTAGTTGTGCGTTACCTCTTTGCCCTGCATTTCCTTGTTGTTGGTGCTGTCCCATGGGGAGGCCGTATGGGCTCCCTGGGTGTGGGTGACCGTACTGTTCTGCCTCCTGGAAGCCGTTGTTTTGTCTGCTTCTGCACTCCCTCGAGTAATGTCCCCACCTCCCACAGTTCCAGCAGCTCCCCTGTGGACCTCTGGGACCCTGCCATCCATTTCCTCCCACTCCACCATACCCTTGTCCCCCTCTTCGGCCCCTGTACCCACCTCTACCCCCTCGTGGGGCCCACTCTTGCCACATTGGACCTCCGTTCTGCTCCTGCTCAGTCCACTGTCGTTGTCCTTGTCCTGCCCAATTTGCTGCTATTCTTCCTTGTATTGCTATTTGCCCCTCCTCTCCTTCGTCTCCCTCCCTCATGAGTGGGAGCCCTGCTACCGCTGCTGCAACCTTCACCAGTTTTGATTGTACCAACTTTGCCTCGTCTGCCAACCTTTTCTGTGCTACTTCCCTCTCTCTCTCTTTTATCCTTTTGCAATGGTGCACTATTATACTTTGGATCTCTGGCCACCCCTTTGCCTCAACGCCCGCTATTTTATCGAGTGCCTTCTGCACCTCTTTTGGGAGCCCTCTCTTAATGATAAAATAAAATAGAGATGTGGATTGGTGCCAGGGTGTGCCCGTTTCCGCTCTCCACATCTCCTGCACCCGGAGAATGTAATCCATAGCATCCTCCCCGTCATTCATTGTACACTGCATTACTGACTGTAAATCTGGAGTATCTGGGAACGTCTCCCGCAGCGCATCCCAAACCCGTGCCCGCACTGTATTAAAAGACGCTCCATCATGACGGTCACAATCTAATGTCACGGCCGGGAAACCAGCCTTAACCCATACTCTGTCTGCTTGATCTCCTACTGCTGATACTAGTAGGCTTTTCACATCGCCTACTGCCAGCGGTATGCCGGCAGTATGTTTCTCGAATGCATATATCCACTTGCTCGCCCCTCCGGACAACGGGGGCAATAACTTCATCAAATTAGCTTTATCCATCTGGGCCCAGGGTATATAGTTTGGTCTTCCTCCCCCTCTGTGTATTAGTGGAAGTTGTAATTTTCCTTTTAACGTTGCGCCCTCACCCACTTTGGTCGTCGCTGACCCCAATGACGCCATCCTCCCCACTCTATTCCTTAGTCGTCCCATCCACTCGTCATCTATTGTTCCTAGCGAGCATGCACCGTCCAGCTCCTCGCTTTCCCCTCCTACTGCCATACTCAACCTATCACTCTCATCTATTTCGCCTCGGACATCACATAGCAGGTCCTCTCTGATCCCTGTCTGCCGTGATACATCACCGATGCTCCCCTCTGGTGTTTCCACCTGTATTATTCTTGTCGGTTCTTCCTCAATTCTGAACAATATTTCACCCTTTTTCCATCCTTCCTCAATTTGTCTACTTTCACTTGATGTTCTGGATACACGTCCTGATCGAGTGGGAGTGCATGCTGTACGCTCACATATGTCTTTTATTCTTGAGAGTTCATCCTTTGCTATCGAGAGCCTCGATTCTAAATCGCTCGTTAGCTTTTCTATGTCCCCTCTCTGCGTGCTTGTCTGGGCACGCTCTCTAGTGCTTTCGTATGGTGGGGGGGCTGTTGGTCTTAGGGGTGTAGTAGTTGTAGGGGGAGGCACATAAGTAGGATCACTATACCCTGCTGCGGGGGCTGGTTTATGTAATATCGGGTACAAACTAATCACCTCCGCAGGTTGTTCTGTATTTAGCTGTTCCTTTTCCTCTCTTGGAATCATCAGTGGGTTATCTGTGGTGGAAGGTAGATCAATATTTGGTGCCGGAGCTTTGGGTGGGGGTATTTCCTCAAATAGTCTCCAGAGATCTAATATCTCATCAAACTTATTTTTCACTTCTTTATATATTCCCAGTACTAGTTTAGATAGCACTATGCGGCGCCGCCTTCCACCCCCTCTCGGAGCTAGGTTTCCGTCACTTCTACTTCTTCATTTACTTCTTACTCCTAATGGCCATATGCAAAGAAAAAGATAAAGAAATTTTCAAGACCCGTCTTTAGTAGACCCCCGTTATTCTTCTCCTCTACCTGTCCCCGTTCTTCTGTTCACAATTTCCCCTCCCTTCCCCTTTACGATCGCTCGCACTCGGTACTCACGTGCCCGTCTTGAACCGATAGTCTCCGAAACTGGGTCCGTCCAGGCGGTGTGGCCTTTCTGCTCAACAGTCAGCCCCGGCTCCGGCGAGCGGTACTCAAAGGGGATTTTTCAACCGGGATCCCGTACCCCCTCTAGTTTGAGTGCACACTTCTAAGCGTACCGGTCGCCGTTGGCGGGTAGCTTCCCGGAGCCGGCTCACCGTGCGTTTCCCTTTTTGACCGGAGATTCTCGTGCCAAAAGGGGGTCGTTAAACGGAGTTAGGAAAAATAATTTGGAGATATCACGCTATCGGGGTCACCACTGAAAGGAAGCGCCCCCAATTTCAGCACGATCCTCCCCGCAATGAGAGACAATAAGGGACTCTCCCGTAATGGGAATAAGGCCAAGACAGAGTGCGGGTGAGCGTAAGTGGGAGTTTATCCAAAGAATAGGGCATGCAAAGAACTCTGCAACCTCCGAGAGCGCTCTGTCTGACAATAGCAAAGACAGGCGTATTTCTAATACAAAAAACGTCATCAGAACCTACACACTATAGGGGGCACAAGTTAATTGGGATTGGGTGGCGTCGACTAACTATAGGTGTTGCTGCAGCGTGGTTGGTCTTGGCGTGAGGACGTCACTGGTCAGCCTCGTGGGTTGGGTTGGGCCTGGCAGGCCAGCTTGAGGTCATCCGAGCGGTGTTGGTATGCTGGGGCAGCCTGTGACAAAGATGAATACCTTTCCTGACTCGTTTGCCCTAGGCCATGCACACTGCAGTTATTCAAGAAACGACATTTAAGTTCATCAATAAATCGCTCAGCAGTTTATCTTATAAAATAAAGGCAACACATGAGGAATGCACCTCGTGAGAGGTCTGGTGGTTGTCGGTTGGGGTGAGATTTACCTGTGTCCTATTGACCGGTATTTTAGGTCGAGGGGCTGCGCTCTGGGGCCTGAGCCGAATGATACATGTCTGTCTCTTGCGTTAGAAGTTATTATATAAATGGGTCTCTGTGTCTTGTCCCAGCGTTGGGGGTCGTCTTTGCACGGGGTCATGATTCTTGGGGTGGTCTAGGGGGGTTGTGGGATTTACGAGAGGGTGCTGGTAGATCTGTGGATTCAAACGTGGGTTTATTACCGTGCTGTAAATAACACAGGTGGCGGGCTGTGGCCTTGGGTGCGGTACCGGGGCCTCTGACTCTCTGAAGCGGCTCCAGCTTGGTTGGGGGAGGAGAAAGAGCGCGGCACATGCCTTAGCTTCTTCATCTGGCAGGCTTCGTAGGGTGGGAGGGAGAATGGCCTTGCATATATTCACAAAGGTTTTTTCCTCGTGCGTTGCTGACTTTTGAATGCAGAACTTTTATAATGTTTTGCCTTGTTTTGATCTTATTTAAACACACATCTATATTTCAATTTCGTTACACATTTCTTTAATACATTCGGTCCGAGTACCTTTTCATTACATGGTATTATATCTACTACAGTGTTTAAGTATTTATATACATTCGACGGTACATGAGGTAGAACTATATTATGGATCACAGAGATTGACGGTTGCCACTATGGGTGACTTAAGAAGACATATAGGGGTTAATGTGTCTACATATGACTTAAAGACACTTTCTCTGTGATCTAGCAGCATTAGTACAGTCACAATGTGAAGTCATATAAACATTTCACTTTTATGGCTAATTCATAGTTTGCAGATTCTGTTTAAGAAGAGTAGTTCACTAATACCACTACTTGAATTCATTTCTGCGTCGCCCTGGCCTCGCGGACCAGGTCACACGGGGTGCAGTATTACATTGTGGATAACAGACTGTTACAGTGTTAATATCTGGTGTTAGCTCGTACCCAACTTTCTCATGGGAACGCGCTCGCAGCGGAGCTGCCATGGTGCTGCGGCGGCAGAGATGCATGAAAGGCCCTCCAAAGGTGGGGGCCGCGCTACAGTGCGCTGAACTCACGCCATCTTTGCTAGACAAGATGGCTTCTAGGCCTAACTGAATTTTGGTATATGCAGGGAACGGATACGTGTGGGCAATGTCGTCGGCGGGTGAACCCTCCTCCACCTGGGCCCGGGTGGCATGAGGGGACGCCCACCGAGTCATGGTCCTCACCTGGGGAGAAGGCTGCAGGTGAGGAGGGCCTCGCGGCCAGTCCTCCCCTACAATAGCGAGTGCCACATTTGGTTAGAATTGTGAACATTAGCCTGCGTCAGACCCGGGCAGAATTGTGAATGTTAGCAATGCCACACCTAGCTAGAATTGTGAACATTAGCCTGTGCCAGATAGGATCTAGATGCGACATGAATGTTAATAATTGCCACACTTACATACATGTTGTCGAATATTAACATATACCATATTAGCCTAGGCCGGACCCAGGTAGAATTGTGAATGTTCGCGAATGCCACACTTAGTTACTAGTTACTTAGTTACTACTTATTAGTTGTGAACATTAGCCTGCATCACATCTAAACAGGATGGTCAAATGTCGGCAAGTGCCACACCTAGATAGAAAAACAAATATCAGTAACTTCAACCTAGAAATGCTCCTGCTGCATTGGCTCATAAACCCAAGCAGACACTCCCATCCCATATCACTACACTAACTCTCTACTCTACAGCATCACCCAATTACAATGCAGCTATACCCCTGATCAATTCAGCCTAGCTGTTCACATACGAACATTACCCCATGAACACCTCATCAACCTAATAAAACGCAGCTATCCCATGACTTTTCAGCCTAGCTGCTCATATAAGCATCCTACAGGCCTTACGCAGCCAGAACCCAGTCTGTGTGTCCACCCACCAGACTGCACATATTCAACTGATATCCCCTCCACCCAATGCTAGGATGCAGCTACCATCTGCCGATTACGTGAGCTGCACACATAACTGGTGTGTCCACGCACCCTACGACACTTTCTCTCTCTACTGACCTGGACTGCGGTCCCCAAAAGCGTTCAACCTACCAGTGCTTTGATATCATACCAATGATATATAGAGCGCTAAATAAATGCCAAATAACATTCATCAGTTACATGATTGGTATGGTTGGTAATGAGTGTGTATGTGCATGTGTCAGCCAATAAAGGCAGCTGTTAGTTGTTTCCCTCTCATTGAAAAAAACACCTTTGCTGTATAAGTGCATTATAAATACCCAGTACATAAATAGGCGGCAGAATCATCTGCTAAGGAATGTTACGTTGATTTATTCCGTGCACCGTTGCCATTTACATGGTCTTCAGGCACTTTCGTGGACGTGCATGGTAAAGTGAGATAGGGTACTATGAGGAATAAGACAGTGTTAGTTGGATATGTAAAGCAGATCTGTGTATGTGCACGAGTAATCCACACACTTGTGTTAGTTATGTTCACCCGTTACGCTCATGGTATTGGTGTGTGTGGGTGTGCTCATGCACATTTTCAATCCATAAACATGCATGTTACTTGTGTTCAGCCATCACCCATGTGCTATTGTTGATGACATGTGTATGCATATACATCCTCCCAGTCATTTGGAATCTTTGGTGAGGGTAAGTGCCTATGCGAGAGTGTGTGGGCGTCCTTCACAAATGTGCATATTATTACTTAATACTATTTGCTCAATTTGTGGGGGTGTTTGCCAGGCCCAAGCCCCAGCACTTACGAGCCCCGGAACTTACTTTCTCAGACTGTCCAATTACGATGTGGAGTTTTGACAACTTCATTATTTAAACTCTCATTCACTAGTTGTAACACAACAAACAACAACAGTGTGCACTGGCAACATGTTCTCTGTCCTGGCCTGGCTCAATATTGATTATGAACATGATGATCAAGGTGTGCCGGACAGTGCTAGTGATCGATTTTCATGGCTACCAATGAGCTGGAAGGTAACTATACAGGGTGCTTGTACTGGCCATGCGCACACACTGCTCCAGTCATCCTGCATGACATTGCTGCAGCTCTGCTAAAGTAATGACCAGCAACACTACTAGTGTAGTTTGAGAACAAGAGGACAGTTGCAAGCCTGAAGCACCAGCACGGGGGGCGCAAGGCCAGAGAAAGGGCCATTGACTAAGAGGAGTGCCTATGCACAAAGGTTTTGTAGTATTTGACAGTCAAGGTCAACGGTTCAGTAATGTTTATTTCTGCATATGTCAATAAGATATATCGAGATGTATACATTGCACTTCTGCAATAGTTAGCGCGCCCTTCATCCGCAATAGCTAGTGGAGGTTGCTGCTTTAAACCTACATAAACTGATTTTGGGGGGTTGGATTTTGAGACCAGGAGCAGTGTCCACCGTGGGCTGGGAGCTTGCTCCCCCCACCAGTGCTAGAAAATATTTGGGCCCCAACACTTCTTGTTTTACAGAGTAAGCACTGACTTACTGTATGAGAATATCTGTTATTGATTTCCAGATAAGAATTAAAATTGCAGTCGGGGTGGTGTATGGCTTGGTCTCCAGAAAACCTAATGGAAAAAACACCTATTTTTTCAATATTTTTTCCACGTGAAATTGTCCATATATGCGAACGTTATATCACACAAACCCTATTACAATTTTAATTTCGTCCTGATGGTAAACTGCCGCACCTCTGGGCCCCCTGCACCCAAAAGAGTGCAAGACGACGGAGGGAAAATATTTTTTTTGGGGCTCGCAACACACTGGGACCCAGTAAGGGAGGTACCTTCACATTAAGCAACATGGCAAGAGCTAACTGACCCAAAGGGCGACTGTTGATGTGCTACTTCATAATACACAGTTAATTTCTTAACAGAATTGTGTACAGAAAGTAGTTTGCACTGTGTGTGACATTAAAGCCCTCTAGGAGAACTCTACAGAGCCGGCACAACAGGACCATTCACTATGGGCGAAAAGGGGTCCAAATATTAAAGCAATAGCGGTGCCAGCGGGCATTGCTTGGGTCTGTTGCAGACACGCTTGTGGGAGTATGCTTCATCCTTGTGTATGTTATTGGAAAGTTGTCAACCTCCTGAAATTGCAGGGCCAGACCCCGCTCCACCCCTGTTCAGGGCGAATGGGTGGGGTTGGTCAAATGTTAATATCGCCAGTACACTCCAGGCTGGTATGCCGACCTTGTGTTCCAACTTCCCATTATTGGAAAAGTCGCAAAATCGGCAATATTCTGAAACCGTCTTTAAGGATAGCACAGGGCCAGACTCCGCCCTGTGCAGGGCTAATGGGAGGGGTTGGTCAGATTACACTATCGCCAGTACACCCTAGACTGGTATGCTGAGCCTGGGCCAAAATTTCAGCCCACCAACTTTTGTGGGGCAGGAGCCAACAATCGCAAAATCGGCAATCTCTCGAAATCACCTATATTGAGAGCACAGGGCTGTACCTGACCCTGTGCAGGGCGAATGGGTGGGGTTGGTCAGATTTCAACATTGCCAGTATACCACAGACTGGTATACTGACTTGGGCCAAAATGTCAGTCCACCAACTGTTATGGGGCTGGAGCCTACCCCGAACATACAAACTATATATATATATATATATATATATATATATATATATATATATATATATATATATATTCAGTGAAAACACTTTGTTAAAGGGACATTATGGTAAAGTTGCGCTACTAAAAACCTATGAAATTCAGTGAAAAAACTTTGTCAAAGGAACGTTATGGTTCCAAGTAAAACCGAAAAACCCTTGAAATTCGCCAGTTATGGTAAGCTAAGCAACCATAACTCACGCCACCACTGTGCACTGCTAAGACTAACACCCAGGACATCAAAGATGACATCACAAATGTCATTGATGACATCTCTGATGACATCACATGTGTATGTACTTTTCATGAAATATGTGTACAAGGGATTCTTATTATAATGTTGCGAAACAAGTGTCAAGGATCATTGCAATAAATATCATACCCTAATTAGTGCATTGAACGATGCATTGATATAAATAGCATACTATTATGGGGTTCTATCTAGTATACTAAGCTACTGATACAGAAACATAACATGGTGTGCAGTGTACAAGATGAAGGTATAATATTCGTAATGTTAATATGTTGAATAATGAAATGATAATTGTTTTCTTAATAGATTTTTGTGTACTGTGAAATATGTAATACTTAGCTGATAAAACATTACTATAGACAAAACACAAAGACACAAGAACACATACCAATATGGGTATATACAGGGAAAGTGAAGTTAGCAAAAAAGCACAAGCAGTAGCAGAAACAATTCATAACTTAACTGATTATTTTCATGCAAATAAATGATTGCTCTGTTTCAAAGCTGCTATTCACCCTATGTATATGTATCACTTGATGTGATTGGACCCACAGGGAAAGTACAGCCATAAAAAAAAAACAACAGAACTATCAGAAAGTGCTCATAAGTCTATTGATTATCTTTATGCACAAAAAGGATTGCTGTCTTTCAAGCTTGTGTCTTCCCGTATGTATATGTTTCATATGATGTGACTGGACTCTAAGGGAATTACTGTAGGAACCTACTTGAAGGATACGTCTACAAATTAAATAAAATGTTTAGTTTCTGACTGTTACTGAAGAAAACCATGTGGCCTAGATACGTCAGCAAAAGAAAAAAGTGAGCCAGACATATGATGTCATCAGTGATGTCATCAATGACATTTGTGATGTCATCTTGGATGTCCTGGGAGTTAGTCTTAGCAGTGCACGGTGGTGGCGCGAGTTATGGTTGCTTAGCTTACCATAACTGGCGAATTTCAAGGGTTTTTCGGTTTTACTTGGAACCATAACGTTCCTTTGACAAAGTTTTTTCACTGAATTTCATGTTTTAAGTAGCGCAACTTAACCATAACGTCCCTTTAACAAAGTTTTTTCATTGAATTTCATAGGTTTTTATTAGTGCAACTTAACCATAACGTCCCTGTAACATTTTTTTTTAACTACATTTTAAAGGTTTTAATTAGTACAACGTGACCATAACATCCTTTTCAATAGATGAAGACCACTAACATCTTATGTCCTCAAAGTGGGAATACCGGGTGGTAAAAAAAACAAAAAGATTTTCCTTCCTACGCCGGGACGCCTGCGGCGTCTTGGTGTAGGAAGGAAAATCTTTTACCAAGATGGCCACCATGGAAAGGGAAGACGGGGTGTATAAAGAACACAACGGCGCATGAGCGGGGTTGGGGGGCACAGGGGAGACACATGGGCATGAGCGGGGGGTGAGAGGGAACAGGGTACAAACGGGGCATGAGCAGCGGGTGGGGAGGAACACGAGGGAGACACGGGGTATGAGCAGGGGGCGGGGGGTAACACAAGGGAAACACGGGGCATGAGCGGGGGTGGGGGAACACGAGGGAGACACGGGGCATGAGCGGGGGTGGGGGGCAACAGGAGAGAGATATGGGGCATGGGTGGGGGGAACAGGAGACAGACACGGGGCATGAGCAGGGGTGGGGGGTACAGGAGACAGACATGGGGCATGAGCAGGGGGTGGGGGGTGCATGAGACAGACACGGGGCATGAGCAGGGGGTGGGGGGCAACAGGCGAGACACACGGGGCATGAGCGGGGGGTGGGGGGAACAAAAGAGAGCCACGGGTCATGAGCGGGGGGGCAACAGGAGACAGACACGGGGCATGAGTGGGGGTGAGGGCAACAGGAGACAGACACGGGGCATGAGCAGGGGGTGGGGGGGAACAGGAGACAGACACGGAGCATGAGCGGGGGGTGGGGAGCACAGGAGACAGACACGGGACATGAGCGGGTGGGGGGAACCGGAGACCGACACGGGGCATGAGCGGGGGGGTGGGGGGGGAACAACAGAGACAGACACGGGGCATGAGCGGGGGGTGGGGGGCAACAGGAGACAGACACGGGGCATGAGCAGGGGGTGGGGGAGAACAGGAGACAGACACAGGACATGAGCGGGGGGGGTACAGGAGACAGACACGGAGCATGAGCAGGGGGTGGGGGGGTACATGAGACAGACACGGGGCATGAGCAGGGGGTGGGGGGCAACAGGAGAGAGACACGGGGCATGAGCGGGGGGTGGGGGGCAACAGGAGACAGACATGGGGCATGAGCAGGGGGTGAGGGCAACAGGAGACAGACACGGGGCATGAGCAGGGGGTGGGGGGGGAACAGGAGACAGACACGGAGCATGAGCGGGGGATGGGGAGCACAGGAGACAGACACGGGACATGAGCGGGTGGGGGGGAACCAGAGACAGACACGGGGCAAGAGCGGGGGTGGGCGGGAGGGGGAAAGACACACGGGGCAAGAGCGGGGGTGGGCGGGAGGGGGCAAGAGCGGGGGTGGGCGGGAGGGGGAAAGACACACGGGGCAAGAGCAAGAGCGGGGGTGGGCGGGAGGGGGAAAGACACACGGGGCAAGAGCAGGGGTGGGCGGGAGGGGAAAGACACGGGGCAATAGCGGGGGTGGGCGGGAGGGGAAAGACACACGGGGCAAGAGCGGGGGTGGGCGGGAGGGGAAAGACACACGGGGCAAGAGCGGGGGTGGGCGGGAGGGGGAAAGACAGGGCAAGAGCGGGGGTGGGCGGGAGAGGGAAAGACACACGGGGCAAGAGCAGGGGTGGGCGGGAGGCAGAAAGACACGGGGCAAGAGCGGGGGTGGGCGGGAGGGGGAAAGACACACGGGGCAAGAGCGGGGGTGGGCGGGAGGGGGAAAGACACACGGGGCAAGAGCGGGGGTGGGCAGGAGGGGGAAAGACACACGGGGCAAGAGCGGGGGTGGGCGGGAGGGGGAAAGACACACGGGGCAAGAGCGGGGGTGGGCGGGAGGGGGAAAGACACACGGGGCAAGAGCGGGGGTGGGGGTACAGGAGACAGACACGGGGCATGAGCGGGGGTGGGGGGAGGGAGAGAGACACACGGGGTGGGCAGGAGGGAGAGACACACGGGGCATGTGCGGGGGGTGGTCGGGAGGGAGAGAGGCACACGGGGCATGAGCGGGGGGTGGGCGGGAGGGAGAGAGACACACGGGGCATGAGCGGGAGGGTGAAAGACACACAGGGCAAGAGCGGGGGGGGGGCAACAGGAGACAGACATGGGGCATGAGCGGGGGGGTACAGGAGACGGACACGGAGCATGAGCAGGGGGTGGGGGGGTACATGAGACAGACACGGGCATGAGCGGGGGGTGAGGGGCAACAGGAGACAGACACGGAGCATGAGCAGGGGGTGGGGAGCACAGGAGACAGACACGGGACATGAGCGGGTGGGGGGAACCAGAGACAGACACGGGGCAAGAGCGGGGGGTGGGGAGGAACAACAGAGACAGACACGGGGCAAAAGCGGGGGTGGGTGGGAGGGGGAAAGACACACGGGGCAAGAGCGGGGGTGGGCAGGAGGGGGAAAGACACACGGGGCAAGAGCGGGGGTGGGCGGGAGGGGGAAAGACACGGGGCAAGAGCGGGGGTGGGCGGGAGGGGGAAAGACACACGGGGCAAGAGCGGGGGTGGGTGGGAGGGGGAAAGACACACGGAGCAAGAGCGGGGGTGGGTGGTATGGGGAAAGACACGTGGCAAGAGCGGGGGTGGGTGGGAGGGGGAAAGACACGGGGCAAGAGCGGGGGTAGGCGGGAGGGGGCAAGAGCGGGGGTGGGCGGAAGGGGGAAAGAGACACTGGGCAAGAGCGGGGGTGGGCGGGAGGGGGAAAGACACGCGGGGCATGAGCGGGGATGGGCGATCGGGGGAAAGACACGCGGGGCATGAGCGGGGGTTGGGCGGGATGGGGAAAGACACGGGGCAAGAGCGGGGGTGGGTGGGAGGGGGAAAGACACGGGGCAAGAGCGGGGGTGGGTGGGAGGGGGAAAGACACGGGGCAAGAGCGGGGGTGGGTGGGAGGGGGAAAGACACGGGGCAAGAGCGGGGGTGGGTGGGAGGGGGAAAGACACGGGGCAAGAGCGGGGGTGGGTGGGAGGGGGAAAGACACGGGGCAAGAGCGGGGGTGGGCGGGAGGGGGAAAGACACGGGGCAAGAGCAGGGGTGGGCGGGAGGGGGCAAGAGCGGGGGTGGGCGGGAGGGGGAAAGAGACACAGGGCAAGAGCGGGGGTGGGCGGGAGGGGGAAAGACACGCGGGGCATGAGCGGGGGTGGGCGATCGGGGGAAAGACACGCGGGGCATGAGCCGGGGTTGGGCGGGAGTGTGAAAGACACGGGGCATGAGCGGGGGTGGGCGGGTGGGGGAAAGACACACGGGGCCAGAGCGGGGGTGGGCGGGAGGGGGAAAGACACACAGGGCAAGAGCGGGGGTGGGAGGGGGACAGACACACGAGGCATGAGCGGGGGGTGGGGGGAGGGGAGAGACACGCGGGGAATGAGCGGGGGGTGGGCGGGTGGGGGAAAGACACATGGGGCAAGAACGGGGGTGGGCGGGAGGGCGGGAAAGACACGGGGCAAGAGCGGGGGTGGGCGGGAGGGGGAAAGACACACGGGGCAAGAGCGGGGGTGGGCAGGAGGGGGAAAGACACGGGGCATGAGCGGGGGGTGGGGGAAGGGGAGAGACACGCGGGGCATGAGCGGGGGGTGGGCGGGAGGGAGAGAGACACGGGGCATGAGCGGGGGGTGGGCGGGAGAGGGAGAGACACACGGGGCATGAGCGGGGGGTGGGCGGGAGGGGGAAAGACACACAGGGCAAGAGCGGGGGTGGGAGGGGGACAGACACACGAGGCATGAGCGGGGGTGGGGGGAGGGGAGAGACACGCGGGGGGTGGGCGGGTGGGGGAAAAAGACACGGGGCAAGAACGGGGGTGGGCGGGAGGGCGGGAAAGACACACGGGGCAAGAGCGGGGGTGGGCGGGAGGGGGAAAGACACACGGGGCAAGAGCGGGGGTGGGCAGGAGGGGGAAAGACACGGGGCATGAGCGGGGGGTGGGGGAAGGGGAGAGACACGCGGGGCATGAGCGGGGGGTGGGCGGGAGGGAGAGAGACACGGGGCATGAGTGGGGGGTGGGCGGGAGAGGGAGAGACACACGGGGCATGAGCGGGGGGTGGGCGGGAGGGCGAGAGACACACGGGGCATGAGTGGGGGGTGGGGGGAAGGAGAGAGAGACACACGGGGCTTGAGCGGGGGGTGTGCGGGAGGGAGAGAGACACGGGGCAAGAGCGGGGGGTGGGCGGGAGGGAGAGAGACACACGGGGCATGAGCGGGGGTGGGCGGGGAGGGGGAGAGACACAGGGCATGAGCGGGGGTGGGCGGGAGGGGGAGAGACACATGGGGCATGAGCGGGGGTGGACGGGAGGGGGAGAGACAGACGGACATGAGCGGGGGTGGAGAGAGACACACGGACATGAGCGGGGGTGGAGAGAGACACACGGACATGAGCGGGGGTGGACGGCAGGTGGTGAGAGACATACGGACATGAGCGGGGGGTGGGCGGCGGGTGGGGAGAGACACAGACATGAGCGGGGGTGGGCGGGGAGAGACATCCGGACATGAGCGGGCGGCGGGTGGGGAGAGACACACGGACATGAGCGGGTGGGGAGAGACACACGGGGCAAGAGCGGGGGGTGGGCAGTTGGGAGAGACGAGCGGGGGGTGGGAGAAACAGGAGACAGACACGGGCATGAGCGGGGGTGGGGGACTTAATGTGCAGGCGGGATACAAAGCCTCTCATGCGAGGAACAAAGATGGCGGGCGTCTCTGAAGCCAGACGCACTGCACGCTTCCACACATCCAATGAGAGAGCACGTCAGATGTCCGCGGACATCACGCAAGCTGCTGGCCCAATCACCGTCCTGTCACCGTGCACTTTTTAATCTGGCAGATGCCTAATAAAACTGGATAATGAACTTAACCCTACACTGCATTGGTTTTTGACTTGAGGAAGCAACTGACACCAGCGGTCTGTGTGTTGCCGCGAGTGCCATCCCTCCCTGGGAGAACTGGAAATTCTTTTTCCCAGCTTTTGCAAATATATATGTATATATACATATACATATACACACACACACACACACACACATCATCCCTGCGAGGGTTACTCTCGGGCAGTTCAGATATATTACAGCTACAGCGGGTTGTTGCCAAACACTGAGTGACAGCCGATATCATTTATGCACCAGGAAACACAAATGGGCATCCTGTAAGTAAACTCGCTCCAAATAATTCACTGGGGAAGAACATCGGTATGATGAAGTGGCCAAATCAATTTTTAATGCATTTCTTCTACGAATGGCTTCGGACAAACGGAATTGGCCCAGTGCTTCCGAACAGCTCCTAGGAACAGTGATAGAGAATCAAGCAAACCTTATGAAATGTCTGCTGGCGGTGATCTGAAAGTATTGACCCATATAAGCTTAAACCCTTGTCTGGGACTGCACACTGAAACCCCTCAATGTGGCCCGGCACATCCAGTCTTGGGGTCTGAGCTGGCTTTGCTGCTGTTGTGCCCCATCCGATTAATCGGCATCAAGTCCAAAAGATCCAAAGCAGGAGTAGGGCACACAGTTATAGAGTTGTGACCTAAACTCTGCAGTTATTATAGTTGACACTTCACAAAAGAAAAAAATGTTTCCCTCCATTTCTGGTCCTCACCATGAAAGTTCACCAAATTTTGCACGCAACTGATCCAACCTGATTTGAACTTACATTCCAAAGTACTAGTAACGTTTTCAGGCTCAAAACCATTGCTGAATAAACATGTTTTTTTTCCATTGCATTCTCAATGGAGCCTCAGAGACCACGCTTTCGGGCTGCATAGCTGGACATGGTCTTTAGCAGCTTGAGATTTGTGGCACACACGTAACACTTCTACTCGGTGCTTTAATTGGCCTGCAAAACCGAGCTGGGGCGCTTAAGGGGCGTGACCCAGAAGGGGTGTGGCCTGGCAGGGGGTCGGTGCCACAATTAAGAGGCAACACCTCACCTGAATGCTGCCTGTTAGGCCATGCCTCCGTAAGGGCCCCAGACCAACTTTGCAAAAGAGCTGTGGTATGACAGGTAGCATTGAAGGTCTTACCTTGAGTGCGAGGGGGATGATCCCTGAATTTCTAATGAAAGGGTTTCTGGCAGAGGGGGCGGGGGAAAAGGGAGCGGGGGTTCGGCGACACAATGAAAAGGCAAGGCTTTTTCTAAAGCCTGAAGCTGTCGCTTATACGCAAGAGCTTCAGGCATTAGGAAACAGCCTTGGCTTCTAGAAGCCTGGTGGGTTGGGGTCTGCAGGAAACTTTAAGGAGCCTCAGTCTCAGATATAATTTCTGGAGTCTGCCGGGGAATTCACCCCGGTTAGCACCGACCCACTTAAAGCCTGGTTTATACATTGAAAAAAAAATATATTCACACAAACTTGAGAACAAAAATAGATCTATACATTCATACATGTGAGGTACTCTCGGAGGGATAGCACTGAATGAAGAATATATGCTGTATAATGTGAAATGCTCAGGTTGCCTCGCCACACCCAACATATTGTAGTGCCACCGTACATGCGCAGAAGCGCACATGGATCCTAGGGCTATAGCAAAATAAAAACAAATCCTGCAAAAGAAAAATATATCCCAGGAAAACTAGAACGTATGCAGCCCCAAACAGACACACAGTGCCAACACCCGAACACATCAATGCAGAACCAAAAGTCAACCCCCTTGCCCTCTTTTATAAAACACAGCATATTGGCAGATCACCCGCACAAACAGGTGGCAAGTCACTGTGAAAGGATGTACCTTCTTAAAAGCCTGCCACGCCCAAACTAAGTCGGTCAACATCACTCACAAATCCTACAAGGAACCTTTAATACAATATGCTGTGAAAACCGTGGGTCATTGAAATGAGGGAGTCTTGCCGATGCAGGACGCCCGATAGGACAGGATCCTCCCATCACATTATGCTACATTTGATCTGAAGGGTTGTGCAGGGTGGTGGGGGGCGGCACAATGCAACACTGAAAGGAAATTGGATTAAGAAGGTGGTCGTGGCACAGGATGTGGAGGTTGGTAACGAGCAAGCTAGCGTAGTGTCACTGAAGCCCTCATGTCAAACCAACCGTCTAATATGAGGCAGAACAGCACTAACAAGATCCGGACAGTGAAGAAAGCTTCCTTCCATGTTAATGTTATCTAATCAGGCAGGTGCTGATGAGAGCAAACCAAGCCAGCGGAAGACAGGAAACAGACTCACAAACCTAAGGAAGCAGAACTCACTTTCCAGATTCTTCAAGCAATGGTGGGACAGAGCGGCTCCACTGCTGCTAATGTCTTCAATGTTAGTGGCCTGAGAACATTGGGGAAACAATTGCATACTTTAGATCACTTATACTCGCTACTTTTTTAGAATACAACTGTAAAGAAACACTAGACAAAAGTGGAGTATCATACACTTTCACTTCATATACAAGCCAGAGGGCCATGCAAGCGTTCTGGGCGTTGAGGATTTAAAGGCTTTTGGCAAGGTACACAAGCTCATACCTCCGGGTATGGCCTGAAAGAGATGTATAAAGCTTTTAAATCCCAAAGTTACCGTTACAAAACACATTGTATTCCTAGGAAGCAGCGCCTGCACTGGGGATGTAGTGAATCTGTGCTCTAGCACCTTGAAGCTTCTCTTGTGCTATATGGAAATAATTGGACAGACTCAAAGAATATGGCAAAGTACTACTTTATTATCAGCATAAAATAAAGTAGGGCAATCTGGCAAACAACTAGCTGTAGTTCACGCACTCACACCCACATTTGATTATACAAAGGTTTTATACCTCAATACACGTCATCTATGATGTCTTCCTACGTGGTAAACTGTTAAACCTTTGGAAGGGAAGGATTGGTTAAGGGAGCATAAGGAACTTGATCATGTATAAGTGTTAATAACGTCATTGGCTGCCCCTTATCTGTTAGGCACACTTTGAACCACCTCTAAATATGTATAATACTTATTATAGCAGAATAATGGCAGGGGGTTGGCCTTTGCAACATTGTACATCATGTTGCTACATAGACCTGATTGGTTGGCATTCTTTCAAAACCTTGGACTTTCTACACATCCCAACTAGTCCATCATCTCTCATTGTCCGGGCCAAAGGCAAGGCGTCTCCTTTGTAGTTGACCTTGCAGCCTGTTCTTGATAATGGAACTTTTAAAGGGAGTGTAGACACACCATTACCTTCTTATGAAGCTTAATGAACAGCCCTTGTTTTTGACTTGTGAATCATGCATGAGGAGACTACGAATCCGTGCTTTTCTACCTTCGATTTACTGATATTTAAATCAATTGTGCTAGGTGTCATTACTCCTCTTGGCCTCTGGAGACTTGCGCACTCCACCTAGCATAGATCTTTTGCATCTTTAATTTTCAATACTTGCCTACTGCAGATGTTTTCTTCTTTACTTAATTGTTTTGTTCATTATTTAAAATCGATGAGAAATAGGTCTTAGATCCATGACTCATTCTTTTGACTCACATTGTGCCTTGCAATTACTCCTTCAAGTAGCATCCTTGATCTCAGGCCAATAGACTCCTCTTTATTCCTAACACAAACCTGTTCTTCGAGCTTCCCCTGACTCTGCAGCCCTGGTATGTCTCTGAGGTAGCTTGATTTGTTTTTTTATATGAGGCCGACGTCCATCTTTCCACCATGACCGCCCCAGTCACATTATGTTTTCTTCTGCAGCAAGATTCGATATGTCTCACCCACCTTGTGTTTCTGCGTACATACACTTATTAGCCAACACGTTACTTGATCTTCTTTGCACATACGATTTCTTCATACTCGATTACATGTTTCTCTTGTTAATTCAGTGACATCTTTATTCTTAAGTATTGCATATAATTTCATTGCATCTCGGCATCTTTCCTTCATGACGTCACTTTGCTCTCATCAGATTTCACTTATAGCTGTATAATGTCCAATAGTGTGTGCCGAAATCTTTCCATTCTTTCAGTGTGAGGGTACATTCAATATGGTTTCCTGAATGCATATTGTATCTCATACACTCGATGTGATATTGGTATGGTGTCCCACATAAGGCTCTTCTGCTGTTCCAGTATGACGGAGGTGAGGGGGGCAGGAACTAGGGATGACTTGTCCACCTGCTCCTCTACAAATCAGCTAGGAAGAGGCTGGTCTGCCTCTGCCAGGTGCGACCTGGCAAGGATTGGATTGGTGGGGAGCGGGGGCAGAGGGGAATTTGAGAAGTCGGGTGGAGTCAAGGATCCGGTCCCTTTTGCTCGCAGGGACATTGTCTTGATGTTCCCCCCCACCCCAAATCTCAGGCTGCATTTGCTAGGAGTACCAAAGAGCTAGATTCGGGGGCGGTGCCAACATTGGGGCTCTCATTGGTGCTCCTGATCATGGGAGCACCATACTGAGAGTCCTTGCTGCAGTGGCAGATAGTGGGAGAGAACGTTGAGGACGCTTAATCCTCCGTGAATCTTGCGCCTATACTGGTTTGTATATCTTAGGGGTTATCTAAGGGGCATGCTTCCTCAATATTCTGAGGGAAAGAATTATCAACTAGTGCACAAATGAAGATATGGCATGAAAGGAAAGAACACATTGTTTAATCTTGAGAGAGAAAAGCATCCATGGTTTAGAAAGCTCTGATGACCTCGGATGAACCTATAGATGGTCAAGGAATACCTACAGACAAGTTACAACACAGACCCAAGTCTGCCTCCTTGACACATATGTCCACACATTCCATTTCCCACATAGCCTGAGATTAGGTGATCTGCCCCCACCTCCAAGTTCCCCTCGGCTGCCTAAATGACTGCCCTGTTCCCCTCCCACTGTTGTCTCCCCATCCAAGGTACTGATCCCTTGCAATCCACTTCTTTCCCAATGTACTTCCCCCCATGACTTGTGAAGCGCTCTGTTGCTTTCCGAAACTAGGTCTGTGATAAAAAAAAATACACAAATATTAAAACACACGATTGTGTCCATGAAAGAAGTGCCATCTGCAGGTCAAAATTAAACACTGCCATGTAACTGCATAAACAAAGTTGAGCTTGTCGATGATCCTTTCACATTATGACCCATTAGTATCCTTAGATTGTTTGGAAGATTGCTAGGGAAAGTCGTTGCAGAGGACGGTTTAAAACTTCTCCAAGGGTGGGTGTGTGTATTCGATAGAGATTGAAATTCTTTAATCTTGTATTTATTTGGGATGTCCATTTTTTTCACAAGATGACTTACAATAACACATTTAAAAATGATGGATGCATTTCCACGATGCAGGTCTGTACAACAGCACAAAAGGTGAGAATATCAGGTGAGCCAATTTATGATGGTGTAAAAAAGGAGGGGCACCAAGGGACAGAGCCAAAACCAATATATGCAAGAAAACAGTGACTTAAAAAGGAAACAATGACCTAAGGCGATAAGTGCTTGAAACGAAAGGATTTTATGAATTTATAAAATTACATTAATTACCCCTGGAGGGAGTTGTGGTGTCAGGTAGGGAGGATGAGCGACAGGGCAGAGGCACCTCCCTCTTTGCAAGCCATTGAGGTTTAAGCAGAACTTTGAAGAGATGCACAGTAGGCTGGCTTCGATTGTGAATGGTAGAAGATTCTGGTGGCGCAGGGCAAGTAGAGTTGTAGTGCGAAAGCGAGAGAAGGAAGATGGAGAGCATGGGACAATGAGGATACGTTCAGAGGGGTGCAAGGCATATGAGATGGCGAGTTCAGTGAGATACGATCAGACAGGTACTGAGGAGCCAGAGCATTGATAGCTTTGTCGACTAGGAAAAGGAATTTGAAAAGGGAGCATTTCTGCATCATGAGCCAATTAGCATTTTGTTGGCAGGTAGAAGTAGGGGGGGGGGAGAATCAAGGTAGGATGCAGCGAGTGTGGGTAGCAAAATAGAAGACTGTCAAGAGAGAGGAAGGAGTGGAGAGGAGAGCTGAGGAGCATGCCTTCAGCAGTAGTCAAGGTTGCTGTGCATGAGGGTGCCGATTAGAATTTTTGTAGAGCGGTCATTAAGAAAAGGACACATTTTCCAAAGGTTGGCAGGTTAATACAAGAAGCAGAGGTTGGGGTAGTGATGAATTGCTGCCGTCAGAGGTCACTAACAAACAGGACCCCAAGATCACAAACCTTGGACAAGCGAGCAAGAAGCTCAAGCTCAGGCCGGAAGGAGATACTAGAGGGGAGGGATGGCACTGGACACTGGAAGAAAGAGGACTACCATTTTCTGAAGAGTTTAGATGAGGCAGTGGAGTGCCCTCCATCAAAAAATTACAGTGAGACGTTTTGTAATCTGTTCACAGGTAGCTAGGGTGATGAAGGGGAAAGGAGAAACAAATGTGAGGGTCACCACAAAACAGTGATATTGAAAACCAAAGAACAAGATAACTTTTCCAAAGGCAAAGATCCAATGACTGATCCTTGGGGGGGGGGGTGCTAAAAGGGATATGGATGTAGTTAGAGGTTTGTGAGTTCCAACTAATTTTAAAGGATCGACCTTTCAGTTAGAAGTTGATGCAGGTGAGAGCAGATTTGCAGAACCCATGGTCCTAGAGAGATGAGTAGTCAGCAGTGTCGAAAGAGGCAAAGGGGTCCAAAAGGAGGAGTATAGAAGAAACTTCGGAGTGGTGAGCAACAGAGAGCAAGTTGTAGGCATTCACAAGTCCAGTCTCGGTGGAGTGTTTACTAGGGAATCCAGATTGAGTGGATCTCTAAGGCCATCATCCTCCAGGTACTTAGTGATCCAGTTGAAGACCACCTGTTCAAGTACCATTCCATAATGCAGAAGGATGGAAACTGAGGGATCATTTGCAGGAACACTTGGATTAGCAGAGAGTTTCTTGAATAGGATTAGGAAAGTTGATGATTTAAAGGAAGCAGGGAAAGGTCCAGCAGTGACAGAGAGGTTAAAGAGCCCACAGCGATAAGGGCAGGTGATTGAGACAAAGTGACCATTTGTGGAGCAGAACCGGCAACAGGAGTGCAAGATTGGTTGGTACTGCAAAGGATTGATGCAAATTCAACAGGAGATGCAAGAGTTTACCAAGAAGCAATCACAAGTGAATCAAGCTATTGGCCAAGGTTTCCAGACCGCACCCTAGTGTTAGTAATCTTTCTGAAGCATTTAGTAATGGGGCAATTAAGTTTTTATAGAATGACTCCCATACGATGTAAAAGTTAGTTGTGGTCCACCGGTGGCAGTGGGCAACAACTGCCGATTTCACTATACTAGTCAATGCATACTTGGCAGAAGTGAGGCGTTTAGGCATCTACCAGCCCTCTAATTCATGCCTGGTGTACTTCCAGGGCGAGCACAGCACTGGAAGTGCCCATTTGCATCGGATGTGCCCTTTGCAAAGAGTGCTGCTCCCAATCTCCGCTAGCAGAGTGCTCCAGTGCTGGATTACACATCTTCCAGATACTGGCAGTGCTGGTGGAATCCAACAGCCGACTTTACCCTGTGCCCCTTTTTAGGGATTGGGGGCCCTACCCTCGGGGGATTGGCCATGCATCCCAGTAATGGCTGAACATTAGGAGTGCCTATGTAACTCATGTGCTGCACAGGACCAATGGTGCATTTTACCTCACTGAGATGGTTCACGTTATGCAATCCCACTCCACTGGGCCCGACTGCTTGTTTGGCCAATGGACTTTACTACTCCGATGCAGATTACGCGATAGAGAAATGGTGTAATGCAGTGAAAATGTAATAAGCCGCAGGTTAAGGCCCTGCCTCAAACAGCACCCACAATCCTGTAACACTGCCTGTTTCTAAGCATTTTCCATTTTATAGATAAAGTCAACATGGTAAAGGGTGAGGGGGAGGCCGGCGTACAGCTCTGCTCGACTGCTGCAAAAGCCCACAGCCAACCCACTGGGGCCCATGCTCTCTATTGCAACCCTTACCAGATACATAAAGCACTAATTATCATCACGGCAAATCTAAAAAAAATGTGATAGATATCGGGTTTTACTATCCAAGTATGTGCTTCGAATACTATGAAGTTACACGCTCTGACCCTGTACGAAAGTTATTTTGTTGTCAATTGAAATACACGTGAACATTGGATCAAGTTCTTTGTACAATGTGTGCAATATCAGCCTTGCCATAGCAATTGTCTGGGCCCTTTCCATTCTAGAGACAGTACATCAAAAAAAATCACACACTTTTTATGCGACGTCAGTGACAATGACCAATGGACAGATTGGGATTTACCACCATCTCCCTCTGCCCCCTTTGAAATTGTGGGTTTTGTTGACTTGACCTGGTTGGCCTACAGAGCCGTGGCAGGACAGGAGACTGGTGATAAACAGGGCCTGTGTATGCACAGGTAACAACGGCCAAGCAAGTACTAATGTCAAGTGCTTCATTGTTAGCACGTTTTAGGCAAATTAAATCATGCTGGGGTGTTAATAATTGCATGTCAGGGGAATTATTGGATGGGTCGGGGGTGAGGAGGGAGGAGACCGCTCATTCCCACAACAGTTAGTGTTTGGTTTCAGACCGAGTTAACTGCTTATAACATTAAAGATGCACTAGAATCGTGTCATTTGAATGCGTAAAGAGGTTGAATGCACTAACTCTAGTAGGTTTGCCCTTCCCCCACAGTCTCTGAAGCTAGTCACTCGACCAACATTTGGAGGTTTAGCCTTCCCTCCTCCCCCGCCCCAGAAATGTTTGCCTAGTTGCACCACTGTCTGGCATCTTTTAAAACAAAGAAAAAACAGAACAGAAACGTGTTCTGCTTTGATTCTGTTGATGCTAGAAAGCGCACAATGTTCTTGCCCACTCCTAAAGAGGATATGGTTTCATTGCTCCTGCAATCGCTTCATTGTAATCCACACTATCCAGCACTAAAGATCATGCTTTGAAAACAGAGGGCTGCGCACCCCATCTAGAGGTACCACTTAGTACTTGTTCAGCTTTCAGAAGACTGGCATCATCCATTCAGTGTCGAGGCATTTTCAAATGCCATTCCCCATAGTGCTGAAATGGTCCAATCCTCGGCATGCCGGATAAACCAATCCCAGAAGAAGCAGCTTGTAAAATATCAAAATACAGATGGATCAAGTTCTACATCAAATGCTATATTTGCAACACAGCACGCCAGACCCATCTCACCTAGACTCCACCTCCACCATATTGGTTTAAAGCGCAGACCTACCTCAAGACCAGCAGAGCTCTTTACAAGGTGTGGGTAACCAGGAACATGGGCTGTAGTCTTAACAGGAGCGCATTACTGTTCCTTGCGGTTCGTACATCGGTCTGTGCACCCTGCGGCATTAGTACTTGGTCAGGTGTTATTGAAAAAGCCACGTTTTGAGAGATATGCAAAATTGGAGAATTGTGGGGGCATTCCAAACCGATACTGGGACTGAGTTCCAGAGGGTGTGTGCACGACAAGAGTTATTTGTGAGTCCTTCCTTTGCACACAAGTTGGGATTCTTTACTTTCAGAGGAAGGCATGGTAACAACTCAGGGTACTCCTCCACTTAAGTCAACCGAAACCTACATCCCCCTTTGCTGTTCAAGAGCTCAAACCTTCGGATCCGTTCACTCCACGTGGAAACAAATCCCTTTAAACCCTCGTGCCCTCTTCTCTTCAGTACGTATGTGCCTAGAGGCAATTCAGTTCAATCATTTCCGCTGTACATGGCTCCTAAAACGATTATCTTCTTTTAATTGCAAGCATACAGCCAGTAACCATGTTACATGTCGCCTCTTGGGTTTTCGTTTAACAAAGCAATGCAGTGACTTTATAGGGTGGCAGCATGATTTTATGAGCCGTGCGTTGCTCTTACAGTTCAACATGTCAAATCCATAATCCATCTGCTCGTTTAATTATAATCTATAATGCTGCACCAGGTATGTGCGATAAAGCTCTTTTAAATTTTGGGCATAAACCGAATGCCTCCGAGTACCACACTTGAAAGACGATCAGTTGCCCATTGTCCGAACACCTTCCTTTGCACGGCACGCTGCTCCACCAAAATAAGGGACCTCTGCAGGGGGTATATAGGTATTTCAGAAACTATCATGAATGATACATAGTGTGAAGCGCAGTATTTATGAATAATTTAAGACAGCATTGTTTTGGTTATGTTGGTAGCATGTTTGATCGGTTTTGGAGAACAGCGAGTGTTAACTGATCCATTGCCTTTGTGTAGATTGTCTTTGTGCACGTCAACAGCTATATGAATAGGAGTTTCGGTTGCACCAAATGAGGTTTGGATTTTGATCTTCACGCTTTGTCTAATTTTCTCTACATCGTAGGAGATTTACCAAATAAAAAAATAAAAATTGTAAAAAAAGAAATCGACCTATCCTCCATTACACTTTTATGTAATGTTACGAGTCCGTAACTGCGCACAGCACCATGGTAGTGGTCTTAAAGCAGCGAGTGATTGAATCTGAACGTGGTGTTAAGTACCAAAAAGGTCGTAGAAAGCGTTAGCAACCTTTTCGGTACTATTTTAAAGGTGGCGCATTGTTCCAAAGTCGGACTGAATGTGCCCCTTTGGGAATGTATGTGCCGATTGCTAGGTTAAGTGATAACCAACCCAGCAATTGGCGCTTTCGGTACGCAGCATTTTGCATACCGATTCCTGTGACACTCCTCCAGTTTCGCACATGGCACAAAGTGGCGCACAAGTATGGAACCACGTTGGTTTTGCTATTATGAAGGAGTGTTGAGTGTGCAAATTAAATTAATCAACATGCCCAGCCGAGCTCTACGTGGAATTGCATGCCCTACAGCAGAGTAGCGCGTTTCCCATAACGTTTCTGTAATAGTTTATTATGCAAAGCCTGCTTAGTAATAACTGTGCCTGGATGCGTGGGTGACAGAGAAATGCTGTCACTAGACTGCCTGAAGATGATTTATTTATCACACACATGCATATGGTTTCGAGGCATTTAACTAGCCAGTGTGTTTTAAGCTAGTGTGCCCAGGCCATGTTGATACTTGAATTTGCAATGCACAGCACCAATGTAATCTCGGCAGCACTTTCGTCAAATTACGATTCCCTTGTTATTCTTTACGAAAATGCTGCCGAGATTTTTTGCAAACCACCCGTTCGCCACAGAAACAGGCGGATTGCAGGCTGTGCACTGCGATGATGCTCAGGCCAATTTGAGAATAGCCGTGGTGCCTGGGCATCAAGAAAAGGCGCAGTGAAGCATGCGGTTTAGCATGCACACTGCGCCTACATGAGAACTGAGCCCCGAGCCTCATCGGAGTATAGGCAAATTGTGACCCAGTCTATGTTAACAATGAGACTATGGTATATGGGGTTAAAAGGAAACTGGGCAAAGAGGAGTGGGAAGGGAAAGAGGGTAAAGTTATAAGACAGACAAACGTTAGTTCAAGGAAGTAGTGGAATGCAGCAGAGGAGGGTTTGATAATCATCTCAATTGATCCGTTTCTTCTCTTGGCATTGTGCACCTGGTCATCCTCTGTTCTTTCGGGCCCAGGTACCTGCTTACCCTGCCACCCTCCTGCACTGCCTCCAGGCACCCTCTGCACTAGGGATCTGTATCTGTACCGACTAACTTTCACCTGCCACTTGCAGGCTGCACTACCATGGTTTATTGCCCTTATTTATAATTTATTCTATTTTATTATTTATTTATGTTTTCTCTCCTCTGCCTCGCACTTTCCACTCCACCACTTTCCATGCACCCCCCCACCCACCCCCATTTTCCTTTCCCATGCACTTGCACTTTCTTAAATGTCGCTGGGCCTAGTAAGATCGATGTTTTTCAGTTTTTTTCTCCCTTGTTCCCCTCCCTTTTTGCCTGGTCGCGCTCTGAAGCACTTGTGTACGTGCGCAATATAAATAAAATATCATTTCATTTATAGATGAAGAAAGGTTCCCATTAACTGGCAGGTAAACGTACCTGGAGGCAGATACAGTATATAGATGTAGTAGCACAAGCTAAAATGGTGTTTTGGATGGGTGATGGGCTTGAGAAGTGCTCAAGGTTACTTAAGATTTGTGGATTTGAGGGTTTGGAACTATTGTCTGGCTGTAACTGTGATGTTGAGTTGCTTCTGCAGAACCCATTAAAAGTGAAAGAAAAAATGAAATTGGGTAATTGGATAGACACGATTGATGGTATGCGAAAAACCAAACGATCAGCCTCTTTGACAGTGCTGGATAAACGCTTATCATTCGTGCCGGCTTATTTAAAGAAGTCCCCTAACCCTCGGTTTAGATCAACTTTTTTTCAGATTTCGCCTAAACTTACTCCTTACTCTAGAATTACTAGCCACTAGAGATAAGGAAAGAGGGACTTTATCTATCTGTGATAGGTGCCCTAGTAGCGAAGTCCTGACTATTAAGCATTTATTATCCAATTGTCCTGGGACCTGGAGTATCAGGGCCAGAAATTTTAGTAGATTTGTTTATGACGAGTCTCATCTTAATGCCGAGGATTTCTGGGCAAGATTATCTTCTGGTAATGAGATGGCTCTATCAATCGAGGTGGGAAGATGTCTAAGGGGATTGAAGTTAGTAACAGATTGAATTGTTAGCGCATATTTGAATTCTTGTTCTCTTTTTATTTTTTCTTGATCTTATTTTATTTTTTTTTAATTTTCTTTTTTATGATGTTTGTTGCCTCTTTTGTGGTATTTAGAGCATGTAAAGTGCTGGTGGATTTGATCTGTTTTATTTTGGTGTACTGTATGTTGAAATGTGTTAAGTCAAATTTTGGCTATTGCACAATAAATAAATAGGAGGCTTCTGTGCCAGACAATCCTAATGAATTCCCTGCCGTTAGAACCAGAGAACTATTGTAGTGTTAAGGCCACTGACATAAGTGTGGGAGACAAATGTTTGGCTGTGAGCCATGGGAATGTGGGAAAACAGAAAAAAGGAGCATTAATGTAGGTAGACTAGAGACTTGCGCCTATCCTGAACCACACCAGATTGGCCACAGGAGGAGAGAAGGGAGGAGTGTCCAGCCTGCATGTACAGTCGGAGGAGGTGACAGAGTAATCCTTGCGGGGAAAGTGTGTTCTTCTGTGCCATCTGTAGCAAAAGATCATAGTAAAACTGGAGGTCTTGAATCTATTATCTGGTATTAAATCTAACTGGAGGTGAGAATGGTGAGCATGGCTAGTCAAGCTAGAAAATCAAATCCTAAGCTGGTAGTAGAGCATTCAGGGATCAGACAGTCAAACTATTCAAAGGTGCATGTCTCAAACTCTGCTAATAATGGGGTGAACTGATGTGGAAAAGTTAGAACACACTGGGTGACCTAATTTGCTTCGAACAAGTTATCACAATAAGGATATTGCACTAACTAGGTCAGTGATCGTCCTGGAATCTATACACTCTTTATGCAGAAGCCGCGACCCAGATAGATTTTCCTTCTGCCATGGACAAATCTGCAATGTACAGCAATGGATGGAATCAGTTTCAACCAGATCCAGTAACCAACAAGACGACTCACAATGTTAGACCAACAAATTGAATAACACACCTTAATTGCAGAAATCAGTATTAAGTTACAGAACCAAACCTCAAATGTATATTCCTTAAACATAGGTTATATTAAGTCTGCTCCCTCAAAGCGATGTCTCGCCACCACAGCAGCTCTAGAAATGTACCCACCTGATCAGTAAGTGGAGCAGAGTGGCAGAACTTTGGGTAAACAAGACCCCAGAATGCTGGATGGAGCACAGATATTGTGAATGGTCTAAAACCCACACAGTACCTGTAAAACGAAACCAGACCTAGCATGAAACACAAACTACAATGTCCTAGCAAGCACTCCAGCACTTAGTGTCATGAACACACAGCCACATCGTGGAACCAAAACAAGGCATACATAGACAAGTAAACATTCAATGAGCTAATCCAAGGCAGAACAGGTACGTCACAATAGCATACAATTAAGCCGACGAGGGACCAAAAAATAAGGCAACTGTATGCACTACTCAAGTAGGGAAGGAAAATGACCAGTTCCACACAACCAAGTAGATAATTGATGTCAAAATGTTTGGGCAGCACACCCAAGCAAACATCCCAAAACATATCGTGGGGTGGAAATACAGCCCCAGAGTGACAGAGATGGAGCGGCCATGCTAGGCCCCTATTGTGAGAGTGAAGCTAGCTGAGGTAGAGTACCATTGAAATATAGAAGCCAGTATTTCTGACATAAGGCCTAGTGAAATGAAAAGGAATGGGCCTTTTTCAACTCACTGAAATGGACAGTCGCTCAAGTGAAAGGGAATATACCCGAGAGCTTAAAACTGCTGGATATGCCCAAGGAATGGGAGGAGACATGTGGTGCTGCAGATGCAGACTTTGTGTAAACAGGGAAAAGGCACATATTTACAGATTCAAAACTGCAGCAGTACACATGGGAGAAGATACATTGAAATGCTGTGCATTTGAAAAATACAAAGGAAGAATTGTGCCTTACATTTAAAAAGTGAAGCCAAGTGACATACTTCGGAGAAAGACACTTACTTTCCACAAATAAACTGACATTTAAATGGAAAGGCCTACTTGTTGGAGAAATGAACAATAATGTTCTATGCAACTGTGGCCTATGTGTGAATAATAGTAAATGTGAAGTTTGATCTGTCCAACCAGTATGTAAAGAAAGATTGCATAATAAACAACATGCTCAGATATAATACTAAATGTTACATGTAAACACATCTTGTTGATTTAAATTGGAAATGGAAATTACCACATGAGCAATGTTACGATATACATAAATGTTCATACATTTCTCATGTGGACATCCATTGTAAAACAAACCCAAAACCTAACCCCTGCCCACACCCTGTGGGATATATTGACCCACTCAAAGCATTGCCCCACATCACTGAGCTGCATTTGCGCAAGAAACAGCAACCTGGCTGCACTGGCTCCTGTGCGCACCAGGACCTCAAAACTGCATTTTGGCAGCAACAGAAAAAATAGCTGCACCGTCTTGCCTTACACACTTCAGGCAAAATGGAACAAGGGGACACTGAAAAAGTATGCCAGTGTGTTCTGAGACATATACATGGAATCAAGTGAGCCGGCAGCAATGAATTGCTGCAAAAGCCAAAAATTCCCCTTCAGAATGAAACATTTTCACCCTTTCAAAATGCTGCTTTGGTGCCAATTCCACCTGTCATGCTGAAACCACTGTGAGTAAAAAGGCCTAGTCAAACCAACTCTCATTGAAATCAAAAGCAACTTCATTTTTCCCCTCGCACAGGAACACGCGTTTATTTCTTGACAAAATGTATCCAGGCGCAGCTGTTCAAAGAGACTTTTTACTCTCTGATCCAGGTCAAGGATACATGTATCTATACTTTAGATAAGAGCCCCGCTGCAAGGAAAATTACTACAGCTGCCAAGACATCTGAGGAGCTGCAAACCGAATTAAAGAAAGAAATGATAGCAGTTTTTAACACATGTAGAAAAATGGGCTGTGCTGACTGATGTAAAGGAATTATGTTAGTGGTGACAATACACACATCAGATATCTTCAGTCATAGGTTGGTTTAATTCAAGACCCAAAGTAAGAAATTAAACAGTTTAAAACACATAGGCTGGAGTTGCAAGCTCTCAGAAAAACCTGTTATTCCAGTTGCCAGCTATGAAACTCAAAGGAAGGGAGATGCACCCTAAATCCGGAACACGTAGGTGTGAAGTGCCAGCTTGAAAAACCTTGAATGGGATTGGACAATAAAAGTTCACATGCTCAGACATTTGTCTGTGCTCCAGGCTGGGACAATAGCAGTCCTGGAACACTCACCTGTCAAGTGTGAAGGGACCATAAAACCTTCAATTGAGCCTGGAAACCTCTTTGCCTGGAAGGAAATGACAGCTGCTTGCAGTTGAAGGAAGAAAAAAAAACAGGATCAAGTAACAAAAGGGACTGCCTTTTGGTGCCAGAGACTATGTATAAAGAAACTTTAAAAACTTATTTCTGTAGCAAGAATTAGCAGATATTTAAAGGTTTGCAGTGTTAAATCTAATTTTGTGGGCCATCTTTTAAGACTAGGTAGAACTCATTGCCGCATGAGGAACAGAAGTTGTGAAATATGACAGATTCCCAGGAAAGTATTAATGTGGCAAACGGAAGATTTTGTACATACATCCCTGGAAACAATTCACATTTGTGTATATAATTGTGGAATTTTTGGCCAAATCTTGAATGTGTTAAATCACCAAAATGTGTCAGAAAGGCGAAACAAGGTTGCACAGACTGGAGGTTTGGACTAATCTGTGCTGAACATCATATGTAACCTATGTGTATAATTTGCCAACAGATTTCACGTGTATAAATGTATGTTTTTGGCAAAATAAGATTTTCAGTAAAGTAAATATGGGAATTTCTGGACATTGCAAATCTCACCTAATAAACCTGACGTCATTCCCTTAGAAAACCAACCAGCAGAGAGCAAGGCAGAGATTACTACCCTTGCCCAATCCTATTGTTAGGGGCGTGTGTAGTAAAGCCTGCACCTGTCATATTCTGTGATGATGTCACCTGGCATTATAAGTAAGAGCTCCTGACAACACACAGAGACACACTGATTCCTGACTGATTCCAGATTTCTTGCCCGGCGTCCTGTTCTGTTCCTGTGTTCATCTTACTTTTATTCATCTAGACTCCAGATCCCAACCACAAGGCCAAACCTTGCCGATCTTACTTCAGCTAGGCCTCAATTCTAAAATAATCCCTATAACCAAGGGAAACGCTGTGGTGTTTTGGGAAGCATCCTGAACTAACCTGACTTGCCACTCACTGCATGCTGCTGCTAACCTGCTCTCCTGATGCCCTATAGTATCCAGTAACCAGAATTGCCAGTCCAGAAGAACTATCCTTTGGTATCCATTCCTTGCCCAGCTGACCCTGTCCTCCGATTTTGTCCGGCTGTCCTGTGTTAGACCAGATCCGTGTGGTGATCCAGAGCGCCGACTGTCCAAAATCCAAACTAAAAGTGGACTGCGAGTATCAATAGGCACCATACAACCATAGCCTATCTTGCCTTGCCTTTAGTTCCACTCTCTAAATCCTCCTATTCTTATCCTGATCATTGTAATATTGTCAAAATCATTCTTGAAACCCTGCCTTTGATTCCTTGTGCTAGCACCAACATCTTTAATAATTTTGTCTTGTAAAATCCTGAGCTGCTAATCCTGTTTGGAGTGATCAGACTGGGTCCGCCAGAGCGGGCTCAGAGGTGCTAGGGTTGAACTCACGAGTCAACCCCAGGGCTTACTGTGTCTCAATCTGGTAGCCTAGCCTGAATTCCCTAGTGTAGAGTAAAAAACTGTTCCTTGTCAAAACTGATTTCTTTGCCTTTTTCACGCCTTAATTTTCTCAAAAACGCACCTCACTAGATCTTGCATAACTCACTCAATTTACCAGCTAGAGACCTCATTTCACTTCCATATGGTACCTAGGATCCATAGCTACACCTCAACAAAAAAATTGCATACACTGCATTACTGCAAAAACCACATTATTTGCAATAATTCACCTGTTTTTCTTAAAAAAAAACGTTTTGGTAAATTTAGGTGGGATTTGCAAATGTGTGCTAATTTTACGAGTCATTTTGATTATGAACCGTTTTGAATCTTCCATTCAATTTCAAATTGTATGCTTTTGCTCGATCCATTGCTTGTGGTTGCTAGTATCTTTCCAGTGTTGCACCTGTAAAGAATTGTTTTTGTTTCAAGAATTATACCCATTCATTCATTTATTCATCCATTTCCGAGTGTCAGTTTAGCATTGCCAGGGTTTGAAATCCGTTTCTCTCATTTGGGGAGGGAAAGTTGGATTTAAATAGTTTCTTCTGTCATTCCTGATTACCTGCTGATTCTTTTTATCCACTTAAAATTGATTATTTGTGGGTTGAGTGAAACTTGCAGGGGGAAATTCTAACTCCAGTGCTATCTTATCTAAAATCAAAAAGTGCTCCTATTCACTGGTGTTTTAGAGTTGTGTCAATAGACGGTTAAACTAAGTGCATTGCTTCCATTCCTATTGTTCTCATTACCCCATTGGTGACTGTTGCCCCATATTAAAAACTGTAGGATTTCTTTTGAATTTTAAAATAAATAAATATTACATTTTATCAATCAGCCTGGTTCCTGGTCCATTGTGACCCAGGGTATTTGAAAAGGGGGTGTGATATGAGTGGTGTATCATCTCAATATTAAATCTAATCTAGCATAAGCATTTCAATTGCACACTGCATACTGGGCTGAGACTAAGGTGTGTGTTGCCCGATTGAAATCCTTAACAACCCTGACCCTTGCCCATCACCCCCACCCCCTACTTACCTTTCACAGCAAAGCGCTGCAGAGTACTTTTTTTTGAGTCAGCTGTGGGGGTGCCCTGCAACCCCCGCTCACTATATTATATAGTATGGTGAGCGGGGGACACCCCCGCAGCCTTGGTTTCTTCTTTTTTTTACCTACCCCACCAAAACATACATAGCACAAAAGGTTCGAACTTCGAACTTTTGGTGGTATGTATTTTAGGTCTTTTGGTGGGGTAGGTAAATTGGATTCGGTCATTGCGGCCAATTCCCTTTTGCCTTTCCAATGAAAGGCAACTGCAAACATAAAACCTTTGGCTAGGGCCCTCTAGGAGAAAACAATCCTGGGTATAGTTAAACGCAAAGAAATATAAAGCATTTGATCGTAATTGTGGAGGGGTAGATAAACTGGCCAGCAGAAAGGACATTTAAGGTGAGGCCTCCCCATTAACTGTGTATTAGTGGCCAACTTAGGAGCCTGTAAGTACCATGTAAGTATGAATTGTGTGTGATGTGTACAAGTTGAGTTATGAAGAAAATTATGATTCCAGCCTTCATTATTCTGAGGAAAAGGGTCAGATTTGTAACTATTTCGGGTCAGGAGCAAATCGAACAAAATGGTTGCTCCTCCCAGGAAGGGCATGTCGAAATAAGATTAGTATTTTCCGACTAGCCATAAAAAAATGGGACTCAAATATACGCCTGCAGTTATCTGAAAAATTAAAGTAGCTGCCATGTTAGATTTTTAGGAACACTGAAAAGTTAAACACACTTGTCATTTAGGACTGATGAATCCTTCTCCTCCCTCAGCCTCCAAGATCCAAATCTCAAGGGAGAGAGCTAGTCAATCCGTATCGTGGGATTTATGATAATAGTGGAGTGTCACTAGATCTATAAGAGATCAGTTTTCAATCTGAGGGGGACTTTTTCACTTACCTTTTCCACTCTTTTCCTGGAGGTAGTCTACTTCTGGACTTGTGTGAGCAACAACTAGCAGAGAGGCAAGTAGACCTACGAAGGCCACCAGGATACACTTTGTCAGGAGAAAAGCTGGTTACCCGGAAAGGTCTTAAACCTTGCATGGGAGACAGAGACTGGGAAATCTAGAAGCTAGCTGGGCCTGCCCTTTGATGAGCCAGAGGTGGACTGGGTGCTGGGGACTATCCTAGACAGAAGCCTTTGACCAGATCTGTGCTGTCCTCAGAGGAGCCCTGCTGTTTCCCTGGATGACATTACCAAGGCCTCCCATGTAGGTAGATTAATCCAAATGCCAACACAAGTGTGGTGGGAATCTGCCAGCCTTCATCTCCATCTCGCATAGTGGGTAGTGGGGTGGAACTGGGTGAAATGTAACAAATAAATTTGCCATAGAAAAGCACCCAATCGATTTAAATTGAATTGTGTTGGGAACTGCCTGCCTTACACCTTTGCAATAAATAGTGGGGGAGGGGTTGAAACTGTGTAGACCCTTAGTACATTTAATAAAAGTAAATCAATGAATTCCCAAATAATAAAAAACACGGGATGAGTGTTGTTAGAGTTTGAAATAGACAAAGTTCATGCTCAGTGTGTTAGAGCTGGTACAGAAAATAAGTTCTTTGGCGACTATTTTTCTGAAACCCCCCGACTTCTGTTCAGCAGGGGAAGTCCTTAATCCCAAATAGAAGTAACCCTAAAACTCTGCCTTTCAATTGAATGTAGATTGTGAAAAACAAAATGTCTGAGTTATTCCCATTTATTCTGAAACCAAAAGTCCCAAAGCCTTGCATTGAACTTTGTGTACTAAATAATGATTTTTCCCAGAGGGTTCATTTCCCAAACCCTGCCTTTCTGATAAAAAGCCAAAACGATTGTCCTACTGCATTCCCCTCACTGTACCTTCCCTTCAAACTAAGGGTTCATATATAACTGATGCCTGGGATGGAGGTTGCTGGGAGAAAAGAGCCGGATAACAAACTCAGCAATCACTGTGTGTTTTATATTGTTCTATGGGTGAAATTGCAAGAAATCCGAAGTAAAGTGATGACTGTCCATCTTTGAATTTTACCTGTATGTTGTAGTATCTGAAAGTCCATTAGAAATATAAGTCGGGCAATTGGTTAAGTCATTTGCATTTGTGATATTGTGTAGTGCCACTGCATTGGTGGCTGATGTTTTGGTGACGCTCTATCATTATTTGTCAAACCTTACATAAATATTCATACTATACACTGGCCTGGTTCCTACCTCATGGTGGTAAAAACGGCATTTGCTGAAGTGCACGATATAGGTTGGAGGCCTCAGTAAAGTTGAATCTGCAAAGCGCTTTGCTGTGGGCCACATGGCTTGGGGGGGAAGGAATGCCCAGAGTTGTGTGACTGCCCAATAAATCATGACATATCAGATATTGACATCAAATTAAATCCTACCTGGTTGCTCAAGAGGTGTAACCCCTCTTCCCCTCTCCCATCTCCATGGCTGACTAGACAGAAGGAGCCAGAAATTCTATCAACGTGGGACTTCCAGATACCTCCTCTTGAAAACCCTGCCTTTACAGCAGCTTGTTCTCCCTCTCTCTCTCCACCAGACCACCCCACCGTCCTCCCGCATCAGAGCCCCAAGATTACAGATACCCCTCTACTTCCCGTACCTCATATGAAAATTACAGATCCCACCTAGTGCTAGAGATAATCGCCCACAAATCATATTTGCATGCTGAACCTCATCCTACATGCTAGTCTGCAGAGCAAATATTTCCTGAGAGGGATAGAAAGGACAGGTAAGGATATTCACCAAAGAAGGAAGCGATTTTTGCTGCTAGAATGTCCTGCTTGCTCCTCTTTATGACCCCCCCCCCCACGGTCCTGGAGGTAAATCCAAATGTGCCAGAGTTTGCACGTGCAAAAAGAAATGAACCCAAATGCTTGATTTACACATTGAGAACAGTGCGACTCTTGCCCCTGTAGCCCTACTATGACTCTGTGCCATAGTGCACAAATGGGGTCCCTTTATTTATATTTCACCAAATGCTACATTGACAGAATACATTCCTGGGGTCTGCAGAATGCTACCATTTTCCCTCTACTCTGCTTCGTAAAGGATCTTGCTGTCGTTTAAGATCAGAGATCATGCCTTCATTGATCATGAGCACCATGCTCCATACACAACTTGTGCGAGAGAATGCCACTATGTAGGTTTTCTAGTAGCTTTTTCTATGCCCCCATTCACTGTAGGCATTCACACAAAACCAGAGGAGAAAAGGGCATAATAAAATAGTTCGCCATACCAAGCCAGGCTTCCCTGCCACCCTTGACCTTCAACTCTGCCTTAGATCATTCTACAGGCAAGCCCGGCCCACTTGGAATCATCGGTCAGGGAGCTCCACAGCTCAGCTGCTGCCCCGGCACCAAACAATGCCCTGGTCTCCTGAACATACTATATCCAGCGCTGTCCTACCATAATGAGCCAATGGGCCTCATTACAACCCAGGCGTTAAGGGTTTAACGGCGCCATAAAAGGTGTCGGCGCCGTTAGACCCTTAACGCCTGATTACGCGGTCCCTTTGCGGGTTGCACTTTAACGCCTGCTTTTAGCAGGCGTTAAAAAACCAATCCGCAAAGGGAACTAGGAGCTAATTACGGCACCGTAATTTACGGTACCGTAATTAGCGCCTTCCCCATTCCCATTGAGCCCTATGGGGTAAAAATGGGAATGGGGAAGGGCCACGCGGCATGGGGAATTACCGCCCCGCCAACCTCGGAATGGGGTGGTAATTCCCCATTCCGCCATGGCGGAGTCGGTAAATTACCGGCATGGAACCCCTGGGTCGTAATGAGGCCCAATGACTCTCCTCATCTAACCATCATGAAATGATAGTTTCACTGTTGAAGAAAAACATTGGTGGGGTGACTCCAAACAAATAATATGTTATTTCCATCACAGGGAACCTCTTTGATTAAGGTACACTCCACTAGCCTCCTGTAGTCAGTTGAAGGAAAAGTCTGTCAGGGACGCTGCTAACTTAGAATCCATTCTGCACAGAAGAGTACCGCGAGAGTGGCAAAGACCAACAGGGAGAGAAGGAGTGGTTTTGATTCAAATTTACTCAGAAACAATTTCACTGTGTTAGGTATTTTTAATGATTAAATAACTGCTTATATGTTTATATGTTCTTGACGCACCATTCATTACGCAATAGTGCTAATTCCCTGGTAAGGCGCCCCCCCTTCATCCCTGCAAGGGTAATATTGCTATTAGTACCCCAACACATTCTACCAGGGTACTATTAGTGCTTTTATTTAAGTTGAGCAGCGGCAAACACGTCTCTCAACTTTAATTAAAAAAAATAAATAACATGATGGCCGTAGTGGAGAATGGAAGACACATTGTCCCTTCTCACTTTCCATGGCAGCTAGACGTGTGTCAGGGACACGTTGGGAACACTACTGTATTCTGGCCACCACAGGAGGGACACAAGTGCAAAGGGTGGGGATTGGGGCACAGGGGAACACTTACCTGATTATCCAGCAGGGGAAGGTGGCAGCCTTCAGCTCCGAGGAGGCCCGTTCTGACCCTCCTCTTTGGCTGGAAGGCTGAAACCACACCCCCACTGGGTACTAATGCAAAATATCACATGTTTTTGTTCAGACGTGAAATGTTTCACACAGTGGGATGGAATGCTCTCAAATGAAAGAAAAAAGGGAGGGAAACATGTAAATTGATATTACTATACATCATGTGCATCTTTTAACGTGTACTATTTATAGATCTAGAAACCATCAGAAATCCGGTGCACAGAACAATCTGTGCACAGACGGTGCAGGTGGTTTGATTAGATGCATTTATGAAGCTCACTCTACCCCCAGGCATGTCTAGGCAGACATCACATAAAAGAGCAAGGATGGTCTTGTTCAGTTCCAAAGATGAACTGCAGAAATATTGCAAGTCGAACTGCTCTCCATCCGTGGGAAAATGCATGGATTATTGCCAGTTGAAACAATTTTCTGAACAGAGGATAACGCGGTAGTTTCCTCAGCTATCTGAATCACACTCTTTTGCAGAGAAAGGTGAGGAGAGTTGGTTGGTACTTGTCAGTGAACAAATAAGGTTTTCTTATTAGGGAGGTGGAGAGGACCAGCATAGAGGCAGAGAACAGTATGTGGTCGCAGTGGGAGTGTGCAAGAGGCTCCTCGTTGCCCCACGTTGTAGGAAGCAGGGACAGGATCTCTTCGGCGCCTGAAAGGAGCCCCCAGCCTTTCCCCATGCTCGGCCATTGAATAGCACGTCTACCTCCTGCAGGTCCTTATGCTTTCACTAATCCACTGCGGTTTGTTCTGGATTTTTTCCACTTCTATTCTTATTATCGAAGCATTAGCTAAAACTTTAGCACCAAATATAAAGCAAAACAATTGCATTAAAATATAGTTAGACTGGAAATGGGCTATGCGGAGGGGCACACCACCTCCTGCCGTTGTTTGGTTATTTACCTACCCACTGACAGCTGGTGGCAATACTAATAGCTATGGCCAACACCTGCCATTCCCCACACAAAGCACACCCTTGGGGGATCCCTTTGAGATACCCATATCATGTAGTAACATCAAACATTGTATTGTAGAAGGCCTGACAGTGTTATTTCTGGAAGGTCATCGAAAAGTTGATTGTTTAATTACTGCTGTAAAAGTGTTCAGGGTGCAATAATATTCTCTCATTTATAGCCAATGTGTGTGCCATTGCAACAAACATTAGCAAAGCCAAGAGTTTAGGTTGTGTATTGGCATCAGATAGACATTTGCCAGGCACCATTACATGCCCAGGTGCACACATGAATTTTAGCTGTTGCCATTTTATGTCCAGTTGGTACCATTAGGGCAACGCCTGGCAAATGCCTATACACAAGCCAAAACTATTGGCTTTGATGTAATGTAAGCGATATTCAATCAACACTACAGCTAAGTCAATGCCTAGTCTGGGATGCGGAGGAAAACCCTTATTGATGTATTTTTATATCCAGTTCAGTACTCTGGTTGACAACCCTTGTATAACACCCCCCTCTTAGAATCCCCCTGACCCCACTGAGCCAAGAAGTAGGTTTGTTTTGCAAATTAAAAGGTTTATTTGAAAATGTAAACTATATATATATATATATATATATATATATATATATATATATATATATATATATATATATCACACTTCTATAAATAAATTGATAATGGATATTACACTTGTGAATATGAGCAGTAGTCAGCAAGAGTAACTTATGAATAGGAACAGAAAGATTCGGTGGGAAAGAATGCTTTATATGGTTCAAGGAAACACAAGGTGGAATAAAATGCAGTACAGAAATAACTTATGATTTTAGCAAAAGGTAATATGATCACTTTTTCTTTTGACAATTCACTCCCCCCCCCTATGCAATACAAGAAATGGAAGGAGAGCACACAGTCTTCAAGAATCCCAACAAATCACACTTTATAATGCAATACACAGTTCCAGTTCCCCCAGCAAGCTTAGAGAAAACAGGGATGAGTTTAAAACACAGGCAAATTACTTTAATGTGGTTTGCAAGGAAGTGAAAAGGTGCTAAAATTGCTTTTAATTCCCTCTAGAGGTTCAGGGTAGGTGATGGCTACTTTATATTAGTTCAGGCTCACTTTAACAATACTCTATGAATGATTAGCAGATTGCAAACGAATTTTAGCAAAGAGAAGCAAAAAGCTGCCGATTTCTACAGATGATGAAATCGGGCCAAATCGCAAATCACGGTAAATTTCGCGAGTGCGTGCCTCGCGATTACGGAACAAGTATAGGGGAGTAGGAAGTCGTTGGAAAGCCTAGATTCTAAGCTTTCAGATGAAAGTTAAACCACGTTCCTAGCCCAAACGGTTCCAGAGATATGGATATGAATAAAGGTAGATTTTCGGATTTAAAGTAAAACTCAAAATGACAGGTGACAGCTTGCAGCTTTAAAAATGACACATGACACGATTTCTAGGAGGCAGTTCTACTTGGGTTAAAATAGTTTGGATTAGATTATTTTAACTAAGAGATTGGTTCTGCACAGTTCTGCTAGGTACTCACAATATCAATTTGAAATAGGCCTCGTCACGGTCTGGTCAGGTTGGACGGGACTTCCGGCAGTTGGTTCTGAAGTCCCGGCTATCTGGGTCAGCTCTGCTCTCTGGGTCTGTCAAGCACCGGATCTGCTCACAACGGTCTGGTTTGTGGTTCTCTCGGGTTCCGGATACAGCACTGCTTTTTGGATACTGCTACAGGTTCTTGCAAAAATTCTTGGCAAAATTCAAACAGCTCGCCCGGCTGTTGAATAGTTTGGTTGGTTTTGAGGCCTGCTGAAGAGGATTCAACTGGTGGAATCAGGCCTCTCTGCTACAAATTCTGGAGTTAATTTCTGCTACAGGTTCTGGAGATTGATGGATTTGAAGTCTGGATCTCTGGATGTGAAGTCGTCGGTCAGCATGCTCCGCAGCAAATGGAATTGAATGTCTCTACCTGTCCCAGCAGTCTCTTTTTATGTGTTTTGAAAATGGGTGTGTGCCTGGGCCTAGCTAAGCCTGCCCCTCTCTACTTGTCACTGGCCCAATTCTCCCCTCTCCCATGATTGGGGGAAGGAAATGGATTGTCATCATGATGAGGTCGGTTTATGGGTCAGAGGATCCTCCCCTGGTCAATTTGCCCACAAATCTATATTTGATTCAAATACATATTCCCAGATACAGAAGTGGTTGACATTACATGTACACATTATATATTCCTTATGGTCCATGCTTGTCTGCCTCTGATCTTCCTGGGGGCTTGACAACATTTTGCACTTTTTGACTGGTTTTGCAATATCAGACATTTACCCAAAATTACACACATATGCGCAAGGA
This sequence comes from Ambystoma mexicanum, assembly GCF_040938575.1. Classification (NCBI taxonomy): domain Eukaryota; kingdom Metazoa; phylum Chordata; class Amphibia; order Caudata; family Ambystomatidae; genus Ambystoma; species Ambystoma mexicanum. The sequence goes on along the minus strand of NC_090924.1, from coordinate 713,443,169 downwards.
GAATGGACATTAATTGATGAAGTGTCAGATTTTTAACATGCATACATTTGGAGTAAGACCCTATTTTCCGCTACTATCCCCAGGAACATACCACAGGGTCCGAACACCTCTTAAAATGTGCACAGAAAAATCACAAGAATAATGATATTATTTATATAATTTTGACAGGTCCGTACTATGAATTATCCATCTTTTTAAAAGCATGCCCTGGTCAAAAAGGGGTGTGGCTTCCCACATCACATAGTGGAATAACTGGTTTATCCACTTCCCCCAAGCTCAGCTGCTAGAAGAGGCACTGCCCCTCCCAGTTCTCCCAAGAGGAAGCCACTTTACGCCCCCCCAATATAACATTTGCCTGAGTCCAGGACAAGGCTTTGCTCAACCTCCTGCAGTCTGCAGGTCCCCTCCCTTAATTCAATCAGGGAGGTGTGAGCTCCTTTTGGCAGGGGCAGCAGGATGCAGCCAGGCCTGGGAAGAGTGGCTGAGCAGGTTTCTCCTGTCGGGGGTAGTTGTCAGGCAGAATTCAGCTAAATGTCACTTTAGTTCCCAGTTTAAATCAAACTTATACTTTTTACATATACATTAAATAATTACTTCCTTCAAGTCATGTCAGAATATAGTTTTACATTGTATCCACCTCTTAGCAAGTCTTTCCTTGGCCTGGTTTTGTTTCATTTGTTCAGTTTTACACAAAAGTCTGGTGGTTTTAAAACGCTGGCTTTCTGATGGTGGCGAGTACCGGTATTGCAACCATTTTTGGGATTAAGAAAATGAATTCCCCACAGTTCTGAGTTGCTTTTTGGCAATCAGCATTGCCATTCCCAATGGTTTCAGGCTACTGGGTGTGTAGCCCAATGGTGGTTTTAGGCAGTGCCCTCCTATGCTCACAACATAGGCAAAAATGGGTGGCAGCCTATTCATGTTTTCCCTGTGCACTCTCTGGGGAGTTCTGGCCATCATGATGTTTTCCATGCCAGTACTGCACAGTTTTATGGTAGGGCTTGGATGCATGGGTAAAAACATCCCACAGTAACTGCTCTTTTTTGCTGCACTTTTGACAGATCAAGCCTATGCCAGGATTCAATGAGGAAATAGCTAATTAACTGAGCGGATTCAGTGGTTCCAACAGCTCCACCCTATTTCTGGGAGACCTGAACCGACAGCGGGGTAACTCTGCTGATAAGGCAGCCCGCGACATTGGAAGGTTCCCAAGTAACCTTAATTATGCCGTCTACAACAATGAACCCACCTCGGATAAAAATAACATTCATGACTGGGTGGTGGTCCCGTAATCTGAGGACGACCATTAACACCCAGCCCTGTGCCTGTTCTGACCATTATCACATAGACGTCCACATCTCCATACAGGGACCGCTACACCAGAATTTTACAAATCCCCAAAACATTCCAAGTAATAACTATAATAAAATCCTACCTGCAGATATTGCATCTAGCATTCAGAGCCTCATGGCGCGGACAACGGATAAAGACTCATGTGACTCTATCGTGTCCGCTTTCTCATCCACTTTCCAGGATTTGGTAGATATAAGAGCCCCTATCTGTCCAAACAGGTCAGGGCAGTCCCCGGCCAAAAAAAAACGGTCTACACCGGCACTTAAAACCCTCAAGAAAGAAAAAACGAATCTGGAGGACATTTGGATAAAATGTGCCAAGGTGAAAAATAAAAACTGGAAGGCAGCAGAAAAATCCTATAAACTAACCATTCTAAATGCTAAGAAAGACTTTTATGAAGATCAAATCAATAGGGCACACAACTCCACAGGGAAGCTTTTTGAGATTCTTCGATCTCTTGAGAAGCCTAAGGCTTTGGCCATCACCGTCGAGCCTTCGGCAACGGATTGCGTGGAAATACAGACTGCTTTTGAGGCTAAAATCCTCAAAGCCAGGGAAAAAAAATTCAGCTTGCTCCATCTCAATTCAATGTGTCCTCCATAACTCGGACTAATCACTTTCAGTTACCTGAATCAGACACATTTGTCTTTGCTCCAATCACAGCCTCGGATAGGAGAACTATGCTGAGCACCATTCGACTGACCTCGTGCACCGAATTTATTCTCCCTCCTAGGATTATACTGGAACATAAAGAGCAGTTCATCCCATTTTTCACTCATATGGTTAATGCTTCTTTTACAGATAACCACATTCCTAAAGCTATTAAAGTTGTGACGGTCACTCTTTGCTAAAAAAATAAAAAAAAAAACCCAGCTTAGACCCCAAAGACTGAAGTAATCTTATACCGACCACCAAGTCATTTCTTGTTGAAACTACTTGATAAATGCACCACTGCGCAACTCCAACGCTTTGTGGAGGATAAGAACATTTTAAATAAACAACAATCAGGTTTTAGGCAAGCACAGAGAGAGCACTCATTGACCTGCAGACCCACATGCTGAAGATAAATCATGATGGAAAAGCCAATGTGCTGAGTTGCTGGACATGTCGGCGGCTTTCAACTTTCGACCACGACAAGCTATTGTAATCTCTAGAACAGGCAGGTAATTGCTCGAAGAGGGCAGTCAATTGGTTTCACTCATTCCTCTCAAATCGCTTGTCCAAAATACATTGGGGCCAATCTTTCTCACCTCTTGCCCTTATGAATTGTGGAGTACCACAGTAGGCCGGTTTGTCACCCGTGCTCTTCAATTTGTATTTTCGTCCTATATGCTGTCTGTTAGAAGACACTGGCATATTATTTACTAATTACACCAATGATACTCAGCTGATCCTAGAGCCGAGCGGTAACTTCACTAAGGATTCAACAATTTCTCAGGCATCTGTAATACAATCGAGGCATGTATGACCTTGAACTGGATGTGCCTAAACGGCAGCAAAACCAAACTACTCATCTTCAGTTCATGGCAAGCTCACGCCAAGTGGAGTGTGGATTTCCCAGCCTTTCAAATCAAGAGCAGTACAATCCCAATGCTCGGCAAGGTAAAAACTCGGGCCATCATTTTGGCATCCTCACTGAGTGCAGAATCCCATGTTAACCAGATTAGAAAGACGTGCCAGTACTATCTACGCTTATTTAGACACATTAGGCCCCTGGTCATGGAGAGGAATTGGGCCACCATTGCCCGAGCTACGAGGCTGGACTATGGTAATGCGCTTCTGATAGGAGCTAACACAAAATGTCATACAATTCAGAACAATGCTGTGTGCATTATCAAAAATATACCAAGAGGTGAGTGCATTTCAGACGGAAGAAGAAATCTTTACTGGCTGGCGGTGAAAGAGTGGATTGCTTTTAAAGTCGCCACACTAGTACATCGTTGCCTGTTTGGAGTTGCTCCTCTCTGTCTGAAGTCACTGGTATACCCTTATGCTCCTAGTAGGCCTTTGCGTCCTGGAAACCAGGGTCATATTAATTTTGTATCCTACAAACGGAGCAATGGATTGGGCATGTCTTTTCCCGCTAGAGCCGCTAAGCTCTGGACCACTCTCCCGACTGCTTTGAGACAGGATGGAAGTTAAGTTCTGCCGAGCTTTCAAGACTTTCCAGTTTAAGTGAGCATGTGCGAGTCTTGTGCTCACTTTTTCTTCCATGTGTATTGCGTTTATTTCTTTGTTGTCCTTTTCTATATGTGTGGCGCCCTGATGCAAGCGCGCTGCGGCTCCCTATACATATATGAATAAATAAATAAAATATGCTCCTCTTCCCATGTAAAAACAACACCAAAAATGCCACATTATGGAATCACAAGCGTAAAATGTAGATTGACCGCAAAAAGTGTCTACTTTGTATTGCCAGTGTTTTGTCTACTGATCATTTCACTAACTAAAAAGCTCTGAAACAAAAAGGTATTTCTTTTTTCATACAATCTTGTTTACCATTTATACAATTAAAGAAAAAGTTTTTTTCCAGTAAAACATGCAAACTAAACCCAGAAAATGCATTCTAGAGCCCATAGTAATTATTATTAGGGTTATTTGAGTACTTATTGCGCAAGACATAGGGGAAGTACACAGCAAAGGAAGCAGATCACAAGGGATCAATGCAAGGGAGTGGGGAGCCACCAACCGGATAAGCGGAGGGTGGGCAAACAGATTAATTATACACAATAAGTAGAATATTGTATTCTCGTGTAGTGGTACATGCCACATGCCTCCTGCTTCTACGCACTATAATAACCAGTGTTACCCAGTTTAATGGTGATTTATTGCCATCTGAAAAATCAGTGGCGGTGTGGGATCTGCTGGAAATTTGAACTTGCAAAGCGCAGGCTCACCCCATGATAAAGAAATTCAGCAATAGGAGTACACTCACTAAGCCTAGATCCTCCCACCGGCTTTTAGAGCGGTCCTAGAACTATAAGCCGGCCTCCGTGAACAGACCCATTGATGGTGTAAATAACTGAGAAATAGGAAATTAAACCATATGACGGTTATCAATTCAGAGGGAATTAGGTTATACACTCATTGCAGCCACTAAACCAGCGCCACAATAGAAACAATAACTGGAACCGCACAGAGTGGAGACTCATTTAATAGCACGTCCTGGTTGCTCGCTTCGCCGATCACAAACTCCACCGGGAGCTCTTGAAACTCGTGTCAAACGAGCACAGAGTAATTAAAGAACGTACAGGAAATAAATACATATTAAAAGAGGGCTTTGGGGGGGTTGCACTAAACAAGGATTCATAAAAGCATTAAAGGAGGCTTTGGAACACGTGTGGCCGTGAACATGAAGTCAAACTGGATACAGTTTATTACATCCCCGTGCACTTGGAGGGTAGAAACAACACACCATTTCGGTCTTTGTCGCCAATGCAAAGCTTCGTTAGTTTGGCTTCTAATGAAATTGCTTAAAGCGAAAAGAGGAAATGCCACGTTCTTAGACAATTGGGGCCCCATCCGCTCAAAACGCCATTCAACATATAATGAGCGTCAACGTTTCACAATGACTTCGTGTTGGCGCCATCATTTTACAGCTGCATTCAATGAAGGTCTAACCCTTCAAGGGGACAAGTGTCAGCTTGTGAGGGAGCAGGAGCACTTGAGCCGATATCTCCCAATTCCCCCATTAGGTCAGTGACAGCATGTCATCATAGCCGGCTTTGTCAAGGCCAGAACCTACAGTTAACACAGTGCAGGGTTTCTAGGGGACTCTGGCGCAAAGGGACATCAGGCAGCAGACCTGGGCTTTTATTTCTTCACAAGTTGCCTTCTAGGAGCTGCAATATTGGGTCAATTCGTCTGAATAGCATGCAAGCAAAAAGCTTGCGCCAGGAAAACTTCCAGCGGGTGAGTAGAACAAGCTTGCAGCACATGCTGTACCACCCAGCATACGCCGCCCTTAGCACACAATCCCCCACTGCGGACAGGACCCACTTTATTTTATATATTTATAGTGTGCAGACCATGGACCTGTAGGCTTAGGGGTGCAACAGACAAAGACAGACCACCACACAGAGCAGACGGGTCATTGGAACTCGTACATTCAAATTCTCCAAACGGAAGCGCTTTTAATTTCTTCTTAAAGAGATCGGTCGACTTTAGGCACCAGAGTTCCAAAGGCAGGTCATTCCATGCCTTAGGGGCGGCATCATGAAAAGCTCCCTTTGAGGACTTAAGGGTCCTGCACCTAGGAAGTGTCAGCTGCTCCCGATTACTCGGTCTGAGAATTCTTCTGTGAGTTTTTTTCTATAAGAAGATCCTAGAGATATACGGGCATTTTGCCCAATCTACATTTGTGTGTGATAACCAATAGGCGAAACAGGAGCCTTGACTCAACGGGGAGCCAGTGGAGCGCCCGTATAGCCGCCGAGACATGGTCTCTGCAGGCGAGTCCCATGACCACATGCACAGCCCCATTCTGGATCACCTGCAGCCTGTTAAACTCGGTTGTGTTAATACCCACCAGCAGGCTGCACCAATAGTCTATCGTAGCCCCCACAATTGCCCTAGCAAAGGTCTCTGCATTGTTTTAGGTGGTATAAGGTTGGAGGTGGGCTAGGAGCTTAATATAATAAGCTGAGGCCGACACCAACATCCCAACGTGCGCCTTCATGTTAAGGTGGTGGTCAAATACAACGCCTAATGTCTTAACCTTCTTATGAGGAACTATTTTTGAGTCCCCAATGTGAAAACTCTCGTAGGCCGGGCCGAGTTTCTGTATCAGGGATCCAACAATCAGAAGCTCCGTCTTGTCCCTATTCAGAGCCAAATTATTTTGACCCATCCCAGCAGGCGACTAAGATAGTAAAACGCTGTGGCACCTACTGTGAGGACATCCATTCTCTACACTCGTGCTCAGTAATGCAGAGATAGTTGTTTCACATTCCCAGGTGGTTAATCCTCAAAGGCAATCTGATGGAATGAGCCTCCTGGTCCAATATAGTCCATCCACCTCCCGAGGTCTACCTGTGCTAGCAAAACAGCCATGGGATCTTACGAACTCAATATGAGGCAAAAGATCATGCTGAAGTATGGACACCCACATGGCCACACTGAAAGGGCTATGCTGGTCTTTGCAGTGCAGAAGGATGTGGCCATGTGGGTGTTCAGAGGCGTAGACAGGGTAGGGCGAGCCCGAGTGGGAAAGGCCCACCCAAAATCTATAAATGTCCACTCAGCAGCTATGTGTGGGCATTGACAGATGGTATTGTCACTGCGGTAGGCCCAACTACATTAGAATCAGGCCCCACTTATTAGACAATCCTGGCTACGCCTCTGCTTATTCAATGGATGTATGTTCTTTCAGGGCTGCATGATGTCTCTTGTATTCTGTAACCAAGGTTACCAGATCTTATGGCAAAATAGGAGGAAAATGGTGTCGTCCGAGACTCCCTATTATTTCCACCATTGAGGCTGGCGTGATGGAAACAAGTGTTTCTGTGATATGCAGAGAACATCGGGAGTGCTTCTAAAAAGATACAACCCATGAGGGTTGATCTGGAAAGCCCCGTCCAAAGTGCCCATTACGGATTCCAGAATATGCTTTGATCAGTCTGTCGGAACAAATGTCCAAACATCCCAGAACCAGGGCGCCTGCTCTACTGCGCTTACCAATTCTGAAGCAGCACTTAACTCATTCCTACTCAACAGCTTCCAAATTTGGTTAGCTTTACGGCTCAACAAATTGAGTGCATGGTTTGCCCCCTCTACCAATACTTGTTGGTGCTAGTCGTACCATGATTTACACTACTTTAGGGAACTATTACAGATTTCTTTTAAGAGATAAAATTGAGGGGAAAAAAACAATTGTCAAAAGAGAATATGGATCAAGTAGTTTGCCATGAATTATCAAACTAGCCAGTTTATAGCAAGTGTGCACTCACAACGAAAAAGCACACCATTTATCATTTTTGGATGTGCTGCAAACATATTCTGAAATGCTGCAAAAAGTCACACTATACAGTATTTTACCCATACACATCTTATCAGAATTAGACTGATCGACACATCTCTACCAGTTTCTGATATCCAGTTGCAACCGCACCATTGACCCAAAGCTCCACATGTTATTTAGGAGTGAAGACTTTTCAATCGAGGGGCACAATAGGGCTTTACACATTGAATTCTTCAAGTTTAGTAGCTACCTAGAATTATTTTTATATGACCTAAATGCCACAAAAATTTAGATATTTGTCCGGCAATATTTTCTTTTTCTTGACACAAAATTTGTAAACGGATCCCACAATATCCTAGGGGTGGCAGTAGGGCTTCTGAATCATGTTATTTACATTGGTTCTGAGGCACGACGAACACACATTCATCAATGATGCACTCTATGCTGTAACTACTGGCTGCAATGTACTAGATGAAATGTCAGAAAAAATTGCTGCTCATCAAAATAGCTTCTTTCTGGAAGTGGTGCTAGTAGTGACGAACACAAAGTGTGTGTGTGGGGTGCGGAAAAGAAAATGTTTTACTTGTGTCAATGTGACGGAGTGCTATAAATTATCCAAAATCACTGATGCAGCATACTTCTTTTTGTTTTAAAGATAGAGTACACATTTTTCTTAAATATACCATTGACAGAGCAAGTAAAGCAGAACACAGGCAGGTTTGTTCCCAGATTCCAAAAACAAATCATAAGGCAGTAAGGGTGCATAGATTCCCCACACATGCCTCAACACGAAGCCTATGTGAAATCCTAATTTCCACTGATTCTGCCAGATAGCACTTTCTCTTACTTTCGTTGTGTAGGAGAGTGGTCGTGGTTCAGGTGCTAATGCTGCATTATAGGTCAGAGCGCTTAGAGAGCATGATTAGTCGGTAGTGCCTGTAAGATGCTCAGCAACGCCCATTGCTGTGATCTGTGTTTGATCTGAAGGTCTTAGGTTTGAATCCCGGAGAGGCCAACTGAGCCTTTCATCCTTCCTAGGTCAATAAATTAGTACCAATTTCGAGTAATAATAGTAATGCATGTAAATATGTCCTGTAACAGTTTATTGAGAGGCCAACCTCAACACAGGAAGTTCCTTCACTCCCCAAAGTGTCACACAATAAACGATGAATGTTAGTTCTTCTATTCAGCCCTGTCTCAGCCTCATATCATGCTGCTGGGATCCCTCCCCCTGAGCAACCAATGAGCCAAGAACCAGGCTGGTGTACAGGAAATATATTTATTTGATTTACAGGTAATAGAAATCACACTAAACTGCACATGCCACCTTCTTTGTGGCTCACAATTTAACCTCTTGTTACACACATAAATCACACCAATCGGTTGGGAAAAGAACATAATTCTTTATTTTCTACAAATTTCATTAAAGAAATAAACTGATCAATAAACAAAAACAATTATGCATGTAAAGCTGTGCAATTTTGTTGTTCCTGTGTGCTTAAAAGGCTAGCAGGTTTGTGTCCAGATCTGGACAAATGCATTTGGCAATTATGTCCCCCACAATTTTCCCTTAAAATAAAGGGTGATTTTGCAATGAGCTTTTCAGACCCGCCCCCCCCTAATTTGGTCTGTGTGGGGTAAGTCAGAGAAACATTGGGATGATTTAGGAATGTGGGATTGCAGACCTCACTCCACTTAAAGGCATGTGTTTGGGATACTGGACAGTAAAAACATTGGGATAGTTTGAACATTTCGGGTTTCAGATCCACCTCCATTTAAAAGGCCTTTGTTGGGGAAGCTGGCAGTTTAGGGATTGTTTTAGTATAGGGACAACGTCACCCTTCTTCCTAAAGTAGTCAAGGTCAACAGGATGAATGGGACCACCTTATTAAATTACAGTCTATAGTTGTCAACGTACACCAGGAATGAGCTTTGTTAAATTTGAATGTTGAATCACCCTGTGGCGTTATGCCAAGGGGAATTAAATTAATATATTTTTTTAGTTAAACAGGCTAAGGATCTACACAGTTTTGCCCTCTCCCCGGCCACTGTAAAGGGAAAGGATACCCCTCCCCTCACCTTTTTGTTGCAAAGGGTTCAATTCTACCTGCATAGAAAACCTCTGTTTAAAGTTCAGGAAAGCAAGCTGCATGTCCGGACCCTCTGGAAGCACAAGGCAGGGGTCTGGTCACTCCACTCTCAAGGATCCTCCCCAGCTCTTCACCATAGAGTCCAGTCAGCTTTCTTAGCTCTCTCTAGCAATAGACCGCTCCACCCAAATGCAATCTTCTTTGGTGAGACCTTGCGGCTGTCAGATGTTAAGTTTCAGCAGCTCTCTCCCTTTCTCATAGTGCATCCACTTTCTCATGTCAGATATGAGGCAAAAGAAAACGACTGTGTCTCAAACACTTTGTGATTTACTAGTGATTTACTAGTAACTGCCATAATATATGTATTTTCCAATTCAGCTAATCAGAGAGAATTTAATAAAACAGCAGCCGGGTCCACATAATTTTGCACGGACGTTTGGCATTTTTCTGCCATTGTTACAAAAAGCATAATAGTTAGGAACATGCAATTTATTCCCCAGTTAACTAATTTTACCCATCACCCATTCGCAAACTCTCAAATTTGGAACTTTTTCAGATCATCCATAAACCCATTTTAGAGGGCCATTACAGTTCCCTGACAGTTCCCTGAGTCACAGGTGGAGGAATTTTATATTACCAAAATAACCTGGACTTACAATTGCTGAGGAAAAGAGAATAGTACTTTTAAATGAATAGCAAATCTTTGGAATATGCAGATTTGACACCTCCTTTCTGCAGTGCCATTTGGCTCTCTGGGCCAGTGTTTATATTACTCTCTTTGTTCTTTGAGATGTAGGGTGCAGATTGTAAATGGGGATGCATTTGTTACCCAGAGATGGCCCAGTTCAGACATCTGACATCCTGCCTTCTTAGGTGAAGGGGACCACCTTTTCACCTGCATTATTTTTCTTTCCAGAGTTCAGCCTTGATTATAGCCCCAGTGTTCACACCTCCCCCTACATTCCGGACATGCACCCGCCAGAGCATTTGGCCTGCTCAGAGCTGTCCTTAGAGAAAGCAAGTCTGGCGGAAACCTGGTTTTCGACACCCTTAGCAGGACACACTTATTGCAGTTGTAATAGCTGGCGAGAGCGGGGTGTAAAAGCCAGGCTTGCAGCGGGGGAGTTCTTTGTGAAGTTTGCCCATCAACAAGCCAAAAGGGTCTGCCTTGGGCCATATTGAATTTTTCATGGCAAGTAGGCTTTTCTTTTCAAATGTTTGTGGGTATTTTGCATGTGAAGCATCTTATATATTACTTATTGTCAATATCATCCCCCCCCCCCCCCGACATCTTTATGCTGGCAGGGAATAATGTTTCTCTTGTCTTGCTTTTAACTGCAAACACACATGCAAAGTTGTTTTGGTGTCAGTGTTTGAAAATCCTGTTGTAAAAAGGGACCTTTGGATTTCTTCTGCCTTTATGAATTAAAATTCTGCTTTTCATTTGGTAAAGACAGGTAGGCCTTTTTCAAATGGCCCTTCAGTTCCTTTCGTTTGGGGCCTTTGATTATACCCCACGGTCCTCTGTAAAGCACTTTAGTTGAAAGCACTATATAACAATAAATTATTATTATTATTATAGTCTAGTAGTGGGGTGTTGGCAGCTAGGTTAGAGTAGGTAGACTGCTTCAAATTACATTAGAGTAATTGTGGGAGAAGATGTGACTGTAACTGAGTGTTCAAAATATAAGCTTTCTTGTTGTGCCTATGGAGGAGAGTGCCGCAGAAACTTTAATGCCCTGTTTGGGGAGCCCCAGCGAGTGTTGCAAATCTGCAGAATACCACATGTGGTATTCAATCCCCTTCCAAGTTTGGCTAAGTGACAACTTCCCATGCTTACCTAATACTTCTTCCTCCAGCAGGATGCTCTTCATCGCCATCATTGAAATAGAATATTCGAAATAACGTTTTATAGCACTTTCTCACACAGCAAGTAGTAAATCATCATCATCATCAATAAACTTTATTCGACCATGAGGCCATCAAAGTACAACATAACTTCACAACAAAATATACAATTACAGTTCCCTAAATTGCCAACCAAATTTCCTGGGGGTATATAAACGATCCCTGCAGCCCCAGGACCTTGATTACTATCAACACCCCATGCCTCAGTTAATTCTTGACAATTGGCCCTCATCCATAACCAGTGCCCCAGACTCTTATCCCCAGTTGGATGCGTTAGGTGCAGAGAGCTGCAGATATTGTGGTATGTTTTCTGGGGGGTGGACATTGTTATAGTAGGGTGAGGTACCGATGACAATCATGCTACCAGTTGGTGGGTGGCACTTTTTCCGATTCCCAAGATAGCATTAGCCAATCTATTTTCCCTCAATTAATTCATATGGTATCAGAGACGCTTGATATAGTCTGTGTTGATATAGTCGTATGCAGTCTACAATGCGTTCCCCTATTAGGGATACACAGCTGTACACTGTTCTAAATCAGTGGGTACACTTGTTAATCAGCGAATCCCGGGATTCAGGTAGGCCAGTTTCTGGTTTGGGTATCCTGTGGAGAAAAATCAAACCCCCTCCGTTAGACCCATTTGGTGCTACGAAGTTCTTCCCTGCGCTCATGCTGCCGTCTCGACCCCCAGTTGTTGGTTTTACGAGGAACAGGTTTAGGTTCAACATGAGCTACCCCTTTCCTTTGCTTACCATCCGGGTGAATATACTTATCCCCCCTCCCGGTCTGCCTGCTTAGACTTCAGCTCTATTGGCAGGATATTTTACTGTGCGTCTCAAGGTTTGCGCGTAAGTGCCCGAGATTACTGGCATCAAGGCCCCATCTTGGGCTCAGTGGTTATAGGGCCAGCATTTGTGCTTATTTTATTGGGCTAGGACATCGAGCCACTATGGGCTTCTCCCACTGGATGTGGACCCCAATACATCCCCCCCCCTTGTAGGTATGACCGTCGCCCAATGATTCTTCATGTCTTTGACCTTCCAGGATAAGTAAAATCAACTTCTGTAAGGACTACATTACATTTGCATCCCATTGGACAATCCATAGCTTCAAAGATGGTATTAAAAGACATTCTGGTTGAGGGATTGGTATAGAGAGGGGTGGCACACAATACTTGACTTAATTTCTATGTACCTATCCCCAGTCATCTCTGCTAGCTATTTGTAAAAGGGGGAAGCTAATCCTGGGTATCAGCTAACCCTCCCCTTGCCTCTCTTGCTCCCATGTTGGCGGAGGGGTAGTTACTATACTCTGGGTCTCAGTTCTGATATATTCAGACCTCCCAAAAAAATTGGTCACATCGAAACTCGGTGTGGTAGGATTTCCACCCATGTGAGCTATGCCGCTGTTTGAGCAGCTAATACATACTGCACGGGTAACACTGCAGATGGAATTCTTAATGATTACCGGGAAAACAACTGCAGGAATACAAGGCATCAAATTGTTCCCTCCTAAGTTTTCCACTGTTGGGTGAGACACATCCTTGAGCTTAACACTGCAGGCTACGCAGTCCTCTCCCCCATTGTTGGTGTAACTATAGCTCTGTGTACAGTCGCTCCGCTACAGTCTATGGTGTCTATGGTTTCTGGGTTATCAATGTTGGGAAGGGCATATCCTGCTTTGTTGTTTGGTGCGTTGTCTGCAATCAAGTTCAAGTAAACTTCCAGAAACTGTGCTTCACCAGCGAGCTTAATGGGGCTGCAGGCCGCGCTCTTGCACTGCTGCAGTTGTGAGAACTGTTTGGTGCTGGGGGATTTTATGTCGAACTGACATTTTTATGCTTACGCTGACCAGGAAACTGCTTAGTACATCATGCAGGGCAGCACAGAGCAAACCAGTCTCGGCCACACGGGCCGTTAACACTGCCATGCTGGATCAACACGAAATAAAAAACTCTACGGGTGCCGTGCAGTCGAAAAGAAACGAGTGGACAGCAGTTTGACAGCGATTCGAATCAGCCTGGTTCTGTTCAGTTCATTTCAGATGACCATTGCAAGCCCAACCGAACAGCGGCTCACCTGGAAGGTGTACTGTCGCCGTAGTTTCACTCTCCTCCAGTGCATGTACCTGCAGATCCTTTTTTATTTTTTTTGTCTGGTTGTAGTGCGCCGAAGCCCGCAGACATCAGGGCGCGGACATAGAGACAGCAGACAAACAAAGAAGACGGGACATCAGATTCATCATTCCATTTCTTTCTCACGTATACATTGTGGAAATCATTTTTAAAAAAATATCTGTTTTCACAATATGGAGGTGGATAGTCAAAGCAACCCAAGTATTGCCCAGCTCAATGGGACTCATTTTATCCACCTGCAAAGGATTTAATCATAACCAACGAAGGCCTTTCAGCCACTAAGCACTTCTATAGTACTACCGTTCAAGATCTTCCAAGGACGAGATGTTGAGCACACCCACCAAGTTCGTACCTTGCAACATTCAGTTTAGAGACAGATCCCTGCAGCAAATGCATTAGTCGGCCAAGCTATCTCACGATTCATAATTTTAAACTGCGGTAACAATCGTTTCAAAGTTCTTGGTTTCCAAAGACTTCGTAGCACCAAAATCCCAAGTAAACTACATCCTAATACAGTGTCATCAGTATCATCATAACCAATTTCCGCTTTTAAAGGCATACTCTAGTAAAAAATGTATTGTCCCTATGGGTCGGCCATGTTTTTTTAAGGCTAAGTGGGTCGATTTTAGAAAACTTTCCTATGGACCTTACCCGAGTTTTCGTCCATTAAACGCACGCGAAAACAAGCACCTGTGAGCCGCCATTTTCTGATAATCCTATCTTTTCCCCGATCGCCCTGGCAGACCTGCTTTTGCGGCACTAAATCAATTCCCCCGCCCCTGAGCCTGACATCAGCAGACTCGTACTGCCCATTTCCCAACGCCAAAGCACGTCTCGTGTCAACATTCGCTGCGCTTCAGCTAATGACGTGTCGCCATGGAAATGGCAGGACGCCTCTCTCCTAAGTATAAACAGACCGTTTCACAACACACAGCAGCCGATTTTCGATTCCATTCCTCTCATTGTGTTACTTTGAGTATTCTGTGACTCGTTTCAGTGCTCTGGTCAGCTACCTTCGTCGCTTGTAGCCCGTGTAAACACCTGTACCATCTCGGTAAATTATTTTACTCTGTTTACCACACAATGGCTACAATAATGCCCTACATGTACGAGCCAGAGTATACCGAGGAGGAACTACTGGAAAGGGAAGCACGCGAAAACGATGGGGATTCGGACGGCAGTTGGGAGGACGATTCAACAGATGAAGAGCCTGGGCCTAGTCGCATGGACGGCGTCTCCACCTGGTGCACATGCAATCGGTGCGAGCTAATGCCAACCGAGGACGAGATCTGCTGCTGCCGAGAAAACTCGGGATGCCTGGCCTACATTTCGGAAGGCGAGCCACGACCGCAATGCATCACCGAGCTGCCAGACTTCAGGGCAGCCTGCCTCACACGGGCCGTGTTGAGAATAATGATGGTGCTTATGCACGAACTTCACGCAACTGTTCGTCCTCGTAATCCGAGTAACGAGTAAGTACACTCTGCTTGTCATGCCACTCCTATTTCATGTTCTTCTACTATATCCAAAATTATATATTCATATCATAGTAACGCATGAAAGTCGTTCAATAGTGTGCATTGTCTAGATAGCATTTGTCCGTGTAAAATGCCATTAGTTACAAGAATTGTCATTGACAACAAACGTTTATTAAACTTATCTGGGTCATTTAAAAACAGTTTGTTTCATTCCTTTTCACAGGTGGTACAGGCTGGTGGCCTATCGTTCCTATACATGGTGGCTTCACGGGAGGCTTGGACACCGCGTTCGAAGAGTGATACCCACCTGTGCCGTTCATGCCATTAGAGACACGTTCCGGAGTGACAGCGGTCAGTACAGGGGATTTTCTCTCGCTGTGCTGCAACCTGACCTGTATAACCTTTAAAGTCTTCTAATTTTTTTTTTCATGAAAATAAGATACAAAATAAAACACCACATTTATTTTAACAACGTTTGTCTCGATTTTTTAAATGAATCACATATATCTATACTATCAATTACCATTGGGTTATACAGGCCTTCGGGGTCTTGGCCACTATAATACACTGGTTGAAGTGTGGGTCTGTGCTCACAAGAATCTGCGTTATGTGGCATTTGTTATTGATAAGCAACGATATACTATCATTCATATAAAGGCGATATACTGTATATTCATATAAAGGCGGTTCGCGCCGGTGGATCCTCGCTGGCATGGGGGGCTGTCCGGGGCGCAAACGGCCAAGGTGCCAAAGTACATGTACACTTCAAAAGGTGTCCCACGCCAAGGGGCCATCGGTCACATGGCCTCCTCAGACCCCGTGTCTCCAGCCAGGCCTCCCCTTGAAGCAGGCCGCCCCCCTGCAATCCACATAAGTGTGTCTCCATTCAGCAGTCTTCCTGTGCCTTATCTGCACGCCCCAGGCCCATCTATCCCACCCCCCTGTATCAAAGGCGGTTCGCGCCGGTGGATGCTCGCTGGCATGGGGGGCTGTCCGGGGCGCAAATGGCCAAGGTGCCAAAGTACATGTACACTTCAAAAGGTGTCCCACGCCAAGGGGCCATCGGTCACATGGCCTCCTCAGACCCCGTGTCTCCAGCCAGGCCTCCCCTTGAAGCAGGCCGCCCCCCCTAAGACCACGACATACATACGTCATTCAACACACCCCTGTTCCAAATACTTTATAAACCACTTGATATGTCTCATGAGAACATCTTTGTGCTTTGCAAGTCAACTCCTGAACGTGTTACCTGGCAACCACTGAGATCTACGCTAATCTGGTCGTCGTCGTGCTATCCGTGAACTTCTGTGACAGCTTAGACTAAACCCATCAGTGTGCTACCTGTGGCCATCCACCTATTCTCCTGCAACATACTGCTCTGCTTGCTGAATCCAACTGTTTGTTGGTCAAGGTAAGGCCATGTATCCGAGTCATATTGCGCAGATTTTTAAATTTCTATCTATTTGCGAGTAGAGTACACAATAGTGCTATGTTCATTGGTCTCATTGCTATTGACTAGAGTTTCCATTGCTATGCTATCAATAGATCTATTTATTTTCATCTGTGTCTATTGTCATCGAATTGCATCCTTCGGGGGTCCAGTCTATAATGTAAGCATGTTTCCTTCTCGTGCAATACAGAACAGCCAAGGGATGAGTCACATGTTCAGATTTTAGTCACATCATTTATACATTTCTGCAATTTATGCAAATACTAAGCTGCACATAATGAACTGGTACAGTTCCTGCGACCAAAACAAACCTTGCATTGATCAATGTATGATTCGTTTACTTTTGTATCAAATCTTTATTCTTGAAGATTGTATAATAATGTCGATATTTACTTTTCAGATTTATCAACAATGCCTGCCTGTTCGATTAGCGGTTGCCCTTCGAAGACCCATGCGAAATCTGAAGGAACTACAATGCATGTATTCCCGAAAACTGTTGATCGAATAAGAGAATGGGTCAGACATTGCGGATTTCCACTGGATGAGCTGGAAAGTAGAGTCCAACAAGTCTTACAGGACAAGAGGGGCGATCGATACCGCATCTGCAGCCGGCACTTTTCCTTGGACATGTACACAACTTCTTGGGTAACAAAGAAGAATAAACGGCGAACTACACGGAAATTGCTCGAAAACGCTATTCCCACTCTAGCCGTTGATATGTACCTGTGCTGTCGACCCCAGGTGTGTGTTATGTTTCCAATATTGAAAACCATACTAATGCAAGTGCTGTGTTTCAGGGAGACGACGGAGCTTCCACCACAATCACAACATCTCATTTAGATGATGCAGATGTAAAGGAATCATTGAAATAAGTAGATGAAATGTGTTCATATTTGGATTTTCCTTGATTCTTTTGGACAACGCATCTTTCGCGGTTATCTCTTTATATGTACCTGTGTGTTCGACCACAAGTGTGTGTTATGTTTCCAATATTGAAACCCATACTAATGCAAGTGCTGTGTTTCAGGGAGACGACGGAGCTTCCACCACAATCAGAACATCTCATTTAGATGATGCAGATGTAAAGGAATCGTTGAAATAAGTCGATGAAATGTGATCATATTTGGATTTTCCTTGATTCTTTTGGACAATGCATCTTTCGCGGTTATCTCTTTATATGTACCTGTGCGTTCGACCCCAAGTGTGTGTTGTGTTTCCAATATTGAAAAGCATACTAATGCAAGTACTGTGTTTCAGGGAGATGCGGATGCCTCCTCTCCAATACAACCATTCATGGCAGTCCATGCAGAGCCAGAGGTATGGATACTGACAGTTCCATCGAAATAGATAATCACTGGTCGAATACTTGTCGTTTGATTGTTGCACACAATGTTTAAATCGTGTTTGGCTATTGAGATGTACCTGTGTGTCCTCACGTGTTTTATGCGAACAATATTTTGATACATAGTAATAAAAGTACTATGTTTCAGGGAGACGATGGAGCCTCATTCCTTGCTGTCTATGCGGATACAGAAAATATAGTCCTTGCAGCGCAAGCGGAAGGGAGGACAAGCGGAAACGAATCGGAGCTACAGCGTGCAGATGTTGAAGGTCGAGTCAAAAAAGTTGCAAAGAAAAAAAAACAAAAAAAGGTTAGTTACAAACAGTTCATAACTTTAAAACAATTGTTGTGGTGGGGACTATTTTATGTTTTTTTCTATTCAATTCTACTACACTCCATCTTGTGTTTAAACTGAATATCCCTTTTCCAATCTCTCCTCCAGTTACCCGTCGGCGTCAGAACTATACACACACAGACAGTGAAGCGAATGAGAGATGTGGCTTGCCAGACCATGTACACTATGGAGGAACTATTAATTGAGGCGAGGCGTGTTCAGGCTCGAGATGCTTATGTCCAATGGCCAGAACATGAATTAGCTCTGTTTGGAGACTACAGCAAAGTTGCATTGGACCATGGCTACTGTGCGACCGGACCACCACAAGAAGATGTTATTGAATGTTTTGGAGATAGCTCGGAAGTAGTTGCAGATCAATTTACACAATCTACACCAGCCAAAAAATTGCCACCAAAAAACATGTCGACATTGTTGTGTTCTCCCATCAATGTTGAATTAGCAGATGTTGAAATGAGAGAGAATGAACCAGCCGCAGCATCCATAGACGCAACAATACTTGATAGCAGCGATATTACTTTCCAATGTGTTGACATCTCCACAACGTCAAAGGCCGAAACAACGTTGACGCAGGATGACAGTCTAATGAAAGAGAGCAAATACATTGTATTCGACAGTTGCTTGATGGAAATTATAAGTATGCTGAAATGTGTGCATTCCGTTAGAGGGAAAGTATGTGGGAAGCCATTCATTAATGTGACTCGTAAAATGAAAGGCAGTAACCTTAAAATAAATGCCGCCTGTAGATTAAATCATAGGTTCTCATGGTTTGCACAACCAATGCTGGGGAAACTGCCAGCAGGCAATTTACTGTGTGCAGCGGCTTTACTTTTTAGTGGCTCAAGTTTTAGAAAGTTAGAGGCTTTCTTTCAGTTTGTGGGTCTCAAATTCATTTCAAGTGCGCTGTACTACACATACCAACGTGATTATCTGTTTCCGGCCATTAGTGATGCTTGGAGAATTGAACAATTGTCTCTAGCAAGTACATTCGAAGGCAAACGATTCAGGCTAGCCGGCGAGGGACAGTGCGATAGCCCTGGATTTTCTGCCAAGTACTGCACCTACCACTTTCAGGACATGGATAGTAAGAAAATTGTGAGTTCCGAGGTCGTGCAGGTAACACAATGTACATCCTCAGTGGCCATGGAGAAACTAGGATTTATAAAATCAGTGGAAGATCTACAATCGAGGGGGATGCACATCGACCTCATAGCCACGGATAGACACGTTTCAATTGCCAAGACAATGAGAGAGCAGTTCCCACATATTAAACATCAATTTGACGTATGGCATCTTGCTAAATCAATCAAGAAGAAAATCTCGGCTGCAGGAAAAAAAAAAGGTTTTGAAAGTATTTTGCTGTGGTCACATTCTATCACCAACCATCTTTGGTGGAGCTCAAAAACTTGCGAGGGGTCAGTGGAAATACTTTTACAAAGGTAGCGGGCGCCCCTCTCTCGAAAGAACAGACTTGATAACCTGTTCAGTGGTTATTAACCACTTGAGAGTTCGCAGCCACTGCTTTTACTCACTGTGCCTTTCACAGATGGGAAATATCCATTTGCATATCAGTCTTTGTCCTGCCCAGGGGCAGTCCAGCACCGAAATGCAATGGCAATTCCAACCTGAACGAGAGTACCACCAGCAACCCCATACACGTGTTTCACCCTTGTTGGGGATCATCAGTGAGGTGAAGCTGATGCCTCTCTAAGCACAGTGAGAGGGAGACCACGTCTGGTTGCCCCCAGGAGACCTAGGGTTACCAATCCCAGGTTCCTTGAAAAATAGTTTTACAAAGGTAGCGGGCGCCCCTCTCTCGAAAGAACAGACTTGATAACCTGTTCAGTGGTTATTAACCACTTGAGAGTTCGCAGCCACTGCTTTTACTCGCTGTGCCTTTCACAGATGGGAAATATCCATTTGCATATCAGTCTTTGTCCTGCCCAGGGGCAGTCCAGCACCGAAATGCAATGGCAATTCCAACCTGAACGAGAGTACCACCAGCAACCCCATACACGTGTTTCACCCTTGTTGGGGATCATCAGTGAGGTGAAGCTGATGCCTCTCTAAGCACAGTGAGAGGGAGACCACGTCTGGTTGCCCCCAGGAGACCTAGGGTTACCAATCCCAGGTTCCTTGAAAAATAGTTTTACAAAGGTAGCGGGCGCCCCTCTCTCGAAAGAACAGACTTGATAACCTGTTCAGTGGTTATTAACCACTTGAGAGTTCGCAGCCACTGCTTTTACTCAGTGGAAATACTACTTGAAAAATGGCGGTCACTGATGCACCACTGTACCAACGTTCACCGCTGGACAGCAAATGAACATTTCCACCAATGTGAACATGGCCCTTTGTCCGCAGAGGAGGCACGGAAGAAGAAGTGGTTGATTCCATCTTCACCGACACACAAAGCCATTGAGAAGATTGTTTTCGACAAAACTCTATCAAGAGATTTGAGAGGACTGACAGAATTCTGTCACACAGGAGATTTGGAGGTGTTCCACAATATGTGCCTAAAGTACAGGCCAAAGCGCTTGCATTTTAGCTTTCGGGGCATGAAACATCGCACCCTACTAGCGGTCTTGGCCCATAACAGCAATGTCGGACGAGAACAATCTAGGACTAGGGGCAAAGTAAGGATGCCTCGCTACACCAAGGTGTTTTCAAAACGAAGTAAGCAATGGGTGATCAAACCAGTCTATGATGAAATGCAGTTCGACTTTGTGAAAGGCCTTATTGTTGCTGTGTTAGAGAAGCACAGATATGGAATTTTGGACGTTTCTGTACAGAGCAGTGATCCATTGCCACCAAACATTGCGACTGTGCCATGCCCACCCGAAGCACAGCTGATTGTGAAGTACAAATCGCGGTTTAAATAATTGCAATAGGATTGTATTTGAGTAAATAAATGTTATTGTACAGTGTACCTGTAAACCTAAGCTGGGTGTCATCTTTGAATTCTCTCTATTCACCTCACATATGTGTATGTATATATTTTTCTCATGTCTCATCTCATGTAAATGTAAATGCTGCGCACTGTTAACGGAGGGGAGGCTTGCGTATTGCAAAAAATAAAACAAACAAACAATAAATTTCACTTTTAACTCAACTCCTGTGGTACTTTATACTTTCCCTGACCTTCCGCCAAAAATTAAATGTCTCAATTTGGGCTGCAAAGCTCGCAGACAACGGGGAAAAAATTGGGGCACTTAGAACGCGCCAGCCAAGCAGGCCGTGGCATTTGGGAGAGAAGCCAGTTCGCATTTGCACATTGAGGCGCACTACATAGACGGGTTCAAAACTTCAAGTTCTCATAGATGCCTATACTACGTGATGTTGCAAATAAATGTACTTTACCAAATGTACCGTGTTGCTGTTTCATTTTAAAGTACAGTTTCATATTCCGAATTGTGGCGCGCTGTGTTGTGAGTTGATCTGTGTTGGTTTCCGGGTTCTGTGTGGAGTCGCGCAGAAGACGACTGGGCGCGTTTGCCTACGCAGCACAGTAACGTCACGAGGAGAGGCGGGGAATATGAATGTTTAGATAATGTCAGGCTCAGGGGCGGGGGAATTGATTTAGTGCCGCAAAAGCAGGTCTGCCAGGGCGATCAGGGAAAAGATAGGATTATCAGAAAATGGCGGCTCACAGGTGCTTGTTTTCACGTGCGTTTAATGGACGAAAACTCGGGTAAGGTCCATAGGAAAGTTTTCTAAAATCGACCCACTTAGCCTTAAAAAAACATGGCCGACCCATAGGGACAATAACATTTTTTACTAGAGTATGCCTTTAAGAGTAGTTTTGGTACTAGCAAATTAAATACTTCGAGCTTTTTCTAACAAATAAAATCGCACCGATTCAGTTGTTTGCTTTTACCGGCCAGCAAGACATATCAGAGATGCATACCTTAACGGTAATTATGTAATTATGTAGAGGACATGTTTTGGATCAGAAATGTCCATCACCCATCTGCTGTCTCCACACACTGCCATTTTCACAAAAGCAATTTCCATGCTATGGTTTTCAGCCATGCCAGACGGTTTTAAGCCATGCCAGACTTCGAAGCATTGGCCTTTCAAGTGACACTACCATCATATATTAAACTTATTTATTTACTCGATATTCTTGATCTGTTAAAATCTCATTTAGATATTCACAAACATGGTCACCTGCATTACATATGCATCAGCACTTTGAAGATTGGAATTGTATGGACGGATATTGCAGGTCCCACCGACTGCTTTACTGTTATCATACCGACAGGCTACAAGTATTGCAACCATTTTTTGTTGTTGTTAAGTTGGACAAAGAGCTGTCAGGTGTCTTGACACACGATTGAATCATTTGGTGCAGTGGGCTTAGAAAATCCAAGATGGCCAAAAAGCCCACATTTGCGCCAGAATCCAGGAAAACCGCGCAGTTTTTGCTCACACCAAAATGGTTGCCTGACCTGCCACCCACTAGTGCGAGCGTGAGGGGTGGCAGGTCAGAAGCCAGAAGCATACGAGTGAAACGTGGTGCCAAAGGAAAAACAGCAGTGCCCGTTAGCTCAAAAAGCGCTTTGAAATCACCTTTGTCTCTCTGAAATGCAAGCTCAAAATGCCCATTTCAAACATTGCAAGATATTCAAAAATCTTACTGAACACCAGCAGACGTCTGGTAGAATGAAGTCTTGTGTGCATACCAAATTTGGAAAGATGAAGAGCCTAAAATAATGTTCATAACAAGACTGGCTGAGCTGCTATGGATGTCAGCAGCTTAAGTGAAATTGGACTTATAGCCACTAAAATCGAAATGTTTAAAATAAATGAGTGATTTACTTTGGCGTGTCACATAGGTTGCAACTGTTTAAATGTCATCGTTTTGAACTTAGAATCAGCGTTCTAGCTGCCTGTGTCAAAATTGTAAGTTTGATCTGAATGAAGAAAAATGGGAACAAAAGTGACATTTGGCTGAAGCTTGGCTTAAAGGGATTGAATTCTGCCCGGCAACTACCCCCGACAGGAGTTGAAACTTGCCCAGCAACTGCATTCACAGGCCTGGCTGTCTTCTCCTGCCCCCGCCAAAAGGAGATTACACCTCTCTGATTGAATTAGGGGAGAGGTACCCGAGACTGCAGGAAACAGAACAATTAACTTTCCTTGGCTCAGGCAAATGCTAAATCAGGGGGGGTCGTAAATGTCTTCCTCCCAGAAGGAAATGGGAGGGGCAATGCCTCTGTGAGCCAGCCGAGCTTGGAGGCGGGGACAGACAAATTCCCCATGTGCTTTGGAACCTAAACCACACCCCTCTGGGCCAGAGCATAATTTTAAAAAGATGGATAACTCATAGTACAAAACTGTCAAACTTATATCAATAATATCATGATTCCTGTGATTTTTCTGTGCACATTTTAAGAGGTGTTAGGACTCTGTGGTATGTTCTGGGGGGGTAGTAGCGGAAAATAGGGTATTACTCCAAATGTATGTATGTTAAAAATCTGACACTTCATCATCTGATGCCCATATTCCTTGCGCACATTTGTGTAAATTCTGGAACAGTTTAGAGGTTGTGTTCTGGATGAAAAGGGCAGAATTCAGTCAGAAGTGGACACGACATCTTACAAAGACAGGGATCAGATGGTTTGGTGCTACAGAAAATATGTTAACTGGACATATATTAGAAAAATTGTACATAGATAAATATGCATTTATGTCAAAAATAGATTTGTGTGCAAAGTGACAAGGGGAGTGTTCTTTCTGTATGCCATAAAAATGAGGCCTGATGACTCACAATTCAGTTCCCCAGTCAGGCGACAGAGAATCCTATAGCCTATCAGGATCCTCAGAGGGTTGGGCATAGAAAGTCAGCCTTCCCACCCACTTTCAAAAGACATAAAAAGACCCACTGAAACCCAGGTAGGGACTGCTTTTTCCACTTTCTTGCGAAGCACTTTGGCGGACGACTTCAAATCCAGACAATATTCAGAGACCAGAACTTAGAAAACCAGACTCCAGAACTTAGAATCCAGACTTCAGAACTTGTAGCAGAGAGGCCTAGTCCACAAGCTGAATCTGTCAGAGGCCTCAGAATCCAGCAACCTAACCAAACTATTCAACAGCCGGGCGAGCTGTTTGATTCTGGCTAGAACCCTGTGCCAGAACCCGGAAAGCAGAGCTGTATCCAAACCGCCATGCAGTGCCGATAGAAGACCAGACCCAGACCAGACCGCTGTGCAGTGCCAGAACTTTTGCCAGAACCAGAGATCCAGACCAGCAGAGCAGAGAGAACCACAGCTAAACCTGTTGACCAGATCTGTGACGAGGCCCATTCCTTCCAAAATTAGGAGCGAGTATCCAGCCAGAGCTGTGCAAACCAATCTCTTAGTTTAAAAATAATCTAATTCAAACCATTTCCACCTATTTAGAACTGCATAGAAATTGTGTGTCCATTCTTTGATTTCAAACCTGTGAAATTGTCATTTGCCATTTGAATCTTACTTTATTTCTGAAAATCTACCTCCACAAAATCGTCCTTATCTTTTGAACAGCGTGTCCTAGGAACGAGATTTCATTTTAAAGCTAAGATCCTCAGCTTTCCAACAAGCCTAAACCCGACTTTCTACTTGAAGTGGGAGAATGGGAGAACAAGCTCCCCCCAATCTCATCATGACCATGGCCTAGAGGATCGCTGCCCAGGCACCCCCCATGGGACGAGTTTGTCCATCTACCAGATGACAAAATACCCTGGTTCAGGAACATAAGGGTATGCCCACCAGCCTGTCCGACTCAAGCCGACACCTGCGGCATGGATTAACTCGACTAAGACAACAGTCACAAGTACCCACATTGTTAGAGATGCCACAACGACCTAGCCAACTGCCAAGAACACACGTGCCAACATGCACACTGGTCACTCACACACCAACCTACACGAAGAACATATGCAGTGCTATGACGTAGGTGACCGACACACCCACTGACATGCATCCTTGTTATTTTTCACATAGGCCTTTTTATAGTAATGCAGAAACACAAGACGCTTTAAGAACTCGCGTATATGCTTGCTGACGCTTCTCCCACCACTCGCCCTGTGATGACACCATCATGTAGACCTAACACTGCTTGTGACGCCATGTCAAACCGCGACCTCCGTACAATGGATTATGCATCACTACCCATGAACTAGGCTGAGTATGCCGCAAGCAAGAGCCTCATCATGAAAACTCTCTCAGAGCAAGAGTACAAGTGCCGATCATGCAGAACGAGCCCCAGCGAGAGCTCATAGCCAAGGCCACGATGTTGCAACTCGTATGCTACCAGCCCGGCGCCAAGGTTACACCTGTAAAAAAAAGCCAAGCCCACAGAAATGAAATACACATCTAATGTGCAGAATTCTGCTCCAGCTACGGTCTCTCCACACGTGACCAAGCCGATCTGACAAGGTGCCAGACCCACGAGACAGAGGTCGCCTGGGTCCCACGTCTGGGACACAGGTTGCAACAGCGAAGCAGCAAGATGGGCACCTACGGCGATGGGAACGGCCTGCTCACAAGTCTATGAGCAGACCCGTACGTTGTCTGCACAAACACATAGTTGCACATTGTTGCTAATGACAGGTACACCGCGAGCTGGGAACGGCGATGGTCCCAGGCTTGGCAGCTCACGAGAGGACCAATCAGAACACAGAGGGACTCATCACTGACGCCACTAACATTAGCCAATCGTCAGGGGTCTTCTTGTAACGATTTTCAAGTATCTAATAGTAGGGACAGCCCAAGTATACCACATGACTCATTCTTAACCACTAATATCCTTCTCTATATGTATCCTATACTAACCCTACCACTCGGGGAACCAATCCGAAGTGGCAATAGTTTTTTGCTAACTTTCCCAGGTGACGCAAGTAGCGCGTCATACTGCTGTAAAAAGGGCCTGCAAGCCCACTAAGATTGAGAGTCTGGACGAACGCGTACGATCCAAGACCCATCCCTGCCATTGTTATAATAAGCAGCAGAACCACCTTGCTCCTTGTGTGTGTCTCATACTCATTCAGGGAAGCACGGGAGGAGTTGGGGCCTCCCAGCCCGGAGCTCCGCAGACGGCTCAGCCGACCCCGGGTTAATCACCCCGACATACTCCTTATAGTTTTTCCGTAATCGCGCTTTACGCACTCGGAAAAAGTGCCGCGAATTGCAATTTGAATCAAATTTCTCCACCTGTCAAAATCGCTGTCTTTTGCTTGCAACTGCTGAAATCCGTTTTCAACCTGATAATCCCTCATGAATCACTGATAGTGTTGACCTGAACCAATCTTAAGTGCTATCACCTACCCTGAATCTCCTATAGGGAATTAAATTCATTTTTAGCATATTTTCACTTCTTTGCAAATCACATTTAAAGTATTGTTGCCTGTGTTTTAAAATCATCCCTGTTGCTCTAAGCTTGCTAGGGGGGAACTGAATTGATATTGATTTTCATTGTATTCCTGAAAATTGTGTGCTCTTTTCCATCTCTTTATATTGCATAGGGGGGGAGTGAATTGTCAAAAGAAAAAGTGATTATATTATCTCTTGTTGAAACCATATCAGTTTATTTCTGTGCTACATTCTTTCCCATCATTGCATTTCCTTGAAACCATAAAGTATTCTCAGCTACCTTTTCCTCTCCATACCAACTCCTAAGTAATTAAAAAGGTGTGCTAGTGCAATATTATCCATCGTTGATCACTGTCATTCATAAGTGTGCTATCAAATATTAATTTATTCATAAAAGTGTGATATGTATCTTGTTTAATTTTCAATAAATCTTTTAATTTGCAAAACAAACCTACTTCTTGGCTCAGTGAGGTCAGGGGGATTCCAAGAGAGGGGCGCTATACAAGGGTTTATCATCCAGATCTATGAACTTGTCATAAAAATATATAAATAAGGGCTTCCCTTGGGCATTCCAGACTAGGCATTGACTCAGTTGGAGTGCTGAATTGAAGTCGCTTAACAGAGCACGGTATGAATCACATGTTTTAATGTGACACAGATTTACTTTGCAAATCACCCCTGGTGTTTGAGTTTATTGATTAACTATTGTAATGCTTTGTTAGTTTCAGGAACTTCACAGCCAGGGAATGGCTGCAAATTCAGCAAGTTATGAACCATTAATGGCAATGTCACAAATGATTATATTCCATGGAAGCAAGCCAGACCAATTGCTTCCGAAGGCCCTAATCTTGAATAGTCTGGAGAAGGAGCGGCCATTTTGAAATGAGGGGACACACAGCTATGGTTGTTCTACTAAAGCCAAAGGTTATCTGCAGCAACAACCGAAAACAAACTAAACATTTTTTTTTAAATCCAGAACTGTGTTTTTTTGTGAAATTAAGAATTGATTTAATTCAAATGGCGCAATAGAATAGTGTTGGTATACATTTGGAAGAAATAAGCTAGTAAGATGCTTTTGATGTGCATCATAGAGAACATTTCTTTATACCTTTGATACCCATGAAGACAACCAGATCATTAACCTAAGAAGCATTTGCAAGCTAGATTAATCTTAGCTGTCCAATGTCAAGAGTAGCCTCAAAACAGCCAGATGTTGTGCTAGACAATATTTCCAAATAGATGGATGAGTACATTTGCATTCTTTCAGCGAATACTTGCGCAAACTGTGAGTCAGACCAGTGCCCTTGGATAGGGATTAAAAAAGTTGCATTATTGCTTGCGAGTATCTTCACTGCAATCTATGAAGCTCACTTTCTAAACCTTCTTCTAAAGCCAATTTTCCATAGATCTATACATTGTTCCCCGGTAATCCAGAGGAATCAATAAATCCTATCAGCCGCGTCATGCCAACTAAATTGTATCGATTCATGATCTTGCTAGTATCGTTTTAGATGTTTGTAGGTTGAAAACTCACAGAACACAGCATAGCGGCCTCAAGACACAAGGAGTCTAGGAATAATGAGACAGGAACATGGAGGGAAAGACGGACGAGGGGCAAAGGTCAGAGTGGAGCTTGCTGGGTGATCGCTTGAGATGTAAGGGCAGAGAGTGGGTGGATGCTGTGATGCATAAGGGGGCAGTGAAATCACAACTTAAATGTTCTTCATTGGGGGAACAAGTTATTTACCAAAAAAAATTTAAAAAAATATGCCGCAATAG
This sequence comes from Ambystoma mexicanum, assembly GCF_040938575.1. Lineage (NCBI taxonomy): Eukaryota > Metazoa > Chordata > Amphibia > Caudata > Ambystomatidae > Ambystoma > Ambystoma mexicanum. Next base: position 713,414,970 of record NC_090924.1, on the reverse strand, counting down.
GATCAAGTAGCAACCACTCTGCCAGGTCACGTGGGCTAATTACAGTAAGGGTGGTTTGCCTCAAGTGTCTATGTCAGCTTCTAAAAAATTCAGTTGTGGCACCTGGTGTCCGAGATATTGAACAGACTATCTAGCCTTCCAATACAAATAAAGCTTTCATTAACAAACATTTTTTAAAAACACTGCAATTGGTTTCAAAATAACTAAGGTGATATTCTTAAACCCTCCATGACGCACTTAGCAACTGGATATAGTAGAATTCCATGAAATATCCTGCTCAATAACCCAAATGAAAGAATGCACTACTGATTTTTGTTCCATATCCTTTATTTTCCTGAAACTGAAGTAAACAACGTAAACCAAGCTTACTTCCTCATCTTATTTGACAAAGGTGTCCAAATAATGTCACTGCAATAATGAACTGAATTCCTCAGTGTGCTATATTTGTTCCATCCAAAATCAGTGCAATTAATACAATCTTCACAAGCAATTACCAAACAAGTCAATACATCTAGTCAAAGCCTAAGAGTGACATTTTTAAATTACATGATTAGCGATTACACAGTTAATATTATTGAGCAACCATTTAACTTCAACACGAGTGGCTCTGCAACACCTTTCAATTGCATAGTTCATTTGTGAATCAGCTGATGGGGTCTATGTCCATAAAAGACAGCGTTATCACATCTCAGCACAAGCAGAGACAACTTCTAACACAAGCTAAAGCGTGATAGCAGACCCTCCGAGTGTAAGAAATTCCATAGGACAGGGTATTGGACCCATGTTTGTTTGTAGTAGAGGGGCTGCCACGCTCTTCTTAAAAATGTTAAAACTTGGGGTTTCACCATAGGTAACCGAGGGTAATCTAGACGTAGACTCCTTGTTCACTGTGCCTTAGAGATGCTTAGCTTCACCTCACTGAGGAGACCAAACAAGGCAGAAACACACGTATCTGGGGTTGCAGTTGCTACTCTTGTTCAGAGGAGAATTGCCTAGCATTTTCGGTGCTGGACTGACCTTGTGAGTGGGACCAGACTTGTATGCAAACAGATATTTTTCATCTGTGAAGGGTGCAATGAGCTAAAACGTGGCTGCAGACCCTCCCGAGTGGAAGAAATTCCATAGAACCGGGTATTTGTGACCCATGTTCGTTCTTGGTAGAGGGGCTCCTACAATCTTCTTAATTTTGTACAACTTCCAACACCTCTTTACCTCAATTAGTGAGGCATAAATCAAGTTTATAAGACAGGACATTTACATAAACTAGTTGAATTCCAGAAGCAGAGTCATCTTAAAAACCTCACACTTTGTAAATCTGAAAGACATGCGTTTGATCAATGCCTTCACAAAATAGACGCAGAGAGTGTGGGGAAATGGACACAACACCGACATAGATGAAGTCATTGAAGAATGCCATTTTAGTCTTACTCATAGTTCTAGTTTTTGATACTCTGCGTGTCACTTTGCAACAGTTCCATGTCAAAAACTAAAAAGGTGAAGATTTAGAAAAAAGCATGTAAAAAAGTTATACGAATATTACCTTCCTAAACAAGAGCCACTGGAAGTAAATAACAAATGGAAATTATAAAGTTATACAACAGATTGAACTATTATTATATGAGTACTTGAGTTATCAAAATAAATAATAAAATAGGGTCGGATGACCCGTTTCTTTTTAACCTGCAAAACATAAAACATGTCACTAATTGCTTGGTTTGCGAAGAGGAGTCCATGAGCCCAAATTGGAAATGAATACATGACAAAGTAACATCAATTCTAGCCTGACAACAATTCATTAATTTAGAACATAGGATGAATAAGCAGGATTGCCCACACTTATCTCCTAGCTATTTGTCTACACAATTGAGACATTTTTCTAGAAGAGGGAGTAACCCAACAACATTTGCACGAAGAAGGTTGCCATTGAATAGTAATTAAAAAGGCACCCCCTTTGTAGAGGAGCAGTCGAATGCCTCTGCAGGAAGTCCCGTTGCCCTACTGCAGGTATGTTGGAAACCTGAAACTGCACCATGCTTGACACCAGTAATTCTGATCATACCGCGATGAGTGTTCGAGAAAAGGTATCCATTACGAAAGCCATACCATATGTATGCAAGAAGAAATAAATCTCTCGGATGAAGTCCCCGAATGAATGTGAAAACAAGAGAAAGAGAAGCTGGTGATGTCACAAGAAGTGAGAGTGAAGCACTAAGAAGATAAGAAGATGTATGGACCTTACAGAAACTGATGATGAAATAAGGAATCGAGTGAACGTTCCTGTGCAGAAAAGAAGATTGCATTTTCTGCAGTGCGTCACACAAACATGCTAAGTGTTCAATGAATGTACAGATGCAGCAACACAAGTAGACTCAAAGATCATAGAAGCTGCCTATATGTAGTGAATAGACTGCAGAAGAAGCTGCCATTATATGTATACAAAATGGACATCGGGGTCACAATTCTCATACCCACAGAGAAAGAAGGATCGAAAACTGTTGCAGCAAATTATTAGCTGGGAGCATGGAAGACGCAGGAAGGGCTAGTCTGGTGTCAAGACTGAAGGCAGCCAAGAACTGGTCATCTATCCTCAAAGAACAGTGAACATGAGAAAGTGAATTATCCCTCGTCAAGGTGCAAGGAAGGAACACCATGAGTGCCAAGTTTATTAATTCAAGACAATTAAATGCAAAAAAAATAAAAATGGGCCGAATTGTGGTCTCCTGTCACGTGAGCCGAGGATGGATATAGGAGTTGGGCATGTACCCATACTCCCTTATATTCCCTGAGAAGAGAATCTACTGCAAGGCCAAGTTCAAAGACAGTCTGCATGGCAGAAGGTATGGACGATAAGAGATGTGGGGCTAATGGGTGGGGAGGTGAAGTCAAGTTCACCCCCTGGCACCTGGGTCTGACCTTAGGTGCTGCTAGCGGGCCAAAAGTTCCAGACATGGCATGGGCGTGCCAACTAATTGTAGAGGGACATAATGAAGGGCCTCATATTTTAAGAGCCAATAGCATTCTGTGTACTTAATAAGCGTTGAGGATGACTTGCACTACAGGCAGGTTTAAGTTGTCCACTGGACAGTAGATGTCCTATCACAATCCCAGTCCCTATAGAAAGAATACTTAGATGTTCTCCTTGAGCCAACCACAATCCCCCGCCTGTTTTTCTTATTTGCCACGTAGCGTGACGTCATTTATGATGAATTTTTAGTATATACGTTTTTTTTATGTGAAATGCTTTGAGAGCATGTCCGTTGATGTCCATTGTAACTCCCCGTTTTAGACAATTGATATTAAAACAGTCGAATGAGACTTTGACAACTTCCTGGGTCGGGTCTGATTATTTGGTGTAAGAGTTACTCTGCATCCCATCCTTTGCATGACAGGTTACAGATTAAGGACCTTATGTTCACCTTTATACAGGGACAGGTACAGAGAACTCAATTTCACTAGGACATCATCTATCTTGGATACCGCTTTCCAAATCATCGGTACTGCAATTCTCTGGACTGGAAGAATGGTGTCCAAGTGGCAAGGAGTCTCCGGGCTTCAGTAACATACTTCACATGCGAACCCATGTTTTGCATTCTTCGGCCACTTCTGACAAGTAAGGGTCCTACAGTAGAAGAGCTACTTCTACAGGCCAAGGACTGTGTGACTAACCAGGGTGCCTGATCGACTAATCACGAGAAGAGATTCCAGTCCATCTACCCGTTGGGTTCATAATATAGTGCGCTTGCACTCCTCTTTGTATATGAGCAACACACTTAACTGTTTCGAGATCAAACAGAAGTGTTAGAAAAAAAATAAGAAATGTGCTGGCCTCACTTTAATTTTATATTGGTTTGCGTTTCATGGGTGTTAAAATGTATATGTAACCCTATTTATATATTTTTATATTTTGTCAGCCTATTGTGGAGGATTTTAGTCAAACCGAAGAACAACAAATAAATACTAACTTTTTTGAACAAATCTATACCGTTTCACTTGCAAACATTTGCTTTTATGTTGTAGAAACGGTTAGCAATTCAAGGGAGGAGACATGTAACGTCAGTGGCCTTGGCAAAGGCAATGTTTTATTAAAGTTCTTTGCCAAGGGCACAGACTCTCTTTCAACCGGCTCAGCCAGACTAATATGGACAGACAGCAACAGGGAACAAAAAGCATTTGGGTTCATCTGCAAGCATTCAAAAAGCAGGCTGGGCCACAATGGTGAATGCACGGTTGAAAATCATAAAGGCGGTTTGTGAAGTAGTGTTGAAATGCTGCAGAGTGAAGTTCAAAATGGAGGGTAAGTGGTGCACTATAACAAGAATCGCGGCAAAAGACTGCATTTACCAGATGCGGCAACAGTCCGAGTAGTCCACACATTGCAAAGGATATGCAGATTTTGGTATTCCATTTTGCAAGTCCTAAACAACAAATTGAGCATTGTAAAGTGTTACGATTGTGCGGTTAAACAGATAATGGCTGGCAAAACAGACCCTTGCATAGCTCTACAAGGGTCTTTGGTTCCCGATAGATAATGCTCGATACTTAGGGCTTTTTACATGCATTTATAACACTCATAATGTACTGACAAACTAAAATATTGCGAGGCACAGTTAGAACAAGATGGGTCATCGAAAAATACAAGGGCAATAGAATAGAGAGACTAAAAGGTAACCTTGGTGCAGAAGAGAGGAGCAACCTCGTGACTGTTCTCCTTGAGGAAGGGAGAACCGATGTGTCTTCTGAACCTAGGTGGGAGGATGTGCCCCAGCTCAGGGTCTGAAGAGAGACGCACCCGATTACTCTCCCAATGTAGCAAGGGCAACGATTTGTTACACGTTTGTGTGTGGTAGATTGGGGTTCGGGGAGGCTACGGAATGGAGTGTATCTGGAGATTTCTTTCTGGGGGTAGCTTTGACTGCGCATCAGGCATTTGAAGGGCAAGCAGAGAAAGTTGAATTTCATTCTGGTAAAAACTGGCAGCCATTGGAGATGTACGCCTTTCTGGAGAACTGCGGCCAATCTAGCAGCTGTGCTTTGGACCTTTGGGAATTTGCCTAGTTGGTACTTGGGACACCAGAGTGAAGAGCATTGGCCTAGTCCAAAGTAGCACTGACAATGGTGCCAATGATTGGGTGAAGGAATCAATCGATTTAAAAGGACGTTTTTTATTTATTTTATTTTTTTATTTTTTTTACAAGTCAACATTTACAGGTTGTCTACTCGCAATAATCTATTACAGTGCTTAGAAGCAGGAGGAATCTGGGATTAGGCGATATAAGAAAGGTGGTCATAGTATTAGTATTGTATGCTTAGCCGATATATGTTAACATGCAAAGACCCTGTCCAAGGCAGACTGGGTTGCCTTGAATTGTAAAGTTTACAGGCACAAAGATACTATTACTGGGTGGCAAGTAATCTGGTGAACATAGCAAGTGAGCAAGGCCCAGGACCCAGACTTCCATTCTGATGATGTTGCATTTGAATCTGCTCAAAAGTCAGGCACAAGGTTGTCATTTTATCTTTCAAAGACATTTATTAAACAATAATGGGTCGGGGAAATACCTTTCTGGCCCTGTTCTAAAGAGGAACTTCCCTACCTAGAAAATAAAAATGAAGGATCTGTGTGTCAGGATGTCAGTAAACGTCCTATTTGTGTCCAAAACGTCCTATTCTGACCCTCACACTATAAACAAAACAACAAAGGGTGCAAGGAAGTGTCTTTGATGTTGGCATAAATTGTTCAAAACCAGAACAAGTCCAATGAAAAATGATCTCCAAGGTAGAGTCCCTTAGAACAAGAGGGTGGTCTGCTTCCCCTGGATTCTTAACAGGATAGCAACAATGTCTTTAGCTAACAGTTGCTTTGTGTCTTCACTTAACTCAATGTTCTTGTTCAAGCAAAAGGTTATGTAATAGTCTTTCTGTAGACTCTCTTACAACTTTGCAGATCACCTGGTATGCTCCCCTGCCAGGAACCTTTTTTACGGTTCGACGTGCCTGGTGTGCTCCCCTGTCGGACTTCTTATACGTTTCACACTTCTTGAATTATTTCAGTAATTTGGTTACACCACAACATGTGTGTGATGGTGGAAATGCATAGGAGGGACAAGGCCTCTGTATCCTTGTCCTTTACTGCTTTTATTGTGTGTTGTGTCGTGTTTTCCGCACAGGAGTTTATGTGGGACTCCTGACGGTGCAGCGCTCTCTTTTGGTTTTGGTGAACAGACCCACGGGATACCCTTATGGCACCCATGGGTAGGGGTGCAACCCTGTGCCCCTAGTGAATGTTTTTGGGCACCTGTGGGTGGCCCACAGAGCAGGGTACGGGCTGGTGGCAGCTCCGTGCTGAATTGACTGGTGCCCTGAGCGTCCTCCATTTTGGGATGCCCAGGCCCTGTCATTGGAATCGGTAGATTCCTGATGGAGACAAGATGGCCCCTGTGGCCGCTTGCCTTCCATCGCCTGTTACCTTGATCTTCCCAAAGTCCCGGGAAGCCTGGACTCTGTCCCTTCCCCCTGACTGGCTGTTGGGTGGAAGTTCCATATATGGTAGTGTGGGGAAGTGCTGATCACACTGGCTGGAGCCTTCCCAACGACCGTATGTTAAGGGTATGCCTGTGGGTGGGACCTGGGTCAATGGAGTGTGTGACGAATATGCATTCTGTGTTGTGGGTGTCTAGTATCTGGTGTTTGACACAATGACTGAAACAGCCCTGCCTGAAACCGGTATGAATGCAGTGTGGAGTGTTGAATGGCTGGGTACTTGTCAAAATACACATAACTTGTTGTGAGTGTCTGTAGAGAAGTGAATGGCCTGAATGCAGTGTGTGCCTGATGGCTGCCTGCCTGCATGATGCCCTTCATCGTGATTGGATGCTTGAGTATGACCCGACCGAATGAATGGGGGATCAACAGTTTATCTGGGACCCCTCACTGCTTGGAATCGGGTTCAGAAGCTAAAGTCCACTAAGACGAGTAACTGGAGTGAAGCTTGACCTTGAAGCCCTGCTGGACGAGAAGAATTGCTGTTGCTATCCTTCACAATCTGAAAGCTGCTGTGTCTCCAAGGAATGACCCAGAGAGGACCTGGTAAGGCGCCCTCTTCCCGAGCTACGAGGGACCATCGTGCACCAGCTGATCTTTGCCAAAGCTCCCTGGCAGACAGACCTTCGACAGGTGCCAACCCGAGACAGGGACTGCTGCGGAATCCCAAAGAGAAGCACCCGGACTGTTGTCCGCCACTGTCGATGACTGCCGTCACCGACCGGTGCCTAAGAACTTTCAAATCTAAGGAAGCTCTTGTCCGCATCGTCGCCGCTGTATCCTGCTGAAGAAGGCCTGACCGTCGATGCGCCGAGGCACATCCGCCGGTGGGTTTCCCGCCACCCAAAGACCACAGAGACGCCGACGACTTGACGCCCTTGCTGGGCCACAGTTCTTCAAACTCTTTGCGGTCCAGAACTATCCAGAACTATCGACACCGAGGTGCCCCACACGCCTCTTCCTTGCAGGACATTTACGCTTCCCCGTCAATGAGCACGGCTAGGAACGAAGCTGCCACTTCACCGTCGTAGCTCACCCTGTTCTCCGTCGGACGTTCGACGACCCGTGACTCCTGCCTTAAAGGGAGGACACTCAAGAAGGGCCGTTGATTCCCCGACGAGGAACGCTACAACGCCAGGTACTTTGGGGTTGCAGAACTATTGGGAAGTCTCTTGTGAACAATATATGGACTGGGCTTGTATCTTTATTCTACAGGTTGTCCAGGTGGGGGGCAGAGGAGAGGAGGGGGGGGGTCTCCACACAGAACTGTGTTTAACGGTAGTGACCAGAATTTCTGCCAATTGTTTTTATCAACTGCTTTCCTCTTTTCTCTACTGTTGGTTTCCTTTACGACTTGATTGGTGTGCCATTTATCCGTACAGTTGATGCACTTTAAAGAGATCGAATAGTGTGGTACCACGTAGAAAGGCACATATTTGCCATTATAGATAACCAAGTACAAAGTGCTTTATCGTGATATTGTATACAACATTGAATATTAATTATATAAAGATTGTTTTAACCGATACAGTGTGCGGACATTCCTCTATGGTGCTTGGGGACTACACTGTACTTAAGAACCAGCCCGCATCACCTCCCGAGAAGCTAGGCCTTGATTGCTCGTCCATTGCTACCTTATTGAGAATCTTGGCTGGGGTTCTCTGTGCCTCTCCTCTACCAAATAGAGAGCGGAAGTACAGACCCCCCTTCCGTTCCCTCACAATATGCCATGAGGTGCTTGGCATATCGGTCTATGGCACCATTTACTCAAACTTCGCCCAACATTGGCATCTCATGCATCTATACTGGATTGGGATTATGCCTTTGTAATTTGCCCCATCTGCATTCAAACATTCTTCTAATAGGGTGCTGAATTAGTACTTTACCTTGACGCATTCAAACAAACTGCGTATTTTCAACATCTGCAATCTCCTACCATTCAAACACTTGTTGGTGTGATTGTCCAAATTCCCCAGGGTCCCCAGCTCATTTGGTCAGACTCGCTGTGTTCCTTCCAGCATCTCTGTTGCTGCTTGCGCCTCTGCAGTGTGGTTCCTTCACCCACTTTCCAGTTTGGAGGGTGCAGACATACTTCCAGCATCCTGTGCGGCTCCGCGGTCATATGCCAGCTTTCCTTTTTGGCCCCGGCTGAAGAAGCTCGTCTCATCTGGCGGCCCAACCTCCAGGAGCACCTGTGCAACCCCCAACATCTCCATGGCTCTTCCTGTTCATTCCTCCTCCTGTCCCGGTGGCTTTCTCCGTTTCAACCAGCCGAGTCAGTGTGCCTCGCATTCGTGTGTCTCTGCCTAGGTGGCAATGTCTCCTCCTGCAATGCTCGATTCAATAGTGCGGTTGCCATCTTTAAATGTCCCGCGCACTGAAGACTTGGAAAAACAACTAGTGTGCATGTTGTACTTTGAGTTCCTCTCACTTTGCAAAACTTCCCTTCTCCGTTATAGGAGTTGGAGTCCATGGTTGTCTTTGGACATTAGAAACAAAAGGAGTGGTGTGATTTGTGGGTGTTTGGGTCAAAGGTGGGGGCCTGATCAGAGATGTGCAGAAGAGGTTTTTGGACTTCCTCTACAAAGGGGAACTGTTAGCTGGCAATAGACCATTAAGGTCTTGGGTGTCGGAAGGTCTTCCTCATGGGAAAGGGGGGTATACGGTGGTTCATTCATTGAAGTCATACCATCTCCTCCCATGTGATCCTTCCTCCTATAAACAGCCCCTAAGGTCAGGATCAGGTAGTGGCTGCCATCCCCTGGCCACATGGGAGGAGGTTCCCAGTGGAAAATCCGTGATGACTCCATTGGATTCATCACAGCTCTTTTCCATCCGATCTTCGCTTTTGGAGGCTATATGAGAGAAATCATTGTTGGGGGGGATCAAAGTCATAGGAAGATTTGAGTCAAATATGGCACAGACGTGAAGAGAGATGGAGGCTTAGCAGAAGAATAGCATGAAGACATGAAAGGGTATGAGAGATCATGAGGGAGTCTCTTGTGACAGGTGCAACGATTCATGGGATCTCGTCACTTCTCCCCGAGGGTAGGAAGGCGAGGCCACTACACCCAGCAGTCCCCCTAGGGGTGGTAGAAAGTGGGACATCACAGGTAGAGAACTCCCTTCAGGGAATAAAGACTCCCGTTCCATGAAGGACCTCCCTAACTCGGTTTTCCTTAGGACCAAGTCTTTATCAGAAATCCCTGATAATACTAGTGTCTGTTATGGTAACGTCTCTTCTGCCTTTGATCTGCAAATTAATATGACTGAGACGAAGAAGAGCCTAAGAAACCTGCAGAGTAATAACAGGTTGCCTTACCATAGTAGAGAGAAGAGTTGGCCCCAAAGAGGCATAAAGATTATCTCAACAATGGTAAAGAAAGACTTTGACTTTACACCGGGGAGGATCGAGCAACAGGGAATAAAGAAAGAAAGGACAGGGAAATAGAGAGAGCAGATGGCTTGAAGCCAGCCGAGCTCAAGACGTTTGAACCTTCAAACACAAAGCTGCAAGAACACTGATCCCCAGTAGCTGGAACATCCAAGAACGATCTGCGGAGTGCTGCGGAGTAAGCCAAGGTCCTGACTAGTGGAAGAGTGATAAAGAAGCCAGTTGTGGTGTGACCTCAGGGAGATTGATTGTGTGGCTCAAGTCTCAGCGGAGTCGCAAGGATGAAGCAGAAAGCAGAGTGAAGGAAGCAGGAAGCAACACAAGTCAGCCCATCACCCCAGGAATAACCAGCAATGCAGTGCCGACAGGAAACGGGAGTATTGGGTACCCCCGTAGGGGCTTGGGGCAGCTCAAGCATCAAGTGAACCTCAGGAGAAATTGCCCTCATCACAATAGTGACACCCAGAGAATCCAAAGTGCTTCGGGAGGAAGCTCCCTCATCAAGGTCATAATCCAAGTAAGAGTAAAGAGGATACTAGAAAACAAGGGTTGTCTGGAAGTAATCTTCAGAACGTCGTAAAACAGGAAAGAATTGCTGGAAATGTTAAGCAAGCTTTCAGGAGCTCTTGGGAAGATGTGAAGAGACCTTTGAGGACTAATGCAGAGGTCCATCCTAAGACAGCTCTCAAGGTGCGTCAGGCGAAGGGAGCTATTCGCCCGACCATACTCTCTTTATTGAACCAGAAACTAAAGCAAAGGATTATTGGAAAAGAGATCAAGACTGAGCCCGTTTAACAGAAGGGAGTATTTCTAGTACTATTTTCATTTGGATGCTAAACCCTTTCGTAGATTAGTGATAGGGGTAGAGTAGGTTTTTGGACAGAACAGACTTTATTTGGACAAAAATCGTGATGACAAGCACCCAAGTTGATATTTCTTTAGTTGGGTATAAAACCCTTTAGAGATAGGTTATTTTCATTGTTTCTTAAATTAAATTTTGTTCCGACTCCTTACTCCACCACACCACACAGGGGTGGGAGAAAACAGCAATAGGCCCAGCTCAAAACCTCAAGAGTGATGGTTCAGGCAGCAGGTAAACCAGAGAGAGTTACGAACTGGAGATTGGGAGCAATAGAAATGGAAGACAACTGCGCTTGTTGGTTGAAATAGTGTGTTCTGCTGCATCTAGAACCAGTCTCCTAGGGAAAGTGCCCCACTATCCCTGATTGATGATTGAGAATTTGGTCTGAGACAGTCCATATATGCGCTGAACACTTTAGGAATCCTCCGTTAGCTTTCTGAAATTGATTCTCTTTGATCAGACAACTTATTTATTGGGATTGCCAATCCGTGTTTTGACCTTACAGGTCATGTATCCAGTGTGAGTGACCGAGGTCTATACCTACGTTGTTACAGGCCACATTTCCAGCCTGTCTGTGGATTACCCACAAGAAGTTTAGACTGGGGCATCCCCCAACCTCAGAGAAGCTACAGGCACTTGTCATATCTTCATGGCCTTGAAAATGACCTGCAATTTCGAAATACATGTCGCCAATCACAATAAATAATTTGACTGAAACAGAATACAAGACTTTGTGTATGATTACAGAGAATCAATTGCACAAAGCTAAAAGAGGAATCCTCAAGTGTTCAGCGTGTATATGGATGGGCTTGCACCACATTCTCTAGAACCAGATAGTGTTATAGATTTTCTTAGTGGCAGTTTATATGATTTGGAGGTGGGTGTCATGATGGACTTTGTTGAAAGCTAAATTGAGAGCAAGTGCACAGTGGGGGAGTTGCTCAGCTCTGGCAAGACTTTCATCCATTAAAATGCAGTCTTTATGCCTTGCATGCTTAAAACCGAAACCAGATTGATAGGGTCACAGATGCTGACGGATTAGGCAACAGGGATGACCGCCCACTGCTTGCTTGACTATTGTGGGAACACACCAATAGCAGTGGGCGTTAAAGGACAAACTATTGACAAAGCGTCTCGTAAGGAAGGGAACAGGAGTGACTGGTTAAAAAGCAATGGCACAGACCCAAGGTAAAAGAAATAATTAGGGGGCCAGGATAGTAACCCATAATGTCACAAGGGAGGTAGCAACAGTAATGTTAGAGCCCCGAGATAGCTAACGTCTGGCAAGGAGAGTAATGGACAACTAAGCAGGAAGGGGTGAAATAGAATGGGTCAGAAAGAGGACAGCAAAGAGAAGGGGTGAAGGTGGCCAAGCACAGTCATTACATTGGCTTGGATGTCCAGCACACCGTTAACCAGAAATTTTATTAAGTTTAACATAGATGTCCTGAGAATATTTCTTAGGTCTGCTGATCAGGAAGAAATTGCATTAACACCTGCAGTGGAGGAGCCAGTCAATCAGGTTGCTTGGATCGCAGGCTTAATCCCATGATCCAAGCAACCCGATGGCTGCTTCCCGCCCCACAATCTTCTCCCCACCTTCTGCTCCTCTCTGGTCACTGTTCCCTCCAGTCCTCCCTACCCCCATTCCCCACTCACTTTATTCTTTTGACAGTCCAGTCTCCCAGGCCACCTTGGAAATTGAAGAGGGGCTCTGCATGAAGCCCCGTCTTCCAGAACCACAGCGACCATTTTATGTGGGTTTTTTGTATGAATTAACGGAATGCCACAAGCATGTCCCATTCATTCATATAAAATAAATTTGTGTCAGCCACCCGGTTTTCCAGGCAATAAAAAATAAGGGTACAAAAAAGTAAGATTGTGTTATGCTCATGTACTTCTCCCCTTTCTTCAACCAGTCCAGGAGGAGCTGGAACTACATTTTGATACTTGCATCATTGGCAGGGCCCTTTTCTTCGCAGTTCGAAATATAGACGGCTACTACATAAATAAAGAGTTAAGATTAGCAGGCAAGATGGTCTAGCCAATAGAATCATGAAAAGGGCAAACAGAGGGATGGACATTATGCGTCTACGGGCATTTAAAAACTATAATTGACAATTTCATGATTCCTGCAACATAGAAAAAGTCTTTGCACGTTACAATATTTAAAAAGGTACAGCAGGAAGAATCCCACAGCTAAAGGCTTACAGCTTGCTGGATGCTTAATGTACAATCTTTGCTTCTTTAGTATTACAGAAACTTAGCAATTGGGCACAGTTAAAGGAAATACTGTGGATACGCTGTGTTCAGGCTGGGAATGTCTACCATGATTAATGGCATAGGCCTTGGATATTTTAATAAAAGCAGTTTTGGAAGGCGGAAACCTCCCTTTCCCTTCCTCGGTACAAGGCTTTTTTCGACCTTGAATATTGGAAGAAGTTCCAGTACAAACTAGCAGAGCGGAGCTATGATGAGGGTCTATTGAAATTACGAATCCTACATGCATACGTACCTTAGATTGTCTCACCTAGTAGACCCTTGTTTTTCTGCAATTTACAACAGAATTTAGCAAAATGACGAAATGCGTGATGACTTCTATGCATTCAAAACCGTTGCTCCATTGGATTTCATCTATCATTTGTGTTAGATTGTGAAACAATTGGGACAGGTTTTCTTTATCCTCATTGAGCAGGAGGCAAAGGTTCTTTATGCATTTAATACATTCCTCTCCTTATCTCTCCCTCAGTCTGGGGGATGCACTCTTTGCACTTTCTTTGCACACTGCACCTTACATATTTATGTGCATTTGGTAATAATGTATGCTGGCCACCTATTTTTGGCTCACTTGTGCCAAAGCCAGTGGAAAGCAGCTACATAAAAATAACCAAAAATGAAATAAAATAATCTTTGGGTCTTACTTCACCTTCATTCCCATTTTTTTTGTTGTCATGGATGTAATTATGCCCATTGAATGAGGGTTTATGGGCACGCCTACTCGTGTTTGCAAAAGGTTTCATTACTAGCCATAGCACAATAATAAAAAAAAAAATTAGAAATGGTTAAGCAGGCTTTGGAGTTGAATGCAATTAGTGTCACGGGGGGGGGGAGTGGAGGTGATGAAAGTAGTTGTAGGAATACATGAATTCAGCTGAGAAGTAGTCAAGGGGAGTGGATGGGTTTTGAAACTATGTTGAGTGATAACACTTGGAAAGAGAATGGTGGGGTTTCTGTAACAAGACAAGATTAGTTCTGGGTAGCATCCTTTGAGAGAAGTACGAGCTAAAAATGACATGATGGAATTCCACAAAAAATTGTGTTGGGTGTCGAGAGGGTTTCTGACGGAGTTAAGTGAAGATGGATCCAACTAGGTGACGAGGACCCCCAGGAAGATCACCTTGTCAGAGTGTGTGGTCCAAGAAGCAAGCTAGTTAAACAGGAGGCACAGAATACGTGTGCAGTAGCCAAGCATCCAGTAGTAAAGTAGGATCTTGAAAGTTAGGAGAAAAGGGGTATATGGCTTTTCCCCTTTCACACTGTTTTCCCATGCCATATCTACGATCCTTTGGACTCACCCTATGGCTGCTCCTTCTGACCCCCTCCCTGCTTCCCCGATTAAAAAAAATCGGTCTATCCTACTTTGGCTTCCTTTCTTATCACTTTCTTTAATCTTTCGGTGCTCTCAGGTTACTTTCCCTCAGTCTTTAAACATGCCACCGTTTATGCAAAAAACCCTCTCTTTCGACTCATCTGACCACTCCAATTTCCATCCTATCTAGCTCCTCCAATACTTAACTGAACACTTGGAATTCCAAGTCCACTCTTAACTCTCCTCTTTTCTCAACTCTAATAATGTACTTCCTTCTCAACAATCTGGCTTTAGATCTGGCTTTTCTACAGAAACTACACTTCTTTCTATATCCGATTCCATTTGCCATGCAAAACATCTTAAACTTTCCTTCATATTCTTCTTAATCTTACTGCTGCCTTTTCATCACCCCGACTCTGCCAGAAAGACCATGCGAGGAGACAGTAGAGAGCAGAGTGTATAACTGGCTCCTTAACCACAATTTCTGTGTTGCTTGGAAAGGCTTCTCCTTCCTTCTTTCTCAATCAATGTGTCCAGTAAGGGTCTGTTCTTGGTCCAGCTCCCCCCCCCCTGTATATTCCATCCTTCACTGCTCCAATCACTAGCTTCGGGTTCCAGGCACATATTTACGCCGATGATATCCAGATTCTTCTCTCATTTCCTACCTTTTCTGACCATTTATTTATTTGTGCATTTGTATAGCGCACCAAACCCATAGGCATCAGGGCGCGGTTACAGACATTGCATAGGTATAGTACAAGTCAGAGGCGTTGCTAGGGGGTGGCTTAGGGGGCTATAGCCCCGGGTCTTTTGGTTGTAGCCCGGATAGAATCTCAGGTTCTACAACCAAAAGGCTAGCTAGGCACGAGTCCAGACAATCCTGACATTAGTGTAGCCCCAGATCTTTTCCAGACCTAGCAACACCTAGGTATAGTACACAGGTGCAAACAGCCAATTTAATATGTCACGATTATCAGAGATACATTACTCTGAAGGAGGGCATAATGCATACTGGATATTAGTTCTCTTGTGAGAAAAAGCCAGGTTTGGAGTCTTTTATGGAAGGACCAGAAGGATGTTTCAAATTAGGTGTTAGGAGCATGTTAGATTTGGAGGTTCTGGTTGGTATATTCAATTGACTTTTCTTAAATATATTGGTAAGGTATTTTGGGGCACTGTCAGCAAGGCATTTGTATGTGAAGGGGAGATTTTATTAGATTAATTTTCTTACAGACAGGGAGCCAGTGGGCATTTCTTATGGCGGCAGAGATATGTTGTTTTTTTCTGGATATTCTACGCTGCTCTCAGAGCATTATTTTGGATTACTTGTAGTTTCTTTAGGTTACTTGTGGATGTTCTGGCAAACAGGGCACAGGGCATTGCAGTAGTCAAGTCTCGAAAAGAGGAGGGCTCTGGCTAAGGTGAGGCAACCGTCTGTGGACAGGAAGACTCTACTTAATTTAGTTGTGTAGGCTGAAGAGGAGGCTATCACAGTGACCTGTCTCGAGATAGCAGAATGGAAATTCTGTTTATTCTGAAGGATGATTAGGACGTGTCAAGTTTGTTTAGTCGGTTGCAGTGATCCAATGAGCAGTCGCTCTGTTTTATCATCGTTGAGGCATAATGAGTGCATGGCCATACAAGCCTGGATGTTTTGTTAGGCGGTATTAAGGGAATTAGTGTCAGTGTCATAGTTGCCAGTGATGGGAATGAGGATTTGGGTATCGTCTGCATAGTTTGTGTAAAGGATACCCAGGGAGTCAAGGAGGTTGAAGGGCTTTGTAAAAAGATTGTAAAGCGTTGGAGAGACACAAGAGCCTTTCGGTACACCACAGGTGACTGGGGCAGGGGCTGCCGAGGCTGATGCTGAAAAGACTCATGGTTTTGTTAGACAAGAATGATTCAATCCAGGTTATTGCTTTTGTTGAAATGTGAGCTGCTAAAGCCAAGTCATTGTCGAATCTACTGTCTTTCTGATATCTCTGCATGGATAGCTTCCCGTTTCTTGGGCCTCAACTGAAAATCAACAATGTTCTTTCCTGCTTCTTCTAAGATTCTCCCCCCTCCATCTATTTACTTTCCTATGTTGCTCCTTCCTTTGAAATCTCAAGCACGAAACCTCGAGTTTATCTTCAATCCCATCTTCTCCTTTCAAACTCATCTCATCTGTATCTCACTCCTGTCAATTTCATTTGTTTAAAATCAGGAACATTTTAGATTTTCTCACGGGCTCTTCCATTAATACTTTGCCCCAATCCCTTGTTTTCTTGACTCTACTATTGTACTTCACTTTAAGTTGGCCTACCCAACTATTCCCATTTTTCCCCTATGTTCTATCTTGCATTCTACAGTTAGGACCCTATTTGGTCTTCAGTCTGTGCACATTTAATCTTACCTTCCCGCCTTAAATAGCTCCCAGTCCAACGCTGTGATTTTAATTTTCTTTGTCTTGTCTTATTCGATCCATGCTCTTGCCCTTTGTACCTCTGCTCTCCGATTTCCCCTTCATCAGCCTACTCAGAATCTCATTACTTCTTCTCAATTCCTTCTTGCTTTTACCCATATGCCTCACACCGCATCTCGCTTTCGTTCATTCCACCGTCTTATCCCTAAAACTTGGAACTCTCTCCCCCTTGAAGCCTGCTCTTGCCTCTCCTCTCTTTAAAAAACATCTCACCTAATTATCCCTTTTTTGTTATAACTGGTATTTGATCCTCACCCTTTTACTGTCTGTATGTAAAAGCGCTATATAAGCACTGCAATTAAATTTCAGATTTTAGAGAAGGAGAGTGGAAACATGAATGGAGCATCAATGGATGATATGGGTCTGGGAAAGACTAAACAAAACCTACAAGTAAGATCCAGATTGTCGACTGAGGACAAAAAATGCCCTCATGGTGGAGCCAATTTTCTGGTCATGCCTTAAACATCTGTATCATAAATATGTATTCTATTCCTTTAATCTCCATTTGATTACAGTGTTCCATGAATGGAGATCACTACTTAAAAGAGATGTTGAAAAAAATAGGACCACATGCCCTCCTTGGAATGGAATACTAAAAACCTGTGCAAACATTGCTTCCGATGCAGGTAGCTGATACACCTCGACAGTGATACTCAATACAGCTCTTCATTTAATCAATAAATGTGATTTCATTGGAGTACACATAATCAAGTGTTCTTTACCTTGGGGCATGTGATGCAACAATTTAAAGTTCACCATTGATAATTTACAGGAAAGGGGTAGCAAAAAGGGCGAGTGTGCAGGGAGACTTTTTTATTTTGTTGTCAAATGCTATAATTGAAGTTAACCAAAACTAAGTAGTACTGTAGTGTAAATACAACAAAGATGTCATAAAAAAAGAAAAAAAAGCCAGGGGCACCACCAACACATAAAATGGTGTGATAACAAATAGAGCAAGAGGTGCTCAGCTGCGACAAGAAGAAATTAATAAAGAAGTCAGATAATGAACCCAGGCCCATCACATTTTTAGGACGGGAATAGGAGGAAGATGTGGCTGCTGAGCTTCGATTTAAAGATTCTGTATCACAGATACACCGATACATCCTCCCGGGAAGGGGAGCACAATCTCAATGAACCTTTAGTTGCCTCTAAGTCATGGGAATTTACTAGGATCAGAGTCCTACCATGGTGCAGGTTCTAACGGTTATTTAATGGGGTTCATTTTCGTTTACAATATTTCGACGTTCACATGTGGGAGCGCTTGTAATCAGCAGTTTAAAGATACACGCTCACATAGAAAGCCGTTCACTTTAGGGTCAGTCAACATGGATGCAGAAAAACCTGCATGTAGGAAGTGCGGGGAGTTCTCTTCTTAAGTCCCAATGGCAAAATCCTTGTATCAATTGCTTGGTGAAAGGGTTAGGATTGAACAAGTACATAGTTTTAGAGTATTTGGCATTACACAAGAGCCAGTTTTGAAGAATTTCAAATTGAGATAGTGAGCCTCAATGAACGACTCAGAATTAAACAAGCTTTCAATGTCCATGAAAGAATAGGGGCTCATTTTTCTGAGCCGGAGGATGAAGCAGATCAATTTCCTTGCCGAGACATAATCAACTACAGTAAAAAGAGAGCACGTGATGTTGATTGTTCTATCACATGGAGCGTGGAAGCAGAGCAGAAAGGCCACTACCACCAACGCCCCCCCCCCCTCCACTTCAGGAGTGAGACCAACCGCATTGAATTTACGGGTGCACAGAGCTGCTGGATTGTGCATGGAATGCTGCAAAACCCAGACAGACTCCTAGGTGATTATCTAAATGACTCCGGCCCTGCACAGACGTGGCAGGAGGCATTTATAATTTATTTTGTGAATAAGCGTTTATTACACATTACAAGGAACCCAGGGACGGTCCTGGATTTTCATGTTACATTTATACCAATTCGCAAACCAAATGATTATTGTCCAAACTGGACTACTTGCAGATCAATCTAAAAAGGACCTCACAGTGTTTAATATGATTTTTTTTTTAAATAAAAAATACAAGCATTTCATTAACATGCATAATGTTAGTGTGAATTAAAATATGCAAAACATGCTCTTTCGTGAACTTTGTGCAATCGAGTTGTAGAGGAGGAGCCAAGTGCCTCTACCAGAACTACCACCCCCATTTTGCGTATATGCTGGAAACCGGAAAATTCGACATGCATGACGCCAATAACGGTCCCTAGCCCACGAAGAGTCCTCGAAACAATGTATCCATTGAGAAAGCCCTATATGATGTACACGCAGAGAAATGACAGTCTTTTAAAGAAGGTTCCGGAAGAAGTGTGAAGATGAATAAAAGAGGACTGGTGACATCACATGAAGCAGAAATGATGCACCCAGAAGAGATGCCACTAAAGAGATATATAGACCTTCTACAATCTGATGGCGAAGTAAAGAATTGAGCAACATTTCATGTGCGGTATGAAGATTACACGTGCAAAGAGCACTGAAGAAAATGCAAGCTGTTTTATAATTGTACAGATGCTGAAACGCAAGTAGACTAAGTAATCATGTAGGCTGGCTATATGTGGTGAATAGACTACAGGCAGTGTCGCCATTATATATATGTATAGAATCTAGATGTTCCACAACGTATTTTAGCAAACTAAAATCACACGAACAGAAGAGCTGAAAGTGTGGTGCAGTTGATGAAAAGAGCTGATGGCAAGGGAAGACTCGAGACAGCCGGTCTGGCCCAGGGTTGGGGCAGCCAAGAAACTGGTTATCTTTTCGAGAAGATACATTGAACGTGAGAAGCGAGATGAGCTTCTGTTGAGGTGTAATGGAAAAAAACTAGAAGTGTCTGGTTTTATGCATTTAATAGTATTAAATACAATGAAGGAGCTCAAAACACGGTCTCCAGTCACATGGTCAAGATGAAAATAGACTTTGGGCAAGCTACACCGAGACCTGAAGGTAAGACCATGCTCACACTCCCTTCTATTCTCAGGCGCAGTGATACTTGCAAGGCAGAGTGCAAAGACTAATTGAATGGCAGACAGCAGGAGTGATGATGGGCTAATTGGGTGGGGAGGCATGGTCAAGTCCAACCCTCCAGCACCTGGGGTAGCAGCTTGCGTGCTGTTAGTGAGTAGAATATTCCAGAAGGGTACAAGCGTGCCAACCAATTGTAGAGGGCCACATAGCAAAGCACCCTATAGTTTGAAAACCAATGAAACATTGTGTAATTCATGACAGCGAAGAGGACTTGCACTAGGTGTGGGCACAGCTGTCCACCTGACCTTAGAGACCCAATCACGATCCCATACCCCATAGAAAATATACCTAGATGTTCCCCGTAGACCAACCACAATCTAGCATACGTTTCCTTATTTTGTCACATAGTATGACATCATGTATGACAAGTTTTTGCTATGTAAATGTAATTTTTTATGAAATGTGTTGAGCGAACTCTTGAGAGAGATCTGAGCAAACATCTATGGACGTCCATTGTACTCCCTGTTTGAACAATTGCAATTAAAACAGTTGTGTTTTTCCAACTTCCTGAGTCAGTCTTAATATTGGTGTAAGAATATAATCTGCATCCCATAGAGCATTACCTCACTTATCAAAATTGATAAACACGCTTGAAGGTCAATTAAAAAAAAAAGAAAGAGTATTTCCTCTAATTAGTCACTTGGTGTGTCCCGGCTTCAAGAGACACCAAAAGCCTTCTTTGGTCTTGCCAGACGGGCCTGAACTGGTCTGGTGACAAAACACAAACACTCTAAAGCTCTCAACCTCGGTATCTCTATGGAAATAACTCAATGGGTGTACCTACAGTATAGTCATTAGAACTCCAACTCAAGAGGCACCTTATTGTCAAGGAAAATCCTGCACGAGGGGACACCTCATCAATTGTTCAACCGTTCCGTTTATTCAATTTATTCAATAGATCATATAAACCACATCATAAAAGAATCAGAAGGGGACCTCTGCTTTATAAAGTGACCAGTGCATCCCACCACAATTGTGCAAAGTGCAGCAATTGACATACACAAACAAAACAGAAAACATCTCACAGTCCACAATTGCACATTTAATTATTGCACAATTTCTCGTCAAAGTCCTAATCTGAAATGTATGTAAAGGCAGAGGTCTCTTCGGCCTGGTTTTGATACATAGGTGTGTAACTCCAGAACCACAACAGTGTGCATGTTTATATCGATACCCAACAGGTTTTGTTCCTTCTCTAAATTTAACACACTTCTAGAAACTTATTCAGGGGAAAAGTACATACAAACAGCCTATATGGCCCATCACCTATGGACAATTTAAGGTTAATCAAATCACAAATGCTTGTGGACACTGCGTATTACTTCACAGATACTACACGTGTGGAGTAAATGTGTGTCGACTATGCGTCGGCATCCGTATATGCCATCCAATAATCTTGATTGTATAAAGCAACACCACCTATACCATAGAGAATACAACAGCATATTATTGACTGCTGTTCTACTGTCTAACCTTAATTACTTTTTGTTAGTGAAGGTAGACTTAAGAAATGCTTAACACTTTTTACTCTGTGGTTATGCACCAATGCTGCTGAAGATTACAATACTTCTGCGCAAGATCCTACAAACACACACAAGACCATACATTACTGCCGCGCCCCAAGGGCTCATTGCATATAAATAAAACCAATCTGGTCACATATGCACGGATTGTAGTGCATACACGTACTCTTCAGCAACATGAAGGCTTGAGCACCTAATGTGCTATAGTTTCAGTCTCTCTCAATGGTGGTATCGACATCTCTGCTACGTTTCATCACACACAGGATGACAGGATGAATATTAATATCTGAAAGAATATAGAGCACCAAATTGGTCAAAGGAGGAGCTCCCATCGGGCTGCAGGTTTAAAAAAGGTACACATTGTGGCGACTGGATAAAATAGAGGATAGTGCTTGCTGTCATCAATTCACCAGGCCTCACATATGTTGCGTCCTTGTTTTAATCTCCGGTCCAGGCCCGCCGCAAAGAAAATGCACACTGCGGGAATCTAAAAAATAAAAAAACACATAGTACCAACCTTCAGTGTTAAGCACGCCTTACTCGGTTACACGTGCTTTTACATAACCCTCCTTTTGTTGCGACAGTGGAAACAACCGAACACGCGTGCTTACTTGATAAACGCTCTGCGTCACGTTCAGGCTGTTAAGTCCGGTCTGGCGTCTCGCTCCTCGCTTACTGCCCGTAGCAAGTAAAACAGGAATGCACAATTGCTCGCATATCACGTGGGCTTACGTATCTGCGACCTACACCTCTGTAGCACCCACTTTGTGGCGGTGGACAATGTTGTAAAACATGCACGGGTAACCAAATTAATGTAAGCTGCTGATGGCATTGCATCCTATATCTACACTATGCTCGGCGGCACCACATTTTACCTCGCAACCAATTGCCAGTTTTTGCATTTGGTGATTTCTCAATCACGGCCACTATACTATAAGATGTCATGTTACATTGCACGTGCGCAGTGGCGGACTGGCCCATAGGGAACTCTGGAGATTTCCCAGCAGGCCTCTGCACCCCAGGCCACTTTTCATAGGGAACTCTGGAGATTTCACAGCAGGCCTCTGCACCCCGGGCCACTTTTCATAGGGAACGCTGGAGATTTCCCAGCAGGCCTCTGCACCCCGGGCCACTTTTGTGTGGTAATCTATTTTATTTCCAAATGTTCTCATAGGAAAAAGGTTGGGCTTGCTGAAAATGTGTAATATGGGGCCACTTCCAAAATTATTTCCAGGGCTTCCTTCCGTTCCCAGTCCACCCCTGCACACGTGCCCTATAGTCTGTACAAGTCTGGAATGGAAATCACCTATTATAATCTGGCACACAAAACATATCACTGCGTTCTCCAAATTACAGCGCTATACCTTGCTCTCAACACCACAACCGCAGTCATCACCTCGATCTCTCAGAGTAGACTTCTCATATCTATTCAATATAAGCACGAGAATGGGCCACAGAGTCATGTGCACATCTCTCATCTATGTCAGTTGCGCTTCCAGTGATATTGTGGGAAGGCATAGCTGCAATTAAATAAACCAATCGATTTCTTCCTTTAGGCCCAACTCATAGCTCTTTGTCGGGAAAATAAGCCGTTGTTCCTGTACAGATAACGTTTGCTCATCATCCTCTTTATTTGTGGATATCATCCTCATTAGGACACCGTTGATGTTATCTGTTAGCAGGCCCTGCCTATTATACATTTCCTTCCCTGTGCTTACCGGTGTGCAGGCAAGAGGTGGGCTGTGTGATGTTAAGTGAAAGGAAATAGCCTGATTTCTAAAAAACATCTACATGAAAACAGGGCTCCAGCTCACATTTGCAGTAAGCCGTGACAGGATCTGACTAGGGGATTCCCCATTGTCATACTGCTAGCGGAAGTGACATGTAGCAGGTGATCTCACAGGAAGTGATATCACAAAAGAAAAAAACAACAGCAACATGGATAAGTAACAAATAGTCCTAAAAAGGACAAGAGACTATTTGAGTGGTTAGCATATATTGGGTGCTGCATCGACATATAGGTAATGGGGGTAGTCATGATATAGCAGAGGGCACAGCCAGTAGAGCCCTCGGAGGACAGTAACACTATTTTTTTTTATACCAATACTGCCTAAAATGCCCAGTTACTGCGAGCTTATATCTTTTCAATTTTAACAGGCCAGCTATAGGCATAATATGCTAAATACCAACTCAAATGCCAGGCACTGCTATAGTATGCTAAGTGCAGTCTCAAATACCACAGGAGTGCCATCTTTTGACAGGGTAAGCCTCATGTGCCATGTATGATCACATTTAAGCAATTCCTAAAGTAGTCCATGTGTAGTCACCCCCTGCATAGGGTATCCTAGGAAACCCAAGTTGCACTTTGCCATGATTGGCTGAGGTGGTTGTCCGGGCTGGACAACCCTTCTGCTGCGTGACTGACAGCCAGGCTGTGTGAATGGGGGATTTTCGCATAAAAGGCAGGCCTCTTGGGCTACAAGTGAGTTGCCACTGGAACTACAAGGAACCGAAGAGAAGCGGAGAAGAAGTCGGCCGCTGCAACTACCCCATCCCGGTGCAGCCCTGCTGCAGTCCTGAGTCATCTATCCTTCGACGACCAGAGAAGATCCAGTCCGGAGTCCTCTTCCCTTGAGCCTGGTGGGGATACCCAGCTCATCTTCCACAGCCAGAGGATCCTCTTCTTGGTCAAAAATCACTGCACACTGCTGTAGTGGTCCGGATAGCCATCTGAAGAGGCTATCCTGTTTTTAAGGAGCGCACCATTCATTCACCATCGCAGCTGCCGGCTTCATCCCTGTGTGGTGCAGACCCCTCCAGACGTCCTCCTTCGTACCAAAGCTCCAGGAACAGTGGGTCTGCAGGAAACTACCAGGAACAACTGCCGTGGCACCAGCTTCTTCATTGAATAAGGTACTGTGTTCTGCTTGAGGAATTAGGGTGAATCCGTTTTCTTTGCCTCCAAGGCTTGCCCTCGTCTTTCCTCCTTCTTATAACTTTTGCTTCCTCTGTTGACAATATCTAAGTACTCCTGGCTATGTTGAATCGTGAACAGTCTACCTGTGTGATCCTCGACAACAGGAACCTGGTTCCACTTGACACTGGCTCTGGACTATTGACTCTTGAATTTCTGTCAACGAGTGTTCTCTGATTATGTCTGCCTTGACAAATGTATTGCCTATGATTTTTGCCCCCAACTCTCTCTGGTTAACTCAGGTACTAAGTGTGTTTTTGCCCCGGTAACATTTCTTGCCGCGGATACACGTTTCTTTAGTAAGACCGAACTGTCATTACTGTCAAAAAGTGACCGCAAGTGTATTCCTGGTAACGTCTTTTGTTTCACAACACCGGTCCGTTAAAACATAGGGTACTTACCTTGAGTTGGAGTGTACCAAAGTGAATTGGTTGGTTGTAGTGTATTTTACGTGTGATTTTGAATTAATAGAAGTGTTGTGTTTATAACAAACGGTTGAAAAATAAATGTACTTATATTTTTTACCTGAAACCTTGAGTCAGTGTTTGCTTGAGTCACAGTAATTGCGGTCCCTTTGTGTAATCTCTGCTACTGCTCATATACTCTTGAGATAAACCTGGCTGCTCCGCTACTGCTACCACTTTAACATAGTAGTACATGCTAGTACCAAAGGTAAGACTTGTATTGCCACCTGTAGTCTTAATTGTGTGTAGTGGTCCCTAATGGCACTGCACAGGATTCTGCCTAACACCCGGGCCCCAAACATGTGATGTCACAACAGTGTCGCACCGCCAGTGTAACAGATCACAACACGTGCACAAGGCATAGTATGTGGAACTGACTTGAGGATGGAATTATGGGATCACATAACAAAAGACTTAAGGTGTCACAGACGTGCCCATTCTGTGCAGGTGGATGCGACGCATGGCCTTACAAATGGCAATATCACAGCGCCCTTCCACTGAACATCAGAAATGAGCGCTCCTACCGGACTAATGAAACATGGTTGTTGAAACACTTGTGTATAGGCGCGTTATAAATAAATGCCATATCATATCATCTAATATGACTAGTGTCTAGTCGTATCTCGGTTTCCTACCTCCTCGCGTCTGCTATACAAACGCAGATATACCTTTGGGTCTGGGCATTACACAAATCCAATGAATAAATAAAACAAATATGTCCAAGTCATGTCTGCATAGACTTCGCTGCCACTATACCCATTCTCCTTTCACAACTCCGGGAAAGAAAGAAAGAAAGAAAGAAAGAAAGAAAGAAAGAAAGAAAGAAAGAAAGAAAGAAAGAAAGAAAGAAAGAAAGAAAGAAAGAAAGAAAGAAAGAAAGAAAGAAAGAAAGAAAGAAAGAAAGAAAGAAAGAAAGAAAGAAAGAAAGAAAGAAAGAAAGAAAGAAAGAAAGAAAGAAAGAAAGAAAGAAAGAAAGAAAGAAAGAAAGAAAGAAAGAAAGAAAGAAAGAAAGAAAGAAAGAAAGAAAGAAAGAAAGAAAGAAAGAAAGAAAGAAAGAAAGAAAGAAAGAAAGAAAGAAAGAAAGAAAGAAAGAAAGAAAGAAAGAAAGAAAGAAAGAAAGAACATTTTTTAATGCAAGCTCCTGGGCTGTGGCCAGCGCCATGTTCCCCTTTCCTTCTGGAGTGGCTGGCTTTCTTATTCAAACCTCTTTAAAAAAATTCAAAAAAATAAATAAAAATATAGGGGTTACACAAGTCTAACACTTTCACCAGTGACCCCCCATAAGAAACAATAGGAATACCAAATAATATGTCTTTCTGGAATTCTATACAATAACTGCTAGACTCATTAAAGGTTTATTTCAGGCACACTTCAGGGTGAGAGTCACTGATTTAGTCTGTTCTTAACCACCTCAACTCAGCCTTTCATCCTTCTGAAGTCGATAAATGAGTACCAACACAGGTTGGGTGATACTGTATGTATATTCTTTCTATATAAAGCGCTTATGCGTAAATGCTATACAATAACACATCATTATCATTTGGCCATGGACATCTGCTGGCATTCACAGTAATTGGGTAATATGAGCCCATACACACACTGATCTTAACGATACATAAGGCGATCCATTCTTGTGTGAAATGTAGATCACATAATAGTGATATCGTAACCATGCCTTTAGTAGTGTACTCAGGAACAATGTAATGTGATGCCACTTCCTGTTTTGTCAAGGGTTGAAAGGTAATGTTCCATTGCTTCCCGCGAGATCACTTTGGGGTGGGGTCAAATGACATCACTTCCTGTGATGGCATCAGAGGTCAAGGGTCATGTGATGTCACTACCCCTGGCATTTCGGTGAAATGACGTCCCTGTCCAGCTCCACCACAAACATTCCGAATGGGTGTGGGCTGAGACACTGCTTTAAAAAATACAAAAACATTTTTTTTTTTAAAAAAACCCTTATAGGTGGTATTTCTGTTGAGATTTAAAGGTAACAGCACCAACTCCTAAAAACTTTGCACTTAGAAACTGCAAGGGTGCGAGCACTGGAGCAGTGCAGCATGTATTCCTTAGGCAGCAGCTTACTGGGACGTGCATGCAATATCATTTGCGGTTGGCATCTAGCACGGTAATGCCCAGGCGGCATCGCAGTTTAGTCTTTATATTAAGCATGTTGGTACCAAAACATGGACAAGTGGGGGTTCAACTAGCACTAAAGAGACAATTTAAGGTTGTTATAGTATTGCCAGCAGTGTGCGTAGACACTGATACTTTGACAGACAAAGCCTACTTCGGATTCTATGTCAAGACTGGAGGCAAGCATTATGCTTCAACTTCTTTTATTCACACTTCAGTAGTTTCAACAACAAAAGTAAGAAAAACTGAAAAAGTGTGTCCCTTCCACCTTTTTTTCTTTTTCTTCTAAAACTTTAAGCTATAAGTCCCACTGTCTCTGTAGTTCTCCTATAGACAGTCAGGCTTATGACCCACTTACTGTTCCTGCACTCCTCCTCTTTTCCTGCTCTTCAAGCAGATAAGTACCCTTTCACCCTATGCCAGAGAAAATAGTGTGTTTAAGCAATATGTGTTCTCATAAGGAATACATGATTGCAGTGAATTGGGGACAGTAGTAACTGTGTATATTGAATTGTTTCAGGGAGCGACTAATGATTAAGAAACAGACATGTACATGTAACATGCTCTCTTCACAGCGACCGTACGAAGCAACCGAAGTAAGAGTAAGGCAGCGCGTTTGCACCGTAGCACGGTTTATGAAGTACAGCAGCGTGTATTTCAGGTTCCGCTTGAGCGAGTGAGGGAGTAAACATAGGCGAGAGGGAAGCGAGCCCGGTGTCGCATGCCCGTGGGCTCGTCCTCCCCCTCTGCCAGCAAGAGCTCCATAGCCCCCACCCTCGCGGAGTTAGATCCAGTGTGATACGGCACCCTCTCCGACAGAGGCAGAGCCTAGGAGCCGCATTGCACGCAGTGTCCGACGCTTACAGAGCACGGCTGAATTCAGAGCGCAGGGCCTGGCGGTGATCACTGTTCCCCAAAAAGGAATATAATTTGAGAAAACATTACACACTGCAAGCTGGAGTGCCCGACAGCCTCCAGCTGACACAACAAGCCTCCAGCTGTACCGACGCATCTGTGGAATCCCCACAGTAGCATGTAAAACACAGGGATAGAGCCAACAGCTCACACGTCACCACAGCTCTTACGAGCTAAGGACAGTCCTCTCAAGCACACCGGCTATATGTAAAAAATATAGTGGTACTAGCCACAGACAAAAAAAAAAATCCAAAATAAGGTGTAAGAAAGAAGGGCTAGTACAACATAGTACTTGACACAGATCATTCTCCTTTACCCTAACATCAGTGCCAACGCATCAGAGGGCATGCACAGGACACTGTAAAAGGTACCAGGCACACAGCACTTCAGCGACATGTCGGAATTCGAATGGAGCGAGGAGGAGCAGTCTCTAGACATCACCTCCAGCTTTAGAGAAGTACTGGGGAGCTCGTTGGTAGACACCATGACGCAAGGGATGAAACCCTTACAGCAGAGGCTGGAGACTCTAGAGTCCATATTGAATCAGCCTCGAGAGAGCACCGTAGAGAAAGACAGCACACCACGGATCCCACAGCAAGAGGCTTGAATGGGAGTAATCAGAGCTGCAAGAGGAAAGCCTCTAATGACCCCTCTGGGTCGACCATACAGGGTACCTGACAAAGCCCCAGAGGCTGCTGACGCGGTTGCAAAGCTCAGACACGTTCATGCAATGGTCGACAGTGCCAAGCCTCACGACTCCCTTCCCAGTGGAAAAAAAATGTGGGCGGAGTCGGCCCAGTCTCAGAAGTGCCATTAGAAGACGAGCGATCTTCTCAAGAAGGGGAAGAAAAGGAGGAAGAAGAATGGGAAAAACCAAGCGGAGGCAAGAAAGCCTGCAAGGAAAAATACCTGGACGAAGAGCCACAGGGAGTGTCAGACATGTTCGAACCGGACCGTATTAGGAACCGAAGATCCTCGGATTGGCAGCCTTTCTCCAGCGTAACAAAACACATGGTGCTGGACAAGGAGCTTGAGGGCGGAATGCCCCCGACCGGACCTACCAGGCAAAGTTGCAGAAACACCGGAACTAGACCCGAAGATGCTGGCATTCGTCTCGAAGACCAGCAAAGATCCGCACAAGGGGAGAGATAGATCCTGGTGAAGCTGCGGATATGTCAGGACCGCGGCCCAAGATAATGGACCTGGGCGAGAAGGCCAGAGACACACCGGGGAGGAAATTGATCCCGAAGCCCTCGCAAGTTGGACGCAGAGAGCAGTATGCCTGCTGGGCAACAGCAACTGTGCCATCGCCTCAGAGAAGAGGAGAGGCCTCCTG
Source organism: Ambystoma mexicanum (assembly GCF_040938575.1). NCBI lineage: Eukaryota > Metazoa > Chordata > Amphibia > Caudata > Ambystomatidae > Ambystoma > Ambystoma mexicanum. Next base: position 713,385,727 of record NC_090924.1, on the reverse strand, counting down.
CTCAAAATAGACACCAATTTGAGCGACCTAGCTTCCTACGAAGCCGGGGAGGCAGCCCAAAGCCTCCTCTTGGGGCAGACCTTCAGTAAAGAGATGGGCAGGTTCGTGGGGACTTATACCTCTCGCAAAAAGGCCCAAGCATCAATACTCAAGATCTTCCCGGGAAGAGTTTTTGCCCAGACGAGCCGTTATCGGGGTCGAGCAGCCGGTCGCCTTCACAGAGGGAGAAGGCCCCAGAATACCAGAGCCCAGTAGTGGGAGTCCAAGCAACAGGACACGTTCTTCCCAACAAGAGGACGATTCATGAGGGGATGCAGAGGCAGAGGAGCAGGCCGAGGCCAGAGCTTCACCCAAGGTGAGAGAAGTAAATTATCCACCAGTACGGGGTTCAGGGGGGGGGAACACAGCTTTTTTGGGAATTTATTTGAGCATTCCAGCAATGTGTGGGTTTTGCAAACTATCTGAGGATAGAGTTTGTACAGGACCAGTCCAAGAGAGCTGGCCCCCAGGGCAAGCAGAGCGAGAAAGCCTACAACACGAGATCCAACAACTAGAGTTGAAGGGAGCCATAGAGCAGTACAGGTCAACCCCGAAATTTTGAGTTCAATGTTTCTGGTCCACAGAAAAGAGAAAGTGCGACCAGTGATAAACTTGAAGGAATTATACAGCTGGTCATATACCATCACTTCAAGATGGAGGGCATGCACTAGCTGAGAGACACCTTGAGAGAAAGGGACTGGCTAACAAGAATAGACTTGAAGGATGCTTACCTTACAGTGCTGATGCAGGCGGAGTTCAGGTCCTTCCTAGCATTCTGTTGGAAGGCCAGTTGTGGTATTTCAGTACAATGTCCTTCGGGGTACCCTCAGCACCCTGGGCTTTTACCAAGCTGATGAAGCCAGTAGCAGCAGCGATCCGGGTGAAAGGGATCCAGATGATCATATACTTGGACGACCTACTGCTCCTGGTGGATGATCGCCAAGTACTAGTGTACCAGACCGCATGGGTCCAGGGGCTTCTGGCATCGCTAGGATTCCTAGTAAACAGGGAAATGTCAGAGACCGTACCAGCACAAAGGTTAGACTTCGGGGTTCGTCTTGGACACCAAGAAAGCAATCTTCGAGTTTCCCGCCAGGAAGATCAAAGATATCAAGAAGGAAATTAGAGAATGCCTGAGAATGCAGGAAATATCGATCAGGGAACTAGCAAGGATTCAAGCTATATTCCCAGGGCCACTACAATATAAGGCCCTTTCAGGGTTTGATATATCAGAGAGTTCCCATGGACCAAGAGTTCCCCTGGACCTAGATTCTATTGCCAAACTAGAGTGGTGGTTGAGGAATATGGACACCCGGAATGGGCATGCCATATTTGGAGACAGACCGGAACCTAGTAATAGAATGATATGCAAGCCGAGAGGTCTGTGGAACGAGATGCAGATCTCTACAGATCGGAGGGAAGTGAAGTGAGGAAGAGCTCCGTCTTCACGTAAATTGCTTAGAGCTGCTCCAAGGGAACCCTCTGATATCTCCAACCCTCTTTCACCATCAAGGCATTTACCAGAGTGATAATGACCTCATGTGTCCTCCTCAAAATGGACAACATATCAGCAGTCAGCTACATAAACCACCTAGGGGGGACAAGATCCAAATTACTGGCGAAACTGGCGAAAGACTACTGGCATGTTAGCCTGCAGTCAGGAGTGTCAGTGACTGAGGTGTACCTGCTGGGAGAGCTCAACCTGAGAGCCGACTGGAACTCGAGATACGTGACAGACTCCAGCGACTGGAATCTAGACCCAGAGATTTTCCGACAGCTGAACCCGCGATGGGCACCGGTACACTCCGACTTGTTTGCGTCTCGGCTCAATGCACAGATGACCAGCTTCTTCAGTTGGAGGCTGGACCAATCTGCCCAAGGCCAGACGCCTTCCTCCATTCCTGAGAGGGGAAGATTCATTATGAGTTTCCTCGCTTCGTGATGCTGAGCAGAGTGCTTGCGAAGTGTCGCTGATAGAAAGCGGAGCCGATTCCGATAGCACTGATTTGGAAATCTCAAGTATGGTTTCTGAGATTGATGAGATGACAGTGGGCATCCCACGGGTGCTCCCGGGAGGGGAGCTCCTGCTCACAGACTGAGCTAGGTTGTTTCACCCTCTGAGAGTGAGGGGGACTCTAGTTGATAGCGTGCAGAATATCAGGAGACCCTGGGAGTTGCCAGGCATTTCGGCACGGGCTGCTGAACTAATCACGGAGTCATGGGCTCTATCCACTAGGAGCAGCTATGACACAGCTTGGGCCAAGCTGATGCAGAGGAAGACATTTTCATCCCATTTCAGCGGCTATGGTAGCAATTCTGAATTCCTTGGTGCGTCTCTTACAAGACGGCATGGCCTTCAGGACGATTGGTGTCTACAGGTCAGCCATTTCAGCAGGTCACTTGCCAGTAGAGGGTGCACCGGCAGGACACCAGCAGTGACCAGACTTAGGAGCCCAATACAAAGCACCTCTGGAACTGAGGTATGGACAGCTGTGGGACGTCACAGTAGTGCTGCGGCTGTTAGAGAGCTGGCCGTCAGACAGATACTCATCACTGAAACAGTTATCGGGCAAGCTAGCAATGCTATTGTGCCTAGTGTCTTGCAAACGAGTAGCCAGGGCTGGACTGCCCCACCGGGACATCCCCCGGTAGGCCTCTGGCCTGTAGGGCCTCTTTTTTTGAGCGGAAGGATACACACCCATTAACATAAACACATCGCGTGATTTCGCCTCGGCTCCGCCTGGGTGGTTTGCCTTGAATTGGCTGCCACCACTGACCGAGGCAGGTAGCGGATTTTTTTTTTTCTTCCCAGCAGCTAGGCTGGGCCCGCGCCTGCGCAGGGCCTCCTGGGCTGGGCCGCGGATTGGGACCGCACGTGCCCTGCTGCAGCCCAGGCTACGCACACTGTGCACACATTAGCAGGCAGTGAGGCAGGCAGCTGCCCTGGTCTGCATGAGGCCTGCGCCTGCCAAGCCATTAGATCGATCGATGGATTTTCAGGTAAGAAGCAAGACATTGCACGTTGCGATGATATCACTATCATTGAAGGAACTGTATCGTCTCGTGTGATCTTACTTTTGCTCGAGGATCTCGTTCCTCGAGTAAATAACTCCCCTGGCCCTGCCTGTCCCTCCGTTAAGTTCCCCGAGTCAGTCACTGTAGACTCACTCTCTGAAAGGGGACTGGCTACCCCATTACAGGATAGATTCGAAATCCGTCCAGCAGTGTGAAATGTGACCAGTTGAAGGTCCAGAGCACCCTGCAGCGTCCGTGTCTTACTGGGAGAGCATTCAGGAAGCAGGCAATAGGATGAAGCGCTTTTAGCCTTCATCCAGTGAAGGTTCACCCTTTCTGGGTCAAATCAGGGTCGGAATTCGAATTCTGAAATATTATAAGCACCCTGTACCATCTTCCTTAGGCTGGGCATCGGACCAAGCTCTTCTGCCTTTTAGGACTCTTGCTTGAAAGTGATCTGGAATATGGAGCCTAGAGACCATTACTGGATTATCCACATCACCTAAATTGTGTGATCCTGAGCACATACATGTATGCCCGGGGCCTCACTCCACTTATTTTACAAAATTGTCAGCATGTGAAATGCTGACCAGAATAAGAAGGAAGCGCTTTATTAAAGGTGAAAGCCACTTGACCATTCTGTTAGTCTTTTACTTGTGGACTCACTTATACAGAGCAGGTTTTGTAATCAGAATGTTGGGGATACCGACTTTACAAGGGCAAGAGTTGAAAACGGACAACAAGGTTGTTAACACAAACTGCTGAACATTAAGTTACTAAGTGGCACCCCCTCCCTTATTAGTTTGTGGCCCCTTGGAGACGCTGTATAAACAGCCCACCCGTTTCATCCACTGAGGTCACTGTCCTTGTCCCCACCCCGGTTTTAGGCAGTGACCTCTGAAGAGAGCGAACGATTTGAACAATGAATGCGCCTGACGGATGTTCACTCATTCCATGTGTGAAACTCACCTTAGAAAGTGCATAAGCTTGTGAATAATAATAATATTAACTCATGTTATGCAGGACATATCTAAACAGATGGCTTAATCTGCACAGGATACGGTCTCTCTGGGGGTTCAGTTGCTCGGGCGCCCTCTTTGCAATTACGTCTTGAAGAGGTGTTGCTCTCCGTCTCTTTTAAATGCAGTATTACCTCCCTGCCTCATCATGACTAGCGCCTGGTGGCATTGATTAAATCACAGGGCGCTGCTTTTACTGTCAGTAGCAGAGCCGGCTATTTGGCGCCTCATACCTGTTCCAGTTGCAAACAGCTCTGTGAGTGACATCTATCTGAGAGCCATTTGGGCCAGACAGGCTCTGAGACTACTGGCATTAGATGTGTGGAGAGCAGGGGAACATACACCATACCATGTACAGTACATTCTAGAGCTTTTCAAATGAAGTGACGGTCTCCAAAGCAAGACTTGAGTTACCCGAAGGGCCGAAGCTTTGCAAAGAATTTAAAATTAAACTAAGGGACTGGGACAAGAGAAATAATTACACACGTTTACTGGGGCTTAGATCTCACCATCACGTTCCATACATGCTGTATACTACGGATGTGCCAGCCACAGCATTACTGATGTCTGCCCCTCAGTAAATCCCTGCAGATTTATACTGTTTTTTTCCATTACGTTGTCTGCCTGTTTTGGCAAATTCTGGCCCTGCTCTAAAAGTGATGCAGTGTGAAAGGTTCTGCGGTGCCTTTAACATCCCAACTGTTTGGAAGCCGCAAGACATATTCTCACTGAGTGTCCTGGCATGGCATTGCACTAAACCAGGCTGAATACATGATCCACGTCTTGGCATCAATGGATGAAAGCATCTTCTGGCCCCCCACTGCTTGAGCACAAGTTCTGACAGCCTACATTTGGTCTCCTTTCAAGTGAAGGGTGGGTGGCATTAGGGAAGGAATGAATTTCAATGCGAGCACGGTTAGAGCGAGGCAGGCTACCGGGCCCTGCATTGCCTTGGGAGAGCAGCTGCAATTCTGCTTTGCTTTGCTCCGTCCGCTGTGTTTGAGATGTACGGCATGTTCCTGAGTCGTTGTGTGTTCTGGTTATATTCTAGCCTATGTCCATCCACTGTCATTCTAGCATTCTATTAAATGCTTTCGGACGTGGTATGTTTGGGGGGCTCTGAATATCCAGCGTTTGCAATTGGAAATTATAAATTGGCGCTGTTATTATCAAAGTTGTAGTGTGGATATAACCTAGCTTCATTTATTGACTTATTTTATTTCTTTGATTTGTGTAACACGCCAAGTGAGTTTACTAGATGAAATAGGTTGACTGTTTCTTATGAACTGTTGAGTGTATGCGAGTTAGAGCTAAGGTGCAAAAGAGAGCTTTACCTGCAATGGTGAAAAAGACCCAAGGTTCAAAAGTCAACAGGGTGAGATAAAAATAGGGTGCATAGGAAGGTAATAAGATCGTTGTCTCCGTCTTCCCTCTGTCCCCCCCCCTCCCTTTGCCTCATCGTGCCTTGAAACACGTGTTGTATATATCCGCCTTATAAATGCTTTATCATCATATGATATCATGGGCTCTGTGCAAGGTGGTAAGAGAGACAGGGAGGATGGGGGGTGTCACAACAAGGGTGCTGCAAGCAAAGGGCGCATGAATGTGCATTGTTGGGAGGATGAAAATAAATTCAGGGTGCGTGGCACAATGTCTACAAGGGTGAGGGAGAGGTAAGTAGGGTGCAGGAGGGGAAGGGAGTGTGAGGTGAGAACGATTGGTGTAGAGTGTCTGGTGAAGAGAGCGAGGTACACGTAAAGAAGACCGGGTACAGATAGTGGGCTAGAGGCAGAGGGAGTGTGTTAAAGAGAGCGCAGTAGAGAGAGAGGAGAGCATGGTAGACGGAGCGTGAAGTAGAGAGGTGGGTATATATTATTGAGAGGGAGATCGAGTGTGATAGGGAGAGAGAATAAAATAGCAATTTGTTATTATTTGTGTAATCCTTCCTCGTTCTTTTGATCACAGGGTCACTCACCCCTTTACTGAAAGGTCTCTGTCTGCTGAGGTAGCTGCTAAGGGGCCCTTTTTGTGGAGTTTGCCACTGTGTGTGCTATGGGGAGGGGTGCAATGAGGCACACTCTGCTGTGAGCCACTGTAAAGTGCCTGGTATGTGTGGAGGTGTCATGCGTGTGCTTAGAGGCCCTGCATGTGTGCTGATCAGCTCTCTTACGGGCAGAAGAGGCCTTCGTTGTGCTCTGTAGCCTGATTATGCACAGTATATGAGATGGGACACTGCTTGTGCTAAGGGTACTAATGTGTGCCAAGAGGTCCCTTTGTGTGTGCCGAGACCCTTTTTGTGCTGAGGGGCACCTTTATGTGTTGGCAGACCTTTGCATGTTGTGAGGGGAGTCTGTGCATGCAGAGTGGCTAATGTATGTCATGGGAGCCCAATGTGTGTTTTGGGGCCCTTCTATGCATGGTTGCCCATTTGGTTCTATGTGATGAGTGCAAAAAGATCCATTGTGCTTAAATGTTTGTGCAACGGGAGTTGGAAAAAAGACCTCCCTCCTTTCCCTGTTCCCCGACCCACCTAAGCCCCTTGCTAACTCTCTGGGGGACACAATCAGTGCCCACCAATATTTCCCAGGCATCCCCGCTTTCATTATCCGGGGACACTATGCGGAACTCCCATGACTCATCACCCTCTCCTTCCCTGACCCCCCCCCCACTACTCAGACCATTCGCCGCCTACCTGCCTATTCCCTCCCATGTCCCCACTTACCACTGCTCCCCCAACCCTGTCCTGTCCCCTTTCGCTTCCTGGTATTGTTGTGCATTTGATATGTTTCTTACGTTTATTGAGACTGATATTGCACTCTTGGTGTGTCCAACTTTGCGAGATCATGAACTTATTAAAAACTTGATTTTTTAAAATCCATATATGATTAAAACATGGTTTAAATGCACTAATTTGGACTCATTTGATTCAACATCTTCTTGGAGGATACTCCCCTCATGGGAGGGTTGGACTCACGTGCTATGCTCGCTCCTTTGGCGTAATATGGGGCCACTTTGAAAAAGAATTCCAGGGCCACTTTTGGTTCCCAGTACAGCCCTGCGAGTAGCAGATGTTAAAGCCCTGGAGATACAAAGGAAGTAGTTTGGGCCCGAAGGGGTGACCTTTTTCAATAGTTAGGAGGACAAAGCCAGGGTTCACCTTGGTACATTGCCCATATTTCCCAAACAACGCCAAATGGTGCGTTGCAAGATGTATTAAAGAATTATGACAGTACAACGGCAGAGTGTAGGGCTCCAGGCACTACTCAATTATTAATAGCGTGTAGGAAGCCTTCCCAAGCCGTAGCTACTGCCACCACAGCCAGGTGGGTGCACAAAGTGATGCAACTAGAAGATATCAATCTGAGAGTATACAGCGCGCGTTCAGTGAGAGGAGCCATGGCGTCCAAAGCATTTACAGCAGGGGTGACTCTGCAAGATATCATGCAATCAGCAGACTGGGCTAGCGATTCTTATTTTAAAACCAATTGAGGGGGTGGCAACAGCGGTTTTAGAGAAACTTTTGAACAAGCATAATGCTCGCCTCCAGTCTTGACATAGAAGGAAGATTACCCATGCTTAATGCGCAGGGAGTCTTGATTCTATTAAAGACTAGGAGGCAAGCATTAATTTCCCATCCCCGTATGTACAGTTCAGATGTATGATGTTACATTAATGTGAGTGACAGTACAAGGACTCCACCCTGAAATTGTTGCTTATATGATCCTCAGGGGAAGACCAGAAGAATAGCAGAGTGCAAAGTTCTTTAGGCAGTGAGGCCTAGTTGGAGTGAAGCGCTGCACCGTGGAGTGACCCAGTGGAGTCGGCATCAGTTGAAATGGTTCACCCCATTGGATGGACATAGTTGTTCAAGTTCGGAAAGATGTAGTTCAGGGCATCAAAAGAAGAGGAAGAGTCCAGGAACAGGAAGTGGGTCATAAACTGGGCTACCCATAGGAGAACTACAGAGACAGTGGGACTTGTAGTTTAAAGTAGAAGAAAAAGATAAAAGGTGGAAGAGGAAACACTTTCAGTTTTTCCTACTTTTGTTGTTGAAACTGCTGAAGAGTGAATAAAAGAAGTTGAAGCATAATGCTCGCCTCCTAGTCTTTAATAGAATCAAGACTCCCTGCGCAATTAGCAGGGGTAATCTTCATTATTCCGGATGCAGTGAAAATAAAGACAGACAAGACCGCACAGACTATCCTTGTATCCGTTCATAGCAGGGTTCAAAACATGTACTTGCCACTAGCTGAGTATGAAACGGTGTGCTCTGTGTATATATAGAATGTTGATAGCAAGTGACTTTCTGGCTGGCTAATAGCTTGCAACTTGAAAATTAGACTCATGCTGTATACCAATGTATCGCCACGTGGACGGCACATGTGCACTTATGTGGAACCCCTTAACCATGAGAAGAACAGGTTACTTTCTTACCTGGTAACGTTCTTTCGATGGGATGGTCCGACGACGTATTCCATATCTATGACATGTAATCACCACAGCTGTGCTGCTTCGGAAACTTTTTTCCTGGCGTCTGCGTCCTGCGTCGATGACGTCGATGCACCGTCGTCAAGGACCCCCTCCGACGTCCGACGTCATCCGATGTGATAAGTAGGACGCACGACGCCCGTAGCCTCAGTTGTAGTTTTTTCCCCCAGAACGTGTGACATTAGTCAACTGCCAGTCAGACACAAAGCCTTGCGGAACGTAAGCTGCAATCGCAAAAGAAATTCGGCAGCGGGGAAGGCAGGGCGGGAGCGATATGGAATACGTCGTCGGACCATCCCATCGAAAGAACGTTACCAGGTAAGAAAGTAACTTGTTCTTCGAGGGGATTGGGTCCTCCGACGTATTCCATATCTATGACAGACTCCCAAAGCAGTACCAGAGCAAGGAGGAGGGAAATAATTTAGAATCAAAATTTAGAATAGCCAATCAAATAGCAGAGCAAAGGACCGCCTTGCCAAAGGCCAGATCCTGCCCTCGGATGGAATCGAGGGAATAGTGACGTACAAATGTATGTACCGAAGCCCAGGTGGCTGCATCACAGATGTTGCGAATAGGAACACCCCTCTGCAGGGCAGTAGATGCAGCTACACCCCTGGTAGAATGGGCCCGCAAGCCAGCCGGTGGGTCCATACCTGCCAAGCGGTAACACTCCGAGATGGCTAAAATAATCCAGCGAGACAAAGTCTGTTTCGTCACAGCTTGCCCCAAACGCTTTCCAGCGTAACCAATAAAGAGTTGATCGTCCACTCTGACCCGGGACATGCGTGAAACATAAAAGCTTAAAGCTCTCCTAGGATCAAGCCTATGGAGCCTCTCCTCTTCCTTACCAGGATGCGGAGGAGGATAGAATGCCGGAAGAACAACCTTCTGGGCCAAATGAAATTCCGTCACTACCTTCGGAAGAAAAGAAGGACGAACTCTAAGGACAACCCTGTCCTTGTGAAATACAGTGAAGGGTGGCTTAACTGAAAGTGCCTGTAACTCACTCACTCTGCGAGCGGAAGTAACCGCAACTAAAAACACAGTTTTCAGAGTTAACAGCCTCAAAGGGCAAGAATGTAAAGGCTCAAACGGAGCACCCATAAGAAACTTAAGAACAAGGTTTAAATCCCAACCGGGCACCAGGAAAGGTGACGGAGGGCGAACACATTAGTGAGCCCTTTCAGAAACTGTGAAATTAAAGGGATTTTAAAGTAAGAACACTCTTCAGACGAGCGCTTAAAGATGGACAGCGCCGCCAGGTAACCTTTAATGGTACCCACTTGCAAGCCCCTGTGGGCCAAAGAAAGTAAAAAAGGACAGAACCATGGGGATGTCACATGCAAAAGGATCCACATTCTGAACCCTGCACCAGTCGCAAAACTTACGCCAATGCCAACGGTACAGAGACTTTGTTGCTGGCCTTCGGGCCGAAAGCAACACCTCCATCACATCTTCAGGGAGGTCCCAATCCTTATACCTCAACCTTTCAGAAGCCAAGCGTGAAGGTTGAGGGATCTGACCTCTGGATGGAGAACCTGACCCCCCTCCCGTGAGAGCAGATTGTCTCGGTAGGGAAGACGACGTGGAGGGCAGATGGACAAGTCGAGAAGGTCCGGGTACCACGTCCTCCGAGCCCACGCCGGAGCAATGAGGATCATCCGGGAACCAAACTTCCGTAACCTCCGCAGCACTTGCGGGATGACGGGGACTGGAGGAAACGCGTACAGCAGCGGGAATGACCACTCCACCACGAACGCGTCTCCTAAGGCTCCTTTTGGAGGAAATTCCCGCGAGCAAAACCTTTCGCACTTCCGGTTGACACTGGAGGCGAAGAGATCCACTTGAGGGGTCCCCCAAAGGGCGAAGATCTCCAGGAGAATCTCCTGAGCCAACTCCCACTCGTGAGAGATCGCGCTCTGCCTGCTCAGAGCGTCCGCCGTCACGTTTTCGTCTCCGGCCAGATGAACTGCCGAGATCGAAACTTCCTGATAGATGGCCCAGAACTCGAGCTGCATCGCCTCCCTGCACAGAGGAAGTGACCCTGCCCCCCCCTTTTTGTTGAGGTAGTGCATGGCCACTGTGTTGTCCGTCAGGATCAGGACATTCTTTCCTCGCACAGTCGGCAGAAAAGCCTTCAGGGCTAGCCTGACGGCTCAGCTCCAACAGATTGATATTGAGTCTGGACTCCGACGGAGACCAACGACCACTGACTGTCAGCCCGTTGGCATGAGCTCCCCATCCCGTGAGGGATGCATCGGTCACGATCGTCGACTCCGGCCAGGGAAGCCAAAATGGAGCCCCCTTCATCAAGTTGCCTTCGACGGCCCACCACAGAAGGTCCCGGGCAACCGAGGGCGGCACCTGAACCGAGTCCGACATCCTGCCGGAGGACTGCGACCATTGCGCCTTGAGTGCCCACTGCAAAGATCTCATCCGCAGGCGAGCCTCTGGCACCAGAAGAATGCAGGAGGCCATGAGGCCGAGCAACCTCAAGAACTCGAACGCTGGGAGCGTCTGGGCATGCTGAAACTTGTGCACCATCTGCTGAATGTGAAGAGCCCTCACCTGGGGAGGAAAACACTGCCCCAGGGAAGTGTCGAGCACTGCTCCGATGTACTGGAGCCGCTGTGTTGGCCCAAATGGGACTTCTTTAAATTGAGGGAGAAGCCCAGCCTGTGAAGGGAGTGGCAGGTGACGGACAGATGATCCAGGACTTGCTCGGGAGAGCTCCCCCTGATCAACCAATCGTCCAGGTAGGGGTAGACGTGAATCCCCCCTTGCCTGAGATGCGCTGCCACCACCACCATGAGCTTGGTGAAAACCCTCGGGGCGGAGGTCAATCCGAACGGCAGGACCCGAAACTGAAAGTGCGAGTCGCCAACCGCGAAACTCAGGTACTTCTTGTGCTTGGGATGGATCGGCACATGGAAGTAAGCATCCTTGAGGTCGAGAGACACCAACCAGTCCTGAAGCTGAAGGGCCTGGAGGACTTGAGAGAGAGTAACCATCTTGAACTTGTCCTTCCTGAGGAGTTTGTTCAAACCGCCCAAGTCCATGATGGGTCTCAATCCCCCGTCTTTCTTCGAAATCAAAAAATAAGAGGAATGCCATCCCTTGTTCCTCTCCGCTACAGGCACCAGTTCTATGGCGCCTTTCTCCAGCAGGGCTTGAATTTCCTGCGCAAGGAGCGGATCCGGACTCTGCAAAGAGAGGTTCCCCGGTGGATTGTCGTGAGGCCTGTGCCGAAAAGGAAGACAGTAGCTGTGGGTTATGATCTCCAGAACCCACACATCTGAAGTAATGGCTTGCCACTCTACAAGATGCTGCGCCAGCCTTCCCCCAACCGGCGAACCATGGGACATGGCCTCATGACTGAGTGGGAGCGGCTGCGGCGTTACCTGAGGGCAAAGAGGCAACTGCCCGAGCGGCCTTGGCACCACGGGTACCCTGTCGTCCACCTCTGGTACCCCTGCGTAGGCCCCTTTGACTGCCAACTCCTCTCGCTTTACTGAAGGACGAGTAATAGCGAAAGGAACCACCCCTCCACTGCTGTCCCCTAGGACGAAAAGGCGGAGGTTGGCGAACTGCAGCGCCCAACGACTTCGCTGCAGCTTTTGAGGTCTGCAACCTCTCAAGGCTCTTGTTAGCCTTGCTGCCAAAAAGGTGTTCACCGTCAAAAGGCATGTTGAGGAGCTGGGACAGCACATCAGGAGCAAACCCCGACTTCCGCAACCACGCAAACCTGCGTATCACGGTGCTCGCCGCCATGGACCTACTGACGCATTCAGCTAAGTCCAAACCCGACTGAACGGACTCACACATGGCATCCTTACCATCCTGGACCATAGCAAGGAAACCATCCCGTTCGTCCCCTTCGGGAATATGTTCAGCCGCTAACGCAACACAGTTCCACAGAGTGTGCGTGAAACGAGAGAAGGCACAAATGGAGTTGGCCGCCTGAAGCGCCATACCACCAGAAGAAAACACTTTCTTCGCCCAGCCATCAAAACGTTTGTTGTCCCTATCAGGAGGGATGGTAGGGTATGACGCCTGCTTTGCCGGGGCCGTGGCCGCCTGCACCACCAAACTCTCCGGAGTGGGGTGCCTGGTCAAGTAGCAGGGGTCGCTAATGGCTGGACGGTATTTTCGCGACAAGGATCTGCCCACCGCCGGGAGACTCTCCGGAGCAGTCCAAGCCGCCGCCACCCTTCTCTGTAAAGCCATATGGAACGGCAGTACCGGGTCAGTTGGGGGACCAACATCAAGGATGTCCGTCAGATCATCCTGCACAAACTCCCCTGGGGGAGCAGACCATCCCAGGTACTCAGAAACCCTAGCCATAAGGCGCCGGTACGAGGAATCGGCATGAGAGCCAGGCTCAGGCCTACAAAACTCCACCTCCGGAGAGGAGTCCAGTCCACTGGCATCATGCAGTGACTGCCTCAAATCGTCAAACTGACTATGGCCCGAGACAATTTCATCTGGAACCTGACTAGGAACCAGGCCATCAGAATCCTCATCCGCCTCTGAAATATACTCCAGGTGGCGAAAAGAAGGCCCTCGAGAGTGCTTGCTCTTAACCAGAGCCTTCCTAGGGGGTTCGCCCGTGCCACGGGGTACCTCCGACACGAAAGGCGTCGAGCGAATCGGCGCCGAGAGAACCGGCATCGGCGCCGAGAGGATCGGCGTCGAGGAAATCGGCGTCGACGTCAGATGCAGCGCCTCCAGCATCGGCGGCGTCGACACAGCCCTCGAAGCCGGAGCCCCGAGCGTGTCCCTCGACGACCTGAGCGTCGACGGCTTCGACGACTTCCTCGGAGCCGGAGCCTCGAGAAAGCCTGTTGACGCCCTCGACGCCTCAGACGTCGATGTCTTCCTCGAAGACCTCACAGGTGCACACAGTCTCGAACGCGTTGAGGACCGGGACCTGGAACGGGTGCGTTGAGAATGAGTCTCCTTGTCTGAACGGGACCTCTCCCGTGACTCGTGCCGACCACTCTTGCGAGCGGTGTCTCTCGACCTCTCATGGCCGACCCCACTCGGGGGCGCGGACGGCTTAGTACCCTGCGACTCAAGAATCGCCAGCATTTTCTTCCCAAAGGAAGCCCATTCCTCCGGCGTCGCACGGCTGGTGGGGTAAGCGACGTGCCGGGCAGAGTCCTCCGAAGAGGACCTGGAAGACGACCGATGTCGGCGCTTCCGAGAATGCCTCGAAGAGGCTGAGGAGTGGCGAGACCAACTCCTAGAAGGAGACCCACGAGACTTCCGACGATGACGCGGAGAGTCACCCCTCAAATCATCCGTCGAAAGCCCAGCAGACTTCGACTTCCGGGGCTTGGACACCCGACCTACCGACAACTTCTTCTTACGTTCGCGTAAGGCTTTGGACGTGAGCGACTGGCAGTCGATACAGTCATCCGTGTCGTGGGCCTCCCTGAGGCACCAGAGGCAGGCGTCGTGCGAGTCCGTCACCGACATCTTGGACCCACACTCCCCGCACTTCTTGAAGCCCGGACGCGGGGTCGAAGACGAAGTAGAAGACATCTTCACACGAAGGATTTTCACAAAACGAACAGGTTCGAAGAACCGAGAAGAACAGAACTCCAAAGAGTCGAGGCATTTAACCGAGAAACACGAAGCAACACGTTCGCGGAAAAAACAGAACTGAGGCTACGGGCGTCGTGCGTCCTACTTATCACATCGGATGACGTCGGACGTCGGAGGAGGTCCTCGACGACGGCGCATCGACGTCATCGACGCAGGACGCAGACGCCAGGAAAAAAGTTTCCGAAGCAGCACAGCTGTGGTGATTACATGTCATAGATATGGAATACGTCGGAGGACCCAATCCCCTCGAAATTGGAACCCCTTAACCATGAGAAATGTGGCATGAGACCTGTGGATGCAGAACATTTTAACAGAATGTGCCCAATACTACTTCAGTGCATGGAGGCTTCTCGCTATAGAATCGCAAATTTTCTTTTCATTAGCAGCAAGAAAATGTAATTATTTTCTGGATGTGGACTACATGTCCCATAATTGCATAATGTACATCCATTGAGATTGTCCACATAGAGTCTGTCCAATTTTCTTGCAGGTGCACTGAAAGAAAGTTAAGTATTTATATTTAAATGAGTACCTGGGGCAAGGAATGGCAGCGTCTCAGCCAATGAGGAGGCTCGGAACAGGGGCATTACCAGCGGTAATCCCCTCGCTCCGAGCAGCCTCACAGCAGGCCACAATCTTCCCCCACCGGGGAATGTAAGTGGTGTGGTGTCCCACTTCCCCTCCCCACCCCCTCAGAATTCTCTCCCTGCCCACCATCCCCACTTGCCTTGGTTGAAGTCCATTTCGGGAGCGGACACGCTGGGAACACTTCGCATGGGCCTTTAACTATGGGCCCCGGGGCACTACCTGACTCGGTAATGCCCCCATGGCTCTGGCTTATTGCTTAATTATTGTTCTGCTGAAAAGGTTAGACTTTGACATGTCCATTTACTGCCCATACACACGAGTGAATATGTTGCTTTGCTTTTACATGACCAGCCTTCCCCTCACATGAAGTCGTTCACCCTTTTGATTCTGAGGCCCACATCACCCAAGTCTTCTCTCGCTAAATTCTCTGGGGGATTAAGTACCCCGAGAGCATATCAAAATCCAAATTTGGTGGTGTTTGTTTTTAAAATATGAAGTAAAAAGATTTAATAAAAATTGCTGGAGATACATATCCTAGTGTTTTTCCTTTAAATATTCAAATAGGCTATCATTTATTGTTCGAAATCCAGTCCTAAAATGTTTGGGTAAACTTCTGCAAGTCAGACCTGTATACGTGGAGCTACATGAAGCTGCCGGGGTGAGAGTTGAGTGGGTTGGGGAGAAATGTGCATAGTCTGTGGGAATCACCATTTCAGAACTATCCAAAAGGTTACTGCAGTGCTCCTTGCATCGATTAATAGCCCTTTGCTAAACAACGTAGAGCAATTCAGAATTGAAGAGGAGTGCTATCTATATTACCGAAGACTGTGGCAGGCCACTGGGAGATGGAGCCTCCCCGTCCTGGACAGAGGCCATTGTTCCCTTGGAAAAAAATCAGGCATCTACAATGCCCAGGACAGTAATATGGCCACCTCGCTTTCTTCCCCCTCCACAGAGATTGGACAGTCCCGTCGCCCATAAGTGCCTTAAATTCACTTCCAAGGGACTTGAGTAAGGGCGTGGCAAGGAGGGGTGCTCACCCAGTCCACGTAAAACTACACACAACAGAAAATATGGTGATTGCACAAGGGATGGATGCAGTGTCCTCCATTCTAAGACTTCATGCCCCTGGACAATGATGATGGTAGCTCCCTCTGGAAGGGGTCCCTTCCATTCATGAGCCCCCGGCCAAGAAGCGAGACGGATGCCGGCGGCGAGAGCACAGATGCTTCCTGCTCCGATTGCATGCCTATTGGACCCTACTACAGACCTGCTGGCAGTGAGAGACATAAACCATCTGCAGATGAACCTCAAAATCCTAGTAGAGAAACGTATATGCCTGGAAAAGTGGCTTCCTGGTGGACTGGAATAATTTGCTCAATCTAAAGCCAACTAATCATGTGTGCTCATGTGTTCGCAGATGATGTATATTTGGTATATTACAGTCTCAGTTGTTAGGCTGGCTGCAGGAGTCTGGTGGGCATATTGGCTCTGCATGTGGAAGAGTGCTTTTTTAGAGGAGCCTAAAGCCTACACTAGAAGCCCCGCCCCCAACCTGCCTATACGTTGGGAACCAGAGATATTGATAAAGGCGACGCCTGTAATGATGCCAATAACACGAGCAGCCATTGAAGCAAAGTATCCATTGCGAAAGCCATTTTTATGTATCCAAGAAGAGCCGACAGCCTCTTAGGAAAGATCCCTGAAGAGCGGGAGGAGGTTAATGAAAGAGCAGACTGATGATGTCACATGATGCAACGTGACACACTGAGAAGAGATAACAGTGGAGAAAGTAAAGAGAAGATATAGAATCCATTAACCAAGTAAAGAGTCGAGTAATCTGTGAAGTGTAAGATTAAGAAGAGCACGGAAGAAAATGCATAACAGTTTTATAAATTATACAAAGCCAGCAACGCAAGTAGACCAAGTGATCATAGAAGCTAGCAATACGTAGTATATAGACTGCAGGCGGTATCGCCAAGGTAAATGTAAGCATAAAATATCTGGATGTTCCACATCGTGTTTTAGCAAACTAGGATTCCAGGAGCAGGAAGCCTGAAGTGTGTCGCAGTTCACAAACAGTAGTTGAAGAGTAAGAAAGAATCAAGGAGGCTTGTCTGGCCAAGTGTCAAGAAGGCCAGTGCAGCCAGTGCAGCCGAGAAATGGTCGTCTATTCAAAGGATACAATTAATACAAGAGACGAGCCAAGCTCCTGCAAAGGTGCAGCTGAGAGACAATGAGTGCCAAGTTCTATTTGTTTTAATAACATTTATTAGACTTAAGCAGACGCTGCAGAGACCAGAAGATAAGAGCATACACACACTCCTTAATATTCCCAGGAGTGGTGAAGCCTACAAGGCCATGTTCAAAGGCTAATTGAATGACAGAACGTAAGAGTGATGATAGATGTTGGGCTAATTGGGTGGGGAGGTACGGTCCAGAACAAACCCACCAGCACCTGGAGTACCAGCTTCTGTGCTGCTAGCGAGTGGGATATTCCAGAAGGGTACAAGTGTGCCAACCAATTATAGAGGGCCACATATCAAAGAGCCCTATAGTTTGAGATCCAATAGATCGTCGTGTATTTTGTGATGATGACTTGCACTAGAGGAGGGCTTAGTTGCCCACCTGACAGTAGAGACACAATCACAACTTAAACCCCCATATAAAGTATATGTAGATGTTCCCAGTTACCCAACCACAGCACCACATTGGTTTTTACAGTTTGCCACGTAGTATGACGTCAATGATGACAAATCTGTTTATGTAAATCGAAGAGAATTTGCTATGAGACGTCCATCGATGTCCGTTGTACTCCTTGTTTTAGATAACGGTTAATAAAACAGCGTACACCGTGCCAACTTCTTGAGTCGACCTTAGTATTGATGTTTGAGTAATTTCTGCATCCCCATCCTTCCCATAAGAGCGCCGCCTCATCTTAAAGAATCTTCTCAGGTTCAAGTGGTAGAAGGTCAGATGGTTAAATGAAAGGTCTGTTGATTTAGTAGACTCGAGATTCTCAGATAATCCGATACCCTGTGCCCTCTAGCTGGAAGGATGCAAAGTTTCCTGTGGAGAATGCGTGAAATAGTCAAGCTTGCAAGTAAAGAAGAAACAGGTGGGATGGGTCCCTCTTTGACGAAATCCCTCCTGGTTTCTACAGGCGCTGAGCGGACTAAAGGCGACAGTGGCCAGATTGCAGGAGGGGAAACGATACCGAGAGCCTTCAGCTGAAAAATAAATGGCGAGTAGACGAAGACTGGCAAAAGTGTGGGGAAAGGGATTGAAATAATATAAAGTAACAGGAGTTTGGGTTTTAGTGTGTGACGGAGAACGTCAAAAGTATATGATAAAGTGTTAAGGTGAGACGTATAGTGTCTGAAAGCTGGTAGTCCTCATTCAAGGAGCGTAGAAGTCATTTCAAAATCCGAGTGGATAAAATAGGCTACACGCAGATAGATCTGCGAAAGGAATTGACTTACGAGTAGCTTAGGGGCTAGTGAAAAGTGGCATCATGACGTGTATGTAAGAGTCAACTAAGTTTGTCTGTTTGTGGATTTTATGTTTTAAAGAAGTGTTGGAAGAGATGGCAAAGATAAACTTTGTTGAAAAGAGACAAAGGTTATTATCTATTCTAGGTCTTTGTCTGCGCCGACCGTAGAGTAAATTGAAATTATTAAGTAAAGGCTTTGAGCAGCGAGTGTGGAGCACACTCATATTTATTTATTTTAAATGTATTTTTGAATAAATACTGGTAGGTATAGACAGTCGATTGAGACTTGTCAAAATGGGAGAGGACACACCACTGATGTACATGTGCAAGACATTGCCCAAACACATGCCCAAGATCAAAAAGTACAGTGCAGAATCGGTAAGAGACACAGCAGATCAGATGTTCATGCCGTGGCCACAAGGGGGATCACTGTCGAAAGTAGTTTTGCAACACATGACCACATTCCTGCATGCAGCATTCACTGGAAAGAAATTAGAGAAAGCATTAGCTATTTTAGAGCTCTGGAAAATCTACCAGGTGGAGCAAGAGGAATGGATGCTTAACCAGAGTAAGGAGAACACTACTGAGCCTTCTGCTCCCCCTACTGCGTCAGAAATAAACAGCGATAGTACAGAAGATATAGGACTGTATCCACCAACGGAACTAAAAGCAGCGACAGGGTATACTAATCTGATATACAAACTACCTGCATATAAGCAGTGGCGATAGTTCAGAGGAAAGTAAGAGAAAGGAAGAAAACATTAAGGCCTTGCGGAACAAGGAGGAAAAAAGTGAATGATTGAGCATGACCATAGAGATAGAACGAGAGATTAAGTGATGGAAAGGGGAAAAGGATAAAGCCAACGAGATAACGCTCATACAGAACAAATGGATGGATATTGCTTAAACTTGATAGGAAAAGCATAGAGGAAGTTAAGCAAGGGGAACATCAAGCCAAACAAGATAAAAATGCAAGGACTGAGAAAGAAGGCTGAGGGAAGATGAGAACAAAAGAAATAGACAACGAGAACAGATGCATCAGGAAGAACAGCAAAGAAAGGAAGAAAGGGCAGAGCAACAAATGAAGTATGACAAAAGGCAAAGAGCACTCACAGAACAATACAGATTACAAAGGAAGAGAAGAGGAAGAAGAACAGAAATTGAGAGATAAAAGAATGCAAAGACAAAGAGATGAGGAAGCACGTAGAGCAAATGAGAAAAGGGACGAAAAACAGGAGGAGGAGGAAAGATTTAGATGGGAAGCAAAGAAACAAAAAGGGAATTAGACAAAGAAATTGAGCAAAAAAAGGACCCAGAGAGCATGTGACATCGATCGCATTCAGAAAGAGCTCATGGAACCAAGTCCAGTACTATCATGGAGTCATATAGAGAAGTTTCTCCCATAGCAGGGAGCGACAACAGAGCCACTTACAATAAACTAAGAAGAGTTTCTTCCATCAAAGGAAGCAATTCCTGGGTCATCCAGGGTAGACAGAGGAGAATTTTGATATGGCAAGTATCAGAAATAGACTTTATCGATTCTATCAAGACATGAGGACAAAGGGTGAATCGGGAAGCAGGGGAAAAGATCGATCCAAAATTGCCCAATCGCGGGCCATGGAAGGAAGACTAGTTAGTTTTGAGCACAGAGCCTTGTCTTTGGACAGGTTAACTTTGGATAAAAATGACAGGGACGAAAGTCATACTAGTTGGAGACTAGATATGTCAGACGACAAAGGGAAGCCTTTCAAGGGGAGGGGGGGGGAGAAAGCACATGTTGAAAGGGGTCCCTTACGTCTATGGAAACAAGGCGAGTCACCACACACGATAGATACTCCAGACACGAGGTTGTATTCCCAAAGCTAGGGTTTATTGCAAAGCAAAAAGTCTCAGTTGGCCAACTCGGTCTCACGCCCCGCGACGTGCATCTCTAGACCTCGAGGCACGCAAGAGAGTGAATTACGTACATCAGTTACATATATACAAAATGCATATCAAATAATCAGCTATGACATGTTTAACACCCCCCTTTATTGAGTATCTTTGAACTTGGTGTGATGATGGACACTTTCGACAATTATGACACCTTCACATATCTATTCTAGTAACAATTTGCAATTTGTAAATGCAGAGGCATCTTTCAGTTGTTGAACAGAACACAGTGCTTCTGTTCTTGGAAGCGAGCTGCATACGGGGGAAGAGTTGCATTCCAGACCTTGCTATCTATGAGGTGCTATTTGTGTCCTGGGAGCCGACACACTCTAACAGGGCTCAGTAAAGGGGGGCCGTACGAAGAGCATAATTCAAGCCTTTAGCTGCTTTATTTTAACATATTCCAAAATATAACGAGACTGTCTGGCAGCTGCGAAATGATTAAATGCCCTGCAGCTCTGCTTCAAGGCTACATTTGGGAGGGAGCCGGGCATTCTTCCTGGCGCTGCCTACATTGTGTTTCAATGAACTCTTGTTATCCTCGCGGCCCTGCCCTTTTACGTGCAGACAACAATGTTTTACAGTCGAGCAGTATACGCAGAAAATGTACTGCGAAGCAATAAGAACAGAAAGCAATGAGCAATGGTTAGAAAACAAAATGGCGATTCTTGTTACATCAAAATGGCCGTTCATTGGCAAACTCGGAAACCTATATTCTGTTATAACGTGCATGAGACGGATGGCCCACGGACATCAAAATACGTTTGCCGTTACATAAGAGAGGTATCCATTTTTCTAGACTGACAAACCCTCCTTTGGCCGTATGCCAAACGTCTCATCCATTTATTGTATCCTCCTCTAATGACGATAAGTCTGAAGTACTTATGTCTGAATTTTGCATGCTATCGTAAACATCATCATCTTCATTAATATCTATAGCCATCAATTATTTTACTGTTTTCATCTCATTTGTGTCTTGGTCAGCCCGACCATGAGTTTGTTTTCTTTTTGTCATCATATGCATACATCCCTTAGTACATCCCTCAGTTACGTCAGCGCAAACTATTGGTAGGCAGTGTATGCAACAACAGCACGTTATGAATATTCCAAACAGCACTACTAATATCGAAAACAACTTCCATCCCCAAGAACGCAGTATTCCCCAAAACCAAGACCCTATTCCCCAGCCTCCTTCTCCAGTAGGAAGTTCAGAACTTAGGACATGCATTTTCTTTATTGCTTCAAAGAGTGTAGGGGAATAGTCATCTACAAATACACAACACGCTGATCCCACTATTTTGCAAATTCCCCCACGATCAACCAGGATCACATCGAGAGCCATTCTATTTTGCAGCGTCATCAACCTAATTCCTTTTTCTTCCAACGTCATGTTAAATAGTATATCTGTCGTTGTGTTTATGGTATTTTTTAGTATCCTGGACAGCTGCCTTATATTATAGGAGTTCACTATCTGCCCCAAGAATGGAATGAATGATTTTGCTACGTCAGTCGCTATCAAAACACCATCGCTACTCCTTTTGACTCTAGATCTGGATAGTCTGGCTATGTCTGCTGTTTCCAAGAGGAACACTCCTAGGAACAGTAGACCTAGGTAACATGTACCTCCCCAGTTTCTGGGCAACCAAGGATATGCTTTCTCTCCACATATTAAATAAACTGGATCTCCCACATATACTGGTTCTATTTGCCATTTCAATACCACTGTATTCATGCATCCAGTAAATGTTCAGACGGAAAAGGAGCCTTTCTTTTTTAGACAAAAAGGGACAGTTCTTGGGTTATAATTCACCGTGTAAGAAGTGGGAATTGCATCTTTGTCCCCGTCTGTTCTTACACGAAACGTCATCACAGATGTTTTACCTGGTGGGGACAATCTATCTCGTCTATTTTGTCGTGTTATCTTTTGCGTACTTTTCCTCGTAGGCTCTGGGGTCATTACTTGTGCTTTATGAAATATGGAACAACCCACAGGCCTCATTATTATTTCCTCAAACTCATTCATGTTGGTTCTGTCTAATTGACCCGTACTACTCTCATTCCATTTCCCATAGAACATTGCACTTAAAGATGCACTACATGCAGAACTTAATGGTAATGGCTGTACATACCAACCTATTCCTTTCCCAGCATGCTGTGGTAAATGGGCACATACACAGCAATTTGTTTTCTTCAGAATTGCATGTGTCATATTCATAATTAATAACAACGTGTTGTTACCAAACCCTTCCCTTTGTCTTTCTTCCACTGGGGACAGCGTATAAGTAATCACCTGGACCGGGCTTTCAGTAGTGGATATATTAACTATTTGTAAAAACATTTCCAATGGGTGTATCGATTCCACATACCATAATACTAGTGCTGCCGTTATCGGTGCTACGACGCTCATAAAGCACATAATTATTGTCAGTACCAGCATACAATTCTTTTTACCATGCGTTTTCCTTAAGCTTACAGTCTCTACAATGGATTCATTCTCAGCAGTGGTGCAGGAGGAGACTGGAACCAGTCCCGACATGTTTCTCATCGTCCTTCTTCCTTATTACAGTTCGTCGTGGATATCTCTCTTCGTTGCACTTGCTCTGATGTCAATAAGTTCAACGGAATTGTCACAGTTCAGTTCTGCCAGTCCTTTATAGCCTGGATTTTCTTATTTATTTTTAGGCAAGATCACTTGTCCTTTCTCATACTGCTCAGAGGACTTTTGATCAGTTATCTTATTGCCTTAGTACCATGTGCGCCCAGCTTGTCCACTCTGGTTCAGGACACATGTACTTTTTATGATCGCACCGAGGAGCCGCGAGTCTTGAATTGTCCGACTTGCACAGATCTCACACTTCTCTCCTCTACACCTCTAGTTCCTTCTCCGTCCATGAGCAGAACCAGAGGTTGACATAAACACCAAAGAACTGTGGATCACTTTGTCTTTCGAGACCGCAAATTGTATCGCCTTACTCCTGGTATTGTGTAATCCGTGAACAGTGCCGGTGCACTTCCAGATTCAGGCTCAAAGTCAGCCTGTGGCGCTACTGTAGATGCTGGTATGCGCCGCGCCAGTGATGCAGATTCGGTGTTTGGCGTGCTGGTGGGCGCCAAAGGGGTACACGTTTAGTTTCTGCTGGTATTTGCAAGGCAGATTTCGTGTCGGCCAACAGTGATGTCGATTCTGCTGGGCAACGTTGGGGCACTCTTTGCTCTTTCCCCTTTTTGGCAATCGTTTCAGGCTTTGTTTCAAGTTTTACTTCTCGCTTGGGCAGATTTGGTGGCGGCTTACTGGCAACAGTTTCTTCCGTTTCTGGGACTGCTGTCTCTTTCCGGTTGTCTGGGTCAGGCAAGTCTTTTAGTGAAGTTGGAATCTTTGGCATGGGTGGCATGGATCCACGACTTCCGTCCATCCACCCGTATCGCCGTCTGCGTTGCCAAGAGTACTTGATAGGGGCCGTGCCACCTGGGTGCCAACGATGACTTTCTTTCAAAAATTTTAAGCAGCACCCAGTCTCCTGGCTCCAGCGCGTGCCCCAGACCGGTGTATCTCACTGGTAATGCCTCCCGCACCTGCTGATGAATCAAACGCAATTTCTGCATTAAAAGGCCACAATAAGTACTAAGCACAGGATGTTCTACCTCTCCAAGTCGTTTTGGCTGAGGTGCGCACCAAACATTTGCTGGCCTCCCCATTACGATTTCGTACGGGGAGAGCCCAGTTTTAGCCTGTACAGACATACGCATGCATAATAGCGCTATTGGTAATGCATCCACCCAACTCAACTTGCTTCCTGCACATATTTTGCTGATTTTTGACTTGAGAATCCCATTGTGCCTCTCCACAAGACCGGCCGAACTCGGATGCCTTGAACTATGGAATCTCTTATCAATCTGAAAACCCGCACATATATCTGTAACACCACTGCACCCACAAAATGCGGGCCATTATCTGACCATAAAACACGGGGCAAGCCAAAACGGGAAAAATATTCTTTAAGCATTACTTTTGCCGTGCTCATTGCTGTGCAGTCTTTTAAGGGATATGCCTCCACCCACTTACTGAATGCACAGATCACCACTAAGACATATTTCAAATTTTGGCATCTCTCCATTTCTATGAAATGAAAATGGATCACCTCAAAAGGCATAGAGGGCGGGCCAAAACTGCCTATTGGAGTCACTGTTCCCTTTCCTACATTGTGTTGTAAACACGTGATACAGTTCTGCACCAAACTCTGCACTCTTCTTTATGTTCACATTCTGCCATACTGTAGATAGGTGCTGTATTATCTTTTTCGCACAGATGTAAGTAGGGCTGTGGGCCATTGCGACCATTGCAGTCACATATGAATTTGGCAACATCCAGTTTCTAGTTCCCTTGTCCACCCAACAACCCTCCAGATCTAACTCAGCAGAGCCCTCTGCCCACCCTTGTATTTCATCGGTCGTAGCTTCGTCCTGCATTTCTTTGACAGTGGCAACTCCATTTTCTATCATACAGGATACTTCCTCAGTCTGCACCGTCAACATTTTGGTATTTAAATCAGTGGCAGTTTGTTTCGCAATTCTGTCTGCAAACGCGTTTCCCTCTCCTACTTTGCATGTTACCTTTTTGTGTGCCTCGCATTTCACTATTGCTAGGTGCTTTGAAAGCGTGAGTGCAGACAGCAATCGTACAATCAAAAAGGGCCATGTTGAATTCTGGCACCATGTGATGTCAAAAACCCTCTCTCAGCCCAGAGTCGACCAAAGTTATGAACCACCCCAAAAGCATACTGACTATCAGTATATATATTCACATTCAAATTTTCATAAATCTTGCAGGCTCTGGTCAATGCTATTATCTCTGCGGCTTGTGCCGAGTTGTAGGGGATTCTTTTGCTTTCTACAACACTCTCTAGGGTAGTGATCGCATATGCGGCAGTTGTTGTGTCGTCAGGCAATTTAAAACATGAGCCGTCACAAAATAACTCTCCATCTGGCTCTTTCTGTGGGGTATCACTTAAATCAACTCTCTCCTTGGTTTCTTCCTCAGTGAC
This sequence comes from Ambystoma mexicanum, assembly GCF_040938575.1. NCBI lineage: Eukaryota > Metazoa > Chordata > Amphibia > Caudata > Ambystomatidae > Ambystoma > Ambystoma mexicanum. The sequence goes on along the minus strand of NC_090924.1, from coordinate 713,360,501 downwards.
CCTTAAGCAATCATGGGGGGGGGTGATTCATTCTCCCCAATTTCTTTTATGGGTAGTGGCATTAATTCTGCAGGATTCAAAGCGCTACACCTCATAATTTGGATATGGGACGCGAACAAGATAATCTCATATCTTGTCAATCTAGCAGAGGTGAGGTGTTGCGTCTGTGTTCTATTTAATAGAACGTCTATGGCATGTGGCACCATCAGAATTAAAGTATGCCCCAATACCATCCCTTCCGTTTGTTTCACTGACGCAGCAGCTGCCGCAACAGATTGCAAACATCGTGGTAGTACGCGCGCTACAGGGTCCAGCGCAGAAGAAAAATAGCCGCATGGCCTATTTCTTCCACCTTGTTCCTGTGTCAAAACCGCCAATGCACATCCTTCACTTTCACACACAAACAGTCTAAAAACCTTCTCATAATTCAGCGTGCCCAAAACTGGAGCCGAACATAATGCAGTTTTCAATTGATCAAATGATTTCTGACATTCCTCATCCCACTGTAAAGGCATAACTGCATCCTTTCTAGTCAAATTCACCATCGGTTTCACAATTAACGCAAAATTACCAATTCATTGTCGGCAATATGAAGCCATGCCTATTATGTCTCTGACTCCTTTCTGTGTCTTTGGAATAGGCATACAAGAAATACTTTCTATGCGTTCTGGCGTTAGCCTTCTCCCTTCTTTCGAAAGTAGGTAGCCCAAATAGGCCACCTCCTTTCGATTATATTGAAATTTCTTCAAACTAGCTAATGGCCATGTGCTGCTATGTGTGACAGTAGTAATACAGTGCTTTCTTTACAAATCTCCTCTGTGTCAGCAGCTAATAATAGATCGTCTATGTATTGCAAGAGTCCGCAACCTACTTGTAAGTCTAGCATGTCTAGCTGCTTTTTCAATGCTCTACTGTAAATACTCGGACTTTCCGTGTAACCTTGCGGAATCCGCGTGAATGTAAATAATCGTCCTCCTAATGTGAACGCGAACAAATATCTGCTGTCCTTGTCCACCGGAATGCTAAAGAACGCATTTTTCAGATCAACTACACTAAAGTATTCTGCTGAAACAGGTATCATTGTCAATATTGTAGTGACATCTGGCACTAAAGGAAATTGTGGATCTACTACTTTGTTTAATGCACGCAAATCAATTATAAAACGGTATGGTACTTCATTGCCTCCTTTTTTATAAACTGGAAGAATCGGGCTGTTGCATGTACTGCCTGTAATTTCTTCAATTACCCCTATTTTCACCAAATCTGTAACAATACTCTTCAATCCTTTCTCACCTTCAGTTGAAATTCTGTATTGGGGAATTCGCGGTAGGGTAACACCCTCTTTCAAAATGATCTTTACTGGCTCCATTTTCAAGCATCCTACATCGTTGTCATGCATTGCCCATATACAGGCTGGCACTTTACTTCTCCTGGTAAAGTTTCAGACATGAATTCTGAGACAGGGGCATCTTGTGGCCAAATCGTTAGGAACACCCCATCTGCCGTGCAATGTATAACGGAACCTAATTTTTTCAACAAATTTAATCCCAACAAGTTCTCCCCACAATTTTCTGTTAAAAGGAAAGGACAATGTTCAGTGAATGGTCCTATAGTAACTGGAACTGGTTGGGACACTGAGTTTATGACTGGAGTACCTGCGAACCCTACGGAAACATTATTTTGCCCCGACAGTGGTACATCCGGAACCAAGTGATGGTCTATTGAACACTTTTGCGCTCCTGTATCTACAAGAAAGCGGTGCTCCTCATTCACAACACTCATTTCTACGTAGGGTGCTCTCCGATTCACGGGAAGAGAGACTGGTTCCGACCCCTGTCCTGGGCTGTCCTATTGGGGAAATAACACATCGTCCGATGTATAATCATTACTGTAATACGTGTTTAGCTGTGCATCGAAAAGGTTCCCACTCTTCCCTCTATTTCCCCCCACTCTGGTTTCCATACTGTTGGTTTTGCTGTCCCCGACTCTGGTTAGGGGCACTTTGGTTTCGGGCTTGGTTTTGATTACCTCCATTATTGTGGTGCTGCTGCATACTATTCCTATTTGGTCCATTCGCTCCTTAGTGTCCTCTACGCAGTCTCCTCTGACCAGACCCATTTCTATTCTACAGATGCGGACATTGCGCTCGCCAGTGTCCTTCCCCCTTACAATACGCACACTGATTTGGTCCCACTGTTACCCCATGCATATTCAAATTACTCCGTCCTTGTGCGTTCCCTCTCCCTCTATTGTGTCCTACTACTTGCTGCAGTAGCACCTGCGTTTTCAGTAGGCATGCTTTCAAGTCTGCCTCCATCTGTTTTAACAACGATAATTCGTCCACCATTGCCTTCTGCCCCGGCGATGGCAACTGCTGTCGTCCATTAGGTGACCCCTGCATTCCCTTCCGATGTCTCCCGATATCCTTACCCCCCTGTACCCAGGTGTAGTAATCATTTCAGCATAATCATTATCTAATTCATCTTTAAGTTCAAAAAGTCCATATACATGTTCTCTCACTTCTTCATCCCTCTCCCTACATCGTGCTAATGCATTCAAATCTAACAATCGCTGCAGTGGTAATTTCCCAATTAACTGTTTCCATTTCTTCACCAAATATTCACCCGTGCATTCCAACACTACCTGTCTTTCGTTGCTTCCTCGGAAGTCATACATCGAAGACAATGCTTCCGTCCCATCATTCCCGTCTATATACATCTCTGCCTGTTGCTGCAATTTCACCTTCCCTTCTTTGCTGATCGCACTGCGAGTTACCCTTGTGCATCCACGTTGTTCAGTCCCGCCTCTCGCCCCCGTGGTTTCAACTTTAACCCCGGGAGGAACGGACGGTACCGAGTCTGTGTCTAAGGCGGGAGGAACAGATGGGACAATGGGAACAGGGAGTGTCTATTGTAGGCCTGGTTGGCCAATAGGAAGTATTACGTGCGCAGTCTGTGGCTATGGGAGGGCTTGAGCTACAGGAGGGAGAGTTTGGGCTACAGGCGGGGTTTGGGCACTAGTTACTGACGTGTCTGGCCTCACTTCTGATCTTGGGCCTTGTTTTGTATGGGTCAATATGTTTTTTATGGGTCAATAGTATAAAACTATAGTTCCTGAAAAAAGCATCATTTGGGACAAGCTTACGGCCTGTGTCCAAGGAAAGTCTGAGGGTGCCACCGAGTTCTTCAATCGTCTTTTAACAGGTATTTTCAGATTTCAGTGGACAAGACTTAGGCGCAGAGTCAGGGAAAAGGCTGTTTGTCGACAAATTTGTACGAGGATTGCTGCCTGACATCCAGTTACAGATTATGTCCTCCGAAAGCGCTTGGCAGGCGAATTCTCAATCAGAAGTACTGCACATGGCTCAGTACTATGAAAATCATGTAAATAATGAAAAGGAAAAACTTGAGAAAAAAAAAAAAAGGGTGACCTAAAAACAAAAGTACTATTGCAGCAGATCGTTAGAAACCCTAGAGGAGGTAATCAATTTAGAGGTCAATAAATTCCACAGGGAAGTAAGCCCCTGGCGCCGGTAACCATTAACCAGTGTGCCTATTGTCGACAGGAAGGTCACTGGTGCGCACAATGTCCGACCTTGCAGCAAAGGTCATTTGGGAATATGGGTAGATGATCCAGAGGTCGTCCAGGTGCAGGGGGCCCTGGCAGAGGTCAGTTTGCACCAGAATCACAGCAACCTCCTTCACAGGATAAACAAGTGTCGAATGTGGATAATAGAAACATTTTTGATCACCCTTCTGCCGCGTACCTCTCTGAAGAGCTTCCTTTTGATAACATTCTGTTTCGTTAGGATTGCCCGAAACAGGATTTGGAACCAACGCCTATTACCATTCATCAGAAAGGCCCCTACGTTGAGATGGCGGTGGGAAATAGGTAGCATCTTGTTCCATTGACCATTCATCAGTTCCAAACATTTCCCTGTCAGGGCAGTCCAACGTTTCTGTAGGGTTTTCAGGCACACCTGTAGTTTGTCCGGTCTCTTTGCCGGTACCGATAACACTGGGCCCCTTCACGGAGCAGTGTCCATTTGTACTTACTACAAACTGTGGGGAGAATTTGCTGGGGTTGAATTTGTTGAAGGAATTGAATGCAGTAATACACTGCTCCCCGGACAGAGTTCGGTTAACAATTTCACCTCAGCAATCACTCGCCTCTCAGTTTTTGACTTGACCTTTACCGCCAGAATTTAGTAACATTCCAGAATGTTTATGGGCAATTGATGATAATGATGTGGGCATTCTTCAAATTGAACCTGTTCAAATTATTCTGAAACATGGAGTAAAATTGCCTCGCATCCCGCAGTACAAGATCTCAGTTGAAGGCGAACAGGCTTTGAAATGTATAGTTTCTGATTTTGTACATCGTGGAGTAATTGAGGAAATTACAGGCAGTGTGTGTAATAGCCCGATTTTGCCAGTATATAAAAAGGTGATAATGCGATTCCTTTTCCATTTAGAATTGATTTGCGTGCTATTAACAAAATTGTGGCTCCTCAATTTCCCATTGTACCTGATGCTACTACGATACCAACTATGATTCCGGCTTCTGCCACTCACTTTAACGTTGTTGACCTTAAAAACACGTTTTTCAGTATTCCTATACATAAGGATAGTAGGTATTTGTTCGCGTTTACCCTAGGTGGACACTCGTCCACATTCACTCGTGCACCACAAGTGTACACTGAGTCCAAGTATTTATAGTAGAGCATTGAAAGAGCAACTCGATACTCTCAAGTTGCCCACTACTTGCACGTTACTACAGTATGTAGATGATATCCTCTTGGCTGCTGATTCTGAGAGTGCCTGTAAAGTAGGCACTGTGTTGCTGCTTTGTCATCTAGCAAAACATGGCCACAAAGCTTCACTCAAGAAATTCCAATATTGTTGTCAGTAGGTCGCCTATTTAGGCTATCTCCTGTCAAAGGAGGGAAGAAGGTTGACATCTGAACGGATAAAAACTATTTCTGGCATGTCTGTCCCAAATACGCAAAAGGAAGTTAGAGCCCTGATAGGTATGGCGTTTTACTGCAGATTGTGGATCCCTAAATTTTCGTTAACGATTAAACCAATGCTGGCTTTGACAAAGAAGGGCATTTCTTTGCCATTGCCATGGACTTTGGAACACCAGACAGCATTTGATTTGCTCAAAACCATGCTGCATTCGGCACCGGTTTTAGGAACTCCAAATTATGAAAAGGCTTTCGTGTTGTATGTGCATGAACGTGATGGATGTGCTTTGGCTGTGTTAACGCAGGAACATGGAGGGAAGAATAGGCCATTTCTCATCCATCCTTGATCTTGTTGCATGCGCTTTGCCGAGATGTTTGAGAGCTGTCGCTGCTGCTGCTACGTCTGTAAAACAGAGCGAGGGAATGGTCCTGGGTCATGCATTAACCCTAATGGTACCTCACTCTGTAGATATTTTATTGAATAGAGCTCAAACGCAAGACCTCACTTCCACACGATTGACAAGATACAAATTGATCTTGTTTGCTCCCCACATTCAAATTCAGATGTGTTGTGTATTAAATCCGGCTGAACTTTTACCTGTCCCGCAAGATACTGTTGATGGTGACGAAACGTCACACGATTGCCTTTACACTACAGAACAAGAGACTAAAAAGGTAGAATTGATCTGAAAGACACGCATTTGAATAGCCCACAAGGAGAGCTATTTTGTGATGGCTCTTGTTTCAAACTTCCAAATGGTATATCCACGGCTGCTTATGCCGTCACTACTTTAAGCACGATTGTGGAAACCAAAAGAATTATGCATAATTCCACGCAGGCCGCAGAAATTAAAGCGTTAACTCGAGCTTGTGAACTTTCTGAAGGGCTTACAGTAAATATATATACACCGACAGTCAGTATGCCTTTGGGGTAGTTCACAACTTCGCTAGATGTGGAAAGAACGAGGTTTCTTGACCTCACATGGCACGGAAATACAGCAAGGCACTTTAATAGTACAATTACTTTCAGCGCTCGCACTCCCTGTTCAGTTAGCCATTATAAAATGTACAGCGCATCAAAAGGTTACAGACGATATAGGAAAAGGGAATGCTTTCGCTGATCAGATAGCTAAACAAACTGCTACTGATTTTAGTTCAGAAATGTATGCTGTAAGGGAAACTGTAAATGTTTGCACTTTTGGTGAAAGTATCGATTCTGTAAAAGACATTCAAGCAGATGCTATTGTAGAGGAGACCAAGAAATGGGTCGAGGGTGCAGGAAGATTGGATGGTGATGGGTGTTGGGTGGACAATGTTGAAGGAAAATGGTTACTCCCTGACGCCTATATTACAATGATGGTCATTATGGCTGCCCATGTCTGCGCACGTAAATTGACTAAAATGTTACACAGTGTATGGGCCATTGATAACATTTTCAAAATTGTGGAGTGCTTTTTCCAAGGGTGCATGGTCTGCTTGCAGCACAATGTAGGAAAAGGTACCTCGACTCCTAGAGGAAGTTTCGCTCCACCTTCTGTTCCGTTTGAAGTTATCCACTTTGATTTTATTGAGATGGAACGTTGCAACAATCTTAAATATGTGTTGGTTGTCATTTGTGCATTTAGCAAGTGGGTTGAGGCCTTCCCTGTCAGAGATGCAACGGCCATAACCACGGCAAAAACTCTGTTGAAAGAGTTCTTTCCTTGGTTTGGGCTGCCGAGAGTCATCTGGTCGGATAATGGGCCACACTTTATCGCTGCCGTAATCCTACAAATATGCGAAGGATTGCAGATTGATAAACGGTTCCATTCGGCCAGACATGCCGAAAGTGCCGGATTATTGGAAAGGCACAACGGCATTATAAAGAACAAGCTCGCTAAGACGTGTGCTGGCACCAAGTTAAAATGGCCGGACGCCTTACCGATCGTGTTGCTGTCGATGAGAACAACCCCTCAAACTAAGACTGGGCTCTCTCCCTTTGAGGTGGTAATGGGAGGCCTGATAATGCCTGGGGTATGCCAAAAAGTCGCTTGTTGCGGGATATAGAGAATGTGCTTCTTTCAGATTACTGTAACCAGTTGACTAAAAATCTATTTTCAATTTGACACCAGGTGCGAGAGGCATTACCTGTACGGTACGAGGGTCCTGGTCACAGTCTACAACCGGGGGACTGGATCCTCATGAAAGTTTGAGAGGTCGTCTTGCCTTGCACCTCGTTGGAGGGGTCCCTACCAGATCCTGCTAGTCACCCAGACTGCTGTGCAGGTAGCAGGGCGAAAGAACTGGATCCACGCGACACACACCAAACGGATCCCGCAGCCCGTGCCATACGATACAGAAGACACAGAATCCCTTTCCAATGATGTAACCAACACGCCCGAAACAGCAACAATCTAAAGAGATTATTGGAGACCGTTCCAGAGTTCGTAAGGCCGGACAAAACGGCCATCTTGTCTCCGCACTCTCCAACAGTGGTACTTCCGGATCAATCATTTTCTGATTCCATTTCCGTTCACTCGCCACCTCCAGTGGGAAGTGACGACATACTTTTCTCTGACCCTTCAGGATCGGAAATTGTGAAATATAATTTACGTCCAAGAAGATAGACGTACGGCACGGTTTGACTGTGTGATCGAGTAAATCATTTGAGGGCTTGCCTTTTGACACGACTGTACGAAAGGATTCTGTTGGCTAAGGGTTGTGGGAAAGACATTAGGACGAAACGCGACTGGATGTTACGCTCACTTGGCTCCCACAGGGGCGTCGGTCGGACCCGGACAGCTGTGGTCTCCACCCACGTGATGCGTAGTGCAGCGATGACTGACTGGATCTGCCCTCCTAATCTTGTCTGCTTAACCCGTAGAAATATTCTCCTGCAATTGGAGAGATGGATTTAGCCACTTGTGGATTCAGGTGATGGCACTCCCACAGTCCTCCCCAACTAATCACCTCCGAAATGCCCTCACAGCAATCTCACCTTATATTCTTGAAAGATGAGCTCTCCATCCTGCGTGGATTTGCAGGGGTGCATCGATTCCAGTTCCTTCACTGGTTTGAAGGCTCGGGAGAGTTCCGGAGAGTATTGACTCCGAGGTTCCTGGTGAGGACCAGTAAGTATTAAGTTCAATATGTCCGATGTTCACTCTTGTTCCCCCCTTCCTTTCTTATCTTGCAGCTGGCTCGTGAAAAGATGCTCTTGTGGCAGCTGGTGGCACTCAGGTAAGAGTCTGTATTACCCAGCGCTGTCCGGGAAAATGTTGCACGAGGAAAACGTGTTTTGTCTCTCTTTACAGATGCAGCACGTGAAAATATGGAGAGTCACAAAAGGATGCCTCCGGTGGTAAATCAGGTAAGTCTATGGTGGTAAGAATTATATTTGTTGGTTCCCTCGGCTCACCTTGTGGTTTTCTTTTGTCTCCTAGGTGCCGAAGTTCGGCGAAGAAATGATGAAGGCACCACCGACCCGAAGGATGCTGTGAAGACTGGTGAGTATGGCCCGGTGCTGCAGCTGGAGGTGCGGCACGTGCAGCAATGATTGTCTTTACAGGTCCGGAGACAAGATGGATCCAGAATCAGGTCCAACAAGTTTGTTTTCTAACCTTGTCCCTTTCTTTCCTCTTTGTTTTAGGAGCTCCGGTATTCGAGGCGGGCGTGGCAGAAGACTGGATGCAGGCTGCAGGCACGGTGAGTGTTACGCTGCTGGATGCAGAATAACGCGAAGCGTGTGTTGCTGGTCAGGCGTGGTTTAAATAGCCTCAAAAGTAGTCCCAGGTAAGACGTCCCTAGAACCACACCCGAGTAAAAAAATAGTCCCTGTAGAAAAATAGTCCCTTTCAGGCTTCATGTTGGATTGGAGACATTTGCAGCATGGTCTGCCTGAGGTAAGCAATGACTATGAGCCTGGCGCCTTAGGCGCCAGGATGGATTCCTACTATGAGCCTGGTGCCTAAGGCGCCAGGACTGAACCCAGATAGCCCCTAGCTGGGGCTGCTGAGGTTTTACTAAATGTCTAGATGCCTGCTCCCAGGGCTGATGGGCTTGGTCCGGATGCCTGGGGGTAGCATCATGACACTGGAGTCACCAGCAAACGAACAATTGGTGTTTTTCGATTGAAGACGACGATGCCTGCAACTGCTACCGCTCGCACTGAACTTTTAGATAAATTTGTGGCTAGCAGAGACAATGACCAAGCGTGTAAGGGGACCCCGAAAATGTATTGTTGCCTTTTAGTAATAATAACTGGGTTTGTATTAACTATTGGTTTTGGGTTATGGTATCTGGAGGAAGCATATCAGCTAGAGGACTTTTTACCTGTTGAAAATGTATCTGTTTTCCCCACTCCTTCCGTGCAATTGCATACCTTGTCGCCTAGAGATTCTTCGCATAGACGGAATTATCAGAATAATACTCTTTTGTTAATAATGAATGCCACTCATGCAATTTTGAATAGGGCCAACTGCTGGATCTGCTCACATCTACCGCAACATGGGGATAAGGGGCTAGGTTGGTACATTCATCCTTTACCTTTGACAACTGCTTCTTATGCTTCTCTTAGAGCACTATGCTTTGCCCGATGGAATGACAGCATCTTGGGGAACTTTGATGGTACAAATTTGAATAGTTTTGAAAAACGTGTTTTGATGTCCTTGGGATGCTTTCTTTTTGCAAATAGGAGTAAGCCAAACATTGCTTCTGTTAGGCCCTCTGATAGATTGTCTCGTCCTTTTCAGTCTTTGATCTCTTTCAAAATGGCTCCTATAGGCAATAAGGATGCCACGCCTCCATCTTATTCTGTTAACCATAGCCCCGATTCAGTTTCCTTCTGCATACAGAGGAATGGAACACGGTCAATGGGTAATTTTAGAAAATGTATGTAGGTGAACCTGTCTATTTCGTTTGCGGTAATGTGGCATTTCCATGGTTGCCCAGGGATTGGCAAGGAACCTGCTGTTTAGGGATTTTATTACCTGGGGTATTTATTGCCAGTACCGCAGATATTTTGAAGACTCGTCCACGACGAGATGTGAAGGGGGATACTCCAGCGCAAACTCTAGGAGACTTAATGAAATCCTTTGTGCCATTTTTTGGACAAATAACGAATTCAGATCAGGGGACTAGCAAGAGTACTGGAGAGAACCATCAACCGGACCACTGACATACTCTATAATATGATGTTAGAACAGAAAGCGATAAGATTAGTAGCTCTTCAGAACCGGATAGCATTAGATGTCATTCTGGCAGAGCGTGGAGGAGTATGTAAATTAGTGGGGTCCGCTTGCTGCGTTTACGTACCAGACTCCTCTCTAACAATCTTTAGGGTGATCCAAAATCTACATGTTCTTAGTTCGGAAGTACATGTTCCTGAGGGAAATTGGGAACTTAGTGCATGGTTTTGGGACCTCCTACGGTCATGGAGATGGAAGTTGTTTTCAGCCCTGCTGATTATCTTGGGTAGTTTTCTATTCCTTTGTTGTTGTATACAGTGTCTCCCTGGTATATGTTCGGTATTAGGGGGGTGTTGCGCGCAAGCAACAAGTGTATTAGGGCATAAAATATACACCCCAGATAAGGTTTCCAAGGAGTATGTGTTGAAAGAAACTCTAGTGTCTGATCTGATGGCAATAGATATGTCTGATAATGATTCAGGGTGTATAGAGGTTGAAATCTGGAGTTAGTCGTAAAGTGATTGGAGGTAGTTTAGCGTTTGGCATAGGCCAAAAGGAGGGTTTGTTAAAACTGATATAATATTGTTTCGTCCTCATTGTATATGTTGGCCTTTGCCCAGTCGCTATGCGAGAAAATCCACATTGCAAGGTCGTAACCTTAAGTTAATCGAGCCTCCATTTTAGGTCAAAGCCGCCATTTTAGTTATTCGTGCAAAGTCACCCTGTGACCTAAAATGGCTGAGCAGCGTTCTCTTGTTCTTACCTAACCTCTTCAACCTCTGTAAGAGAGGTAATGTCCAACCTGCCTGCAGGCTACATGTTAGGGTCATGTAGACCTTGTCCTTTGTTGACCTCGGGATCAGGGGATTATTTGAATCGGCAATGTTAACCTGCAAGTATACAAGAACAATGACGCTGTTTAAACATGTCATACGAAACATCTGTTTGACCTGCATTAAAGCAAATGTGTAAAGAGTGTAAAGTTAAACCCAGAGAATAATAGTGTTTGTTAGTAAATTCATTAAGAAATAAACCGCATGCACGAGATATGTAAATTAGGAATGAACCTGGCGCTACCCTAGCCCAGTACATGATTAACTTGTAGGAGGCTGGACATCGTTATGAAGAAATTGTATAAATACGCTGATGTCCAGCTAGCAATTCCTGTTCACTGCTCACATTGAACCTGCTGGTAGTCTCTGATGTACTGATGGCCAAATAGCTATTTGTATACTTTGTTTTGTAAATTGTACAGTATTGCAATAAAGATTCTGGGAATCTTTACAAGCCCGTGTTGGTGTATTTCTCTTTGCATGGTGTAAAAGCCTTAATATTGTATTGTCTGATTCCACAGGATGAGCATATATCCACAATAGGACAGCTCACAGGGCGACTTGATGTGTTCAGTACTATCATTAACACTGGATGCTCAAGAGGAACCGAGGGTTGATGCATTGATAGGAGGCAAATTATTTTCTTTTTTAGTAGACACTGGTGCAACTCACTCATGTATATGTGAGGGCAAATATCCAATGTCAGGAAATGTCATGAATACTCGGCGGTTCTCTGGACCTACAAGTAGAGAGTTCCTTTTACTGATGAATTGCCAATTTCTGTGGGAGAATGTGACATGACTGCGCCTTTATTGTATTCACGGCAGACACCAGTCAATATTCTAGGGTGAGATTTCATGACAAAGCTGAACATGATGATTTTGTTTACTGATGATGGCATAGTGTGTTCCACTCCTGGGATACACTATTTAAACGTGAGTGAATTTATAATGGCATATGGCTCTGCGAGGAGTGCCACTCGAAGTTTTTCTGTATGGGATACGCATTTTGCTAACATGGTTGCCTGGCTAAGTGGCGAAAACTATGATAATACCCGATGAGTTTCTGTTTAGACCACAGATACCGAGGGGGGGGGACGAGTGGTTCCTCTAGAACTAGTCGCAGCTGTAGTACAAGGGGAATTGGCCATTTTCGAAGGATGGGATCAGGGCAGGCCATGAAGAATAGCCATTGCCATTGGGGAAAGGGAATAGATTGACCGATGTCACAGATGAGGATTTGTTTAAAGACGATCCAGCAGATGAGGAGTTGATATTTGAAATGAATATTACATATTGGATTAAAATAGAAAAAAGAGAGGTCCCACAGCAGATGATGATAGTACAGCAGCATCCAGAATATTTTGACGAGGACTTAGAAAAGGTGACAACCTCGTTATGTACTACAGGCCCCTATGACGTAGGCCTATTGAAGGGGTTAAGCAAAATCCATATTAAGCTCAAACCAGGAGTAATTTTACCTCAAGCAAGGCAGTATCCCATGTCTCGAGAGGCAGATGAAGGAATATTTAAGAACATTTCCGCATTAATGGAAAAGGGTATTCTAGTGATGTCAGAGTAACCGTGCAACACCACAGCATATCCGATTCAAAAACAGAAGGGAGGATCATGGCGTTTAATCCAGGACATAAGGCCGATTAACCAGATTGTAGAGGCAGAGTTTCCTCTAGTTCCAAATCCTGCGACGATATGGTGTAGTATTCCCATTGAGCACGATATTTCACAGTGATTGACTTGCAAAATTCGTTTTTGTCAATCCCGTTGCATAAAGACTCTCAAGATCTGATGTCATTTATGTTCCGTCAGACGAAGCTGAAAAGCACAAGATTACCTCAGGGGTACTGCGAGATGCCATCGATCTTTAATATGATCCTTCAGATGGACCTAGGCAATATTGAATTAAAAAGGGAAAAGTGATTTACTGCAATACGTAGATGAGATTTTAGTTTGCAGCACGACAGAAGAGGAGTGCAGAGAAGACCCGATTCAGTTAATGATTATTCAAGCAGAAAAAGGATATAAAAGGGGGATAAGGAAAAATTACAGTATTGCCAAAAGGAGGTTTTGGACATCGGTGAGTTGATTTCACATGAGGGGGGAAAAAAAGGTCACCTGAAAGAGCAGAGGCAATTATGAAAACAGCAAAACCGTACACGATAAAGGAGATGCAACTGTTCCTGGGACTGTGCAACTATGTTAGAGCATGGGCATATGATTATAGTTCATACATAAAACCACTTTTACAGGCTCTCAAAAAGGCACAAGTAAACACAGAAAATAGAATGGACTGATGGGATGGAAGAAGGATTTGAGGAGTTAAAGAAAGCAATTTGCACAGCTCCAGTTTTAGGGATTTCCAATTATTCTGAAGAGTTTTACCTGTTTCTGCATACAAATGGGACAGTTATGACAGCAGTGTTGACAAAAAGGACTACTCTGGGATATAAACCTCTAGCATATTACAGTGGGATTTTAGACCCACTTATGAAGGGCACTTTCCTTGTGAACAATCGCTTGCTGCAGCTGCGTTCGCTATTAAGAAGGCTACAAATATAGTGATGGGATGCGCTACAACATTTGTTGAGCATGCCTTGTTTACTATTTTGGAAAAACCTAAAGGCACATTGATACACCAGAAAGCTTCTGCATATGAGGTAGTCATATCAAATCCTGCAATTAAGATAGTCAGATGCAAGATAGTGAATTTGTAGCTGATTCAGTAGCAGAGGGTGAACATGTGCATGATTGCACTAGCTATGAAGAATCATATGATGACATACCACGTGTAAGTGAAACACATTGTCGGGAGGAGAGATTCACTTTATTGATGGTTCATCAAAAATTGATCAAAATGAGAAAAGGCAGACTGGATCAGCTGTAGTGAGATACAGGGAATATTCCTAAGGCTGCCATTTCATTTTTCAGCAAAGGCTTCAGAATTGGGGGCGCTTATTATCGCGCTTGAGAAATACAAAAGGAGAGGAAGTGACGGTGTACAGTGACTGCCTAGGTGACGTTGACCATGCATGCAGGACTAGCATGTTGGAAGAGGAGGTGCAACACACAGTATTATTGGACAGGCTTATTAAGGCACTGCAGCACACAGCAGCCATTGCAATTGTTAAATGCGCAGCACATGCTAAGAGAACTTATTTTATTTCACGCAGAAATGAAGTTGCAGACCGAGAGGCCAAAAGGGTTGCAGATTCTTCAGATATTTCAAGTTTTAATACTCCAAGTGTAAGGAGGAGGGTGACTGGCTATGGTAATGCAAGAAGGATTTAATGGTTTGCCAAAAACACAGTTGATGGAAATTCAAGGAAATGCTCCACAGGATGAGAAGGAGCTATGGGAACGGCGGCGATGTTATTCCCCACCGAAGCCTTATGGCGACAATACACCACTGGAAACAAGTGATGCCAGTAGCATTGTTAAAGGTAGCGCTTGAACAGCTGCACTAGCGAGCGCATGTAACTAGGGAGAGTCTGGATGAAACTATTGCAGAAGACTTGTTTGTACCGAAACTTTTAGACATGTTGCATTTTATCTAGTAAATTGCATCATATGTCAAAGGTTTACTGCTGGGCATACACTGAACAATCAGGGGAGTAATACCTAGACCGAGCTGTTCTTTTCCGCATTTACATATTGACTATGTTGACATTCTGCAGATATGTAGTGGATACAGGTATATGATAGTGGTAGTCTGCCCCTTTTCAAGATGGATTGAGGCCGGTCCATGCACACATTCTGATGCCACTTGCGCAGCAAACTTTGTAGTCCGACAGGTATTTGCTAGATGGGGGGGTATGTGAAGTGCTGAGGTCCAACAATGGACCACATTTTTTGAATTAACTGTTTGAGCAGATAAGTGTGTTATTAAATATTAAGTACAAGTTTTCTTCTGCTTATCACCGCAAGAGAACAGGATATGAGACTCAACCGTCTTCTCAAGGAGAGAATTGCTACATTGAACTTGACACGGAAGAAGAAATGGCTGAATTGCCTAGCCCTAGCATTATGTGCATTAAGGAATCAGCCCGGGTCGTACCATCACCTCACACCCCATGAACTAGTTACTGGGAGGCGGATGAGAACGCCTCTGACTCCTCCATCAAGGAATAGAAGTGATGCCCAGAAGACAGCTGAAATGTTACGAAATGAGATAAGGGACTATTTGACATGTATGACCGCTAGTATCTCTGTCATTTCAGATCAATACAGCAGCAAGAGTTGTCGGTGTCAGGATGCAAGCAAAGACCATTCAGCAATCTGACTACCAGAATTACTACCTGTACCTAGACTATTCATGGGAGACCCAATCCTAGTTGAAATTTGACTAGGAAGTGGCATGAGCCCCGTTTTATTGGTCCCTTTATAACTGAAAATATTACCCCTTCAGCAGTAAAAGTACAGGAAAAATGAGCCTTGATACATTTGAGCGACATCAAGCCATATGTGGGGGGAGGAGACCGATCCACCCACTCGTTGATTCGGAAGCAAGTCGACACGAAGTAGTTCAGCACGTGCAGACTATCGATGACGAGGAAGAAGGACGCAGAAAGTGCCGAGTATATAAATGCAAGTGTGCATTTGGACTGTGCTCCCCTTGAACACTCCTTATAGATATTATAGCAGGCATGAAAACCCGTTGCTTCAACCACAGAGATCTTTTAGAAATATGGACTTTAGAAAAGCATTGAAGTCCTGAGAAAGTATGGCAGATCTTGAGTTTCTATTTGACGACTGCAAAAGGGAGCAGTTTCCCAATTCATTTCTCCCCGAGTTCTTGTTCGGTCTCCCTAATGGTGTTGTCTGATGTCAACACTCATCGGCTCGTATTTGCTGTTTTTCTTTTTATTCTGCGAGCGTATCCTGCACTGGTGGGGAGAAATACTGATATATATGTTTTCAAGCAAGATCCTAAAAATGATCCAATCGTAAGGAGATTGCTCTCAGTAATAATTGAACAAATTCTAAAACTTCCAGAACTTCCAGAGCATCTGACAAACTTCCCTGATTTAAAAATGTTTTTCCTTCCTTAAATAAATAGCTTACAGGCATAATGTGGAGTCCTAATAGTGATACTGTAGCAGACAACGAGAGCACAGCAACGTACAAGGAATCACTGTCAGTGGGGATTGATGTACAATATATGCATGCACCACATTCATTATGGTTTTCCTGTTTCTCGCGATACACACTGTTTATCTTGTTGGTCAGAGGAAGGCAGCAGTTCCCTTGATCCTTCCCACACAAGTGACTGTTGCAGATATAACTGTTTCACGAAGGCAAAGGCCATATGTGATTGTCACTACACCAGTGGCACATGTGAAATCACCTAGCTCTCTGACAAGTGTCCCGATGATTCCCCCTATAGAAAGGACAGAGTCTGATACGTTTCATGAGTTACTTGCACATTCTGTTCTTGCAAGGAAGAGACCCAAAAGAGGGTTAAGAGAAGAGGATTATGAGTTAAATAATTATCTTAAAAGTACAGCACATTTGGAGAACAACATGTGGTATGAGCACATGAAAGAAGTAGGCAAAAGTACATCATAGGAGAGGTGCTATGTTTGTGCTCTCCTGCCTTATGCATTGGGGAACTAACATATTTATAGTTATCGAAGTAGATGTCCAGACAGCTCACTGCCGGACTCGCCTTGCACTCTGAGATACAAGAGGTCAATTCCATGGCTGAACAGCATCTTTAGTCTGGGTAACAGAATGGTCAGCGCCAGAAGATGATTATGTTTAGGATTTGAAAAAAAAGAGCAAGATCACACCCAGGAATCATGTGACAAGATGCGAACAGCCTAGAATAAAAGGAGCAGGAATCAGATGGGAGGTAAAAAAAAAAAGAAACAAAAAAAAGCTTAATTGCCAAGGGAAGACTCAAGAGGAAATCTGAAATTGCAAAGAGAACAAATGCAGATTTGTGGAACAGTACTGTCACCAGATGGATGGGAAGAAGGCGTAGTTGTATGCAGAGCACGGCAGTAGCAGGATCTCGCAAATCTACTGTAGAGCATGTGGAAAGGATATGCAAACCTCTATGGCCGAAACTTGCCATGCTGCTAACCTGGGTTGAAGACAGAGGAGGCCCAGTGCATATAGTGCCTTGGGCAAATGCAGAACTGTATTTCAGAAACCATAGCACAAGAAAAGTTGGAGAAAATCAACAGTGCGACCGAATCTTCGATCTACCAAGAACAAAGAATGGGACAGTAGTGTTAATGGACCACTACTGGGCCTGTGGACCCAGAACATGCATGAAGTTGCCCAAGGACTGGGGTGGACTTTGTTCCATAGCAATCATTCATGTTCCAGCACTAGTAATTCCAAAAAGTGACCTGAAAATTGGAGAATTTTCCAAGGCTGATGCTCATCTAAGAAAGAAGAGATCACTTGAAAGTCTCTAACGGATGAAGAGGCCCCAATCTAAGTCAAACTCCTAGTCTCGGCCGCCCACTTGACACAATGCTTGATTAAGTCTTTTGCATAGTCACGGCCTTTGCACAGATTAATTCTCACCAGTCATTTCGACTTCCTTTTGACTTAGATTGGGGCCTCTGACATCTGCAGACTGACCCCCTCAGCCGCAATTCCTGTAGCTGCTCTTTTACTCAGACCACAGCCATGGCGCTTATCAACGTCGATATGGTAGGTCCTTCGCCTTGCTCTTCTCACCATCAGTGGACATGCTTTATTCTCACTGGTTTTAACATAGCCTCTTTTACTATAGGACGACGCCTTACTCATTCACCAAGTCTGAACTCGACCCCCAAGTCCTGAAGACAGTTCGGTATCCTCAGTGCAGCGCTGCTCCATTTCCATCAGCCACTGCCTCATGTCATCTAATCACCGAACCAGAAACACAAACTCAAGTGTCGACATCGTTAATGTGTTGTGAGAGTTAACAACACATAAAATAGACTGTCACTACTATATACTAATCCACTATAATGCAGATTTATTGTATGCATATATGCCACACAATGGCACAAAACAACTCAAAAACGTCTTCCTGTTAAATAAATGTATATTGTTTTGTTCCTCCACTGTGATTTTTTGTTCTGAGCTAGCAGCAATCTAGCTCTTTTGCAAGGCCTTAGCGACCTCCTGTCAAGCTATTGGCTTGGGAAGCCTTTGACTCAACCCCCTCGTATTTCAGCTGTGGCTGAGCAGCCAGACTTATCTCAAGAGGGAGATGAGCAGTATTCAGGGTTTACAAAATAGGACTACAATACCATGTAACAAGGAAAGACTGACCAAAGCTTTGTATCAAAAAGAATATATATATTTATTTTACACAGTTAATTCCACACATAAATCACTATCATTAAGGCAAGTTAAAAACAGTCAAGAAAAGTATACACAACTCCCTAATTAAATTGTAGACAAGTTTGAGCAAGAGTGAAAACAAGCAAAATGGCACAGTCTAAGACCAAGCAGAAATGGCACTCTGATAATTTCTTCAGAGGGAGGGAAAGGTCAAGTTATACAGGGTTAGACTCCTAAACACCCCAGCAACACTTCCCAATTGGATTGTGAACAAGTTAGGCAAGGCAGTACTTTAGCTATACTTGGTGAAAACTGAGCAAAATGGCACTTCACAATATTTAAAGGGGAAGGAAAAGGAGGTTATAAGAGTTTAGGTGCACCAACACATTTCTTTGAGAAAAAGCAATCTAGATAAGGCAGTTGTAACAGATTTAGCCAGAGTCAATAGGCCTGTGTCAGAGCCAGTGGTACAAGGCAAAGTGCCCAAGCTCAAACGGTTCTAGTAGCTGCAGTCAAGTCTTTGTTTAAAGGTTCAAAAGGAGGGTGCAGAAGGTCAAAAGACAATGTTAGACGAAAGGGGCAGCCAGCCCAGAAGGTAAGTAAAGGATTTAAAACACCTTTAGCATTACCCAACAAAATGGGAGGCCTGGCGGAACAATATAGGTGGAGGAGGCTCCTGTGGTGGCGGTAGTTCCCGGCAGTTCGGGAGATCCAGCAGAGGAACAGAGGCTCTCATCGGGGAGGAAGGTTTGAGTCACTGCACTGCCCAGGGATGAAGCCTGCCGCGGTGATGCCCAAAATGGAATAAAAGGTATGCTCCTTTAAATCGCGGTCGTGGTGGACGGGTGCCTGGCTATCTGGTCTCCGAGTGCTTGGCACTGGCGATTCGACCAAGGCAGGTCCTGGAAGACAATTTGCGAACTGGTTGGCCCC
Source organism: Ambystoma mexicanum (assembly GCF_040938575.1). NCBI lineage: Eukaryota > Metazoa > Chordata > Amphibia > Caudata > Ambystomatidae > Ambystoma > Ambystoma mexicanum. The sequence continues at coordinate 713,341,300 of NC_090924.1, read as the reverse complement.
ACAAGCTCAAGGGAAGAAGACTCTTGTAGGTGAAGATCTTCTCGGGTCGTTGAAGAAAAGTGGTGAGGATCTGCAGCAGAGCTTCACCGGTGGTTCAGACATTGCAGATGTCTTCGGCTTCTCTCCTCTTTGGATTTCTTAGGTCCAGTGGTGACGTCTTGTCCTCCAAGCACAGCTTTAATGCAGAAAAACCCCCATTCATACAGCATAGCTGTCACTCACACAGTGGGGTGGTCATCCTGGCGGGATAACCCCCCAGCCTATCAGGGCAGAGTGCGACTTGGGTTGCTTAGGCAACCCTGTCTAGGGTGCCTATTCCCCCTCCCACACATCCCGTCTACCCCAGACTCAGTGGCGCCGAAAGGAGGGCTTCTGTGCAGAAGCCCACCAAAAAGGACGAACAAAGGATCCCCGACCTGGGTTAGGATTTAAGAGAAAGACACGAGAAAGAAATATGATTAAAGATCTGGCAATTAAAAAAAAAACAGATTAAAGTTAATAATAAAATAAACCAGCGGTTTGTTAGAAGCTGTCAGTAGAAGTGTAAGCCTCAAACAAGAAATCCCATAGGAAAATATTTGCGGTCGAATATTTATGGTAGTAACCACTGCCACCAGCCAGAAACTTTGGAGAGAGGGACTGGACGATACTCTCTCGAAAATGAACACTAGGGAAAAACTATTAACCCTTTCCAGTACTTCCATAGTAAGATGGGTTGTACTGATTTGGTTCATAACTATTGACTAGCAAAGTCAATGGGGACTTTACATGCCCTGGGAGACAGTAGTCAGTCCTAGGGTATGGAGTCTATGTTTGGGGGTCACCATGACACCCCTGTGTTACTGCACTGATGTGATGTGTAGCACACATGTATAAAAAAAAATGATGATCCCTATGGGGGCGAGAAAAACCCCATAGACCATAAGCACAAAAATAGCCTAAAACACACATCAGCAATCTGTCTAAGAGTGGGAAAAAGAGTCTCACTCTTAGCGGAGAAAAAAAATAAACCCTTAAAATCCAGCAAAGCTGCTGGGGGACTCTATAGGTAAGGGAAATTAGCCTTTTAAGAGAATTCTCCCTAACAAGTGGTTGATGAATCAACCAGAGGGTGGTCAGGGTGGGTGTAGAGGAGGAGCCAAAAGCCACCACTAGAAGCCCCTCTGCCAACCTGGCTGTGTGTTGGGAACCAGAGATAGTGACAAAGGCGTAACCTGTAATGATGTCAATAACATAAGCAGCCTTTGAAGCAAAGTATCCATTGAGAAAGCCATTCTTTATGTATCCACGAAGAGCTGTCTGTAACGCTCACCTGATTCCCGTAGAGGCACCCGTCTTGACTGGGCGTATACCGTATCTTCAAAGGTGATGTGTAACACACGGCTGGCTCTTTGGGCTGGACCTCTGTGCACTGTATGTCTGACTCAAAGGGTAAGATGTCTGCAGATAGAAAATATGGGATTAAGGAACTGGGTTATTGAATGTCTCTCTCTTCTTCCCTTTCTCTTCTCCTGTAGAACCCCAAAGGTTAACGCTCTCACCTTAGGTAAGTGAACGCCGTGCTCTCCATCTGCCTCGGGGCAGGGTGCTGTAACCAGTTTCTTCACTGGATAAGGGGAGCAGGCCTCTTGACTTCAGAGGACTGCTGTCCGTCGTTTACTGCACGAACGGTAAGTTTCGAGTAATCCTAATGTCTTTAAAGTCTTTAGTAATGATGTCTCTTGTTTTGCAGGGTTCCGGCGATGGCGGATGACGGGCTGAAGTGAGTTGAAGATGGAGCCCGTGTGATGAATAGAAGCGCCTTGAAGCACGTAAGTAAGCGCTTGTTGCCTGCTTCACGATGCGCTCTAACTGTCTTTTTATGTTGCAGGTACAAGTTCGGAGCGGCTGCAGGGTGCCGGAATACCCACTGGGTTAGATGTGGAAAGGAGTAATGGCACGTGAGTATTAAAGTTCCCCAATGTCTTTAAACGCACCTTGTTTTGTCTTTCAGATGCGGGATGCAGCGCCGAAGGCCTCCGGAGCGTGCGAAGAGTTGGTAAGCTTTTGTCTTTCAGATGCCGGAATGCAGTGTGAAGACCTCCGGAGCGCACGAAGAGTAGGTAAGCCTTTGTCTTTCAGATGCCGGAATGCAGCGCGAGGCGTTGGTGACAGCCGATGGACCAGGTAAGTGAAGAGCTGTCACTGAAGACCGTAATGCTAACCTGTTCTTTCTTGTCTTTATAGGTGTTGCTGAAGACTGGATTCAGGATGGTAAGCCTTTTTCCTTAGGCCCAGGATCAGATGCAGAAGACACGATGAGCGTTCTGCTGCAGAGGATGCAGAATAACGCAAAGCAAGATTCATCCATCGGGTGTGGTTTAAATAGCCTCCTGTAGTGCTTAGGTGTCTCCTTCCATAGCCACGCCTAGGTAAGAAAAGAGTTCCTGCTTTCCAGAAGAGTTCCAGTGTTCTGAATCTAGGGAGTGGCTCCTGCCCCATCCAACAGGAAAAGTAGTTCCAAACAGAAGAGGATCAGAGGCTCAACTGGCAGGCAAGTAAGCAGCATGGTCTGCTGCAGGTAAGTCCACCCAAGCATTATGAGCCCGGCGCTTCCAGCGCTGGGACTGGGCATATTTATGAGCCTGGTGCCACTGGCGCCAGCACTGGGTCCAAAAGGTCCCAATTGGGACTGGATGGCACTCGGAACCTGGGTTATGGATCTGCTTCCAAGGGAGTTGGGAAAACCCTGACCTTTTGGAAGCAGAGATCATGACACTGACAGCCTCTTAAGAAAGATCCCTGAAGAGCGGGAGAAGATGAAAGAAAGAGCAGACTGGTGATGTCATATGATGTAACGTGACACACTGAGAAAGATACCAGTAGAGAAAGTAAAGAGAACATAAAGAAACCAATAACTAAGTAAAGAGTAGAGTAATCTGTTACATGTAAAAAGAAGATTACACATGTGAAGAGCATGGAAGAAAATGCAAAACCGTTCTATAATTGTACAAAGCCAGCAACACAAGTAGACCAAGTGATCATAGAAGCTAGCTATGCAGGCGATGCCGCCTAGGTATATGTAAGCAAAAGAAATCTGGATGTTCCACATCATGTTTTAGCAAACTAGGATTCCAGGAACAGGAAGCCTGAAGTGTGTCGCAGTAAACAAACAGTAGCTGAAGAGCAGGAAAGATTCAAGGAGGCTTGTCTGGCCTAGTGCAACCGAGAACTGGTTGTCTGTTCAAAGGATACAATTAATACAAGAGACAAGCCAAGCTCCTGCCAAGGTGCAGCTGATAGACAATGAGTGCCAAGTTCTATTAATTTGAATACCATTTAATATTGAAATGAAGCTCAAAACAAGGTTGTCAGTCATGTGACCTGGATGGAAATAGACTTAAGCAGACTCTGCAGAGAGCAGAAGACAATAGCATGCACACACTCCCAAATATTCCCAGGAGTTGTGAAGCCTACAAGGCCATGTTCAAAGGCTAATTGAATGACAGAAAGTAAGAGTGATGATAGATGTTGGGCTAATTGCATGGGGAGGTATGGTCAAGACCAAACCCACCAACACCTGGAATATCAGCTTGTGCGCTGCTAGCAAGTGGAATATTCCAGAAGGGTACAAGTGTGCCAATCAATTATAGAGGGCCATGTATCAAAGAGCCCTATAGTTTGAGATCCAATAGATCATTGTGTATTTTGTGATGACGAAGATGACTTGCACTAGAGGAGGGCTTAGTTGCCCACCTGACAGTAGAGACCCAAGCACAACTACACCCCCATAGAAAGTATTTGTAGATGTTCCCTGTTACCCAACCATAGCGCCACATAGGTGTTTACAGTTTGCCACGTAGTTTGAGATCAATGATGATGAATTTTTGTTATAAAAGGATGTTTATGTAAATCGGTGAGAATTTGCTATGAGACGTCTGTTGTACTCCTTGTTTTAGATCATTGGTAATAGCACAGCGCACACCTTGCCAACTTCTTGAGTCAACCTTATTATTGATGTTGGAGTAATTTCTGCATCCCCATCCTTCCCATAAAAGCGCCACCTCGTCTTAAAGAGCCCCCCCCAGGTTCACTTTGGAGAGAAGACTGTTACTAACATAAAACTTTCATATCAACCCCTCCCACTCCATCAAAGGGCATCACAATGATACAAAGCATGACAAAGAAGCCTTCCAAGTTCCTAAACACCCCCCCTGAGAACTTGTGGATTTTGTTTAGTTCTGCTAAGCTATACACTTCCCAGTGGCGTACCGAGCAGACTGAAGGGGGGTAGCTTGCCCCAATGGCTTTTTTTAGGGCGAGACCGGGACAATGAGGGTGCCGAATTGGAGCATGCTATTCCTGCTCAGAACCCTAATTGTTCTGGCGGCAGGACACCTTTCCCCGTTGGAGCTCCTCTCACAGGGCCCTGGAGCCTATGGGCATTGCCACTCAATAGATATAGAACTGACACATTGTTCTGTGTTAACAGAGCATTACAATGGGAGCCATTAGGCACAGATGGAAGGGCAGGGGGACAATTTGCGGGACTTTTGTTCCTTAAGAAATGTGAACAGGTTGGGGAGGGAGGCGACTTTGGATGCAGGATGGGGAGAATAAAACTAAAGCCATACTCATTGCTCAACGTATTTCTATGACCATGTATAGAGTGTACAGTTAGTTTATTAAAACGCTAGTTTATTATGTAATGTGGGTCCCTTCCAGGGCATTGCTATAATTAAAGTAATATTTAAATGCAAAGCAAAACCTTAATAAATGTCTATATCAACTAAAGCTGTGAAAATGTATTCAATTGCTTAAATTGTCCACATCTTGGTTTCACCATTTAACCAAAGTGTGTGATCCTGGGCAAATCGTTTAATAGCACTGCTTCTTATCTGGAGCTCCGTAGGTGATTCACTTTATAGCTTATGCTAATATATCATGCAATTACTAAATAAATGCCTAATGACTATAGAGTTGCTCCATAAAAAGAGTGCAAATTTAGGTATTTTGCACCAAAGTTATTTGCCACTTGGCTTACTTATGGCAACTTATTCTAAAGTTACTTCCACCACAGTGACTCAAAGTATCAGTCTGATGATGCTCCTTGTAATGTCCTTTTCTGTGAAGTCACTTCCGTTGGTGCAATCGATATCCAAATTAGGAGGAGTACATCTATGGTATGTGTTATTACTTGGCTAGACTGGCATTTGGGGACAGCCAGTCTAGCCCCTTCTTACTGTGGCATGCCTTTTTTTCTGTGCATCCAGCCCGGGACAGCAGTGTTACTGTGTCCTCCTGCTTGGCATGGCTGCCTGTAGAACAGCGGTCTGGAAAAGGACACGGACAGCAGTGGGGCTGTATGCTCCTGCTCTGCACCCTGCGTGCCCAATGGGGGGCATAGCAGGAGAACGCCCTCTGTCCCACTCCAGGCTGTTGACTGCACTTCATGCCCAATAAGGGGCAGGGCCAGATGCAGAGCAGGAGCACACAGATCCATGCCCCACTCTTGTCTGAATGTTGCAGGGAGAGGGGCCGGAGTCAAGTCATCAGGAATGATTATGTGCCAGTTTAGGATTCATTTTCTAAGGTGCATTTGGAGTGCAAGTAGCAGGAATGTTTTCGTGCCCCCTCCAACACCCCCGCGCACCTCTTGCAATGCACGTCCCACTGCGATGGGCAATCACCCGCACTCATCTGGGGCTACTATTCTATTTTCTCTTGAGGAACTTAATTGATTTTACAAACTCAGAACAAAACATCACAACTCTCAAAAGTTTTTTCTCCCAAAAAGTTACGTTTCCATAGTCACAAAACAATATGAAACATAGCACCTGCATTTCTCCACCGCTGTGTGAAACCGTTCTAAAAATGTGGGTTTTTTTTATACAATGCTGTCACCCCGAGTACAAACCTGAGATGCACGAGGTCATCGCAGCGATGCTGTGGCAATAGCCAAACTGTACTTTTCAAGCAGAAAGAAAAGGACATTTAAGGCAGAACAGTAGCGGCTCCACACAGAATGCCTCAGCTCCGACTTGCTTAATGAATATGCAAAGGCCTGCCCCGCGTGTCAATCTAAAAACCTATCAATCCATCCATCTGCCATAATCAATAATGACCCGGCGTGCAATCAGCAACACTTGTAGAGGTAATTACCACGAGCCCTCAAGCACCTGCAGAGGGTTTCATTAAGGAGTCAATGACGCAGGAGGAACCCGTGCGGCGTTATCTTCAAGTTATGGGGCGGCAAAAAACTGCAAATCCCAGAATGCATGTGTGATTAAATAAAAGGTAAGTGGAAAGTAGCGTCCACCTAACAAGTGATCGGGGCCAACATCATACTGAGTGGGGAATACTGCGCTTCACACATCTTACAATAGCAATATCTAGATGTTGCATTTTTGGTTTCCATGTTGAAAAAGTCACTAAAAATATATATTTTATTAATGAAAAGATGAGCTGCTATGAATGACTTAGGCGAGTTTGCAATGCCGGGTCTCCTGTGGGAAAGAAAGCAGCCTTCCTTTGTATAGGGCGCAAACAGTCGAGCCTCCAAGCGTACAGAACGACTCATTCACAAAAAACACCAGCGCCTGGCGGATTTGGCTCAGAGTCCGCACATGGAGGCACGTATTTTATTTCCAGGACCCTGAAAGACGTCAACAATTTTAGCTCGCTTTTATTCAGCGTCACGGCCAGGGGACTTCTTCCAGCATTCCAAAAATACAACCCACGCTACCCATGAACGCACGAAAACAGCCTCAGCTCTTTTGTCAGTCAACAGTTTAATGCTACAATTCACACAACCGCGCCAGTGAGAAAACCTAGAAACGCCGGTTTTTCTCGGAAGCCGCACTTGCCTGTGCTTTACCCGCTTAACAAACCGTTTAACGCACACCACCGTGCAGTGTGTTTAGAGGTCCTGCCAGTGCAGCAGCGTAGGGCCGTTCAGGACACTGTCAAACGGTCAAGTGACTTAATTCCTCGTACCATGCAGCATTTAACAAGCAGTTGACCAAATCCAAGCAGGTTACTGAGAGCCAAACGTTCACTCAAAACAGACCAGGCGCTGCAGTGCACGTGAGAGAGGGCAACGTGTTTGCAATTAAAATAACGGTTAAGGACACAACAACATTGGTGTGTTTTTTATTCCCCAGTTACCAGACAGCTGAGAACTAGTGTCGTTTCCTGCCGACCACAAAAGTTGTTCAATTACGCAGTTGTGTCCCTGCTTTTCCACGAGGCTGGGGTCGAACCTGGTTCGCAGCCCTGTGCGGTAAAGCGCCGAGAAGCGGTCAGGCTTGCATAAAGCAATATAGCATTTTGACCGATGTGCAGGGGAATAGGTCTACGCCTGCCTGCTGGCGAGTGCGGGATCTACAGAGGGTGGTGGGAGGAGGGGGTGCGGGGGGATTTGGATTCCCCCATGCGCTTCCACCTGCAATGTCAGTCTGGGGCGTGTCCCCAAACACTACAGCGCTTTGCACCCTGTCATCACCAAACCATCGCTGGAAACAATAGACGACCACATTTCTAGTGCTAATCCCAAAACCGCAACTCGTTTTCTCCTAGTTCTCCTCAGAGACGCGAGCACTGAATGCAGACACACACTGCGCTTTTGAGAAGTGGTGTGCGGGTCGTTGCTTCGGGTGCAGTGACAGGTCACACAGTCGCAGCCCCCTCCCACATTGCTGGAGTCACTCACCATTACGTTGCCCTGCATTTTCGCCGTTTTGATCATCGGCTTCTCCTTCGTGTTTGCCTTCATGTTTGCCCGAGGATGGGAGGTCCTGTCACTGCTCCGCCAATGCCTTCATCCACATGTCTTGGTGCACTCTCGCCCCTCTCCTGGGTTGTGCCAGGCAGTGTTTGGTTAGTATTGCTCCTTCACATCAAGGGGAGGGAGCCCTGGTTGCTATTTGTTCCCTCACGGTTTTTGTTTTAATTTGGTCAGTGGAAAGGTGCCCAAGTGATGTGATTGCTTTATTTCCCAAGTCCACCTTCTGAGCTGTTCCAGCCGGAGTGGTGATCCATTGGATATCCCCTCACAGCTCACTGTTTCAGGACTCCACCCACCTCCTCAAATACCTCGCAGCTCCAGCTGCTGTGGCTCTGTGTTGCCAGGTCTAGCTGGGAAAAGGAGTGTAACGAGTTGTGAAAAGAAGCCCAGAAGAGGCCACACCCACAAAACGAGTAGATAGGATAAAAATTCGATTTCCTAAACAAAAGAGCACACCAAGTGGTTTCATTGGAAGACGTCTGGAAGTTGGCAATACACATGTCATTCCAATGCTCCAAACACCAGTCTCTTAAGGGCTAGGATAGTATAAGTTGTCATCACTTACACACAACCCAACCTGCCTTTCAAGAATTTGCAACATTAAATTAATATTTTAGTGTGCCATTTGGATCTATGTCATTCTACCATTTAGTTGTTGTTCCCGAAGATCTTCACTAATCGGCCTCCGTTATTATGAGTTTTCCCTTATGGAAGGGTGCCCTCTCTCATGCATTATATATTCTCTTACTTACCTCTTCACATTCATATAGACTGCAGCACATTACCTTTCCCTGCACCCTTCCTTTTTTCACTTTTCTTAAACAGTATTTTGGTGAGCATGTGCTCGGAAAATACCATTCGTCTACATATTATTGTTAAAAAAGCAGCATCGTCTCCATTTCAATGAACATGTGCTAATTGTCAGTTAGTGTCCATAATTGCATTGTATTTTATAAAGCCTTCGACAAATATAACTCTCCTACACGCTTTTAAACGAATGCTGCTATTTCGAATCTCTACTCGAAATAGATAGTCTGGTATTGTTGCCAGATAACCACAAAGCATGTCTTTTGTCTCCAGCCAGGGCTAGCTTTGCATTCTGCGGCTCTTTGTTTCACGTTTTCCTTCTTGTTAATGGGTCTATGGCTTATGTACCAACAGGTATTGGCCGCGCAAAAGATATTTGGGGCAATTCGTTGCAGCCTCAGCCACTGCAATCCGGCTCAACCATCTAAAAAAATGCAGTGCTCCTCCCTCCTCACCCGCCACTATTCTCTATGGTGGTTCTCAGAAAACAGGACTACTGCTTGAACGTACTGTCTGGCCTTCCCCTTTATCCCTTCACGCCCCTAAAGAAAGTTCTCAACTTGATCATGTGCACCCTCTACCACCTACACAGATCATTCCCTCCCTCCCCATGCAAACCGACACCATGCGGTATGGCACTCCGTAGATAATCAATAGGAGAGACAGCAGGGTAAACCGCATGAGGAACGAGCAGGGAGCCTGGCCCTGGTCCAACCGGCTTCCGAACACCTTCTTGCCTTGATGGGCAGAATTCCCTGCAGGCCACAGAGCACAGCATCTGATCACGGTAGAAGATGTTTTGAGTTATTTCTCAGCCTGCCAACCAGTATCCTAAGCAATTCAAAATGGATGACTGTGTCCCCGAAAATCAAGAAGCCCTTTCTCTAACTTTGCCTCCCACAACCCTTAGCTGTAGTTTATGATGATCGAGTGGAGTTCCAGATGACCCTTTCCACACATCTGCTAACTCGCAGATGCTTGTTTTGTTGCACATAGGATACATTGTAACAATGTGAGAAAGGAGAGACGGATTGAGAGTGGCATTGTGAGCTAGTGAAATGGGACATGTATGCAAGAGGTCAGTGGTGGGAGTGCAAGGTTACAGGTTGTTTTGCCTTGTAAGGTCTACTTACCCATTTCCATGACTAACCATCTCCTCTCCAACACGTTCTACCCATAATCTGCTTATTTTTCAGTTAATTTCCCCGTTTGCACTTTCTAAATGCAATTTTCCTTGCCATTTTCACTGAATATATGTTATGTGTGTGTGTGGGGTAGGGGGTTAGTGGTGGTGAGTGGCGGGTAATGAGGTAGGGATGGGTGCTATAGGACAGGCTGGGAGGAATCCCCTATTTAATATAACAAACATGGTGAAAACAAGCAAAACTGCACAAAGAAAGTGCAAACAAAGAAAGTGAACATGAAAAACACAAGTAGAACCGTCCTACCACCTTACACTACGCATACTGTCATAATTTATTAGACAGTCATTTTCAGCTCAGGGATTTCCTTTCCCCCCCAAGAAAGGTGGCCCGCACCCAAAGTGCTTATATCGATTCAACTCTAGTGAGGGCTCCAACCTATTTTGCACCACCCCAGCAAATAACCTCTGCACTATCAATGAGCCAGGAACCAGGGCGGTGTATAGTAAGAATATATATTTATTTAATTTAATTTTTTGCAAAGAATAATAGGCAATCACCAAAACATCAACCACCAATGTTGTGGCACTACACACCAGCAGAAAATCAAATGGCTTGCAACAATTGACTAACCTAGATTTAAAGGACTTTCAGATTCTATAAGACATAGGTAAAATGTTGGCATTTGCAGTCAAAATATACATCAGATTTCTTGTAACTTAACCAGTAGGAAAAATACAAAACACACAGTGATTGCTTAGTTTGGCACAATATTCCTTTCTCCCAGCAACTCCCACACTCCAGGCATCAATTAGATATGAACCCTCTGTTTTGAAGGCAAGGTACAGGGAGTGGTAACACAATGGAACAATCGTTTTGGATTTTTATTTAGGTAAAATGCAATGTTTTGGGATTCTGATTTGGGATACAAGGGAATACATGGGGAATTTCGCTTTGTGTTACGTGCACAGACGTGTGCAAAGCAAGTGTGGCGTATGATAGAGTATACGCATTTGCTACTTAACCCCTTAAATGCCAAGGACGAGGTATCTCGTCCTTGACATTACGTTTGTAGTGTCAAGGACGAGATACCTCGTCCTTTTTGGCACTGCACTTTGTGCGATCCATGCAAAGCAGAGATCACACAAAAGTGTTATCCAACCCCTGGGCTATGTGAGGAGGAAGTTCCTCCTCATGGCCCGGCGGGTTGGATTTCCTTCAGTTTCACAGCAGCACATTCGTAATGCACACTGATGTGATATGATATGTTTATTTGTATCGCGCTCGTACACAAGGGTTTCAGAGCACGACAAGGCAAGGGAGGGGAACAGGGGAGAACAAAAACAACGATCTTGCCAGGCCCAGTGACATTGAGAATGTGCAAGTGCATGGGAAAGGGAAAGTGGAAAAAGTGCATGGAAGGGATAGAGTGGAAAGTACGGAGCAGAGGAGAACAGATAAATAATAATACATACAAATAAATAGATAATAGAAGCAATAAACGGTGGTAGTGCAGCCAGAAAGTGGTAAGTGCTGTGTTTAAGACAGCAGACTGGGTAAGTCTGATAAGTGCTGAAAAAGAAGAATAAAAATGGGGTGGGTGGGTGGTAGGGGACTGTATGGGTACAGATACAGTCCCCGGTGCAAGGGGTGGGCGGGAGGCAGTGCAGGAGGGTGGCAGGGTGAGCAGGTACCTGGTCCCAGGGGACAGAGGGTGGCCAGGTGCACACTGCCAAGAGAAAGCAGATCAGCAGGGGAGAGGGGGAGCGAAGGCAGAAGCAAAGAGGAAGGTCTTGAGGTGCTTCCGGAACGGAGATGGTTCTCCTCAAGTGTTAGAGCGGCATGGAGGCTGTTCCAAAGGGAGGCCCCAGCCGAAGACAGAGATCTACCCCCTGCTTGTTTCTTTGAAAAACGACGGACACATGGAGAGTTAGAGGTCGAGGAGCGCAGAGCTCGAGTGGGGAGGTATTTGCGGAGGAATAGCTGAAGGTATTTTGGACCTAGGCCCCAGAAAGCATTGTGGACAATGCAGAGGGTTTTGAATGTAATCCTTGCATCCACTGGGAGCCAATGGAGAAATTTCAGAGCTCGAGAGATACGATCCTAGGGCTTGAGGCCAAGGACAATTTTTGCAGTCCTGTTCTGGATTAGTTGAAGGGGCAGAGACTAGAGGCAGGTAGATTTAGAAAGAGGCTGTTACAATAGTCCAACCTAGAGAGAAACAGAGCTTGGGAGACAGTAAGCTTCTGGGGAAGGAGAGGAAAGGCAGAGTGCCTCTGAGGAGGTGCAGTAGGAAGTTTGACTTTTTAGAGATCTCCGAGATGTGGGCAGAGAAGGAAAGTGTGGAGTCCCGAAGTTCTTAGCCTCGCAGGTGGAGGTAGGAGGAGGGCCAAGGGAGACCGGCCAGAGAGTGAGGGGAAAGGATGGTGAAGGTGTGCCTATGAGAAGGATCTCTATCCTGCTGGCATTCAGACAAAGATCATTGGTGGCACACCAATCTTGAATGGCAGTTAGGCAATCAGAGATGAGAGAGGGAGAAGAGGTGGCTGAGGGCAACCTGAAAATTAGTTGAGTGTCGTCAGTGTAGCACTGGAAATTTGAGCAAAACATGGCAATGCAGTGGGTGAGAGTTGCCAGGTATTGGTTGAAAAGCCAGTGTGAGAGGTTAGACCCCTGGGGGACATCAGAGGTAGAGCGGAAGATAGATGATAGAAAGGACCCAAGTTGGACCTGGGAGGGTCGTTAGAGAGGAAAGAGGTCAGCCAGGCCAGAGCCTGATCAGTGATACCCAGGTTATCACGAGACAGTTGAGCAGGATGGTATGGTTGGCCGTGTCAAAGGCAGAAGAGAGATTGAGTAGGATGAGGACAGAGGGAATGTTAGAGTCAAGGTTGGAGCGCAGCTCTTCATGGATGTTCAGAAGAGCAGTTTCCGTGCTTCTGGCGACTCTGAAGCCAGACTGGTGGCCGTGAAGACATCCAACAGAATTGGAATGAAGGTTAAGCAGAGAATTGCAATTAACAAAGGGGGTCCTGAGAGACTCTCTGCCAGACATTAGTCCTGGTTACAAGTGCCTTATCCAGAGTCTTTGAGCTAAAGACTCTGGGTAAGGCTCTTGTAACCAGGACTTATGTCTGGCAGAGAGTCTCCCAGGACCCCCCTTGTTATTTGGATAAGCAGAGAATTGGCCAACTTTTCAAGGACTTTGCCCAGAAAGGGAGTAATGGAAATTGGGCGATAGTTAGCCAGACAAGAAGACCAGCTGTGGGTTTCTTGAGAAGATGATGCACAAGGGAGTGCTTCAGAGGGGAGGGGAAGGATCCAGAGGCAAATGAGAGGTTGCAAAAATTGGCAACGGCTGGAGCGAGGGTATCAATGTGGTCCTTGATGGTTTGAGAGGAGCAGAGATGAACCTGTTTTGACAAGGCTTTCATACACCGGACTTGTCTAGCGACCTCATCAGGGGAGAAAAGAGGAAAGGACGAGAAGTAGGGTGGGGGGGTGCTTGAAGGAGGGTCAGCAACCACAGCTTGAGAGAGAATAGGAGGGGGAAGCGAGGAGAGGGTGGACAGATGTCCTCGGTTTTTGAGATAAACTGAGAGGCAAGGGCATTACAGAGAGCCTGGGAGTCAAGAGGTGGGGCAGAGACTGCAGCAGGGTTGGCCAGCTCCTTGCAGATTTTAAAGAGTTCAGCCGAGTTGTTAGATGCTGCAGAGACACAGGCTTGAATGTGGACTCTCTTCTTGGTGCGGACAAAGAGTCGGTATTGCCTTTGGAGCAGGCAACAGGCCGGTTTGTCAGAGGGTGAACAAGAGGCACTCCATTTCTTCTCAGCCGCCCTACACTTATGTTTAAGTGTAACTAGGTCGGAGTCATACCGGGAATTGCACTTGACTTTGGACTTCAAGCAGATCCTCATGACAGGGGCAAGAGCATCAAGAGTATCAGAAATAGAAGAGTAGAGAAGGGACAGGGCTGTGTCGGGGTGTGAGTCAGCAAGAGGAGGAGGAAGGGAGAGAAGGTGGCAGTGAAAGCCTCAACTGACACACGCTTCATGAGCTGGATGTCAGAGAAGGTAGGTGGCAGTGTTGGGGTAGGCTTGGCTTGGGGGGGGAGAAAGTGAGAGATGAGAGGAGAGAAGGGAGTGGAGGCATGAGAAACTGTAAGTGAATTTCACTGTGGCAGCCATTTTCGGCTGCCGTAGTGAAAAGAGAAGGTGAGTGTCCACCTTCCTCTACCTTGATCTCAGGCATTATTCAGCCATTGCAAATAATTTCCCCCGGGGGAAATTCTGTAACACAGCCCAGCCCACACTCCAGGATGGTCGGGGGTGATGTCCCTGGCCTTGGGCACCCGTCTCCCACGTGGTTTGACTGTTCCCAATCCCAGCAGCAATTCCAGGGCGCCCCGGCAGGGTCCCGGACATTTCCCAGAGGGAGAAGCTGTAACGCAGGCCAGCCATAGCTCCAGGATAGTCGAGTGTAATGTGCCTGGCTTTGGGCGGCTGTTCCTCATGTGGGTTGACCATCCACAAGCCCAGCAGTGGCTTCATGGAGCCTCAGCAGGGTCCCAGTCCTTTCCCAGAGGGAGAACCTGTAACGCAACACAGCTAGCGCTCCAGGTTGGTAGGGGGTCATATCCCTGGCCATGGGCAGCTGACTCCCATGGGGATTGAACATCCCCAAGCCCAGAGGTGGTTCCAGGGAGGCCCGGGACATTCCCCGTCCTTTCCCGCAGGAAGAAGTTGTGACGCATCCCAGCCAGACCTCCAGGATGGTTGGGGGGGATGTCCCTGGCCTTGGGTACCCGTCTCCCATGCGGGTGCCTTACCCCCTGAGTATCTGGACTATCAGGATGTGTTCCAAAAGGAGCAAGTAAACACCCTGCCTCCACATAGGCCTTACGACTGCCAGATTGACCTGGTCCCTGGAGTGCAAATACCTTGCAGTCAAATTTATGCTTTAACAGAGCAAGAAAATCAACATCTCAAGACTTACCTAGATCAGTACCTAGCTAACCGATTCATCCGCCCGTCTAAGTCTCCTGCCTCCTCTGCTCTCTTCTTCGTACTCAAGAAGGAGGGCAACCTCAGAACGTGTATAGATTATAGGGCATTGAATCAAATCACTGTTAAGAACCGATACCCTCTGCCGCTCATTCCCGAATTGCTCGATCAGGTAAAGAATGCTAGAATCTATACAAAGCTAGACCTACAAGGAGCCTATCACCTTGTGAGAGTTAAATGGGGCAACAAGTGGAAAACAGCCTTCTGAACCAAATATGGGATTTTCGAATATCAGATGATGCCCTTTGGGCTATGCAATGCCCGGCAACGTTCCAGTTCTTCATGAACGATATGCTTCACGAACTGTTGGACGTCTGCGTCCTTGTTTACATCGATGATATCCTTATTTACTCAACATCCAAAGAAGACCATGTTGGCCATGTGAGGGCGGTTCTGGAAAAGCTTTGTCAGCACAGGCTGTTTGCCAAATTAGAAAAATGCTTCTTCCATGTCACAGAAGTCGAGTTTTTGGGCTTCATGCTTACCCCACAAGGAGTTCATATGGACACACGCAAGGTCAATGCTATTCTTCAGTGGCCATCCCCTACAACTACCAAAGGAGTGCAAAGCGTGCTTGGTTTGGTCATTTTTACAGATTATTTATTCCAAGATTTTCACAGATCGTCCATCCAATCACCTCTCTCCTGAGAAAGAATAAAAAATTCTTCTGGTCTTCCGAAGCAGAGAATGCCTCCAAGAATGAAAACAGGCCTTCACCTCAGCACCTGTTCTGCGACATCCCTGACCTGACCTGCCTTATGTGGTTGAAACAGATGCCTCCAGTGTTGCCATGGGGGCAGTGTTATCACAAAAGGACCCAGGACAGCTACATCCCATTGCATTTTGGTCCCGTAAAGTTTCCGCACCAGAAATGAACTATGCAATCACGGACAAGGAACTACTGGCCATTAAGGGAGCTTTCAAAACTTGGAGGCACTACCTTCTAGGGGCAAGACACATGGTCACTGTTATCACGGATCACCGTAACCTGCAATATTTGAAAACTGCTAAAGCCCAATCATTGCGTCAGCTGCGCTGGGCTCTTTTCTTTGCCGAATACGATTTCATTATTACTTACAGAGCCGGAGTGCGTAACGGCAAAGCAGACACCCTATCACATATGGGAGAGGACAAAAACACCTTCACTCCATCTGAGCCAGTAGCCATTATTCCCGAAGAACAGATTCAAAATCAGATTGCTGCAACCGCCTGCTGGGAAGACTTGAAGATCGATCTGCAATCCCGAATGGACCAGGCAGCCCAGCAGGAATGGTTGGGTAAGGGGAACCAGTACTCCATCCAGGATAACTTACTTTATTTTCAGGGAAAGCTATATATCTAAGACAAAGAAGTACAAAACAAAATAATAGCCAACCACCAAGAGTAATTAGTGGAAGGACATCCTGGAATTTCTAAGACTTGAGCCAAGTTCCAAAATAATTATTGGTGGCCAACCTGGAGAAAAGACGTTGCCCAGTTTATCACAACTTGCGGTGTTTGCACGCAACACAAATCCCATAAGTTAAGTCCCACAGGGTTGTTGCGTCCATTAACAGTACCACCAGCACCATGGCATACATTGTCTATGGATGTTATTACCGATCTGCTGCCCTGTGATGGATTTAACACAATCCTGGTCGTGGTAGACCTATTTTCCAGAATGGCACATTTTATTCCACTAAAAGGGCTTCCCTCTGCTGCTACTCTGGCCACAGTAGTCTTGGAACAAATTTTCAAATTACACGGTTTCCCGTCTGCATTGGTTTCTGACAGTGGAACTCAATTCATCTCAGCTTTCTGGAGGAGGTGTTGTAAGATAGCTCAAATCGATCTTCGTTTATCCACGAGTCACCATCCTCAAACCGATGGTCAAACTGAAAGAACCAATCAGACTCTGGAGCAATACTTGAGGTGTATGTTACAACAGATGGAAGGGTCCTGGAAAAGTATTCTCTGGTTAACTGAATTTGCCTACAATAACTCTATTCATACTAGCACAGGACAGACCCTGTTCTACACAATGAATGAACGACTTCCTCAGACATCCTCCTTTGATCCGCTTGATGAATTGGAAATGCCAGCAATCACCTCCTTACATAAAACCATTACTCAGTCCCTTAAAAAGGCTACCGAGAACTTGAACCGAGCCAAGGAACAACAAAAAAAGTTTTCAGACAGACACAAAAGGGAGGCTCTGCGTTATCAAGTCGGGGACAAAGTATGGCTGGCATCAAAAAACATTCCTTTGAAGGGATCTCGGGCCTTCCGTCCAAGATACCTTGGACCTTATCCCATAAAAGCCATCATCAACCCTGCCGCGATGAAATTGGATCTACCAGCCAATATGTGGATCCATCCAGTGTTACATGTTTCCCTTCTAAAACCAATGAAACCCGACACTCGGATTACAACACCACCTGAGCCATAGATCACAGAAGGAGAACCAGAATATGAAGTCAACAGCATTCTGGATTCCAAGATACTGCGATCAAAACTATACTACTTGATCGACTGGAAAGGTTATGGGACCCAAGATCGCACATGGGAACCTGTTGAATTTGTCCATGCTCCACGACTAGTCAAGCAATTCCATCGAGACAATCCTGCCAAACCAGGACCAGGAAGGGGAACGCCCGTGAGAAGGGCCTTGAGTGGGAGTGCTGTCATGGCCACTGGTCAAGGGCCACTACCGATATACTCCAAAAGGGTTAAAATGGACCCAATCCTGGCACCTTTGGCGCCAGGCTCATAAGAAAGTGTACTATGCACACTTTATGGTTAAGGCACATGCTTCCAGGCGAGGCGTGGCCAATGGAAAGCATTGGAAGGCATGTGCAGAAGTCTGTGGGAGTGGCAAGGTGCAGCCACAAGGTGAGGCTAAAGGGGAGTGGCTTGGGCCAGGCTATTTAAGCCAGCCCCACCCACATGCAGGCGCTTCGCGTTAGTCTGCTGTGTGCAGCGTAACGCTTACCGCCGTCTGAAGCTCTTACCTGTTTCCAGCTCAGCACGCTCCTCATCAGGTTCTGGAACATCATCTTCAGCACGCATCTTACCTGACTCCAGCCATACCCATACCATCGCTCGAGCGCAGCTTACCTGATTCCAACTCTGCATCTTCAGCGCGCATCTTACTTGACTCCAACCATACCATCGCTCGAGCGCAGCTTACCTGACTCCAACTCTGCATCTTCAGCGCACATCTTACCTGACCCCAACCATACCATCGCTCGAGCGCAGCTTACCTGAGAGCAACTCTGCATCTTCAGCACGCATTTTATCTGACTCTGCAAACCCATCGCCTGCAGCGTGTAGCTTCTTACCAGATTCCCAGAACCATTGGAGTCGGGCAGCATCCTCACCTGTTCCAGCATCCGCTCGGATCCATCCATCTGGCACCCGCTGACAAGTCCTCGGATCAGTCCCTGCCAGGTCATCCCTGCAAGAGAAAAGGAACGCTCAGGTTAGACACTGCATAAACATCTTACGCTTGGCCGCGCAACACATAAGCCTTGCATGCAACCTAAAACTGTACTTATCTTCGAGTGAGGCCCGCTCAATTCCCCTTTGGCACCGTTTGGACTCACTTCCAACACCGCGACACTACGTGCCCATCTTTACACCTATTGGGGGAGAGAAAGACATTACAAGAATTACAGACAATAATCCTTGAGAAAAGACATTGCAAAGGTTACTGACATTAATCATTGGGAAAAGTAATTGCAATTGATACAGACAATAATCATCGTTACGAACACTTACCTACAAAGTGGATTGGTCACAGCCGGACTCGGCCACCACTCACACGGACCAGTGAAGCGACTAGGTCCTCAACGGCGCCCCTGCTGATGAGAACGGAACACGGAGAGCTCTTCCTTACAAAACAATAGGTGAGATCATATGGGAAAACGTATGCTCATTTCACTCTAGAATGAAGGGTTCGAGGGGGATCGCAATTCAACGGCAGCATTTTCACTGCCTCTTACCTTCTCCCAAGGGCATTGCCAGCAACCAGAGCAATCCGCACTACAGCAGCTGGGGACAGAGACTGATCCAGGGGAGCCGATTCTAGGGAGGGCTCCAACCATGCCCCAACGTCCCCGCAGAGACCAGGTGAGCTTAACAGGTGGGTGTACTGCCAGCAGGGCTGTACTGGCGTTGAGTACGACATACTTGACATGTTGGCCTACTGCTTTGAGGGAGCAAGGTGTGTGATCTGTTATTGGGCTTATGGGGACTCACCAGCCTCATCAGATGTAGGAACTGCAGCCTCCACATCTCCAACTCCCTCGATAGCCTCCAGGTGCATGATACTGCTGCAGGTTTCTTCCTAGGCCTGGAGTTTGATGGGTGATGCTGGTCCGCCTCCTGTGGCCATGCCCTGGACGCGCTGTGTAGAAAGCAAGTTCTGCACCTAGAGTCGTAGCTCGTCCCATCTCTTGCGACAGTCCCTGACTGTTCTGGTGGCTGACCTGACCACTGACACCTTCCGGGTCACCTCCTCCCAGATGGTCTTTTTCCTTACTTGTGTTTGCTGGCATAGATCGCTGCGGAAGACTTCTCCTGAGTTCTCCACTAGCGTGTCGGCCAACATGTTCAGTTCAGCTTCACTGAAACGTGGTTTGCGCCTCCCTGCAACTGGTTGCCTTGAGGACATGTCTGGGGGACTTTGTCAGTGCTTGGGATATGGTTCTGACTCCTGTGCACTGAGGGTTGCAATGGACTGTGTTTTGTTAATGGCTGCGGTACATTTCCTGTTCTGGCGATCATATTATTTCCGGTCACAGTAATACCGGTACCGGTAACAACGTTACTGGTAGGTCTGGGGTCACGGAGCCGGAATCGCAGTCAGTGGCAGCTAGGCTGCGGGTATGTTTTTTTTGGGGTTGTTTGTTGGTGTTACCGGCATGCCAGTGCTACCGTGTCTGGCATGCCGGAAAGCACATGCACATCAACACGGAATCAACTGTTGATTTTGGCAGCAGTGCCACACGGACACGGTAGCACCGGCATGCCAGTAATTCCGATTTTCTACTGGAAAGCTTGTAATGAGGCCCATTGTCTATGAACACACTGAACATCCTCCTCCACTTCCTCTTTCTTTTCTGCTCGGCAGTGAGTTAAGTACACATTCATTTTTTCCTTATGATGTTATGACGTGCGCGCAGCGTGGGTATTGGCGGAGCATATCCGCACTAGTGAGGACAGAAACCATTGCGGCCACAACAGGGCTGGTGCTCCGGCGATCGCAACACCGCTGTGAAGCCACAGAGTGCAGCAGGGTCACGGAAGAAGGAGTGCGACGGGACAGCATAGTTCCAGCGGTTCCTTCATTCCGGCTACCGTATTCAACGCTGAGTGAGAGTCGTAGAGCAATTACTTCCTATTGAATACATATAAACTAGGAGCAGGAGAGCGCTCACGCTTTAAAGATCGCTGACATTACCAGTAGCACGACCGCGATCCGCAAGTGCTGAGAACAGCACCCCTGCAGGCCACAAAAAGCCACTGCAGCTCTTACCTCTTTTGACGGGCACAGTCCCAGGTAAAACCTGATACTATATATACATAAATAATCCTGGCTGACTTGGAAAGAGTCATATATTGGAATCTTAATGGGATTAAACCCATTAAACCTCCTGGCAATATTATAATCCCTGGTGTCTGTGTTAACATGAGCTCCTCCAGTGCTGAGGGTAAGGCTAGCATTAGCCAAAAGAGGAGCCACATGGAAATGACTCTGGTCCTGCAGAAAGCTCAAATGGATTAAAGGGGAGAGTGAAAGGGGGCAAAAAACAGCCCGTCAGGCAGATGAGGCCCCAACCCTCTCCCCCGGGCACTCCACCAAAAAAGAAGGGTGGTAAAAGAATGAAAGTGAGAGCCAGAGCAAGGCCTAGCAGGTGGCACGATGGATCATCCGATACCTCGGAAGAGGAGGATGATGGTTGGGGGGATGATTACTCTGAAGAAGAGGTTTTCTCAATATCCTCCTCGGATGAAGAAGGCTGTAAAGCGCCAAAGAAAAAGAAAGTTGACATCGAGGAGGACAGGAGATGACTTCTCCCCTGAGGCATTGATACACCCCCGGTCTTCCGATAGGCATCCGCCGAAAAAGATATCAGCCTATCTTAAAAAATGCCTCAGGGCACAGCTTGCGAAAGAAGTCAGAAACAAATTGAGGGCAGAATTTCCAAGACCATACCTCCCTGAAGGAGCTGCTGAGACTCCCGAGATAGATGAGAAAATTGTCAAATTTATGGGAAAATATGTAAAGGATGTGAGAAAGGTCTGGAAAGGTCCTGGTGCCCATGCCAGGACAAGATGTTGGATATGGTAGGACAACTCACTAAAATATTGCAGATGAGCGAAGAGGCCAGAGATAAGAGCGAGCCGGGGGACGCAATGGTATTGGTACATTTTTATGCTAGGTAAAGCAAACTGTGCTATTACCACAGAGAGGAGGAGATCACTACTTGTGAAAATAGACCAAAATTGAGTGAATTAGCCTCCTCTGAGACAGAAACTGCAACGAAGGGGAAATTCTTTGGGGATTCATTCATCAAAAAAAGAAATACATTTGCTAATTCCTACTCAGCACTGGATAAGGCACAAGCGTCTCTCAAGACAGTGTTCGGGAAACACATTTTTGAGAAGGCTGGCAGAGGAAGGGGTCGCTCTTCCAGCCGCTTCCCATACAACAGGCTCTATAGGGATAGGACACACCTGCGAGATCAAGAGGATCGGAGACAGAACCCTTTCTTTCCCTCCAGGGGTAGAGGAAGGGGCAGAGGCTGGCGACATGGAGATCGTTAACAGAATTCCACAGGTGAGGGCAAGCAACCTGATGTCCTGCCTGGAGGCAGTGGCACCGATATAGGTGGGGCGGCCATTGAATATTCCACCACGTCTGTCCTTGCTAGTTATGGTGGTGGTCTAGTCTTTTTCACTGCTTTCTGTTTGGCGTGCGGTATGCCGGGAAGTATTTAGTTTCCTTGCTCCCAGCATTCCACACGTTGCAACATCGGAGTTTTGCGTGCTGATTTTCCTGTACTTGGTTACAGCGCTCTACTCTCTTTTGTGCTTTGCACTGTTTGTGCTTTCTCACTGCTGTGCCTTTGCCCGCGGTGGCTCCTGTCACACTCTCTCTTTCTCTCTCTCTATTACCCTGCTACTCTTCGGCACTTTGCCGTGCCGGTTTTTCCCCTTGTTTTCCTCCGCTCGGCATCTTTCCTCTTCCCATTTTCTTTGGAGTTTCCGTTTACTTACTTTTCTCTGTTTCCTTGTGCTCAGATCCCACCCGAGAGGTCTACTCCATTTTTCTGGTTCCTCTTCGGTCTGCCTCTAGCGGTCGCCCATCAGCTTCCTTCCTGCCGCAGAAGGACTTTGTTTACCATTCTCCATTGTGTTCATTTGTCGGAGCTACGGATCCTCTAGTGCTGTGTACCGGAAATTGTCCTGATTCTTCCACCTGCTTCTGGAATCGCTATACCACTTCCTGCTCTTCCCAATTATCTTCAACTGCCAGACTCATCGGACTTCGGGTTTTTTTGTAGCCTAAGGCTTTTTCCCGACTTTCTTACCTGTTTCGGTGGTGTAGCCACAGGAGGCTACAGCTTACAGGTAGCAACTGTGGCTTCCCATCGAGGTAGGTTTCAGTCATCCGCTTCATATCAATATCGTGAACCAGTTGGATACAATACGGAGTCCAGTTCCACAGGTGAGGAGTCAAAGGAGGGTAGTGGATCAGAAGAAATTGAAGTGTACTGTGATAGTTGTGAGAGTTTGCAACACCCACCAGAGATGGCTTCACAAGAACAAGTCCAAGAAATCTTGAATGCAGTGCATACTCTCTCGCAGGAGGTACAAACCTTGAAAAATGAAAACCAAATGCTCCAGCAGATGTCCCAGGAAGTCCAGACCTTAAAGGCAGAGAATGTAGTACTTAAACAGATGATTACCCATCGGGAACCCCAACCTACACCTGAATTACCCGCAATGCCCTTGTCTTCGGGAAAGTTTGACAGAACCTCCAGGACGGTTAGGGAATTTCTGGATGCATGTAAGATATACTTTACCTTCAGACCCACACTATATGCCACAAATCAAGCCAAAGTAGGATTTCTCATTTCCAATATGACTGGAAACACCTTAGCATGGGCTACTCCCTTGGTTATCGGAGAAGACCCCATACTACTAGACTACAAAGGGTTTCGGACACTCATTAAACAAACCTTCGAAAGAACAGAGATCACATTCACAGCTTGTGAAGATTGTTAGACGCCCATCAAGGCTCCATGGATGTGCTGTCATATATCTTGGTCTTTAAGACCCTGGCATCTCAGGCAGGATGGCCTGAACAGGCCCAGTACGGAAATTTTAGGCGCGGTCTTAAAGAAGAGACCAAAGATGAGCTGGCCAGAATTCCAAGGCCTTTCCGAGTTATTGTCTTCAGTACTTCAAATTGAGCATCGCATCATGGAAAGACGAAGTGAACGCAGAAGACTCAAAAACAAACCAACTTTTGGACTTATACCTTACTCCCTGACTTCCTCCTTACCTGTGACGCGAGAAGAACCTTTGCAAATTGGAACTACAAGAGGACCATTGACAGCAGAGGAAAGAAGACGCTGAAGAGAAAGAGGCCTGTGTGCGTATTGCGCCTCAGAGAACCATACTATTGTGTGGGAGCGAGGGGCCAATGGGCCCCTCTCTACCATCACTTCTCAGTACAAAACTCGGACCAAGTGCCTCTAGTGGTGGGTACGCCCCTCGCCCTTATGCGATGTAACTTTGGGTTACATTCGCGTAGATGGGACCACCAAGCAGGACACAGGGCATCCATTTTTTGTACCCCCTTTCGACTCCATCTTGGTAACCAAGCCTCACTGCAATAGTACAAAATGCATCTCTCCCTTGTGCCCGCCGCAGTAGCTCGGAGCACATGGCCCCCACCCTCACCCCCACTCCAACTGGAAAACTCCACAGGTCCATTCTCACACTGAAGCCAGAGCTGCTTGCAACAAATAATAAATGTAACACATCCCTTTTACTCTGAGATCACTGTCCTGCATGTGAACCATCATGATCCAAGCACACAGCTCGTCCATCTCCACAAATGTGTCCTTGCCCTCTTACCCTCGCCAGTTGAAACTTATTGCCATTCTAACCCTGTGTCCTTGCAAGGCATTCCTTTCATGTGCCAGACTGCCAACCATGCTATGAAGGCCACCCAACAGACCCCCAACTAACATTATACCCCTGCTGCAGTATATCGTGCCCAATACTAACAAGGGCCACATACCTGAGTTTCTTGTGAAACTAACCCTATAGTTCAATGACAGTATTATAGTGGTCAAGGCCCATAAACCTGTGACCTGTATAACCCAAATGTTGTAGATCATATAAACTCTTGAGTGATTTGTACAATGACATGATACACTACTGAGGGTCTTTTGATCAACTATTATTTAGTGCATGCATCACTCAGAATGTATTTTCTTAGCTTAGATAGTGACCATCAAGTTTCACAGCGACCTGACCTTCACCCATCCGGAGCACAGATGTCTGACGTCAATCCTTCCACCAACCAAGCAAACAACCCAGAGGAAGAGATGATGCCCACATCTAAGACAGCACCCTGGCTGACCAATCCAGGTCCAACGTAGAAGCATATGTTAAAGATGTCAATGTACTATATACGTGTATTGTAACCTTGATATGGTCAGAGCGCTCTCAGAGATCTAGATAAACTTTTCCTTGAACTCTCGCACCCTGCTCTTTTGTGCCTTAATCCCTGTCCAGGGAGTGTCTGTATTATTCATTTTACACGTGTAAGACAGGGAGGGCACAAACACTATTCAAAATTGTTAGGAGTTACCATCACGTAGGTCAGGAAATGACAAATCTCGGAACTAAAAGGGACTAGTATCCGAGGGGCTGCTCATACCTCAAGTCCCTACGTTTCTTTATCTATTTCTCCTTCTACACAAACCAATACTGAAGATTCACGACTCATGGTGATAACAGTACAGGTGAAGAGCAAGGTAGATTGGATTGAGGTGCCTGCCTTACTGGACTGCGGAGCTGCTGGTAATTTTGTTGACATCCACTGGGCGGAGCTGATGGGTATACCACAAATTGAAAAGCTGGAAGACCAGAAAGTAGAAGGAGTAGATGGTTCCCCGTTGTCCTCTGGTCCCATAACTCATATGACCGACGCTCTACACATAAAGATATTTCAACATACCGAGCTCATCTCATTTGACCTGATCTGCGCCGCTCATTTCCCCATCATCCTGGGAATTACGTGGCTCCGCAAGCACAATCCCCAAATTGACTGGGCTCACAACCAGTTGGCTTTCATTTATGAGTATTGTAAAGACCATTGCTTTCTCAACCTAACGTAGCCAAAGTACAAGCCTCTAACACCCTCCAAGGTGAGTCTCTAGGAATAAATACCTTACCTGTGGAATTCTCTCACTACCAACATGTG
This sequence comes from Ambystoma mexicanum, assembly GCF_040938575.1. NCBI lineage: Eukaryota > Metazoa > Chordata > Amphibia > Caudata > Ambystomatidae > Ambystoma > Ambystoma mexicanum. The sequence continues at coordinate 713,316,032 of NC_090924.1, read as the reverse complement.
TTCTCCGATCAACCATTCCTGGAACTCCCTCCTCATAGGTCGGAAGACTGCGAAATTGATCTTGTACCGGGGGCCTTAGTTCCTTTTGGTCGCATGTTTTCCCTATCCCAAATTGAAAAGAAGGCGCTCCGCACTTATTTGGACAACAACCTAAAGAATGGTCTCATTCAACCTTCCAAATCCCCCGCGGGGGCTTCCTTGTTTTTCATTCCCAAACGGGATTCAGCCGAATTAAGACCATGTATAGATTTCTGTGGGCTTAATCAGGTGACAATTTGAGACCGGTACCCTATGCCGCTTATCACGGATATCCTGGAGGCAGTGCAGGGAGCTAAAAAATTCACTAAGCTGGATCTTTTCAGTGCATACCACCTTCTACGAATTCTTCAGGGAGATTAATGGAAGACAGCGTTTCGCACCCCCTTCTGACTATTTGAATATCGAGTGATGCCCTTTGGCCTAGTCAATGCTCCAGCCATCATCCAGAGGGTTATGGACCAAGTTTTCTCTGACCTGATGTTCATTACAGTAATCATATATCAAGATGATATTTTGGTATTCTCCAAGGACCCATCTCAAAATTTGCAACATGTTTTGGAAGTACTTCAACGCCTCCAGTCTCACCATCTTCTGGCTAAATTGGAAAAGTGCGAATTTGGAGTCACTAAAGTACAATACCTAGGTTTTGTCCTTTCCGAAGAGGGGAACGCTATGGACAAAAGGAAGGTTACGGCCATTCTTGACTGGAAGTCTCTTACATCTGTAAAAGAGATTCAAAGATTCTTGGGCCTGGTGAATTTTTATCGCAGATTTATCCCCAATAATTCAGAGGAAGTGCTGCCCATTACCTCCCTATTAAAGAAGACCTCAGGACCATTCCATTGGACCGAAGAAGCTGAAAGAAGTTTCCAGCATCTCAAAACATTGTTCTGCTCAGCACTAATTCTCAATCAACCGGATCAATCTCAACGCTTTATCATAGAGACAGATGCTTCAGCCGCAGCCATTGGAGCGGTTTTACTTCAGGAAGAGAATAGGATCGAACATCCAATCGCCTACCTCTCCAAGACTTTAAATCCCAGCCAAAGAAATTATTCCGTATTGGAAAAGGTGTTGCTTGCTATGAAGCAAGCTTGTGAAGAATGGCGACATCTACTTCAAGGAAGTATTCAACCCTTTACAATACATACAGACCACCACAATCTCAAGGTGCTAGAATCAATGGAGTGCATCAATTCCCATCAGGCTAGATGGACTCACTTCTTTGCGCAATATGACTTTTATATCAGTCACTACCCTGGTAGTAGGAATGTGTTGGCTGACGCGCTCTCCAGGAGAGAGACTTCAGGAGAATCACCTAAGTTTGTTCCAGAACGCATGTTCCCCAAACCTCTGGTTATAGCTTCGGTAGATACCTTCTTACAACAGATAAAACAAGCCACTGCTCAGGAGCACCAAGATCAAAGTTCAGTACCAGCAGGCATCAAGGAAGAAGATGGGCTCTGGTTCAGGAATGGCCTTCTTTACATTCCTAAGGGCAACCTCCGCAAATTGGTGCTAAACTGGTGCCATGATCTGCCGGCGGCAGGGCATCGAGGAGTAGCAGGTACCTTGGACTTACTTCAGCGTTCCTATTATTGGCCCAATTTCAGAAAGGAGGTGACCGAATATGTCAAAAGATGTCCAACTTGTGCCAAGAGCAAATATCCATCCGGCAAACCTATTGGACTTTGGGAACAATCTTCCCCCCCCTACTTGTCCGTGGAGTATTATCACTACAGACTTCATAGTGGAATTACCACCCTCCAACTCATGTACCTGTATCATGGTCACCGTAGATATGTACACTAAGATGGCACACTTTTATCTTTTACCTCAGCTTCCAACGGCAGAAGAGATGGCAAGTGTTTTCCTTCGAGACATATTCCGCCTACATGGCTTACCGGATAAAATAATATCAGACAGAGGAACACAATATACCTCTCGGTTTTGGAAGGCGGTGTGCCAACAACTGGGAATAGAAAGAGCGCTGTCGTCGGGATTCCACCCATAGACCAACGGGCAAACTGAGAGGGTGAATGCCACTCTGGAACAGTATCTCCGCTGCTACTGCAATCGGCAACAAGATAACTGGGTGCCGTTACTTCCAACAGCTGAATTTCCGTATAGCAATGCAAAACACTCCACCATTAACATGTCCCCCTTCTATTGTACTTATGGGATGCATCCTAAAAACCTTAACCCAGTACCAAGAAGACCAACGAATTTGCCTGCCATTGAGACTATCATTGACAGGATCAAAGAAGCACATCGAACAGCCTGGGCTAGCCTTGATTCTACAGCACAAACCTACAAAAGACAAGCAGACACTCATTGTCAAAAAGGACCTGATTGGAATGTAGGTTCCAAAGTTTGGCTCTCAACCAAATGCCTTCCAAGATGAGCTCACCCTTCTAAACTGTCACCTCGGTTTTTGGGTCCTTTTCCTATTCTCACTAAGATAAATCCAGTGGCCTATAAACTGGGGTTACCTCACAATCTGAGGCCGATTCACACTGTCTTTCATTCCTCTTGGCTCAAACCTTGTTTTTCCCATTCAAATGGCTGCTCAACAACCAATTACAAATGCCTATTGGCTGATCCAGAAGAGGAGTATGAGGTGTCTCACATCTATGACTCCGATACCACAAAGGAAGAATAAAATATCTCATTGGTTGGAAGGGGTTTCCCCGATCTGAAGATTCGTGGGAACCATTGTCCCATGTGCATGCTCCAATTTTGCTTGCAGGGTTTCATAGGAACCATCAGGGGAAGCCTGGGGAAGCAGGTATAAGACGGGGACATACTGTCATGTGTGCCGGCTCCTGGAGGCAGTGGCAGCGATATAGGTGGGGGGGCCATTGAATATTCCACCACGTCTGTCCTTGCTAGTTATGGTGGCAGTCTAGTCTTTTTCACTGCTTTCTGTTTGGCATGCGGTATGCCGGGAAGTATTTAGTTTCCTTGCTCCCAGCATTCCACACGTTGCAATGTCAGAGTTCCGCATGCCGATTTTCCTGTGCTTGGTTACAACGCTCTCCTCTCTTTCGTGCTTTGCACTGTTCGTGCTTTCTCACCGCCGTGCCTTTGCCCGCTGCAGCTCCTTCCACGCTCTCTCTCTCTCTCTCTCTTACCCTGCAACTCTTCGGCACTTTGCTGTGCGGGTTTGTCCCCTTGTTTTCCTCCACTCGGCATCTTTCCTCTTCCCATTTTCTTTGGAGTTTCCGTTTACTTACTTTTCTCTGTTTCCTTGTGCTCAGATCGCATCCGAGAGGTCTAATCAATTTTTCTCATTCCTCTTCTGTATGCCTCTAGCGGTCGCCCATCGGCTTCCTTCCTGCTGCAGAAGGACTTTGTTTAACATTCTCCATTGTAGTCATTTTTCGGAGGTACCGATCCTGCAGTGCAGTGTACCGGAAATTGTCCTGATTCTTCCACCTGCTTCTGGAATCGCTACACCACTCCCTGCTCTTCCCAATTATCTTCAACTGCCGGACTCATCAGACTTCAGGGTTTTTTGTAGCCTAAGGCTTTTTCCCCCGACTTTCTTACCTGTTTCGGTGGTGGAACCACAGGAGGCTATAGCTTACAGTAGCAACTGTGGCTTCCCATCGAGGTAGGTTTCAGTCATCCGCTTCATATCAATATTGTGAACCAGTTGGATACAATACAGAGTCCAGTTCCTCAGGTGAGGAGTCGGAGGAGGGTAGTGGATTAGAAGAAATTGAAGTGTAATGTGATAGTTGTGACACCTGCTCTTATTTACCCCATCAGTAGACGGGAGACTAGCAGAACATATAGAAAACTGGTGTGTTATATCCAGAGATACCTGGGTGCTAGAGACGGTGCAGGGCTTCCACATAGAATTCCACATGATACTACACCAGCGAACCCCCAAGGAGCTTATGTCTAAACAAGGAAGACATACAGTTGTTAGAGGAAGAGCCAAAAAATCTATAAAACAGGTGACTCCTCATTAGGTTTCATAAGCAATATGTTCCTAGCGAGGGGGAAACACTAAGTAAGACCAATCATAAACCTGAGCGGTTTTAACGATATTGCAGTGTACAGCCATTTCAAAATGGAAGGGATACACCTACTAAGGGATACTTTAATTCAAGGCGACTGGCTTTCCTGTAAGATGCATATCTGACAGTGCCCATAGCGACAGAACACCGGAAATTTCTAAGATTTATCTGGGGAGAGTCAACGTGGGAATTTCGGTGCCTACCTTTCGGACTGGCATCCACACCATGATGTTTCACCAAGGTAATGAAACCAGGTGTGACCCATCTTGGGGGTCAGTGGATCTGACTCAGAATCTATCTGGACGATATATGTATAATGTGCCAGGAAAGGGAGACACTCCGAATACAGGTGCAGACGACAGGAGACCTACTTCAGAATCTAGGCTTCCTAATAAATTGGGAGAAACCCAAGTACAATCAGCACGAATCATGGAATTTATGGTTTTCGTAGTAGACTCAATACAGGGATCTCTCAGCGTACCGATTACCAAAGTGAATAACATCAAGAAACAGATAAGACATACTTTATCAAGGACAGAGATGTCGCTGAGAGACATTGCGAGGCTGGTAGGATGATTAGAGTCATCGATCCAAGCTATGTTCCCGGGGCCTCTACATTACAGAACCCTACAAATATTAAAGATCAGACACCCCAAGATGGGCGCATCTTACGAATCAAGCATTACAATCTCCCAGGAGGTAAGGGAGGAGTTGGAATGGTGGCTGCATCACATGAATGCCTGAAATGGGAGAGCTTAATTTGGCTCGTCCTGGACTTGGTCATCGAATCCAATGCCAGCAGATGGGGCTGGGGAGCCTGATACAGGAACCTGTCGACAGGTGGCGGTGGTCGGAACAAGAGACATCTCTGCACATCAACTGTCTGGAATTACCAGCAGGGTCCTTTGCAGTGAAATGCTGGACTCAGGAGAGAGCACATTGTTGTGTTCTACAGATGGACAATGTCTCAGCAGGCAGATATATAAACAGACTGGGAGGGACGAGGTCCAGGTAATTGGCAGAAATGGCGAAGGAATTTTTGAAACTTTGCCTTCAGAGACAGGTGTCGCTGACAGCAATGTACTTACCAGGCCATCAGAACGAAGTGATTGACTGGAACTCCAGATATCTCAGGGACGTCAGCGATTGGAAGTTGGATGAAGAGGTATTCCAAGACCTGATGGTTTGGTGGGGCCTATGCCAAGTTGATCTTTTTGCATCGAAATTGAACAGCTAGCTACCTCAGTCTTTCAGCTGGAGGCCGGACCCAGGAGCAGAAGCAACATATTCTTTTCTCCAAGCATGGGGTCAGCAAACCAACTATGCGTTTCCCCGCTTCACCATGATTGCAAGGACGCTAGCTCAAGTGAGGAGGCAGAAAGCATCCCTAGTTCTGATTATTCCAGACTGGAGGGGCCAGGTGTGGTTCCCCAGTCTCCTGGAACTACCATACCATGACCTGGTAGCTCTACCCAGGTACGAGTTCATAGTAAGGGATCCCAAAGGCCTCAGCCATCCACTAGTGATAACAGGCAAACTCAACCTGATCATATGGGCAATTTTAGGGGAGCATGGGTTAGGCCAGGATTATCGAATGAGGCTGAGCTCATTATTAATGAATCCAGGGCACCAGGAACACCCAGTACTTCCAAATCTGCATGGGCTAGCTGAAATAGCTGGTGTATGGAGAGGGACATTCATCCCAATTGAACAGATGTTGTCCACATAGCCAATCTCTTAGCCCAGATGGCAGCTCAAGGGAAAGCATACAGGACCATCAATAAGGCCAGGTCTGCAATATCAGCAGGGCACCCCAGGATTGAAGGGGTCGCTATGAGTGAACACCCGTTGATTTGCAGACCTTTAAGAGGAGTGAAAATGTCCAGACCTCCCTGAGAAAAATGCACTCAACTGTGGGATGTTGACACAGTATTGAAACTATTCTTATCATGGCCGGACAATCAGGAATTATCCAGGAAGGTCATTTCAGCCAAACTATCCATGCTTCTATGTCTGTTATCTTGTAAGAGATCTTCGGACATTAGAGTGTTGGAGGTCAACAGGAAAAGTATGTCACCAAATGTGGTGACCTTCTTCACAGCGAGATGGACTAAGACAGGATTTAAATGTATATCATACGATTCTTTTTCCAGGGCAGCCCAAATTATGCCCGATTAGATGTTTGACAGCATATGAAGATATTACGAGGGAAGTGAGACCCCCAGGGGTATCCCAATTGTTCCTAGCACTATGCAAGCCATACAAGGCCGTAACACCTGCAACAATAGCCAGATGGCTGAGATGAGTAATGGTACAGTCAGGCATTGACATAGAGAGCTACGGTGCTCCCTCTGTGAGGGGAGCGATGGCCACCAAGGCCTTTGACATAGGAGCCAGATTAGAAGACATCATGAGATCAGCAGATTGGTCAACTGAATCAACTTTTAAGACCTTCTATTTCAAACCAATGGAAATTATGGCTTCGTTAGTGGTGAGTAAGCTTTGAACAAGCATAACCGAGCCTCCGGTCTTGAAATAGAATTCAGATTTTCAACACATTTGTTCCAGAAAATCATAATTCTATTAAAAACTCAGATGCAAAGGATTATCCCACCCTTACAATCGCATGTTCAATGAGGAATGTTGAACATGGTATTTAGCTGTTATAAATGTATATAAATGCATAAATATGTATTGATGATATAATTGATATAAATGTACAAAAGTATACATTTTGAATTGTTGGTAATATACGATTGTCCCACGCTCTTTCGACTTATGTCATGCTTGGTACGGTGGTGGACTTCAATCCATTGGAGAGTTGAGGAACAACACTAATCATGCAACAGCATTGTGGTTAACGGTGGATGCAATTTCGATGAAGCAAAGAAAGAGGAAGTGAAGGATGATGTTCAGTGTGTTTATGGGCATATACTGGGTTGATTGGTTATGTTGGTCACGTGGTCAGTTAAGAGACCAATAATATTGGGACTGCCACAGACTCTATCTTCACTGGAAGTTGTAGTTTTGATCTTGGTTATCATTCATATTATTGGTTTGTTCATTGCTGCTTGAGTAGTAAATATGAAAGAGAAGCATAATCCTTGGCCTCTGTCTTTAATAGAATGATCAGCTAACCAGAGCTGTCTTGTCCTCTTTTTAGGGGCCGTATGGGAAAGGACTACAAAATATTCCACAAAAGAACACCCCATTGATACTGCTTCCTCCCTTTTGGGTTATAGACCTGTCTATAACATCAAGTTAATATATACACACAAATCGCCCTTTTTGCATTCAGGTAGACACACAAGGTAATTCAAAAAATATACATATTTTAATCTCTATCACTTAAAAAACATAAAAAAACACACACCTTATTCCTTATGAAAGGGGAATACTATAAATGTTGTGGATAGAACCAACTTGTGAAGATTTGTATACGTCATAAATGTGTTAAAATGCATACCTGTTTCAATGAAATATTGTCCATTATAGAGGAACACAACATTTGTGTTTCTTTATGTTTTTTATGTGATAGAGATTAAAATATGTATATTTTTTGAATTACCTTGTGTGTCTACCTGAATGCAAAAAGGGTGGTTTGTGTGTTTATATCAACTTGATGTTATAGACAGGTCTATAACCCAAAAGGGAGGAAGCCGTATCAATGGGGTGTTCTTTTGTTTAATAGAATGATGACATTCTGGAACGAATGTGTTGAAAATCTGAATTACCACTCTGCAGATAAGCCCAGCCAGGCTACAACGAGATGCAACAGAAGGCTTTTACCTGTCTAAAATAGCTGCCGCCATTTCCAGCACTTGCTGGCACCAAGCGGCTCACACAAAGCCCACCCCAATCCACCTCTGTTGACTGCATCTCCTTGTAAGAAACCAATACAGGGATCTGGCAGACAAAGCCGCCCCCTGCCCAAGTCCCCCTATAATGCCCTTGTTCCTGTCTGGACTGGCGGCCATGGCCGTAGTGCCGTGCTGCAACCCCCTTTCATCCATCGTGCTCTGTGCTGATCATTCTCCGACCGCTGCTTGCCAGGATCATTACCCGATTCATTGTCCACAAGGTAAGCGTAGCTGCCTCTTACTGATTCTTGGTTGTTTGCCTTTTACTTTGAATCCCACTGCCTGGCTAGCCGCTCCTAAGGCACCTCCATGATTCCTTCTATGGCCTGTTGTGTATTCTCTTGGGTCCAGTGCTACTCCATTACCGTGCTCAATTCCTCTTCTATGCTTCTGCCTGCACGTCGTTCACCCCTTCCACCATTATACTCCAACCTCAAACTGCCTGGCTAGCCCACACGCACACTTTTTGGCTTCCATTGTAACCCTCCTGCCTGCTGTGGCACTGGTCTCACACCTACTTCTACACCACATTGAGGTGAGGCATTTTGGCAAACCTGCACTCAGTTCAATACCTCTGCTACCTCTGCTTCCTTCTGTACCTACTGTGTTATGCTCTTTTCTCACACTAACCTCCAGATTGACATTCTTAGCCCTGCGCTGCACTTGCCTCAATTTACCTGTATCACCGGATTGACACTCGCAGCCCTGTACTCTACTAACTATAACCTGCCTATTTGACGTAGCCCCATGACAAAGTGGAAAGGCTTTCCCAAATTATGCACCCTTCCTAATGTTGCATTTTACCATATTGTAAATGCATGTTTGATGTAGCCCCCCCCCCTTACCATGAGAAGTGGCTTTCCCATTTTGTGCACCCGACCTTATGTTGCATTTTAAATTGTTGTACCTGCATATTTGATATAGCCAACCCTCACCAAGAAAGACTTTCCCATTTTGTGCACCCAAGCTAATGTTGCATTTTACCATATTGTACCAGCATATATGATGCAGCCTCCATACCACGTGTTGAGGCTTTTCCAAATTGTGCCCCCACTACAATTGCTGTTTTTCATTTTCAGCCTTTCGCTGCGCTGTGTTTGAACCTGTCTATGTGAACCTGATGTACCCTTCTCCTCCCTCCTGAGCCTTATCCCTTCCTCCCTGTCCCCCCTTCTCTCATTATGTTCTGCACTTGCATGCTCCGAATTGTCTCACAACCTAGTAGAAGTTTTTGTGTTTGTCTTCTACAATGTTTCTCCCCTTCCTACTTATTGGCTTAGGTATGCCAGCGGTCTGGGGGTTACTACAAGCGTACCCGTTCAGCTTCCAGGGCCCAACAACCCTCCCCCAGTAACAAACGGAGGAGTCAGCCAAGGGCAAATTAGAACTGTTGTTTATTAAACAAACCGACAGGGATCATAGAAGACAATCGAAAATTTCCCGGAATCACCGCTCCCGAGCCTGTGTCAGACCATTTTGTTGCCCCCTTGCGTCACAACATGGGCCCTTCCCCAAAAACCTATCAGTCCTTATAGTTTGGTGATCAGAGTCGTATCCCTTAAAGATTACACCTTGTTATTGTCTTGTTATTGGCCCTTACATGTCAGGTGGCTGGCTTGCACCTTCCCCAAGAAACTATCTAGTACATTGTTGCAGGGTCGCTGGATTGCCATTGGCCCTTGCCCTCTGTCATCCACCCCTGGATTTCTGTTCCCTGATTGAACGGAACTGGTCTCCCCAGGCCGGGGACCCAGCTCAGTTCTCAGCGCTCTGTGCACCTCTTCAAGGTGATGAGAATGACTATGCGTTCCCAATGTATCTGTTAGCAGTACCACTTTTGCCTGTGAGAGTGCCCTCAACGTTGCAACTTTGTTAGCGATTCATTGTTTCAGTTCATGTCTGTGTTGCTGAGAACTGCTCGTCTTCCAACCACAGGTGAATAACCATTGTCCAGCTCGGCTGCATCACGTGGGTGAGGACCACGAAATCGAGCTCTTCTGAGCTGCAATTTATGAGGATTTATTCAGTTTTCCTGCAGATGTCCCTCCGTCGTTTTAGGTTTGGAATGTCTTCTTGTCTCTGAACCTGGCTGCGAACCCTGGCCTGCTGTTCTGTGCAGCCTAGTTTTGCTTTCCCTCATCTCTTGTCTTGTGGGTTGTGGCCTCATGTGATCCTCATTATACTTATACTATGATTTCTACATCTCTGTACCATGCTATGTTTTCCATAGGTTAGTTGAATTCGGTCCTTCCAAACTATTTATGTGATCCTGTTCTTCCATAGGGTTAGTTACCATAAGGATCTGCAAGCTTGCTCTGCATCTCTTCATTCGCCTTGCGTTCAGCGTTTCTGCCCTTGGCTAATGAGAAATGTCACTGGCCCTCCTGGGGGCTGCCCGAATAACGAATGGCTTTGTGTGTTTTTAACTCTTCGGGCCCTCATGTTCATGGGGGTGAGGAGGGGAATTCCAGGGACCCTCTCATCACTACCGTTCACCTCCTCCCCCTCTTCCTCGCAATCCTAATACTGCACTTGCACAATCCGAATTGTCTCACCACCTAGTAGGAAATGCATTGTTTTTCTTCTCCCCTGTTCCTTCCCTTGCTACTTTCCCATCCTCCCCCTCTCCACTTCAATCTTGAAGCGGCACTTGCATGATCCGATCATCTCAAGACCTAGTAGGGAAATTATTTTTTGTTTTCTACCCTACACCACCCTCCCTTGTCTTGTCGCGCCTTGAAAAACTATTATGCTGTAAAGGTGCATTATAAATACCCAATACATAAAATAAAATAACATGTTACATGGGCTTGGGACAGTCCTCTGGAAAAAAGTGAGGAAGCAGCAATACAGGTGTGTGGCATACTGGGGGGATGGGATAAAAATGGGAGCAAGGAAAAGGCAAAAAAAAGTCATAGAACAGTGCAACATAGTCAGCATAGAGACTACTATCTGACAATATGTTGGACACCTATCTTTTTATAACCTCAGGAATTGGAAGTACTGCACCAGCCAGCTGGGGCAAAGAATACAATCAAATGACGTAACCAATCTGAGATTCCCGTGCAATTATTGAATGATCAGTATCCATGAGATAGGCGATCATAACCACGGCATGAAAGAATGTGCTGTAAAAGATCAGAAATGCATGCAAGAAGAGAAGCAGTCCTTCAGGAGCCAGTAGATCAAAAAGGAAGGGGACAAGAGATCCCAGGTGCAACTCAAGGTGAGGCTGACATGGGATTATAGAAGCAGTAGGAGAAAGGCCTTGAAAGTGCTTAGATAAAAACACTGGTTGGCAAAACTGCTCATGCTCAGAAGGGTGAGTGTTCCTTGAAGTTCAATTCCCTAAGAATTGTAAAGGAACAAAGTTGCTTGCAAGTGAGATGGACCCTACATCCCTTAGTATTGAGAAGGGCATGAGATCGATTATTTGTGGGAAGGACCATATACCCCTTAGTAGTTACAAGGGCATGATATCCCTTATTATTGGGAAGGGCACTATAGCCTGGACAGTGTGAAAGACATAAAAACATTTATTAATAGGAAGTGCATTTTACCCCTTGAGAGGAAGACATTAATGATATCTGTTATTATCTGCACGGTACTAGGTCCCTTGAGATGGCGACATGGACAATATCCCTTATGAAAGAGAGAGGAATTGTATGCCTTTTTATTGAGCTAGACACTATGCCCAGAACAAGAAGAAGTAGGCCGAGCACTAACCTCCTGGCTGGATTACAAAAAGCAAGATAAGAACTATATATGTGAAGAGGTTGCTGGGCGCTGCACCCTTGTGATTGTGAAATGATTCTGGATACTACATTCTCTGTGACTATTATTTTTAGTAAGAAAAGACTCAGAACACACTATAACCCTGTGGCTGAGAATTGAGGCAAGAAGTGAATGGATGATCCATCCCTGAGATTGCATTGATCTTGGAGAAGCTGGGGGGAGACCATTATCAGAGAGATACATGACGATGCATATTTTGAGCAAACCTGACATTTCTTTTTCCTCAGATCAGTCCCAAGGAGAAAATCCATAGGGCACCCATAGGAGAGTAGCATCATATAGGTCCCATAGGCATTTCCCCCTTTGCCCAATTCCCCATTCCCTTTTCACCGGGAAAGCAAACTGAAGAACCCTGGAATGAATTACTTCTAAGAGAGAGAATTATGAGAGGTATGACATCCATTTGCAGAAGAAGTGTAGACTTGGCTAACTAAAGGCACTATCGACGTTTGTGTAAAACATTTTCCAGGACGAACTTTCAGTTTAGTCATAGATGAACAGCTGTTCCCTTTAATTGTTTGTCTCAACCAATTTCTACTTACAAATAAACTGATTTGAAAAACATACTTCTTTTGTAATGTGTTTTGCCAGTCCGCACATACCTTGATAATATTATTCTAAATAGTTTCCAATGCTAACAATATTTTGATATACTTGTAAATAATTTACAAACATTCATAGCTCAGCAAAACAAATAGAATGACTCTGATACTAAAGGGGGTTCCTAAAGTATATGCATTTTATCGGTTTGCTGTAGAGGATCCACGTGATGCTACACCAGGACATAGTGGATTATGTCAAGTATGGGTCTAGGGGGGAGGGCAATCAACAGAGAACATTTTTGTCACTAGGGGCTAATGGCAGGGGTGCATCCTGACCCCCCTATTGGTCTTCCTGTAAAGCAACTGCCTGACAAATGGGTTGGTGGACTGCCATTTCAATGTTCTAACTAGGGTGGGGCACTAGTTCCCCTGCTTAGTTACAATGACCATATATTCCTCCTAAAATGAGCCCCAACACTCTTCGAAAGGCAAATCCCATTTGTATGGAGCATTATTGCGGGATCAAGGCAGCCACATAAATATTTGAAAATCAACATTTCTAGTAATTGGAGGAATGAGAGGACATTCCCAACCCTTCAGCATGTTCGATTTAGACTGGAGCTGGTCAAAGAGTTCATGTACTTTAGAGCAATCTGTGGTCATGGCACAGGAAAATGGGGCAATCAGCAAGTCAATGAATTACCTGCGTATACACTCAATGATAACCATATTGTGCATTTACTTTGCTATATAGTGAGATTTTTTTTCTTACAAGAGGATTAGACTTACCAACTTCTGCCGCTTATTTTGAAGTGCACAACAAACTTGCATGAGATGTTACCTCTGATTGCTCTGTTATCTTTTGGTTGTCATTGAGTTAATCCACCTTCAGTGCTATCTTGAAGGATCCTACAGGACATTGCAATGAGGATGTTTCTTTTACAAGAATGTAATGGCTTCTTTATATTCGTTGCTCTCTGTTGCTGGTGCAATGTTATGATTTCTTCTCACATCCAGCATCGATTGCTGGGAGTAAGAGATTAAGGGTGCTCATTATGGGCCTGCTTATTGGTTTGGCAGTATTGCCATAGGTAGTACTACTAAACTAAATTACCATTACCACATGCAGTAAATACCTAGTTCTTCAAAAGATCTGTATCACTCCAAGCCAAGCGTACCTTTCTGTTTATACTCGTTTTGGGGGTCTCTTATGAATCTATGGTGTTCCGGATTTACTGCATGTGATAATTACCACATGCAGTGATGTTGTGTGGATGAAATTAATTTCAAACAAAAGCTTGCAGAAAAATGTGTTTAGATAATGAAATTCAGAGTGTGGCGGTGTGGCAAAGCATCCAGAAGTTGTGATTATCAGCTGTTTTACCACTACCACTAAATTCGTAATCAGGCCCTAAGAGAGTATGGTTATGGGAAAATGGTAAGCTCAGGAAGAAACCTAAGGGCTAATGTAAGATTATTTATTAGCACCCTTGGCATGTGCGGCAGTCAATCAAGTTGCTCCAAACCAGAGCTGAATCTAACGATGCAAGCCCAGACTCTGAGCAACCCAAGTGGTGTGTGCACCCACCCTCCAGCCAGCACTGCTGTTTCCCCCCTCTTCTGCCCCCAAATCCAGCCCCTCAACACCCCCCACACCACCCCAAACTATGGTATGCTTGGCTTCCCGTTCAAGCCATAGAAATAGAAGACTGGATCAGAGCGGAGTACCGCCTTCAATTTTCATGGCAATCCTGACTCTCCCCAACCATTGCTTTGGAACGAAGTTGCCCAGGCATTTGTTTTTTTTCCAATTGCTATTAGTACCTGAATGGTTTGCCTCTGGGTTGAAATAGCAATAATAATGTGTTCTGCAGGCTTCACTGGCCCGGTAACGGTTCTTAGGTCTCGGGCCATTACCGGCCGATGAAGCCAGCAGAACATTTTATTGTTGGTTAAGTATTAGCTAGTGTGGATCCCTGAAGCTTCAGCCAGTATCTAGTGAGGCCATACCTATTTGCCCCGTCTATTAATGCTTTGAGGAGACCAAGATCCAATTGTTATTATTATGGCAAACATATGCACCAATTTGTTCCACACGATTGTTGCGACTGCTAAAGTCATGAGGGTTCAGTTCCTGTCACCCGGTGCTCTTCCATCTTAAATCAATTCTAGATCAAGCATTAGCAGTGAAGTTCAAACATTTTCTCAAAATTGTCTTGAAACAAGCTAGACAATGTTGTATTTGCTTGCTTCTTATAGTATTATAGAATAATGTTATAGTGTGTTTGATTAGGCTTTTTTAATCGTTTATGTATATCTATGGACTCTCAGTGCACATATGTATTTCTTTTACTTAATTTGTACCATGGTTGGTATAGTGTTTTTCACTGCAATATAGTTTTTAAAATCCTAATTAAGTTTGTAGTGTTCAAAGATAAAGATGGCTATGGAGTTTGTGCATTTCAATGCATTGTACTGTGAATGGGATGAAGGAAATGGTGAATGCCCTGCATTAAGGAGATGAGGCCGCCATAATGGGAACCTTCTAATTTAAATGCAAGGGGACAGCATGATGAACATATTCATTTTATTTTTTGCAGGAATTGAGGCATCTCATTGCCCTCTGCACATTTCCATCTGGGTTATGGGTATGTTACAGATATGGGATTTTCAGAGAAGCAAAATTATGCTATTAAAATTGTCTAGACATATTGACCATGGGATGAGGAAATTGAGACCATAGACTAATGTTCACCATCACCAATGAATATGGGCAATTGCATCATAACATTGACCATATTGTAAAGGAAATGTACCGTTTATCTATAATTGTAAGCTTATCATTCAAAAAGTGTCAATAAACATGGTTCTAATAGTTCTTGACTAAGTCATATTTCAAATTAATTAATGGTACTTTAAGGGGTTATGTGTAAGACTCAGACACAGTGGCATCGGGGGTGTGAGTTATAAAATTCTATTTATCACAAAAGGAAAAGGGGGTCAGAGAAATCCTATCAGTCCCTAACACTGATAGGGGTTTCCCTACCACAACACAACTAAGGACCATCTTTGACAGGATGTACATCAAATAAAGCATCCTCTGTCCTGTCCAAAACCCTAAACTGGCTGTTACATGCTAAATTAAATACAATGTGCAGATGAGTATCTAAGCAAAGTTCAACAACATAGGTTAATAAAGAAAAGGAATAAAGTTCCACTAGGAAAGGGGCTTCCCTTCCCCTAGATTTCTTCCAGTAGTTTTGATAAGATTATAACACAGTTCCAATTTGCTGAAGGGTGGAGAACCCTTCCCTTGAACCTCCTCAAAAGTATACAGTTCTCTTGAATCCTTAAAGTGGGATGAGTCTTCCCTTTTCTGCTACACACTTACATATATGGGAGTTTTGACCCCTCTGCTTTCTCAATCAGTTTCCCTTTGCCTGGTATACTCTCCTGCCAGGGTATTTTATCTTGTTCCTCAAAAAGGCATATTGACCTTCCCTTCTTATCACGGTTTATTCTTATCCCTGGTTTACTCCCCTGCCATGGTATTGTCAATTACTTATCACTGTTTCTTCTTACAACTGGTTTACTCGCCTTCAAGGGTATCCTCACTTTCTTGCTTGAGTGTGAGTCTCAGACTTAAGGCTTTCCTGGTTCCCTAACCTGCCAGGGATTCTTCTCTCTTTGTTCACTTCCTCTTTCATCCAGCTTACAACACTTCTCCAGTATTGGGTAAACAACACTGTTTTATTAATTCCACTGCCTTTCTTTAGGCTCTTGCTCTCAATAATGTTTGTGTCTTCAATAGTTCCATGTCCTTTGCTCAGGCTCTTGTTCTCAACAAGGTTCGCACTTGTAATAATTCCACTGCCTTTACTTGGGCTCTTTCTCTTGACATTGTTCGTATGAATAATGATTGCATTCATTTTACCTAGGCTCTTTCTCTCAATAATATCTATATCGGTAATGATTGCACTGACTTTAATTAGGCACCTTTTCTCAATAATGTCCATAAGGATTGCCCAGCCTTCACTTAGGCTTTCTCGCAGTATGCGGTACACAGAATTCGACCAGAAGTGCCCCGGATAACTCGCTCACTCTCCCTGGGCTTACCGGCTATTTGTTGTGTCTTCAGCGTTCCTTGTGTTTCGCTGGTGTCTGTGCTCCCGGTCCATTGACTGGCAGTGTGCCTTTCGAGTTGTTTGCTTCCCGCTTTGCCTCCCTCTGTGGTTGCCAGCTCTGGCTGCCCATTACAGAAAAGCAGTGAACTTCTCCTGACCTGGTTTTTTGCTACACTTTGTCCGGTGGCCTCCACACTGCTTTCTACAGTCTCCTCACTCTCGGTGTCCTTCACAGTGTCCGAACCAGTCAGGTGCCTCTCCAATCTCTGGCTCTCTCATAGTCCATTTGGTTTACCTGTATTCCTTTTAAATGTCCTGGGCTTTCTCTGCAGCTTACAATGACTACAACGCAGCGTTGGCTTCCTGTGTCTAGTCATCCACATTATTCCATCCCTCTTCCTCGTATCAGTACCAAAAAAGGTGGGGGGGATAAATGAGGTTCTGGGCTGAAAAAACCTGGAAAGGTAGTGTTTATGCCACAATAAGTCTTGTACAAGTGTTGCAAAGGCACATGGCTGTCACTAAAAGTGTGGACTGAAGGGTTGTCATGACTCAGTCTTTTTCTGTCTCCCTGGAGCTTGTCCTCTCGAACATGGGCTCCAACAAATAACCAGGGTTAGTGTCAGGTAGCTTCTGCTCTTCCATGGCCACATAACAAAGGCTTCCTTCCAAAAATCAGTGACATAGTTGTTAGATTTGTCACATACGCTTTCCCTAATGCTGCTGGTTTCTTCAGTTTCTATTGGAAAACGAGAAATGTAGTCTATGTTCCCTCGCTCTACTCCTTTGTTCTATAGTAAAAGAAATAAGGTTATAGATCTAGAAACCAGCGCTTTCCTTGGCATTAGTATCTTTCCGGAGACTGATCCATGTCAGGGGGGAATGGTCAGTGATCAGTCTGAACTCTCTTCCCGTAAGGTAGTATCGTAAATAAGTTACCACTGTAGAAAAGCAGATGTATACGTCATTAGACCCCACCCCCTCACCTCCATCATAATGGCAGAACAACAGGAAGACAATTAGGCTGACCCTGGGTATGATCCCAATATCCCATCATAGGTCTGAGAGATGTTATGTGCCCAGACAACCGTACCGAATGTACCATCGAACTGATGTGGTAGAACGAAGTCTGCAGACGCCAGGGGACATAGAAGAACAAAAAATAAAGTCTGACAGGTGTAACGTGACATCATGAAAAGAAGAGATGCGGACGCACTGAAACGATGTACGAATACTTAAAGAATGAAGATGTGACGGAAGTAACAAAGTGAACATACATGCGAATAGGAGGAATCATATACTGAGAAGATAAGTAAGAAGAGATAGAGTAGATGTATCTATGCAGAAACGCAAGATAGATGAGACATATAGAAGCTTGCTAAACATAGGAAATATATCATGGGTTAGCAGCCATGTTGAAAAAATGGATGTTGGTTTCGTATAATAGTAAGCAAGACGCCTCAAGGAGAAAGATCAAGGCTGCAAAGCTTACAAGCACTGGAATACAAATTCACGCAAGAACAAAGAATATTTGTTTGTCTTAGGATCAAGGATACCACAGCAAGAGTTAACTACAAGTCACAAAAGGAGTTGAAAAGGATAAGCCATGTACGCAGGACGTATTTCTCTTATATTAAGTAAAGGAGTGGACATTTGCCAGTGCCAAGTATTGTACAATGAAAGCTGCAGAAAGCACATGCAGAGAGGAGGAACCCAGTCTCTAGAGGCCGAGGAAAGTAATAACACCCAATATAATTTAGTCAAATATCACTAAATAAAAGGACAGAATGGGTGAAATCATGGTTTCCTCACACGTGGTGCAAGACCAGAAAACCAGGCCTATTCATAAGGCTCCAGGCAAAGATATTAATGTACCTTCACTCCCTTTAAAGCTCCGGAGAAGAGAACAGTCAGCAAGGTCTACTACAAAGAAGAAGCCTTGGTTTAGGGCCTAACTGATGAGAGATAGTAGGCTAATTAGCCAAGTGGCAGATGTCTGACATTGTTCCTTGCACATGGGTTTTGGTTTGCTTACGTGCTGCTAACGAGCTGAATGTCCAAGGATGGAGTAGAGTGCCAACCAATCATGAGGGCCTATGTAGTGGTGGACTAAACATTGTTGCAGAAGCCAATCCGCTGCTATTATTCTGCTATTCTCTTTATTATGAGTAGTTTGAGGTAGTTCAAGGTGTGCCTACCTGATAAGAGGCAGCGAATGCTGTTACTAACAGCTAAATGAACTATAGGTATATATGTTTCCTTAACCAATCCCTCCTCCCGATGGGGTTTTACTGTTTGCCACCTAGGATGACATCATGGCTGACATACATCGAGGTATAAAGCCTTTTATGTAATTGAAATGCGATTAGAGCGTGTGAGCTGTGATTTGTTTTGCTCACCAAGTTTGAGCTGATAATAATGTAGTATTTTGCCATATTCTTTGAGCCTCTGCAGTTATTTGGGCCTGAGATCAGTTATTGTGGTAATCTCATCCAGCACTTGGAACGCTCCAGGTGCTACTGCACACCACCAATTTAATAGCCAGTGTTTCCAGTTCAGTTGTGGTGTAGTTCTTCCTTGGAAAGAGATTCCGACTGATGCACATAATCAGATGTTCAATCCCATCATATTCCTGGGAGAGGACTGCTCCCAGTCCAACATGAGATGCATCTGTCTGTAAGATGAAATCTTTGCTAAAATGGGATATCTTCAGGATTGTTTCATTACAGGAGATGTGCTTGAGTATGGAAAAACAAGCTTGGTCTTCTTTGGTCCCTTTCCATTTCTGTGGTTCAGCATTTTTAAGTTTGTCGGTAAGGAAGGCTGTTATTGAGGAATAGTTGGATATACATCTTCTGTAATAACCTACAAAAACGAGAATGGCCCTTTAGGCTCTTTATATTTTGGGGGTTGGTGTTTCTAGCAATGATCTCACATTTTTCATCCTCTGGGGTTGTACAATACCATTTCCAACATATAAACCTAAGCATTTCACTGCCGATCGGGCAAGATGACAATTTCTGGGGTTAGCTGTGATACCGGATCTCCTTAGGGATTTTGTCACTTGGTAATGATGGAACCTATGCTCATCCAACGTTTTGATGTGAAAGATGATATCATCAATGTAAACCCCACAAAATGCTGAGAATGGATGGAGTACCTGATCCATCAGTCTTTGAAATGTGGATGGTGCCCCATGAAGACCAAAGGGGAGTACTTTGAATTGATATAACCCTATTGGAGTGGAGAAAGCAGTTTATTCTTCATCATCTGGATTTACTGGCACTTGCCAATAGCCTTTTGTTAGGTCAATTGTAGAAAGGTAAACAGCAGAAGAAGTAGGTCGATCAAATTATCAATCCGCTGAATGAGATAATTGTCAAATTGCGAGAAAGTGTTTACCTTTCGAGAATCTATACAAAATCTCAGCTGTTATCAGATTTTGTAACAAGAACTATTGAGGAGGACCAGGGGCTTTGGGATGGTTCATTTATGTCTGAGTCTTACACATTTTCAATCTCCTGCATAATTATGCTTCTTTGGGTCTGAGGGATCCTGTAAGGTTTTAATGATCACCTTCCCAGGATGAGTATGGATTTAATTTTTTTTTTAATTTTTTTAAAAAAAAAGTATTCTTCCTGGCTCATTACGAAGGTCATCTGGAAATTGTTCTATCAAATAATGAGGATTATTTTTTTGATTTTGGGACAGACAAGAAGGAATTAAGTTGTTCTCACCTAGACTGGAGGGTTTAAATTTGAAGGATTTGTTTTGTCTCAGTCATTATTTTACTCATGAAAGTAGTCCCTTAATCAGCAAGGCTTTCCTTGGGGAATACAACTCGGGAGAAAAAAGGTATCGACTGTTTTAATATCTGTTGCAATGTATTGTTTCTAAAAGGAAAAGCCTCGGGATACCTAGTTGAATAATCCAGAAGTACTAGAATGTTTCTATTCCCTAATTTGGGAGGCTCAAGTGGTCCCACGATATCCATTCTGATGCGTGAGAAGGGTAGGTCAATAATAGGCAAAGGTTGGAACAGGGTTGGAGGTGATGTGTGGGCAATGGTCTTCTGGCATAGGACCCCAGGTAAGAACAACATTTTTCTCATCCGCATATATACCAGGTGTGGCGAGTGATATCGCCACTGGATCTCTGGAGGGAAGCTTCTCCTATGTGGCCAGGGAAAGGCAAAAGCTACCTGACCCTGACCCTGGGGGTGGCTATCTGAGGGAGGACCAGGTGGGAGAAAACCAACTTCAGGGTTTTAAGGAATTGTTAAAACAGAATTACCTCTCAAACATGATTTAAAATAACACTCATGTTCGCTTACAACATGCCTGCATGACTTACTGTAGCATAGACATTTGTGCTCTGAAACACTTGTGTATGAGCACGATACAAATATCATAGATGAAGAATTCCCAAGTCTGCATAATCAACCTCCCAGTTTGCCTGCCCCTGCCCGTTGTAGTACCGAGACAAGGAAGAGAGATAGAGCAATGATGATCACTAGAGGCGGGAAGCAAACACAGCGCTATAGTCTTTGGAAAGTAATCATGAGGACTGGGAAGTTTAAAACACACACAGCAGATCAAGCACACAAAAAGAAACCGACTCTGTAGGAGAATGCAGCTTGTGCTGGCGCTTGTTGGAATGCTGAGCCTGAGAATTTTGAGAGAGGCGACATAGAAAAGCAGACAAGGAGAAGTGTGCCGCGTTGGTGCGAGAGGCAACCAGAGCTGTTTGAAGCCACAGACAAGAAGGTGGGAGCCGAGCAACTAACCTGTTGCACTCCCAGTCAGTGTGGAGAAGTCAAGAAGGATGGAAGAACAGGGACACTGGAGGCTTCCGGTAAGTCCAAAGAGAGAGCGTGGATTACCGGATCGCTCAGCAGTGGGGCTAGCATGGTATTGACGGCATGTGACAGAGTGATTGAACCCCATGAAGAGACGGATACGAATGAAAATGAGAGAGGTGCTGCAACCTGTTGTCTGGGGAGAAAGCCTAAACGATTTATGGACAATGTCAAGAAAGGTTCAATGACCCATTATTGGGGAACAGAGGCTGATAGTAACCCTAACAGTGTGGGAAAAGGGTCAGGAACCCAAAACATGAAAACGGCAATTCATATAATTGTGAACTTTGCTAATAAAGAGTTGGTAAGCCAATATTGGAAGAACTTTCTTTGTGGAGGAGAAGGAAAGAGATTAAAGATTGGAAAAGTCCTGGCAGGCTAGTGAACCAGGCAAATAGTGAGTCTGGGACTCACATGAAGGATAAGAGTGAAACATCATTGCAGGAGAGTAAACCAGGTGTAAAAGAAAGAAAGTGAAACTGTATGTGTGAATAAAAAGTGAAATATCCTTGCAGGAGTGTAAACCAGGAGCAAGGAAAGAAAGTGAGCTATATTTGTGAAACAAAGAGTGTGATACCATGGTAGAAGGGTAAACCAGAAAGAAGCAGAACAATATTGTGAAAACTGTGGTAAATGATTGGAAACAGGAAGAACCCTAACCTGTTAAGAAATTGGTGAGAAAGTGACAAACACCCTGGCAGGAGAGTACACCAGGTTAAAAGGGAGGCGCTATTAACAGAGAGGGGAAGTGTCAAACCCCTTTTAAATTTAATTAATATACAAAGTGAAATACGACAAAGATATTCAAGAAGCTTTGCATATGAAGATGACTCAAGGGAAGAGTTCTCCTGCTTGAACTGTGATAACAGAACATTTAACACACCAGAGGAAATCCAGGGGAAGGGAAGACCCCTTTAGCGAGTGGAACTTTATGTCTTCTTTTTTGGACAATTTAGAACTTTTTGCTTTTCACCATTGCGAGAAAGCTACATCCATATAACTTGCAGATACCACTTGTGCACATTATTCGAGTTTAGCATGTAAGGGACAGTTTTGAGTTTGGACACAGGACAGAGGATGCTCTTTGAATTAACATCCTGGCACAGACGTTCCTTAGTTTTGTTGAGGTAAGGAAATCCCTCATAGTCATAGGCACAGGTAAGGTTCACCCCAACCCTCTTATTATTTTCATAATAATTGTCCTGTTGGACATTAAAACATATTGCTGTGTCCAAGTCTTACTCTTGATCCCTTACACAGGCCAATAAAATCTATTTACTGCTTGTCCCTGGGTCTTAGCTGCACCCAAGTGTTCACCGGTCAGATGTGAATGGGTGATTCCTAGTGCCATTCTTTGATGAGACTGGGGGACTACAATTTGTGAGCTAGGATACCTTCTGAATTAATGTCACCTCTGTACAAGAGCCCTTGATTTATAAAGATGAACGGTCCCTCTTTCTTCCTTGCCTCTTCTTCCAAGACTGTGGTCCTCATTACGACCCAGGCGGTATGGGGTTAACGGTGCCGGTAGAGCTGCCGGCACCGTTAACCCCCTACCGCCTCATTACAAGGTCTGCTCGCGGGTCCTGCTAAGGATCTCTATGGGGGCTCAAATGGGAATGGGGATGTAACTGGTCCGGGTTCCTTGAATGTGGAAATACCGGGCCCTCCAAGGTCAGAATGGCCCAGTATTTCCCCATTCAAGGAACCCGGACCCGGTACCCACTATGGGGGTAGCCATGCCACTAAAAGCGGCATGGCTACCTCCATACTCGGAATGAGGCCCTGTGTGTAGAAAGGCCTAGGCCAGCATGGGATATTTGCGTTGGGCAAGCCGGAGGTCAGGAATTATTTCAGCTTCCTCCCCTTGGGTTTTGGGTTTTAGCACGTCAGATGACATTGCAGGGTCTTAATCTGCCTTCTCAGATCCCTTTTTACATCTTTCTGTTTCACTAGCTTGAGTGCACTCCACAATCCTAGGAAATAGGGCTTGTTCTAAAATTCCCTGGGCTATCTTTTGTCCTACCTTAACAGTGTAGGGGGCTTTTCCATTGTTCTGCATTCAAATGTTATCATCACCCCTATTGTCAGGGTCCACTACTCCTGCCAACACATCTAGGCCATGTCTTCATTCTAGTCCTGACTTAGATGTTAACCTACCATAGGTCCCTTTTGGGGGTATCAACACTAGATCTGTATCGAGTACCAACTGATCTCCTGGTTGTAGGATTTCTTCTCGACTGCTATCTGGATCACAGCTGAAATATTCTTTAGTAGCTATATTCAGAATGGTGGCCGATCGCTCACTTTCGTAAATTTCAGGGCCCCCCAGTTTGTATCAGCTGATCCGGATCCCACCCCTCACACTATATTTAAGAGGTCATGAGAAAGACTTGGACACAGTGGCATCTTGGAAGTGGGTTACACACCTTTATTTATCACAAAAGGAAAAGGGGTTGGAGCAATCCTATCTGTTCCTAACTCTAAGAGGGGGTTCCCTGCCTCTACACAGCTAAGGAGTGTCTTTGTCAGAATGAACATTAAATAAAGCATATTTTGTCCTGTGTTCAAACACCCTGAACTGACCCTTACATGCTAAACTAAGTACAATGTGAAAATGGGGATCTCAGCAAAGTTAAAAAACTTAGGTTACTAAAGTGCCAACAAGAAAAGGAATACAGTTCGACTAGAAAAAGGTCTTCCATTCCCCTAGATTTCTTCCAGTTGTTTTGATAAGATTTTAACACAGTTTCAATTTGCTGAAGGGGGGAATGCTCCTCCCTTGTACCTCCTCAAAAGTATACAGTTCTCTTGAATCCAACACAGTTCTTTTGAATCACAGCATAGTTCACAACAGCGTTCTCTTCAATCCTTAAAGGGGGATGACAATGTTAATGTTAAAGGTTTTTAAACCGTACACAGGTGCCACTTGTGTGGTCTTTCTGTGGTCCGGCGGTTCTGTGAAAATAAGAGGGGGTGTGAGGTTAGTTGGAGGAGCAGGAGCAGGTGCAAGGGAGCTGTGATGTGCTGTTGGCAGCTTCAGTTTGGATGCACTGTTCATTGAGCTTGGGTGCGAGGTTTGGGAGGCGAATGTTGTATGGTGTTGTGCAAGGTTGTGTGTGCTATGTCTTGTTGATGTGTTGTGAAGTATTTGTGGTCTGCTGTGCTGAGGAGTTCTTATTGTTTTTAGTGCAGTATGTGAGAGGTGTGTGCTGTAAGCAAGGCATGGTATCTAAACCTTAAATCTAAGATGGGAGCAAGCTATGACCATTAAATAATAATAATACAGTGCAGGTGGAGTCTAGTTAAATAAAAAGGGCCTATACTATAAAAAAGAAAACGATTGCCAATCCTTACTTCTATGCTAAAAAATAGTGTGGGACAATGTTCACAAGAAAATAAAGAAGTGTTCACGAAATGATAAGTCAGGATGGTATAGCGGGGATCTCCTTTCCCCACGTTTTTACCATGAGACAAGGCGGGACTCCTGAGCACAGCACACTCCTGGGCTTCTTCCGGACGACGTTACAGTTCCTTTAAAGAAGCTCAGGACCTTCTCGGGCCAAGTCTCTTTTATGCAAAAGTCTCTTGCCGCATAGGACCTAATGAAAAATGACAAAAAGTTCCTCTGGTAATCTTTTACGATGGCCTCCCTCAGTCAGTTTCACTACAGCCTTTCATTCACAGTATCAGCAACTTGCAACATTCAAGAGACTCAATGTCTTTTTAAACAATCATTCACTGTGGACATCCCTCATTCGGGTTTCCTCTTGTCTACGCGTTGTTCACAGGTGGGTTATGGTCCACCTCTGATTTACAGGCATCCCTCGATCGATCAGGTTCTCATTTGCCAAATACACAGTTCACATTGCTTTATCACAATGTGGGACTCACTTCCCCTAGCTTTCCTCTTGACAACGTGTCAGATCCTTTCAATTGTACAAGAGGTTTGACTCGACCCTTGTAAAACCACTCTGACACCTTATGCCGGCCTCTCATAGGGCCTTCAGGTGATTGCATTTTCAACAAAGGGGACCAGACAGAGTCTTTCAAATGAGCGCTCACGTGGCGCCTGACCACTCTGCAGCTTATCCTTCACTGGGCTTTCTTCAAAAGTTCAAACACACACGCGTTCTTTGTTCACAAGATCTTTGCTCATTTAATGTTGCCTTTTCAACTTTGGCTCAACACAGTCCGGGTTAGAATCAGCTCTGTCCGACTCACTGGCTGTGCTGAACTCATTGGTGTTTCTTGTCTCTGGATACAAGGATGGTACCACAGTAGCAAGTGCATCTCCTCGCCCTGTCTATCAGTTAAAAATTAGCTAAAAGTGTGCTCTCGTGCTCCAACTTTTTATCTCTGTGGGGAAGGGAAAGGGACGTCAAGTGTGTGTAGTTATTGTCAATTGCCTGACCCTTGTGTTGGGGCATGTCAGGTAAACAGCTCTTATGTTAGCCTGTTATCTTTCAAGGTGTAAGAAAGTGTTCATGCCGGAAAAAGGCGGGTAGAGCTTCTAAATATCCTATGGGGTAGGATGGGGAAAAGGTGTTATGAGGAAAGGGATACCGCATCTCACCCGTCAGTGTCCCACGTCCACTCCCACTCCCCGAAGACCCCTCATCCAGGTGATCCTCCCGCACTGGTCCACCCCCAGAAACAGGATGCAATAGTGATGGCCAACAGATCTCCGGGGAGGGGACTAGCAGGTGAGACACCTTCAGGTTTCTCACAATGCAGAGGGTTAATTGCTAGTATGAGATTGGGTTGTTTTGGCAGTAGCTGATAATCTTAACATTTCTGGTTGATTAGCTGTGGCTTCCCTTCTTCTGTATGCCCTTTCTAGTTATATCAGTAAGGTTGCCTCTGTGGTGATGGGTTCCTGCACTACACTGCAACTCTGTCGGTTGCCTGAAATCTGAGCGTAGGCCCTATTTCTGACTCGTTCCCAGCCCAGAGGTTGATCAGCAGAGGTGGGAAATTGCCCTTACTCGTGACATACCTCGGGTTGACCCTCCCATTCCCATTTCTTCACTGGGATTCCCTTGGCCTTCTTCCTTGTCCCTAGCATTACTAGGTTATCACCCTTTCTTTTCCTGGTGCTCTCTGTTGGGTTGGGGTGGAGGGATGGGGGTTGCAGTGCCTTGCTCACCGGTCCTATCCCTCATTCTTGTTTATCCTGGTAACTTCTACATTTTCCCGTGCTTGGTCAGTCGTGAGGTGTGCGGACCTCGTTCAGTTGGCTTTGTTGTGTTCGGAAATGAAGAGCCAGGCTTTCAGCTATTCCCTCAATTTTGTATGGTCTTCAATGTTTCGTATTCCTTGGGAAGGGGTTCCATAGATTCGTGGCTAAGCAGGAGAATGCTGAACCGCTCAGTTTTTTATTCTGGTGCCGTTTGGGTTCAAGACGGATGTCATTGCAGGATCTCGGGGTTCTGGCTGGTGTGTAGATGGGGAATTTCTTTTGGATAAAGTCTGCTCCCTGGCCGTGTATTGTTGTGTGCATTATGCACAGGGTTTTGAAAGAGATTCTCTTTTTGAGGGGGAGCCTATGTAGCATCCTGAGATCTGGAGTGATTCGATTGCTTCTGCTGAGTTTGAGGAGGAGTCTGGCTGACATATTTTGTATTCTTTGAAGTTTCCTCATTAGGTATTCTGGCCTTCCGAGGTATATGCTGTTAGCATAGTCAATCCTGGACATAATGAGGGATATGATGGCCAGTGTTTTGTGCGTGAAGGAGAGGAACGGTAGGATCGTTTTTATAGTTTGTAGGAGGAAGAAGCATTTCCAGTTTATTTCACTGATTTAGGGCTCAAGTGTTAACTCATTGGGTCTCATTACGAGGCTGGTGGAATGGGTTTAATGGCACTGGTAATGGTGCTGGTGCCGTTAAACCCACTCTGCCCCATTACGAGGTTCCCTTGTGGGACCCGGAAACCATACGTCCTTTCCGGGGCTGTCATGATTCCTGCCCCTCATGTCCCCAGCCCTCCAAGATGTCAGGCTGGAGCCAGGCCACAATCATCTACATGGCCCTCAAGGGCCTCTCCATCCCTCCAAAGACCCACTTGGAGTCAGACTTGGAGCTTGTGGAACCAGACTCACTCACTCCCATAGGATAACATTGGGGATTGGACTTGTAGTGCATTGATGGGGACAAGATGGATGCCCCCACATATTTCGGTTCCCAGAACTGCATGTGCGGTCTAGTCTTTTGGGTGTGGTTCAGCCCAGAGACACCTGGGATACCCAGAGACTATGTAAGCCACACCCAGGCTGAGAAACATGCTTTGTGTTTTCTGCACCTGCAGTGCGACACTCACCGTGTTCGGATCGGTCTCCAGTAGGCCTGCATCTTTCTTCTGGGCTCAGCTCCTGCAAGAACAGGAACACCGTTAGGAACACCCTTACCTTGCGGCGCTTCTGCCCATCATTCATCGCTCCTTCTGTTCTGCGGGCATCTGCGGTGGTGTCATTTCCATCCCGCACGCCGCTTCCTAAGGAAAAGGGAAAAGAACAGAAAAAAGGCATTAGTAAGCATCCCGCAAATCTTTGCTTATGTTTAAATACGGTACAAGCTTCAAACGCTTACCTGAATCCCAGCCGCTCTGGGGGAACTCTGTCTCTGGAACTTCTCATCCATCTGCAAGAGGGAAAAGACACTCCAGGTTAGTGTGGAAATATCTAGAGGCGCCGCATACCACGCTTACCCACCGCATTTGTTCTTCATAACCGGCATCCATGCTGAAAACGTTGCGGCACCTAAAAGACACAGAAAAAGAAATCAGTTCAATGCAAATAAGAAAGGGGTGCATCACGCATCGCGCTCTCACTCACCTTCAGCGCTACTCATCTCAGCAGCACGCCGCCATCCCCGGACGCCAACCATCATCTAAGGAAGGAAAGGAACGAAGTTAGAGAACTGTTCAAAAGACTCATTATACTTAGCTGTCGGACTCTTGCTAGTAAAGTAACTAGGCAGCAACGAGCCCACATCAATCAACGCGCCCCTGCGCTGAAAGCAGGATGGAGAGCACACTATCCAAGAAAACAAGGTGAGCTGTGGATCAAAGGGAAGGGTTGGACCCCGGGGAAGAAGGGGTTCAAGCACACAGAGACAATAGGGAGTTAAACTCTACCAATCCTGTATTTCAGGCCCAGTCTCCAGTCAAATAGCCTCCAGGGAAGGGTTTGAGGCCGTAAGAGGTCAGAACAGGCTGAGTGACGTCCCCATGGATACCAGGTGAGCGCTACAGGGTCCCGCAAGGGGACCAGGGAGCTAACAACAGGCCTGTTATTAACAGGCCTGTTGTTAGCTCCCTCCCCATTCCCATTGAGCCTTATGGGGCTCAAATAGGAATGGGGATCAATTTTAACTGGGCCCATGGCATGGGCAATTACCGGGTCCGCCAAGGTCAGCAGGACCAGGTAATTGCCCATTCTATGGGCCCAGTAAAAAATCATTACCGGCGGCCGTCGTGCCCTTAATGAGGCCCATTGTCCATGAGGATTCCAAGGTTTTTTTACAGCTTTGGATGGCGTTGGTTGGTTTCACAATTCTATCGGCCATGGAATGTGCTGGTTGTTTTCTCTGTCTTCCGGTGTAATCATGATTTCAGTTTTGTCTGGATTGATTTTGAGTTAGTTACTGTTCATACATTGGGAGACACGATCCTATGGGTGAATTGTCTTCTTGTATGTCGCTGAATTCGTATCATCTGCGTCGTTGTGGCATGTTCGTCCATGTCTTTCGTTGAGGTTGATTAGAGGCGTCATGTAAATGTTGAAGAGAAGCAGGGATAGTGAGGAGACTTGTGGTACTCCAAAGGAGGATTCCTGTGGTGTGGACTTGAATAGCTTTAACCATATTGTTTCTGTCCTTTCTGCAAGGAATGTTTTGATCAAGAGCAGTGCTGTGTCAGTGAGCCCTATTTATTCCAATCTTTATTTCAATATTTTCTGTTACAAACTTTCATATATGGGGTTTTTAACCCTGTGCTTTCACAATCCATCTTCCTTTCCCTGGTATACTCTCCTGCCAGGGTTTTTTATCTTGTTGCTCAAAAGGGGTTATTTACCTTACCTTCTTGTCACTGTTTCTTCTTATCCCTGGCTTATTCACCTGCTAGGGTATCGTCACTTACTTATCACTGTTTCTTCTTACCCCTGAGGTATTCACCTGCCAAGGTATTGTCACTTTCTTGCTTGGGTTTGAGTCCCAGACTCACTGTTTGCTTGGCTCACTAACCTGTCAGGGCTTCTCTTCTCTTTGTTCACATTATCTTTTATCCAGCTTACAACACTTCTCCAGTATTGGGTCAGCAACACTTTCTTATTAATTCCACTGCCTTTCTTTAGGCTCTTGCTCTCAATACTGTTTGTGTCTGCAATGGTTCAGCTGCCTTTTCTTAGGCTTTTTCTCTTGACAATGTTCGTATTGGTAATGATGTCACTGCCTTCACTTGGGCTCTTTCTGTCAGCAATGTCCATATCAATAATGATTGCATTGCTTTTACTTAGGCTCTTTCTCTCAATAATGTCCCTATCAGTAATGATTGTACTGCCTTTACTTGGGCACTTTCTCTCAATAATGTCTGTAATGACTGCACAGCCTTTACTTAGGCTTTCTCGCAATAGTGCACAGTACATGGCATTCGCCCAGTAGCACCCCGGTAACCCAATCACTCTCCCTGGGCTTACTGGCTGTTTCTGGCATCTTCGGCATTCCTCGTGTTTCACCAGTGGCTGCACTTCCGGTCCATTGACTGGCAGTGAGTGCACCTTTCAAGTTGTTTGCTTCACGCTTTGCCTTCCTCTGTGTTTGGCAGCTACGGCTGCCTGTTGCAGAAAAGCGGTGAATTTCTCCCAACCTGGTTCTTTGGTACACCATGTCCGCTAGCCTTTGCAGTGTGCTCTGCAGTCTGCTCTCTCTTGGCATCCTTCACAGCGGCCGAAGCAGTCAGGTGCCTCACCAGTCTCCGGCTCTCTTGTCCCCCATTTGGTTCACCTATGTTCCTTTTAAATGTCTTGGGCTTTCGCTGCAGCTTCCAATAACTAGAATTCAGCGTTGGCTTCCCGTGTCTAGGCGTCCAGATTATCCCATTTATCTTCCTTGTCTCAGTACCAAAAAAGTGGTGCGGGGGGACATAAATGAGGTTCTGGGCTGGAAAAACCTAGAAAGTTAGTGCCTATATCACAATAAGCCATGTAAGAGTGTTCAATGGGACATGGCTATCACTAAAAGTGTGGACTGAAGGGTTGTCTTTTTCTGTTTCTCTGGACCTTGTCCTCCCCCACGTGGTCCTCCCGGAGATAGCAAACCCCAGGTATTGAACAATTTTATGTTAATCTATTCCCTCTTTGTATTTCTGTCAAGAAATATTATCTTTACCTTTAGGGACAGGTATTGTGAACAAAATGTGCTGGCCTTAAATGCTCACCATAGCACAATACTTGATTCTCTCTGTCCCTGGGGAGGAAGGATAGCTCAGGGGCAACATGTTTGTCTTGGAAGCAAGACAACATAGCGCAACACAGGTTTAAATCCCAATAACCTGCTTAGAACCTGCTTAAACGCATTTTAAAAGAACAATTATTATTATAGCATTCAAAACATCCCTGCCTCAATTCACTATTCATGTCATATAATTATAATGCATAATATTTCATAAGCGTGTTCACCACGTTCTGGAATCAGAAACAGTGCAGCAAAGTTTATATATTCATTAACCCAGTAACCGTTTCAGTCCGTGGAGCTTCAATTACCATAGAAAGTCAATGGGTCTCATTACGAGTTAGGCAGTAAAAATCTGTTATTACCGGCATGCCGGTATGAATGTGTCCGTGCAGTACCCACTCTGCAAATAACATATGATTACGAGTCTGCGTGCATGCGCGTTCCTGCATGCCGGTACCGGATGCACCGCCTTGCCGGTAAAGTCCCCCACCCCCTGATAGCGGCATCAAGGAATGCGTTGAAACCTCCCCCGCCACCGTTGGCACCCTAAATAATGGTACAGCTAATAACGGTACTGTCATTACCGGCACTGGAAGTAACGTCATTGCGCCGGAACAGAAAAAGCACCAACGGCCATCTTAAAAAAACACAATCTATTGCAATACTTCGCAGATAGGACCTGAGCACCCAACTTCCCAATCCCTACTGGTGGACAATGTCAAAAGTCACCAAGAAAGGCACAGCACATTTGCGAAAACTGCTTTTCATTGATGATGAGCTGAATATGCTCGCTGATACGCTAGTGGAGCAGGCAGATGTAGTTTTTAGTGCAGACCTGCGCCGTCCAGCACAGCTACAGAAAAAAAGAATATGGGAGAAGGTTGCCAGAAAGGTGAGTGCGGTTGGAACCACTGCACGCTCTGTAAAGGACTGCAGGAAGCGGTGGGATGACCTGCGCCTGCGAATCCGTAACATGTTATTGGCCAACCACAGCCAGGGGCAGGCAACAGGCGGTGGTCCAAACTCCCCCATAAAGCTGTCGAGGTGGGAGGGAATCTGTAGCTCCACCATCGCCATTGGAGGCCACTGAAGGAGTTGGTAGAGCGGAGTATGGAGTCCCATAATCGGCTGATGAAGGTGAGTGACCCTTTGCACACCACACAAGTCCCCACAAACACCTGACATCCAAACTACAATGTAGGCCAACAAATGAGATTTTGATGAGGGTAAATACATGGACCATCATACACACATACACACATCCCTGTTGAGATGCTGGACCCACCACTGTCACATCAAAATGCATGCTGCTTGCGGCTCCTATACCCAATACACACCGGATACACAAACAAAAATCACATGTCACACAGCACGTAAGCCACAACACACCTGTTGGCCACACAGCAGACACAATGGAAAACATGTCCACTCCTGAGGGATGCCAATAATACCCCCCCCAATCTTTCAAGCACCCTGTCCCCCACGCCAACAAGCATGCAACGAACCACAAGGCCCAAACTGAACAAACACCAATGCATGCATGATGCAAGTACTCCCATCACTGATGCCCTGCCTCTCTGTCCCCCACAGGCATGGATGCAGACAGCAACGAGGATGATGCAGCAGCGGCACAGCCCAGGACGCCTGCCAAGAGGTCCAGGTGTCAGGACGATGGCACCAGGCCATCCACGTCCAGGGCCACACAGATGAGCCAAGGGGCTTACAAGGCACACACCAGTGCCCAACCGGCTGCAGAGTCCCCAAAATGGGTCCATCAAACAGCTGCCCCTGCCCTCCTGGAGACACAGATTTCACTGGATGTGCCCACATCCTTGGCAAGTGACCTGACGGCACGCAGTCGGCAGCCACGAGTTCAGTTGGGGAGGTTGCTGCATCCGCCCAACATAGTGCCGATGAGGACGAGGGGCATGAGGAAGACACCTATGAAGGAGGCAGCATGTTGAGGGATGGTGGACAAATGCCCAGGCCACAGGATGTGCCACAGGGCACCCCTCAGCATGAGCCTGAAGGCCAGGGCAGTCAGGAGGAGTGGTATCCGTGCGATGAGAGAAAACACTGCGGCCATCATCAAGGCTGTGAATTGAAATTCAAAGCGGGTCCATGAGGGCTTTGCAACTGTGGCCCAGATACTGGAGAGAAAGGCCAACACCATGGAGCAGCGGCGTCCTGCGGCATCCGAGCCACATCCATCCACTTCCTCGACTACCAGGCCTGCCAGCTCAACACAGACACACCCCGTGTGCAGGTCCCTGTGCAGCATGCGGTGCACAGACATGCAACCCCCTCCATCGAAAAGGGGGCCGAAGTAGCAGGGGTACCCTGCACTTGTTGACTGTCAGTGCATCTGGACACATGTTGTGCTCTTGATGTGCAGGGGTGTAGAGGGATGTAGGGTGGAGGGTGGGGGGAGGGTCTGTGTGGGGATTTTGGGGGTGGGGGGAGGCGGGAGGGGCTGTGTGGGGGTGTTAGTGTTGGGGGAGAGGGGATGGGATTTGTGAGGGTGTTGGGGGCGGAGGGAGTTGGGAGGGGGTGTGTGCGGGTGGAGGGGGTGTGTAGGGGTGGAGGGTTCATTCTTGTTAAAAATACTATCTGTTCAATACACCCGTTGTGTTCAGAAATTCACATGACTGGACATTGCTTCTTCAGCGTGTGTCAATTTATTGCATGACAGTGTCCAGTGCCCATTTCTCCCCTAACCCAGTGCCCTTATTCCCCCAATCACAGTGCCCAGGGTCCAACATCCATATCACCCTCTGCATCCCAGTGCATCAGAAACTATGGTCTATCACTAATTGGCACACAGCACGTCCCTCATGTGCATGGGGACCTGGCCGATGTGCAACATCTTCTCCTTCCTCATCTTCATCTTCACCTGGTGGTGGCTGGTCCATGTCAGGTGGCAGAGGTGCGTTCCACCAGATGCACATGTTGTGCAGCATGGCACATACCATGATGATCTTGCCCACCTTTTCAGGCCCTTAATGAGTGCTCCACCCGACCTGCTGAGGCAGCGAAACCGTGCCTTCAACAGGCCAAATGTCTGCTCTATCACCACACAAGTGCGTGTATGGGCATGATTGAAGTCCTCTTCTTGCCTGTTCTGCGGGTTCCTGACAGGGGTGAGGAGCCACGGCTTCAAGGGATAGCCAGCATCACCTGCATGGGAGTACAAAAAGGTATGTGTAAGGATATTTCTTAAATTCTATTTGTCCTCACCCTGTACATCGTTCATGCTCATATGCAGTATATCGTCAAAGGCAGCTACTGACTTCACATCCGTGCAACTGTCTGCCCTGTACACAATTTGGCAATCCAGGGTGCTGGACTTGGGTGACGTACACAATTTAGGGGCCTTGACATTGGAATCACCAACCACCCAGATGGAGTGACAAGGTCCATGATGTACTCACATGTGAGGGTTGTTTGACAGGGGATGAGACCAAATGCATGTTGGGCAATGTTTGATGCATTAGGCTGATGCCCAACATGATAAAGCTTGTTTAGACCATCATGCTTTTGGATAATGGTTCACGCAATGCCCATGTCTCTCGACGTCTTAACACTAGTCACAATGGCACAATGTGATTGTTAGTAGGGTCCGCCAGTGTAGGGATGTGTTCCTTGGATGATGCAGGGTGTCGGCGTGCATGCTGGTACTCATGTGCTGTGGGTGATTCCCGCACCAATCGCACCCATGTAGGTGTTGTTCACTACTTGATGGGTCCAATTTGAAGCGTCCTTGTCACATGTGTTTTCCCATTTATATTCCTCTGCACATGTTGCCATGGTGTTATGCAGTGTTAATGTTGGGGGGGGCAGTGACGGGATTTCCCTGAGTGGGAATTCATACTGCGCACTCATGGATGCATGACCTGCGAGATGCTTCGATGCGGTCATGTGTATTCAACTTTGTGACTGCATGATGGTGTATTGTGGTGCTGTGGGTACGGTCAGGTGATGTTCAGTGGACAAGTTCAGGGGTGTGCGCCAATTGTGAGTCTGACATTTACACATTGGTGTGCAGCCAGAGTATGTCAGCCTCCATTGTCTGTGTCATGCATCTTATTTGAATGATTATGGGCACGGTGTTTGCCAGCATGGACAGTGTCCAGACACCACATTGAGGAGACTCCAATGGGCCAGGGAGCAGGCAGGTTGCATATGCATGTACCCCCCCCCCCCCCAAATGCACTCCCATGGCCCAGGGAGCAGACAGGTTGCATATGCATCTACTCCCCCCGCCCAAAATACACTCCCATGGCCCAGGGAGCAGACAGGTTGCATATGCATGTACCCCCTAAAACACACTCCCATGGCCCAGAGTGAAGACTCACCCAGCAGCCAGGCCCGTCGGGCAGCATCTCATTCCATATAGCGGTGTAGCAAGGAGTTCTGCAGCACCATTGCATCATGTGTGGATCCTAGGAATCTTTCACAGCAATGTGTTATCATCTTGCTGGCATCACACACCATCTGCACATTGATGGAGTGATATAGCTTTCGATTGCTGTACACCACCTCCACGGCATGCGGGACTGCCAACTCCACATGGGTTGAGGGTACCAATGACATTGGGCATGCCAGCCAGTGCATGAAATGCTATTTCGGTGTCATTCACCTCCTGTACTGTCCGTGATAGGGATATGTAGGCCCTTGTGTGCTTTAGGAGTGCATCCAGCACTTGGTTTAGCACACCAGAGAAACATGGTTGCGAGATGCCATGCAGCTGGCCCACTGTGTGCTGGTAGGTGCCTGTGGCCAGCAAGTGGAGCACAGATGCCACCTTCAGCAGAGGGGGGATGGCGGTGCGGATGTTGATCAGGCTGACCAAGTCTTCATGTATTAGATTCACTATGGTGGTGATGGTTTCCCTGTCCAGGCGGTACAGGGTGTGGATCTGTGCTGGGGTCAAGTTGAATGGCCTGGCCCTTATTCAAGGGATTGGTGGCTGCCTGCGGGGAACCACTGCCTGCACTGGTGGAATTTGCTGGGGCTATCTCACCCTCCTCCTCCTACATCTCCTCTGTAATCCTTGGTGTACTGCCTGCTCAATGAGTAGCAGTGCAGGCATGTCCTCCAGCTCCAGTATCGCAACTGCAAGTGGAATCATTTTGGTCTTGGAAGGGGTGTGGTGTGTGGGTGTGGTCCTTTTGTGCAGGGCCAGGCTCCATTGCCTCCACCTGTTATGATTGTGTGCACCTGTGGCAGTTGGGAACACGGCAGTTTACTATTAATGGGTGATTCGCGATGCCGGTATTGCCACCATCATGGTGGCCCTTCTTACTGGAATCTGGATGCCGGTATTTGCATGTCCGTGCGACTCGTAATGTCCTCTTCCTTGCGGCATGCCGGTGTTACTGGCACGGCGCCCCGCGCGCATGCCGGTATGGTGATGCATGGCCACAGCAGGTCCCTGTCGATGCCGGTAGGACCGGCATTGCAGGTCGTGATGGGCCGGTCCAGTAAACGATGGCAGTGATGCCTTACCGGTATCGTTATTACCGGACCGCCAACCTTGTAATGAGGCCCAATATTTCCTTAAAGAAAGACAAAATAACTGTGAGAAATCCTGCAAATATTTCTGTTTTTAATCTGCCTAATTGTTCTATTTTGATGTGTCTTCGTGGTACTTTTGCTTTAAATTGTACAAATGAAAGGCAGTGCCTTTTTCAGCCAACTATTAAGAACAAAGCTACATTTTCAGAATTAGAAATAATACCATAGATAGAAATTTAGGAATTATCATGCAAATTTTAGCCATAAAAATAGCAATGTGCCCTTTTCAATATGCTTATTTCCCCGGATTTGAGTCCATGTTTGTGCATATTTAATACATTGGCGAACAACTTGAAAGATCTATTAAGAAGCATTTCAAAGGGATATCGAGCTCACAATATCTGCAACATCAAATCCTTCTTTTCCAAAGCAAAGCTAAGGCAGTTTCAATATGGATCTATTGGGGGTGCACTGGGGTGCAGTATTACGTTGTTGATAAATGTAATTACCCACGCTCTACATTTTATATTGTACTGGTGCTCTGCTAACTTTCGGGATTCAGTAGCATTACGCCCAGTTCATGCACATTGCACCTTTATCACTTTGTCTATGAGCCTGGTATACCATTACAAAATGTGTGTGCTGTCCCTCAACCTTGGGTACTCCAGGGTGACAAGTAGGAAAATGCACTAGAGAACATACTGTTACAATAGATATACATATAATATCGTCAACATTTCTTCATGCAGAGATGCCCTTTGACCAAGTATGCTGTGACTTTCTTTGGAAAACTATTTATAATGTCAGCATACCACAAACATGTATTGATCTGTGAAGAATCTGTATCCAATGACAAAAAAGCAGAGAGTCTCTCGAAGACAGTTCAAGGGGGTTTATTGTTTGCTTTGTCAAAAAGGAGGCTCTTTTTCCCCTAGCCAAGGCATCCCTCAACACAAAGCTTTTCACTACAGATCGAGTACTGCTACTCGATAACTTTGATGGCCTAAAGGCAAACGTCTTATCTCTCTAACTGCCTCTGGGAACAATCTAGATGGTGCCTGACCTACGGGCCACAACATTATTAATCTGCATTAGTACCTGGCGCAATTTTTTTTTATGCTTACAAGTGAACCGATTGGTTCGTTTGCAAGCCCTACTTAACGGTAAGCCTGCTCACTCTATTGGTGACCCTCGTGCTGCTTGTTTTTTTTTTTCAGGCCACCATGGAAAGTGAGAAGGGACTTTATGTAGTGCCTTTTCCCTGTTCCATGGCGGGCATTATTTTTGTTGACTTTTTTTTCAATTTACTTCAATGGACATCATGGAAAGGGAGAAGGGACTCTGTGTAGTGCCTTCTCCTCTTCAATGATGGCCATTTTCTTTGTTTACTATGGGCGCTATCGTAAGAGAAAACGGACTACGTTTTCCTGTCCGCGGGAGCCATTTTTTAAATATTTATTTTCTGCCTGCCTTGCTCAGGCCTGTAAGTATGGGCCCGGGGGCATTACCTTATGCAGTAATGGCCGTAGTCTCGTGGCTCATTGCCTTAATAATAGTTGCCTTTCAGATACTCATGCCTCACTTGGTGTCTTACTTCCACACTCACCTGTTCCTCTCCCTCCATCTTTATGTCTCTCACCCTTTTCTCCTCCTTCTTGCCTACCATCTACTCCACCTACCATCTGTCCTTTCTCTACATTGCAAAATCTACATTCTCCCTCTGATTTGCCTCTCTCTTCCTCTCTACAACCTACCCTCACCCTCTGGTCTTAATTCCTCCTAATATGCTCTGTTCTCCACAATACACCTTCCTTATCCTTCCTATACTACTACATCCTCTCCCCACGCTACTTCCCCTCTCTCCATGATTACTGTTTCCCTCTCCACACTGCGACTCTCTCTGCCACACTACTACTAGTTCCTCCACATTACTACTACCCCTCTTCCACATAACTCCTCCTCCTTCACACTACTTCTACTAATACAGTTACAAATGGAAGAGTCTTCCTCACCTGAATCTTAATTGCTAGATGGATTAGGTGATCTTTCCTGAAGTGGAGGTGTTTCTTTCTTTCTGGAGGATCATCTGTCCTTATAGAGATACAGTCGTTCTCAAGGGGATGCCACAATACCAGCTGTAGAACCAGCAAACGCACAAGACTCCCACTCAAAAATATCCAAGTGAAGGGAAAAAGCCCAAAGGCACCAAAAACCCCTTGAGTCTGAAGCAAGATTAGCAAGCTGGTGTTCCGCCAATAGCAGAGTCGATTTGGGATGTGGACACACCCTGATGTTCCTTGTATTTCAAATAAGAGAATGCCGGAAGCAGAGAACACAAGGCAATGAAAGGCTACTGTATCCACTGCAAGAGGAATGGAAGTCCTGGAAGCCGCAAAGTAGTATCCCAACAAAGAAGGAAAGGAAAAAAGCGAGTAAGGTAGGAGGCATGGCAAAGCAGCAGAGTGCCAGCGAGGATATGGATCAAAGGTAAAAGAGTAGAAAGAAGCCGAGCAAGGCAAAGAGAGAGAGAGCAAGCTGCAAAGGAAGGAAAGAAAGACCAAAGGACCCACAATGACGAAAACTGCATCTTACCCCAACGATCCAAGAGCAAGGGTTGCAACGCACGGTGCAAATGCCAGAAGTGAAATGTATAGGGTGTAGCGGCCTCCGTGATTGAAATAGACTAGACCGGTGATGACATTCTGGAGAAAAGTAATGGAATGTTAATGTAGCCTTAATCATCATTTACTCCATAAGCTACAGGAGGAATGGCCGGTGACATTATGCCCCCTCTTATGTCTGGTGGTACCTAGTTTGCCGGGGTGAAGGCAATGGAATCTTCACAGCAATAATGGTGCCTTGATATGTGAAACAGGTTCCCAAGAATGTTTTGATTGTGAATACCCCTTTCATTGCATCAGGTATTGAAGACTCCCGTCTGTGACAATGGAAATCACAAATGTGAGACACCTTATACTATCAGGTTCTTTGAATGAATTAAGAAAACATATTTCTCTTTCTTTTGCAGGAAAATGGATCAGGAGTAAACAGAGCCAGTAGAAAAGAATGGAATACTGGATGTAGTCTATGTAATGACATAGGTAACTTTAACCAGAATGCCACAGGATTTATCCGAATGAGAACCTCAAAGGGACCGATGAATCTAGGAGAAGGTTTGGAGGGTCATACCTATCTGGGTAGGTATTTGGTGGAGAGCCAGACCTTGGAACACACGTCCCAATCAGAGGTGGGGCTTCACTGAGCATTGGCCTGATTCTTATAGATGCCTCTGTTTCGCTTGAGATGTTCATAGGTGTCCTTATGTGCTTGGTTGATATCTTGCAAAAGGCAGTCAATAGAGGGAATGGATGTTGCAGGAAGTACAGAACTAGGAAGGGCTTGTGGATGGAGACCGTAGGTGCAGTAGAAGGGGCTCATGCCAATGGCTGTGTGTGTGGTATTGTTATAGACAAATTCCGCTGTGGGTAATAGGTCTACCCAGTTATCTTGCCTTGGGTTGATAAAACAACAAAGGTACTGTTCCATTGTGCTTTTCAACCTTTCCATCTGGCCGTTAGTTTTGGGGTGGTTTCCCAATGAGAGAGCCTGTTCAATACCGAGTAGACTGCATAGTCTTTTCCTGAAAATTGAGGTAAGCTGGGTTCCTCTGTCGGATGTTATAGATTACAGAATTCTGTGTAGACCGAAAATCTCCAGAAAAAATAAGACAGCCGTCTCGGAAGCTGTAGGCACCCTTTTAAGTGGTATGAAATTAGCCATCTTACTAAATGAGTCTGTAGCCACCATGATAGCAGTGCACCCTTTAGAGAGGGGAAAATCCATGACAAAATCTGTAGAGATATGACTCTAGGGCCTGGTGGGAGTCGATCTCTCTTCCAGAAAGCCGACTGGTCTGTTGGTTTTGTATTTTCTTTGGGAACAAATGGGACATGTCTGAATGTAGGACTTGACATCTTTCCACATAGTAGGCCACCAGAAGGAGCGACGAGTGAGGTCTAGAGTGGCATTGTATCCCCGGTGTCCCGCTGTCTTACTGTCATGACACCAAGACATCACTCTTCTTTGTAGGGTGTCTTCAGGAACAACCAGGAGCTTATTGCAAAAGATGATCCCATCTCTTGTGGTGAATTCTCTGCTAGTCCAGTTAGGCTGACTCTTAGCGGAAGCATCTCTGACCTCTTGTAAAAAGGAAGACACAGAACGAAGGAACGTATTCCTGTGAAAGAGGGGTTCTTTCCAGGATTTGGTAGAGGGTCCTGTGTGGAAGCTCTGTGACAGGCCGTTGGCTATAGAGTTTTCATAGATCATCTGAAAATCGAACTGGGAAAAATAAATATGCCCATTGTGTGTGCCTAGGATTGATGCAGTCCATCTGTTGCAAGACCCATAGATTTGTATGGTCAGTTTGAATGATGAAAGCACTGGTGCTCCCTGTAATACGTGTCACCACTCGACGCAAGCCTGCTTCATAGCCATGAGTTCCTTTTCGATGACTGAATAGTTAAGTTCACTTGGACTAAAGGTTTTTCGAGAGGTGGGTGATGGGATGTTCCTTCCCTTCAGGCTCTTATTTGAGTACTGTTCTGAGATCACCAGCGGAAGCATCAATCTCCACAATTAAGGGAAGTGTCTGATCAGGTTGCTTACGGATGGGAGCAGAACAGAACATATTTTTAAGGAGACAAAAAGCCTCTGCAGCAGCTGGACTCCACATAAACAGAGTATTTTTCTTCTGAAAAGCTGTGATGGGAAGCACAGTTGTGGAAATATCCGAGATAAACCTCAGATAAAAATTGGCCAGCCCCAAAAATTGCTAGACCTCCTTTACCAAAGTGGGTGTTGGCCATTGAAGTACTGCTGTCACCTTGAGTTGGTCCATGGCAATTCCTTTATCTCACAGAATGAATCCCGAATAAGGGACCGAAGTTGCCTCGAAGAGACATTTCTCTGGTTTAACAAGTAATTGTTTTTTTCTTAGTCTATCTAGAACCTCAGAAAGGTGCTGTTGGTGGAGCACCCTAAACCGTGAGAACACCAGGATGTTGTCTAGGTAGATGATGACAGCTCTAGACAACAGATCTTAAAACAATCCATCCATGAACAGTTGGAAAATTACGGGGGCATTGACCAGACCAAACAGCATGACCCATTAGCCTCCAGGACCCCTTATGGTCATTTTGACTATCTTCCATTCATCCCAGAGTTAATGCGCAGGAAATGATAAGCGCCTTGTAGATCTAATTTGGTAAAGATGACAGCACCTTGGAAAGCCTCCAGGATCTCCCTTATAAGGGGCATGGGATTTCTATCCCGTATAGTCACTTTATTTAAGCCATTGTAATCTATACATGGCCTCAGTTCTTAAGTGTCTTTCTTGGGGTTAAAGAATAACAAGGCTCCAGCAGGAGACTTAGAGGGGCAGATGAGTCCATTCTGCAGGTTTTCCTCCAAGTACTCCTCTAGCACCTTCTTATCGAGGATAGTCAAGGAACAAATAAGACCGAAGGGTACCAGGGCAACAGGTATCAACTCAATCGTGCAGTCCTCTCGGCAGTGAGGGGGGAGTTCTTTGGGAACCTTGTCCAGAAAGACCTTGCCAAAATGTTGGTAGGGTGCGGGTATACAATGAACTTCTGGAATTGAAGACCAAGAAATCATACATTCAGCCGAAGATGGTTGTTCCACAGAGGCTGGAAGACAATGTGTTGGGCAAAATCCAGAACAAAAGCGGAGTGTATTCTCCTTCCAATCAATATGAGGGTTGTGCTTCCTCAGCCAGGGTATACCCAGAATCACCGGAAAGTGAGCGGCTCTGATGAGGTCAAAGGAGAGAGTCTCCATGTGGTCAAATATCGACAATTGTAAGGGCACAGACATATGGGTCCTGAACTCTGGGGTTTACCATCCACCCCTTCAACAGCTTGATTTTCGTTGTGTTCATTTTGGGGAATCCTTCCTTTCCTTCCCCTGAATACATCCTTAAAATTGCCCGCTGCTCCACTGTCTATCAAAGCCAAGATTTCAATCTTTCTTCGGGTGACGTGTAGAAGTAAGCGAACAACCAACAAGCGAGTATATTGTTGGACAAAGTGGTAATCACTGGACCTTCCTTGTTACCCTGGCCTGAGGCCCATTCTAGGGCCGGGGTCTTTGGTTTCCCGTTCTCCTCTGTGGGACTTCAGGACAATCACTGAGAAAATGACTCAGTGTTCCACATTATATGCAGAGACCGAGGTCTCATCTTCTTTTCCTTTCAGAGGTCGACAACGGTCCTCTCGCGGACCCAATCTTCATGGGTGTCTCCTTGGCGATTTATCAAGTCCATGAGGGAGTCACAGTTGCATGGGAGGAAACGTTGTGCTTGCCTTGTTGCCTCTTTTGTTACATTTGAAGATGATATTATCACCTACAGGCCAGACCCATTGAATGAACTTCAGCAATCAATCTGAAAGCACAATCAACTGAAAACTAAGAACTTGATAATAATCTAGTACCTATATAAATCAAAATTTAGATAGGAGAATGCTGAATATATTGGTATTATTGTAACTACTGACTTTATGACAAAATGTCAACTTACTATTGAAAATGACACATCTAATATAACTAACACTCTCTGTAAATGGCAAAGTCATCCCATACCTGTAATTGGAAGGACCAATCTTATCAAAATAGTTTTTTGTCCACCTACTCTTTTCTACAGTGTTAACGTTTGTACCATTTGT
This sequence comes from Ambystoma mexicanum, assembly GCF_040938575.1. Classification (NCBI taxonomy): domain Eukaryota; kingdom Metazoa; phylum Chordata; class Amphibia; order Caudata; family Ambystomatidae; genus Ambystoma; species Ambystoma mexicanum. Next base: position 713,273,068 of record NC_090924.1, on the reverse strand, counting down.
CTTATTCATAAAACTCAGCTCTATGATATTGAGATTTATTTGTCAAGGATAAACACCAAGACATGCTCATAAGTATCCATCATAAGTATTCATGCTTAATGAAACATATGGGCAGATATGGTCTGCCAGACTCTCTTTACCCTGGCATTCCATACTGACCAGATAGTGCATGATTAGCAGGTTAACAAAAGCTACTAAGGTAACATTTGACATATACTCTTGTACTACGATTGACTTTTTAGCACAAACATCAGTCATAGTCGCTACAAGTTTGAAAACTGTACATTTTTCAAAAAGGTCAAATGAAGGTATTTCGGTCAATTTAGAACATGTAGACTTTTATTGTATTGTCAAATTTCTGTTAAAATATCCTAAAGAAATCTCAATCTGGAATAACTCCATCCCACCAAGCCCATTACAAAACAACAAATGCCAGTATTGGGAAACTGCCTTAATGTTGCAATTTGCACGATTAAAACTGGGTGGCTGTTTAAAAATAAAATGCATTCCTAGATTTATAGGAAGAAGGTGCTAATTATTTTTTCAAGTATCTACAACCAAAGGAATTCTTCATGACTCAAACTTTAGTGGCTGTCTACTGTCCAAATCCAAATGCTGTCCAAATATGTGTAGATAGTAATCAATATTCAATCAAAAGAACACACCAATGTTACTCATATAACCTAGGAAATATTGTGAATTTCATGACTGAAAAGTTGCAAACTGAGCTTGATTCTCCAAATGTGCTGCTGTGCGAAACTAGGCATAAAAGAGATTCAATGATAAATCTTTGTTAAAGGGATGTTATGGTTAAGTTGCACTACTAAAAACCTATGAAATTCAATGAGAAAACCTTGTTAAAGGGACGTTATGGTTACAAGTAAAACCAAAAACCCCCAGAAATTCGCCAGTTATGGTAAGCTAAGCACCGATAACTCGTGCCACCACCTGGCACTGCTAAGACTAACACCCAGGACATCAAAGATGACATCACAAATGTCACTGATGACATAACTGATGACATCACATATCTGGGCCACTTGATTTTTGTTCACTAACATATATAGGCCAGGTGGTTTTGTTCACTAACAGTCAGAATATTAAAACTGAAAAGGTGCTATATATGTAGCCGTTAAGCTTGTCATGCATTCTTAAAGTACTTTCCTTAGGGTTTGGTCTCAGCTCATGGTGCACATACATGGGGAAATGAGCAGGCCTCAAACACACAATTCATTTGTATACATGAAGATAACGTTTAATGTTATTAACATTTTCTGATGATGCTGTTTCTTTCTCCCATACTTTAGTTTTTTTGTATGTGCCTCTGATTAGTATGCATCGTGGTTCTTCAGATGTATTGTTTGTACGAGCACAAGTGTTGTAAGTCTTGAATTGTTAGCTAGTTATTACATGTTTAACATTACTCAAAGCTCTGATAAGGTAGCATTCATAATTATACTATCCGAAATTACCAGATTATAAATATTGTACTTCTATGGTGCATGCTGCAGTCATTGCCTATGTTTATATATAATTAGGTTTCTGTATTAAAAACAACACTCCAATACAATGAATTTAGATGAGTACATTCTTTAATAGATTAAGTAGTTCATGATAGGTCTCCCGATCACCCCTGACACCTTGTTACCAACAATATAAACACAACCCCTTGTAGGTTTTTATTAGTGCAATTTAACCATAACATCCCTATAACAAAGTTTTTTCAGTGAATTTCATGGGTTTTTACCAGTGTATGCTCTTTACCTACAACTTACTAATATCATACTTACCCAATATAGCAATATTTGTGTCCAATTTACAAAGTGTTACCTTAAAACTCTGCCATTTTCCACCTTCTAGCATCATTTTTAACTTTTCTATAAACGTTTTGCAACTATTTCAACTGATTTTGCATCCATAGACATCTACAACCATCTGAATTCATTGCGGACTTTCCAGACAGTGCCACATGACCATACGCTGGCGCGCGACTGATGACATGTCCGAGAACCCGTCTGCACTTCACAATAAGATCTGTTCTCCGCGGATAGTTCGGAACTGCAGTTTCTACTGATCTAGGAACTTTAAACTTCAAAATTTCCCTTGCACAGCTCCTACACCTATTCCTACTCATTATCCATTAACAATATAGTACACAGTACACACTTGGAAACATTTTATCAAAACAGCTATTTATTTTAAAAATAGCATCAACTAATGCCATCCCTCCTCCCCAAGAGCCACTACCACCATCAGCTGGAGGACCTTCAAAACAAAAAAAGTGCAGTACTTCCTAGACTTTGAAGAGGACAAAGAAGATGCGGTAAAGGAAGTGCCTACCTCTAGCACCCAGAGAGAATCATGGGTGTGCCAGTTCTTTACCACTGTTGGGAATGTACCAAAGGCTAAAGCTACCAAAGTAAAATGCACTGACTGCAACTTTGTATTCAGTCGTGGACTCCCCGGACAGTAATCCTACGGGACCACCTCCATGTGTTGCCACACCAAATACAATGACCGCAATGCTCTCAGAAAGGTTGTTCCTTTCTTAGCAAGTAGGAGGCTGTCTTCCTCCACCTCATCTTCCTCAACCAATACTGTAACCACACAGCCTACGTCTGTGGACACAAAATCCCACCAGCTAAAACATTCTTCAGAGGGAACCACTTTCAAAGCTGTAATCAAGGAGCATGCGAACCACTGCCCCCTACCTTAGAAATAACACACGCACAACATTTTCCCATGTCCACCTGTCCCTCCATATTGGTGTTTGGTGCCTCTTCCCTCATTAGTCTCCCTATCTTCCGTTCTAAGCTCTCCTGCCAAAAAAAAAAAAATACATCCGAAAACAACAAAAGAAATGTTCCTTTAGCAACCACTGTTCACAGTTAAAAAATAGAACTAAAAAACACGTATAGACTCCATCTACTTTACATTTCTCAGTAAAGTACATAGACTCAATAAGATTTTCAACATTTCCATTTGCATTTTGTGTTATGCTAATGGAAATATTGTGGCATTCATCCCTGTGGATACCGGCCCAGCAGCCCAAGTTATCAGCCTAAGCAAAAGCAAGGGTGGATAACGAGGTCTCCGGACCATTATCCCCCCATTCCAGCCCCTGTAATGAGGGATGAAGGCCATTAGCACCCTAGGTTCCCAATGCAGGAACCCGGGGTGCTAAAAAAGGATCTTTCTTCCTACACCGGGATGCCTGTGGCATCCCGGTTTAGGAAGGAAAATCCTTTTCCAAGATGGCCACCATGGAAAGGGAAGGTGGGGTTCCATACAGGGCCCCTCTTCGCTTTCCATGGCAGCCTGCAGAAGGCGAAGTGAGAACCCTATGACCATATTAATATGAGCTAATTTTTCTTCCCTTTCAAACTTATTCCAATTTTGAACAACTTTACCACAAAGCCTGTCCCAGGTGGACATGGCCACTTTAACCCAATGTGTTGTCCCTGGTGGTCATGGCCAGATTGTCCAGATCATGACCTTATTCCATGACCCGGACAATCTGGCCACTGCCCATGGCTACCAGCTATACCGCAGTCACTAAAAAGGTACATCACTATTTTTTGTACCTACATTATGACACTTGTTCAAAAATAAAACACGGGCACATTTCCAAAACCATGCTTTCAGATCCTTGCCAATGCTCCTTGCACAAGTTTGCTGGAAATCCACCCATGTTTTATTTTTTCAAAAGTGCCTAATTTATGCACATACAATAGTCATATAACCTAGCCCCTGCTTGACAAAATCCATTTAAAACATTTATATCTAGATCTAAAATCCTTTTGCAAACTTTTGTGTAGATTTGTCAAATTGCACCACATTTATAAGCCTTTACAATATTTTGGGGCCCTCCTCTAATTTTGCCCCCTCTTGACAAATCCCACCAAACATTGCAAAAACAAGTATATCTAGATCTATAATGTTTTTGCATACCGATGTCCGCAGACACCACGTTGTTCACTAAGCCAATCAGAGTCCTGTCCGCGGACTGAACAGGGAAATGGGTCTGTAGACAGGACACAGATATCATTTTTTTACTTACATTTTGGTTGTTTAAAAAAAAAAAAAACTGCTGGATGGATATACACCAAATTAAACAAAATGTGGGACCCCACTTTCAACTTTGCCCCCCTTAATGAAACCTCACCAAATTCCGAGTGGGCCATATACTTTTTTTGCAAAGTTTAGTGAGGATTCGTCCACGGGGAGCAAAGCTATAAGCCACCCAAAAAGTGCTCTTCCTATGGGTTTAGCAACTTAACCATAACTACTGGGCTGCTAACGCAGGCCCAGTAATTGACAAATTCCTAACACCAGAAAAAACACAAACTACAATAGTACTAATTTACATTCAGGTTGTTACAACAGCTCACATGGTAAGTAAAACCCATTTGCTTTTTTTGTTGTTGTCCAAAGAAAGGTTTGGCACCATGTTAGTCACGCTTCAAAACGACACAGAATGCAAGTGTGTATAACTTTTATTGGACTAACTGGAAGTAACATACTGAGGTGGAACAATGTATAAGCTTTCAAACTCTCTTAGACTTGCTAATCAAATGGTGCAGAGGAAATGAGTAGCAAAGAAACTCACAGTGAAGAGTTCATTCCACAAGGTGAATGAATGGTCCAATGTGTCTTTCTTTCCAGTTAGTCTAACAAAAGACCAATGAAAGCTATCACAATCTGCATTCTCGGTTCCTTGTTATCCATGATGTTGCAGCCTGAAATTAAATAATCTTGAATGTGTGCTCTATACCCAGAAGTCCTTAAATATTGACATGTCCCTATGGGGGAGCTAGCTATCCCTCAGGACTCAAGCTGTAGGCATAACTTGTTTTAAGAAAATAGATTCTGCTCGTGATGTGGTAATAGTTAGAGGGGAGGAGACAGAATCCAGGAACCCTAACAACTCTATTTGTATTGACTGTCCTTAAATATTGGTCATATGTCATCAATTAAATAGCTTATATTGCTGTACAGAAAGTGTAATTAGGTACAACCAATTTTTCAGTTGGAAACCAAGTAATCATGTAGAAGTCAACCCTCTCATGTTTAGAGCCTTCATCAAGGTTATTTAGCAACATTTCCCTAAAATAAATATCTGAGACCTTTTATGTTAATTAGGATCAATCTGCTTCTTACACTCCCAGCATCGGGTCCTAGAATGAACGGCTACTGCCTTCTTGATGATTTATTTGATGTTTATTGATTGATTTGTTTATTGATTGATTGAAGTGCTTCCACCAACACACTGTACAATGGGATTAATTAAGCAGGAGTATTAATAACAAAGGTTAGTCTGCATGTGACCTACAGAAAGGGAAGATGACCTATAGTTTATGTGTCAGGCTGAAACTCTTTAGCATGTATTGACTCAATACCCTATTGCTCGTTGGATCAACATTTATTTTGGTAATTTTGTCCATCAGATAGACTTTGTTTTAAATGATTTTATTTGCAGAAGATGTATGATAAATACCAAGGTTTATTGGGAGTTTATGGCTAATGGTGGAAGCTTTGCTTTATACTACCACCAATAAAAATGCGTGTTTGTTTGAGTCAGTGAATGTAATGATGTTCTTTCTTTATGTTTTAATTAAATGACACTTGTTAAATAATTGATTATATGATTTATAACTTTTGATTAGTAGAGACATCTATATAGGTGATGATTATATATGTTCATGCTATTCTGGATTGAATATTAATTTATTTGATTTTTGTATTTTACAGTGGGGAACATTTGTTACAACTTATGCACACTACAATAAAACAAATAATAGCCTGTCCAATAATAGGACAATAGTTATTTGCAAAGGAATGCATCTCTCAATAATTCCCAACAGTAGAAGCTGGGTTTTATTAATTTACTAATGTTCTCTTGCGAGGAAACTATGCATTGTGAGATAACCCCATTTCTATTTAACTTGGAACATTGAATTATTGCTCCAATCCTGACGAAGGACTTGACCATACATGTAATTCCTACACATCTAACGGCTCATGTACGTGATTTCCTGTCAAGTAGTCTTTTTATGCTTCCTTTTTTAATGTTTGTATGTGGATATTTTTAATAACAAATACGCCAAATGCATTGCATAAACAGTGATGAAATCACAAGACTATAACACCCAGACAAAGGAAGAATGAGAAGGTCACAACGTAGCCAGGAGGTTGTAGATGTTAACACTGCTAAGTTTATTCTGACAAGTATAGAAGAGTAGCAGAAAAGCATGATTACATTTTCTGAAACGATTGCAGCTATCAGGGGCAATATATGACAATGTTCCCGGATTCTTTAATACCCATGGAGGAAAGGTCAGCTCGGGTACAAAGGAGGTGTGTCATGTCATCCTGGCCTGACAAGCAGATATCTTGCAGAATCTCAAAAACTGAGAGGAAGAGCCTAGACTTTCTGAAACAGCCAGTCCATTGGCTGACATCCTGAGCCATGCACCCCTGGTCAATCCCATGTCTTTTGGCATTGCCAGCAGGACTGTTGCACCCATATCGCACCTGTGCTGTAAATCACATTTGCAGAAATATTTCTAGTCTCTTATCCCCACACACTGTATACTGTATATTGTATGTTTAGGTGGGTAGATACTTCATTCCTCCAGGGTTTAGAAAAGGACATGAGGCAACTACTAACTGGCACATTGTCTTTAAGTCAATCTGTGGAATACCTTTGTTTCCAATCGACCTGTCTAAGAATGCACAAAAGAGAGACTGGACCCTTATTGGATTTCCATAGCATCACAGACAACCATGCCAGCCACCCAGGAAGATGACACTAGTATCCTTAACCAGGATGCATAATGAACTACATTTCAGAAGTGGTGCAAACCTCACATGCCTATATTGCATACACATTATAGGATCACACCACAGTGAAATGAGGTGCGCCCTGTGCTTGCTGGGACTCCCCTCTTTACCTTTTTGATATCTAGAGAAATCAGCTATACATGAAATGCACGCTTTACGTTACCATGGTTAAATGAAATGATATTTTATTTATATCGCACTCGAACACAAGTGTTTCAGAGCGCGACCAGGCAAAAAGGGAGGGGAACAAGGAAGAGAGAAAAAAAACAGAAAAAACAGTGATCTTACTAGGTCTAGTGACATTTAAGAAAGCACAAGTGCATGGGAAAGGAAAATGGGGGAAAAGTGCAAGGAAGGGGGGGAGTGGAAAGTGCGAAGCAGAGGAGAGAAAAATTACATAAATATTAAATAGAATAAATAATAAATAAGGGCTTTAAACCATGGTAGTGCAGCCAGCAAGTGGCAGGTGAAAGTTAGTCAGAAAGGTATATCTGAACCCTAGTGCAGATGGTGGCCTGGAGGCAGTGCAGGGGGGTGGCAGGGTGAGCAGGTACCTGGACCTGAAAGAACAGAGGATGGCCAGGTGCACAATGCCAAGAGAAGAAACAGATCAACAGGGGAGAATGGGGCAAAAGCAGAGGCAAAGAAGAAGGTCTTGAGAAGTTTCCGGAACCAAAGATGTTTTTCCTCAAGTTTCAAGGTGGCCAGGAGGCTGTTCCAAAGGGAGGCACCAGCTGAAAACAGGGATCTATCCCGAGCTCGTTTTTTTGCAAAACGACTAACCCTGAGGGAGTTAGAAGTAGAGGAGCGAAGGGCTCGAGAGGGGAGGTATTTACGGAGGGATAGTTGAAGGTATTTTGGACCCAGGACCCAGAAAGCCTTGTGTACATTGCAGAGGGTTTTACATTTAATCGTTGCATCCACTAGGAGCCAATGAAGGGATTTCAAGGCTGGAGAGATACGATCCCAGGGCTTGAGGCCAAGGACAAGACTCACAGTCCTGTTCTGGATTAGTTGTAGAGGGTGGAGAGTAGAGGCAGGTAGATTTAGGAAGAGGCTCTTACAGTAATCCAGTCTGGAAAGAACTAGAGCTTGGGAGACAGTGAGCTTTTGAAGGAAGGAGAGGAAAGGCAGAGTACCTCTAAGGAGGTGAAGTAAAAAGTCAGATTTTTTGGAGACATCAGAGAAGTGCACAGAGAAGGAAAGTGTAGAGTCAAAGATAACCCCAATGTTCTTAGCCGCGCAAGTGGGGGTGGGAGGAGGGCCAAGGGAGGCCGGCCAGAGAGTGAGAGGAAAGGATGGAGATGGTGTACCAATAAGGAGGATCTCAGTCTTGTTGGCATTTAGACATAGATCATTGGCGGCACACCAATTTTGAATGGCGATTAGACAATCGGAGATGAGGGAAGGAGAGGAGGAGGCTGTAGGAAGCCTGAAAATTAGTTGGGTATCATCAGCATAGCACTGGAAAGTTGGGCAGAACATTGAGATGCAGTAAGCGAGAGTTGCCAGGTATTGGTTGAAAGGCCAGGGTGAGAGGATAGACCCCTGGGGGACACCACATGTGGAGAGGGAGATAGAAGATAGGAAGGACCCAGGTTGTACCTGGGAGGGTCAATCAGAGAGAAAAGAGGTCAACCAGGCCAGAGCCTGATCAGTCATACCAAGGTTGTCACGAAGACGATTGAGCAGGGTGGTATGGTTGACCGTGTCGAATGCAGAGGAGAGGTCAAGTAGGATAAGGACAGAGGGAATGTAAGAATCGAGGTTGGAGAGCAGGTTTTCACGGATGCTCAGGAGAGCAGTTTCCATACTTCTGGCAGCTCTGAAGCCAGATAGGTGGTCATGGAGGGAGCCAACAGAATGGAGATTAAGAAGAGAGATGGCCAGCTTTTCCAGGAGCTCACCAATAAAGAAAGTAATGGAAACTGGGCGGTAGTTTGCCATGGTTAGTTACAAAATGGTGCACCAGATGTTTCCAGACTGACATTCACACAGAGCACAGACCTTTGCTGATTTGCCACTTATCATGCAGAAACTGTGGCAACATGATAACAATGTTGTTAAATTCTAGGATGTGTGATGTTTGAGGCTTGCTGTGTCTTGTGTCCTGTTTGGAGAGTGGACATATATACTATGGCACAGGAGAGAGATATTAAGAGGGAGAATAATGTACACCAGGCAGGAGGGGTATTGATGGTTCTTTGAAGGAGACACAAACCGCCGTAAACATAGCTATGTATGTGTAATAAGCCATTTGTAGAATAATTGTCGATTATTCTGCAGGGCCAAAAATATGTACCGTGGTTGTCATCGAGAATTTTAATTTCAGGTTGTATTTTATATTTGGATTTCTTTTTAAGTCATACAGCACTTAAAACCTAAGCTAGTAACAAAATGTTACAACAATAGGATATGACAGTGAATCAATTAGCAAGCAGGCACATGCTCTTTTGAATTCGTTTTTCAAAGAGAGAGTGAGGTCAGAGATCAAATAGAAAGAGGGTGGTCATTCCACTGATTCGGGGCAAGAAGGGAAAAAGAACAAAACACGAGAAGGGGCACAGGAAGGATGAGGACAACCAGAAGAAAGAGAGACTGGGCGCAAAGGGAACAAGAAGGAGGCTAGAAAGAAGCTAAGGCGCATAGATAGAGGGGAGCAAGACCATAGAGACACTTAAATACTAAACAGAGAAATGAAAAAAGGAGTCAGGTTTCAAAGATCAGCCACCACAGACAAAACAAAGCACAGGAAATGGAATTATAAAGAGAAAGAGTGCAATGAACACGGACCCAAGGGTGATAAATAGAGCAAAATGGATCAAGACGGTGAACAGTAATACCAAGTAATAGACAAGAACAGTAGAATAGGCAAGAGAAAACTAGGGACGCAAAATGTTTTGGAAGCATGAAAAGTTGAAAACCAGTGAGCTTTGCGGATATTGAAGATTTGAAATCGACAGGAGTGGGAGATAGAAGAAATGTGAAATGAAAATGAAAGGGAGAAGTCAAAATGACTCCAAGATTACTTGCCAAGGCAAAGATTGGGGGTAAGGAAGGGGAAAAGAGAAAGAAAATGGAGGAAGAGGGATAGGGATGGTGAGAGCAGGAAAGAAAATGACTTCTGTTTTGGATGGATTCAGATGTAGATAATGAAAAGACATGCAGGATTGGATAGCTAGCATTCAGGTTGAAAGAGAGGAGTGAATGGAGTCAGAGAAGGTCGACAATGAAAGAAAGATCTGCAAGTCATCCCTGCAGAGGTGATAAGAAAAGTAAAAGGAAGTAATAATAGAACCAATAGGGAGTGTATAGATAGAAACTAGAAGAGGACCAAGGACAGATCCCCGGGGCACATTGTAAGAGAATGGGACGAAAGACCAGCCCAAGAGACAGAACAAGTGCAGTTGGCGCGATAAGATAATATTGAAACCAATTCAAAACAAAGCCCTGTACACCAAGATGAGAAAGATGAAAGAGCAGAATAGTGTGGCCTACAGTATTGAAAGCCACAAACAGATCAAGGAGTACCAAGAGGGAGGAGTGTTTGTCATAGTACAAAGAAAGAAGTTGATTCAGAGACGGCCAAGTGAGGGGTCTTGGTAGAATGACAGGGACGAAACCCAGATTGAAAGGAAGTAAGAAGAGAATGTTGCTCAACAAAAGAGGAGACTTGGGACTAAACAGCACCTTTTAATAGTTTAGATTAGAAGGACAGTAGGGACATGGGATGGCAATTGGAGGGAAGAGAGGGATCAAGAGTAGGTTTTTAAGAATAGGAAGGAATGAGGTGTGCTTAAAGAAGCCAGGAAAAGTGGCAATGGAGTGTGGCAGATTGAAGAGGACAGTGAGGTAGGGAACAAGGAAGGAGTAAATGGATAGAAGTAAATAAAAAGGTTTGGGGTTATGAAGGTCAGCAGTGGGGTGAGCCTTAGCAAGAAAAGTGGTGATATCACATCTAGAAAGAGGGAGAAAAGAGGCCATCACTTCAGCACAGGAAGTAGAAAGTGAAGGTAGAAAAAAAAAACATCCAGAAGAAGTAGTAGAAGATGAAATCGAAGACCTAAAGTGGCAGATTTTTTAAACAAAATTGTTAGCAAAATCAGAGGCTGAAAGCGAAGAAAGCAAGGCAGGTTCTGAAGTGGTGGAGCAATAATGTGTTTAAGATTCATAAAAAGACATGGATGAGAAGAAAGAGAATCAAAGAGAGTGTTAAAGTGCTGTTGTTTAGCAGGGAAAGGTAGGGAATTGTAGGTTGAATGACAAGTAGACATAGGGCCTCATTACGACCCCGGCGGTAGCCGTGCTGGTAAAAATGCCACGGCTGCCGCAGGAGTCATGTTTTTTCTGGTGCCTGGCAATGGGGAATTACCGAGGCATTACAGCCCCGGTGGGCCTGGTAATTCCCCAAAGCCAGGTGCTGGGAAAAATGACTCCCTATTCGAGCCCCATAGGACTCAATAGGAGGGACGGAAACACTGGTGCTTCCGTCAAAGTCTGCGGGCAGGTGCCGTTCCGCCTGCTGGGTCTGAGCTGGCAGGCGGGTCGGCACCCGCCCCTAGAACTCAGAGTGTGCCGGTCTGGTTACAACGGTGAGGATAGCTTACCGGCACTGTTGTACGTGTGTTGCCTCCCACCCTGTTCTGCCAAAAACAGAATGAACAACAAGTTATAGAATAGTAGCACCAGCTATACACACTGTTTTTATAGTATATGCAAAAGTAATTACTACATCTGCGGTCTCACCCTGCCTATGTTTTTCCACTCCTGTGGGCGTCCTTGTCCTGGGTGTGCCATTGAAAGGGTGACCACCTGCACTGTCTTTCCCTGTTTCCCTGTTTGCCCCTGATCATGCGGTCCCATATCCATCAGTTACTTACTTTACTTACTTTATCTAAACACTTTCTTTCCTTTTCTAATAGCTATCATGCATTCCCCACGACTTCCCCATCGTTTCTTTCCCTCTCCCTCCAACCATACCCATAACATTTCAAATCCCTCTTACCCCATCTGTTATCTCCTATGGTTCCCCCTCTATTAAACTGAGCTTCTTAATACCTATTATGTTAATTAACAATAAATCCATTCTGTGCTTGATCTCTTTTCTTCAATTAAACCTACATTTCCTTTGTCTTACTGAGACCTGGTTCACTCTCAGAAATACCTCCACTCCTGATTCTTTTGTTACTTTATCTATTACCTTTTCCCACACACCTCCTGGTCATGGTGGTGGTACAGGAATTCTCTATAATTCATCTTGGGCTGTGGCCCCCATTCCTTCTGATCTTCCTACTTCCTCATCTTTTGAGTTTCATTTCTCTTCTTTTTCCAAACCTTTTCCTTTTTCCTTTCTTATGATTTATTGACCTCTTAGTTCTTCTACTGATTCTGCTGACCATCTTGACTCTCTGCTTTCCTTTTAACTTCCTTCCCATTCTCCCTTTTTTCTTCTTGGTGACTTTAATCTTCCGCTTCTTACCGCTCCCCTACTCACCGATCTGGGTTTTGTCTTGAATTTATATTCTCTTCACTCCCTTCCACAAGTAATTATTACTGCCTGTACTAATAATTAATCTGATCACTTTTTACTTTCTCTTTCTAGTTCCTTCCTTTTCCACCCCCTCTTCATTTCCAACCCCTATTTTCATTTGGCAGAATATTCGTTCCTTCAACTCTTATACTTATTTATGTTTGCTCTATTGTTTTCTTTCGTCTATTCTTGTTTTTTCATCTCTCTCTTTCCAGATGATACTGCAAACTACCTTCACTCTTCCCTCTGACCTACTCTTGATTTCAGTCACCCCTCTCACCTCTTCTTCCCTTCTTGCCGTCCCCCGCCTTGGCTTGCTCCTGCTCTCACCTCCCTCTAGTCTTGTCTTCACAGGGCTAAATGGCATTGAAAAAAGTCCCAGTCCCTCTCTGACCTTTCAACTCTCTCCTCTCTCCACTCTTCCTATTATCAAGCTTTGCTCATTGCAAAAAAAGACTACTTCTGTGAACTCACACTCGCCCTGTCCCACCACCCCCACTGTCTCTTCCAGCTCCTGCACACAATCCTATCCCCTCAACCTTCTGACTCTGCTCTTCTCTCATCTCTCGCTCTCACCCTCTGATTTTGCCAATTACTTTACTTCTAAAGTTGTCGCTCTTTGCTCCTCCTTCCCTCGTACTGTTATCCCTCGCCATTTCTCTCCCTCCACTTTGCCTCCCCACTAATTATCTTTCTTCACCCCTCTTTCTGACCTTGATACCTCTGCCCTTCTTGTACATGCCAATCCAACTGCTTCCCTTTCTGAGCCTCTCTTCTCTGCACTAATTCCACACATCTATCCTCCTCTTATCCCTTATCTCATTTCCTTTATCAACTCTTCTCTTGATGATTCTTGCTTTCTCTCCCTTTTCAAACATACACTAATTTTTCCTATCTTGAAAAAACGTTCCCTTAATCCTTCTTTTCCAGGCAATTTGTGCCCTATTTCTCTTCTTTGTTTCCTGTCTAAACCTCTAGAGTGTGCTGTGTACTCACAGGTCTCTACATATCTTAACTTTCACTACCTTCTGCTTCCACTTCAATCTGGTTTTTGTCCCTCACACTACACCGAGACTAAACTTCTACATGTTTCCAACACTCCTCACAGCGCCCTGCATCCTAAGCTTTCCTCCCTTCTCGTTCTCCATGATATTCCTGCAGCATTTGATACCGTTGATCACTCGCTTCTTCTTTCCACCCTCTCTTCTCTCTACTTTTCTGGATGTGCTCTCAAGATGTTCCACTCCTATCTCTCGAACCGTTCTTCCCCTGTTACCTGTGCTGGCCAAATATCTCCATCTTGTTCCCTCCTCTTCGGGGTCCCTCAAGGGACTGTCCTGGGTCCTCTACTTCTCTCTCTCTAAACTATCCTGCTTTCTGCCCTCATTTCTTTTTAACATCTCTTTCCATCTTCATGCGGATGACACCCACACCTTCTTCTCATTTTCCTCTTTCTTTAGTACATTACACTCTATTGTCTATAACTGTCTGTCTGCAGTCCAATCTTGGATGTCGTCCCATTTCCTTCATATCTTAATCCATCAAAAATGGAGGTTCATTTCTCACCTGGTGCCTCCATTCCCCACTCCCCCTGTTTCCTTTCCTCCCTCCCTGTTCCCCTTTTCCAATGTGCCCATTACCCTGGTGTCATTTGTGGCCCCTTCCTTGTGTTTTCCCTTCACATTTCTCACTCCTGCCACTATGCTCTTTTCAACATCTCACGTGCCTCACCTTGCCTCTCCTTTCACACAACTAAGCTTCTTCTTTTCTGTTTGGTCTTTTCTCACATTGGCTACTGTTTTGCTGATCTTCTTGGCCCCCCTGCTGCGACACCTTCGATCTGTGTATAACTCATCTGTTTGTCTTCTTTTATCCTTTCTCCTCGTTCTTCTATCTCTTTCTTACTATGTTCCTTGTCTCTTCTTCCCTTTGAATCCCGTCTTCTCTCCCCTGCCTGTGCTTTATGTTCCCAGCACCAGTTCCTCCTCTCTGCCCCCAAAACCCCCAGCGCTTTTTTACGCTTTCAGTCCTTCGCATTCCTTGCTCCTAAGCATTGGAACTCCCTGGCTCTATCTATTTGTTCCTCTTCCTCTCTCCGTATCTTTCAAACTAATCTTAAAACCTAATTCCTATCCCAGCTTCCTAATGAACTGCTTTGTGTTCACCTTTTTTTTCCTGGAATGTATTACTCATTTCTTTGATGTACCGTTTTTTTCTTTTATTTTGTTCAGCGCTTGGCGTGAAGCGCTAAACAAATAAATAAATACAATACCATATCAAATCCTGAATTACCTTATGTGCATTTATTTTTATTTTCAAGAGTGTTTTATATGATGTTGGATTTCCTTTTTTTAAATGAGCAATTATGTTTTAATATCAGTATTGAATAAAAAATGTAAAAAAGAAAAATGTGCCTGCTTTGTGTTCTCATTCAAAAATGTTATATTTGTATTATGTAAATGATCACAGTAATGCAAGATTTCCAGTCAGAAATTAAAGTTGACATTTTCTTTTCTGATTGCAACATGTTGAGGATTTGAACGTGGTACTTTTAATAAGGGCCTCTGAATAGCTAAATTTCTTGGCCTGAACATGGCTGCCATTTTTTTCTTTCTGGAATTGCTTTCTGAGGCAAGCATTTCCAGCAAGGCAAAGAGCAGCATGTCCAAATGGTGCTTTCAAGTACAGTCAAATAATGAGTCTGCCATCATTTCTAACGTTCCTCCACTGATCATCAATGACGATTGTTGGACCCAATTAGGTCTACAACATATCTACGGCTTTACAACATTGCAGCAAGTCGCCTTTGCACACTTTCTGCTTTACTAAACAACTTTGCAAAAGTTGACAAAGTAGCGCATTGTTCACAGGTCCTGAAAAACAAACTCTGCTAACCTTTAGACCCATTGACCCAAGGAAGTGGGTGTGGAGAAATATTGCAGACAAACACAATTTTCAGAAATTATTTCTCACAAACCAATTGCTTCCAGGCCATAATGATAGAGACAAGCTGTGCATTGCACACAACAAGCAGGATAGAAAACACTTACACCTCCTGATTTCCCGAGCTGTGATTGGCTACAACCGCGTGACTGGACGAATACGGGTGCATCCTTTGGACAGTTTTTTATCCTCATATTTCTTTCATACTAAAACACAGGTAATTGCTAATTAATTGATTAAAACTAATATGTTTATTCTTTATGAACTTTTTTTGTAACTTTTTTTTACTTTCCTGAGAGATATGGATGGTTAAGTAGGGAGGATGTGGTTCGGGCCACACAAAAATGTGTATGTAAACGTATCCTGTCTTTCAAAAATCTGTGTGGATTTTTCGGTTTTATTTTGCACAAGATGTACTTTAGCTAGTATTAAAGTTTGCAAATTGGGTCATGCTTTTTTTTATTTTCTGCTGAACGTAGCCAGGGTTGGACTGGGTCAAGGAATAGGCCTGGTCACCCAAAAAAAAGTGGCAGGCCAGTCGCCTCACGATCTTGACTTCTGATGACATCACCGGAAGTGATGTCATTTGACCCCACACCAATGTGACATCCCGGGAAGCTATGAAACACGACCTTTCACCCTTTGACAAAACAGGAAGTGGCATCAAATAGCATTGTTCCTAAGTACACTAAATTACTGTGAATCCAAGCAGACGTACAAGGCCAAATGATGTTACTGTATAGCACTTATGCTTAAGCTCTTTTTTATAGAGCTAATATGCATACAATATCACCCAACCTTTGTTGGTACTCAGTTATCGACCTAAGAAGAATGACTGGCTTTTTGAAAAAAAAAGAAAAGTGAAAAAAAAAATATTTTTTTCTTTTTCTTTCTTTTTTTTTTTGTAGAAGCTGTGCGATCTGGAGCCACACCCCCCACCCTCGCAGTAGCGTGCAAACTAGCTACTCGAGCAGGGCTTCTCGCGCACGGCGCACGCGCACGAAGTAAGCTCTAAGTCAGCTGTTGAGCTGTTTGGCTGTGAGGTCGTGAGGAGGTGGTGGATCCCGGTACGTGCTATGTGTTGCTAATAAGCTTTGACCTCTGATTCTGAAGTGAAGGGATATTATGTTTGTTTAAAGGCTGACGTATTGCTGGGTTACTTTAACATCAAGGTTTACCTTAACATCAAAGTCAGTCCGTCGATCATAGTCAGTGTGGTGTTCATCTATACGGCTGGCCTAATTGGAGTGTAATATCATATTATGGGGAAAAATAAGCTTTCTGCTCTTCGCAAAGACCATAGGGCGGATTTTTTCACAGCTGTCAGCACACGCAGAGCTAGCCTGGCACGAGCGGTGGCGCTTCCTCTTCCGCCTCCTTGTGATGACGAAGAGGAACTGCTCCAATGTGTGCAGGACTGCTCAGCAGAATTAAGGAACGTGGACGATAATATGGACCCTTCTCAACCTATGTTTGGAGAGGATGCAAATGAAGCCCCTCATAATAACTCATCTCAGGTGGATATTGTGGCTGAATTGGAAGATCTTACTAACACGCCTGCTATCTTTATTTCTGAGGATCTTCTTTCGGACCCCATTTATGACATTAATATGGAGGCTCCAAATGACTTCCCTCCTGGTGAAGATCTGTCAATGATGCTAGGTATTTTCAACCGGGCTATTTTGACAGAACTACGAAAACAGAATACTTTTCTAGCCACAATTGTAAAATCAGTTGATCATTTTCCGAATGCTTTATCGGCTTCACTTATAACTGTTATTCAATGTATTGAGGCATTGCCTAAAGGCATATCCGATATAATAATTCCAACTGTTAGGGAGGATATGGCTGTGTGGGGAGCGGATTTGAAAATCTTATGTAAGTCGGATAAGCATAGGACGAGTAATGATATCTCTACAAGCACGGTTATTGAACCAACAATCGAAGATAAAAATCTAAGCCTATAATTTTTTGACGATTGTGGCCAATTCATCAAAAAAAGATCTGCAGGTCTCTAGTGACCTTAAGCCGGATGTGCTGTCGGAAGGTATTGATATAGCCGATGGTTTGGTGATGCCCAGGCCACAATCCAGAGCAGCGAAAAAAAAACTGGCAAAAAAAAATAATAATAATAATAAAACCAAGAAAGTTGACTCAAAAAATAAAACTTCCAGAAAATTCATGAGGGATTTGGATATGAAACATATGATTGAGGAGGATGCCTTGGATGCTGTGATCTATGTGGCATCTGAAAAAACTGATTTGGAATCTATTGCTGTAGCTAATGAGAGTGCCCCGGCTATGCAAGAGCCTTTGAATGAATATGAGGATGGGATGAATGGAATGTATGAGGTTATGAAAAAGAAAAGAAAGGGGGTCTCTGCGATAGAGAATTCAAGCGTACTGGAAAAGGGTCTGAATGATATCTTTAAGATATTCAAAGGTTCTGGGGGGAATTCGGTGCAGGTTTCGATTCCTCAGGTGACAAAGGAGGTTCTTACTAAAGACATAAAGGATATGGTTATTGAGCAAGAAAAAACGCAAGTCCCTCTAAAAGATGTGGGGTGCTCTGTTAAGCCACGTACTAGACCTATTGCACATTCTGTGAATACGGGTCTATACCATAAAGACCCACCTACTGGAAATACCTTTCCATTTAGTAATTTTATGGGAGGCAGAGATACCCGGAGGGATAATGACAAGTGCGTTATGCTACAGGAGGGTAAAGAGGGAATACATATCCCCAAACTCAATGAATCTCAGGCTACGGTGGAGGGTATTCTTAGAAATGTGCAGGAATTGATGAATGAAAATCTAAGGCTGAAAGAAAAAGAGAGAATAACGGATCAAAGTGATCAAAAGTTGTGGTATCAAAGATACAGGAATAAGAGTATGTACTGACACTTTCAAGGCTAAGGCCACGGACGATGTAACTTTGCCTAATGATTCAATGGATCAAGACAAGTATTTGAAGGGCAATGAAGATGGTCTTGTGGGTGGATTAATGATAAATGTGAATGAGAAGTTGGAAGATAATAAAAAGGATACAGGATCTAGAGTATGTACTGATACTCTCAAGGTTAAGGCCACGAATGATATAACCTTACCTTACTATTCAATGGATCCTGGCAAGGAATCGAAGTTCAATGAACATGGTCTTATGGGTGAATTATTGAGAAATGTGAATGAGATGCTGGAAGAAAATAGAAAACTAAGGAATAAAGACTGTTTGGTCAGGGGGCATAAAGAAGATAAAGGAACTTTGAACGATGAGATGAATGAACTGGCTTACCGAGCCTATGTTAGGGGTGAGGTAAAAGAGTGTAATGAAAATGTCTTGTATGATACTAATTATGCACATGAGCTCAGAGCCCCAGTGTTTTCGAATCTACCAGGTCTGATTTTGTGCTCTGTATTTAAAGATGATAGAAATCAGCCTTTGAACAGACCGTACATTTTATCTTTATTTTCTACAATACCTGAACTAAAACTTATCACATCGGCCGATATCCACCTTGTGGATTTTATCCACAAGGAAAGGCTTGATTTTGTAAGATTGGTAATTCCATCGCCCCTGGTTAGATCAATGCTATTGAAGGAGGTTGAATCACTTCAACATATGGGCTTTGACCTTTTCGCCTTCAAAAATCAATCTAATTTGATAAACATACCAGAGAGAGGTGGGTTAATAGCTGAAGATAGTAATGGGCAGGTTATACCTCCTTCTTTCCATAGATCGGAAGAAACGTCAGAGAAACAAGACTGGAGATGGCTGGCTTTGTCCTTGAGAGATGCTATTAATAACCTAAAAGAACTTGGTAAACCTGCATAGTTACCTCTCACAATTTGAAGTTGATATGTTGGAATACTCGTGGTAATTTCAATCTTTTTAATAACGAGTCTCTTATCAACGAGTTACAGTCGTTTGATTTAGTACTACTACAGGAAACATGGTTAACTGCACCGATGGGTTGGGAAGGCTCTGTTGTGGAAGATCTATGCGCTACTAAAGGACCGAGGGGTAGACCCAAAGGGGGTTTGCTCACGGCCACCAAAGAAGCCTCGGGATTGTTAATGCTAAATAAGTGGAAACAAGGCCAATCGTTCCTTGTTGCTGCTTATATGGTGGGAAATGTTGAGCCGAGCTTTCCTCTATTGGTAATAAACGTTTACTGGAATTCTAATGAATACTCTGACCACGAGTTGGAAATTGAGCTTGTGACCTAAACGCCGATTGTAGCGTGGACAAGCTATCAGGAGAAATGCTGTACCTTAAGATAGCCACCTACAGTAGCGGCAGCGCGAAGCTAAGAGGTTTTTTATGGCTTCGTTTTGCCAACCTGTGGGGGCTTAAATTGATCTCAAACAATCACCATACCTGGTACGCAAGGGGGAGCGGGTCTATTATAGACTATATTTTCTTAACTGCCGAATTAAGTTTCGCCATGTTAAACTTTGAAGTGAAAACAGCTAACACAAGTGACCATTGTATGTTGATGGTAGAGTTGAAATTTAAAATCATTGTGAAGACCCCTAAGAGGTACAACAAAGAACTGGTGGTAAACACTGCAAAGAGCAGACTAAAATGGACATTTAACTTAACTACGAAATTTACTTTACACATGATTGTGGAATATGAAAAAACCAAGTTGGAACAACGCCTGTGCATGTTCTCAGTAAAAGAGTTTGATAACACAATAACATCTAGAATTAAGCATCTCTCGGAAAAAAGGTCTGGTAGAGTTGCCCAATCAACACATTATAAGCACTCTATGGACATGGAAGTTTATTATAGAAAAAGAGAGCTTAATAGAGAGCTACGTAAATTGCGAAAAATGTGTTCGCTAGAATCTGGTATTGGGGATAGAATTAGACAACTAAAGCAATCCTTTAAAAATTGGCTGATAAGTCATAGAGGTTTCATGGCTCAACGCGACGGTGAAAGGATTTTGGGGGCCATGAGAGGGGCCTCATGCAAAAATTTTTGGCAATTGATCAATAATGTGGACTCGACTCAAATCGTTGATATGGTAAATCCCATTCCTGAAGCATCCTGGGCCGGTCATTTTGCTAAGGTTTATAAGTTAAATCATTGAGGTTCTTTACCTTGTGCCGAGTCTTCCACTTCTTGGTCATTGTCTTGTGAGGTAGATTTAATCAGAAATCTGATAATTAAATCCAGAAATACGGGAGCTCCTGGCCTAAATAACCTCACGAATAAGGTATTAAAGTCTAACCCCCTCGCATGGGCAAAAATACTATGTATACTATTTAAAGATGTGTGCATTTCCAAAACTATCCCACAATCCTGGAGGGTGTCAGTAGTGATTCCCGTATTTAAAAAGGGCTCCAGATTAATGCCCTGTAATTATCGACCCATAGCCATTGCAGATTCCGAGTCTAAAATCTTTGCATCTCTGCTATTGCTTGATGTACAGAAATGGATGGTGGATAATCAGATCCTTAGTATTAACCAATTGGGCTTTAGAAAAAATTGTGGTACAGACTGTGGTGGATTAGTCCTTAGATGCCTGCAAAGCAAAACCCTGATTGGGGGTACGCGATCTACTTTTGTGGCATTGATGGATCTTAGTAATGCATTTGACTTAGTCGATAGACCTACTCTGTGGTACAAATTAAAATCCTTAAATATCCCAAATCACCTTCTAGATATTATGATTGAGTTATATACGGACACTAAATTAGTCATACGTATGAATTCAATGGGCGATCTCTCTTCACAGATTTCTACCATTAATGGGCTATGTCAAGGCTGCATGTTGGCCCCAACGATTTTTAATCTCTATGTTAGCGGTGCTCATCTTGCTTTTCAGAAGGGGGGTCTGGTGTCTCCTAAATTGAATGGAAGGGCCATCTCTTGGCTGGCCTATGCCGATGATTTTTTACTCTTGGATAATACAAAGGTGGGTCTTCAGCGTTTAATTAAGATTTTTGAACAGTTTGTAAGTAACTTATATTTGAAAATCAACCCGGCTAAGACAATTATAATACGTATGGGATGTGCAAACAAGAAGCAGGACTCATTTACCTGGTTCTGTGAGGGTAAACATATTAGGTCTGAGAAAGCCTTGAAATACTTGGGATACTGCTTCTTTGGTTTTGAATCTGTTATATTATTTAAAAATCAACTCAGGAACAAAGCAGAAGTTGCTCTAAGACAGAGGAGAATCCTTGAAAAGAAGTTTGGAGGCTTCACTGTGATTCCCTTAAGGGAATTTTATCTAAGAAAAGTGGTCCCCAGGATAACTTATGGTTTAGAGATCTGTCCATTTGACATTTCGGATTTTTTGAAATCATTGGAAGGTATTATATGGAGGGGGCTGTTATTCTTTCTGCCCAACTGTATCCCTATTGAAGTATTGAGGTATGAACTGGAGCTCCAATCTCTCCACGCGGTGGTGGCAGTGAAGAGACTGAGGCTGTGGAGAAAATGCAAAGCACTCTGGATTTCTAATTTTAATGTTGAAGCAGGACTTGATTTAACTTGCCCTTTTATGATTTTTTTAAACAATGAAATGGATAAGACGATGGAAGAGATAGGGATTGCCAAGTGTACCGCTATTAACAAGCCTAATAGATGCAAACAGATTATCTATGGAATGGACTGGTCACTGACTAAAAGTAAAGTATTTTCTTCGAAACTGTATAACCATGTTCATTCCTTTTGGAAAATTTCACCGGTCATAGAGCACTATCTGATAAAATATCCGTCAAGGACCTTCAGAAATAGCTTTATGAGGTTCAGGTTGAATGTTTTGCATACACATTTTATACTAAATATAAGAAATCCTGTGGATGATAAAAAAAATGGTGTAGATTTTGTATGGTTTTGGAAACACATCATGGTAAGATGTCCTTCGTTGATCAATCAACGTACTGAATACTTTTTAGAATTTTTTGATAATATTTTATGTACTGACCCTAAATATATCTGGTACAAGATGAGAAATGGTTATTCGCCCAGATTGATTATGTGTGTTATTTCCTTTTTAAAAATAATCTGTGAACTAAATTAATTAAATTAATCTATTAATGGGTTAGGATGTTTTTCTATTTTGCTCTATTTCAATGTACACACTTTTTTTATTTTTATTTTATGTGTATGTTATATCATGAAATGTTTACATTTTGTTAGTATTATTTCTCAAAGATTTTAATGTTCTTGTCTTGTTTGGTGATAATTTTGTAAAGGTTTATGATAAACCATGTACAAATAAACAAATAAAAAAAATTAAAAATAAAATATTTTTTTCCTCTTTTTTTTCCCCAAACCGGCCCAGGCATGGGCAGAAACCGGCCCCCACTCCACAGGGACGATTTCGGCCCGGCCATGGGCCGAAAGGCAGAGAGGCCAATCCGACCCTGAACACAGCTTCGCAAATAATAAAGTTAGCAAATGGGGAGATACTCCTTAGCTCTCCCTCAGCGCAGCGCAATAGTTTTTAGCCACAATAAGGTTTGGTGGAACATACCATCATCCAGGGGTGTTGCTAGTCTGGAAAAGATCTGGGGCTATGCTAATGTGTGGACTCGGGGCTAGCTATAGCCTTTTGGTTTTAGCTCCTGAGCTTCTATCCGGGGCACACACCAAAAGACCAGGTGCTATAGCCCACTCAGACCCTCCAAGCAATGCCTCTCTCATTAGCTAATGTAGTTGTGCTCACAAAAAACGTCCCTGTCAGCATAGCCAGAAAAAGGTGGTAAACTTCACCACTCTGCAAAGTTGTAAAGTTGGGAACTTTGCAAAACAGATCAGCAGAAACAGATAACTTAGCACACCCCTACATCTTCCGATCTTGATGTTTTTGTCGCTAGTGAAAAAGTTTTTGGATGCTATAGATTGTGAAGAAATCGGTTTGTGCCATTCTGCATTCTCTAAACATTTGCAAAGTTTTTAACACCGGTGCAAATGCCAGATAATCTGACCCGTATCGGGTACGATCTTAGTGAAGGGAAGGAGGAGAAGTGCAAAAGGATATAGAGCAATATGCATGGGGCGCAGCACGAGAATTTACAACAGATACATAATGCGGCAAGTGCCACGCGGTAAGCAGGATGAGGAGGGACGGGAAAGACAAGAACTGTAGGCCAGTGCAGCAGAAGTCAAGAAGGGCACCAGCAATGCCTCATTATGCCATCATGTAAACCAGGAGGAGCAGGAAGATGGCAAGGGCAGTTCTTAAGGAGTATTGTATTTCTGAATTATTTTGCTACCATTTGCTCAAATTTGTAACATGGAGTATCACACATGGTAATAGTATATTGCACAAGACATCATGTTCCTCTTGCCAGTTTTTTTTTTTAGTGTGTAGGCCATGTGAGCACACACCCCCTACAGAAAAATAAAAAGGAAGAAGATGGAAACATAAACAAAAAGTCGAACCAATGAAGTCGTATATTTTACAACCACTCTGTGCCATTATCCCACTTGCGACTTAGCACCAGTGGAGGATGAAAACCCAGTAAGGCCTTTAATAAAACTATCTGAAATAGCGCCACCCAACACAATGTATGTCATTCAGCCTTGGCACACAACCCGGGCCTAAAAAAATAATTAAAAAAAACAGGTAACAGACTTTCTTACCTTGTAAAATAAAATTCCGGCTGCACAGAGAATGCTAAGAGGATTCGCTGAAATGGCAAACAAAGGAACGATTGAACTTGTATTCATCGTAGCCGTGAATGAGAAACTCGCGCGGTGTAGAAGGGAGCGTGACACCAACACCCTGACCTTCTGTGAAGGCGAGAAGAGTAACTGAGCAGTAACCGCAAGGACTCTTCTTCTTAAGAAGCGAGGCCGCAGGAAAAGGCAGCAGCCGTTTCTAAGGGAAGAGAGTGCCCAGGTGTAGCTGCCTTGACACGCAACACCGGAACACAATGGCTGTCTGGAGCCGCATTGAAACATTCCATGAAAAGCGATGTGCTGTCACATCTGCGTTACTGGTGTAGTCTCTACAACACATAGTTGTGCTATGCCAGTGGCATCACTTTCCGAAAACAACTTCAGCATGTTACATGAATTCCGTTGAGTGTTCTACCTCCAAAGGTTCGATGTAGAGATTTTAAAACACGTGCATTTTATTTCCGGTATATGGACTCGGGCCTTTAATACCAAAACACTTAGATATGGGCGTGCCTGGTTCTCATAAGGCCAGGAAAGTCCAAATCGTTCTCTACATGAATACATAGTGCCGTACTTTCCGTCATATTCATTCGGTTATATAATAACATACTTCACCATCAAGCAATCCGTGCAGTTGACACCATCGTGTCAACTGCACGGCGTTGTAGGCCAAGAAATAAAGACCACTCAGTTCCTTTATTCAAAGGCTAGATAGGCCTCAATACAGGAGAGACGCCTGCAATATGTGTCACGTTCAAACGACATCAATCAATTCCACATAGAAGGTGAGGAAGAAACTCGAGAAGCCTAGAGCCATGGTCGAATAACTGAACTGTAGAATACCAAAGCCGGTGCTCGGCCTTTCCTCTGAAAGACGTGTCTTTTAAGGGAAAGCTGATCATTGGCGTAGGTTTTTGAAGCCTTGTAGAGTGCACTGGGGGGGGGGGGGGGTGGAGGAGCGTTATTATTGCAGGAGTCTCTTTCTGGGTTCAAAAGCCAATCCGTAAATAAAGGTTAACACCTTTTATTCTGCAGTTTTTTTTAAATAATATATGTTATGCTGGTTCTATAGTGGAAGTAATGCATGCAATAAAATGTGCACGATGGTAGCATATTAACCTTAGTATTGTATTACCAAATGTCAAGGCATTTAATGATTTAACCCAGAAGGGTGAAGCACTGTGTCATTCCCCAGGGAACCCAAATATCTGGCATGCAGAACGCACACACATTTCTACAGAAGGCATCCAGTGCTCAGAGCTATCTTAAAGGCAACGACCATGCCATTCCATGTCACTCTGGTGAATGCTACAAATGAGCGGACTCAATGCCTCCTTATAAGAAGAGTTTGAATACTTAACCTTTGCAATAATTTTGATTTTCTTGTTGTAGTTCCTATCCATGCATAGAAGCAGTTCACTCTGCCCTGTACGTGACAGTTATATGCTCTACAAATAAGTCAAATGAAATTAAATCAAATCCTACACAACGCCCAACCTCTCACAACCCTCATGAGTGGGAAACATCCCATAGAACAGGTTATTTAAGCCATGTTGACACGGACACATCGCTGCACAGTTCACTGATGCCTACTTGTTGTAATGAGAAACAGAATGGATGCCTCTGAGTTGGTTGATTTCTGTTTACATTGTGTTCGGATAACGTGAAAGTGTCCTCTTTGTGATGTTGGGTAGAGTATCACTTTTGTGGCTATGAGACCTAGTCGAAAAATCAACTTTTAAGAGCTGAATGGCTGTCAGTAGACTTCCCATTAAGCCATTACATAGTCGCTGATGGAGAAAAATCCCTTTCCTAATATGTTGTCAGATTCCTTTAATGAGGCCTGATGTTTCTTGGGAAGCAAGTCGCATCCAATTGCTGGTATAAATATGCAGGAATTCAGTTCTAACGCAAAGTAAAAAGACTGTTTTCCGATCCCAGTGGTGGAGGAGACAAGCAAAGCAAAGAGTAGCAGGTGAAAAGCAATTCGGGAGACGACCCAAGGATCAGCAGAAAGGAAGGCAGCAGAGAGTGTAATGGAGCGAGGCAGGAGCTAACAGTGAAAGAGTCCAAGAATAATGCAGAAAGGAGGGAATACACAAAAGAACTAATACCTGACAGTGTACTGATCAAAGAGCTAATCTTAGTGTTGAGACGCGAAAAACTGGTCTCCGTTGCTATCGTATGAAGCACAGAGACTGGAAGTGCAAATGCCGGTATTTCGAACTTCTTGACAGCTAGATCGCTGCAAGGACTTCTGACACACCATGATGTTAGTCAAGAAATTATGTAAATGTGGGGATAAACAACACGTAGACCAGAGGGTCCATGTGCATCTAGTCTTGACAGTATACACCTTCCGATACCCGGCTTGCCAGGATGTAAATGATGAAAGTGTCTTAGGAGTATAGGAGCATTGATGCTACTCAGAGGTTCCCATGTTCTTTCACTGGGTGGATAACCCTTCCATACGACCAGATAGTATAAGCGACCATGTCGATATTTGGAATCGCAGATCCTGGAGACACCAAACTCCACTTGTTGATCTGTAGAAAGAACTGGAAGTGGTACAGGTTCGTAAAAGAGTTTGAAGGTATGTATGGTTTCAGTAAGGACAAGTGAAACACTGGATGAATTGTTTTCCACAATGTAGGCAACAACAAATGATAAGCCACTGGATGACACGTTGAACTGAGAAGGGCTTAGAAAAACGTGGTGAAAACTTGGTGGGACATAGATGTTTAGGTCGATATTTAAAGGAAAGCCACATCAAGTCTCTGACAGAATACACTAGTCCTGGAGTTCGTTTTTTGTCAGCAAAGTGTTTAGTAGATTGTTGGGCTCTTTCCCAGTGTTCTTTTGTTGCTTTATGGACTAGACAAAGATCATTGATCCATTGGTCAGCTGAAGGAAGAGTGGAAGTTCCAAACTCTATAGAAGGAAAGACTGCTGGGTGAAATCCATAAGTACAATGAAACTGAGAGGTTTTGAGTGATGTATGGAGTTATTGTAAGCACATTTTTCTATGGGTAATAGGATTACCCAATCATTATGTACTTGTGAGGAAAAGCAACAGAGATATTGTTCCAGTGTTTGGTTCATTCTTTCTGTGATTCTGTTAGTTTGTGGATGATATCTGGAAGAAATAGCCCATTGGATACCTAATATCTTGCAGAGTTGTGTCCAGAATTTTGATACATATTGAGAACCTCTATCAGAAATGATTGTAGTCGGGAGTCCATGTAACTGCAATATATTGGTTAGAAAAACCATTGCTATTTGTGTCACCAAGGGTAGTTGGGACAGAAGGGAGAAGTGTGCCATTCTGGTAAAGAGATCAATGTTACCATTATGGCTGTGTATCCCCTTGATGGTTGGAGATCCTTCATATAATCAGTGGCGATCGTTTGCCATGGTCTTTTAGAGTGGTCAGGTTCTTGTAATAGACTGATCGGTTACTCAGGAGAGGTTTTTTACTGGACACAAACATGGCAAGTTGTCACATAGTGCCTGACATCTTCAGACATAGTCGGCCACCAAAAATGTCACTTAAGTGTCACAAGGGTGGTTTTAATGCCTCTATATCCTGCCGGCAATGAATGGCAGAATGTCAAAGCCATGTCCTGGATTTGTGTTGATGGTAGATACAACAGATTACTCTTGAAGATTAGATCATCCTTCCTTATTAACTGCCAAGGGTTATTCTGAAGTGTCTGTTGCCAGCCGGGTGATCCAAGTGTTTCTTTCTTGACTAGTTCTAAGAATTGATCTGCATGGCAAAGAAAATCTTTGTCCTGAAAAAGTTTCGGTGGCGACTGCTTTCAAGGTATGCAGTGACCCCGTCTTCTGGAAAGGGCATTGGTGATGTGCTTTTGTGTACCTGGAATGTATCTTATAGTAAATTGATATTGTGCAAAAAAGTACACCCACCTTGCCTGGCCTCCCTGCTGTTTCTGCATTCCAGAAACTGGAGAACTTACGCCATTCACAAAATGCATGATAGGTGGCCACGAAGGACAGAGTAATGTCTTTCACTGATGCTGAGGGTCATAGAAAGGTAGGCCAATGGATGATCCTGGCCATGATCGTGTTGTTGTTTAAGGACAGACCGCAAGGAAGCATCCGAAGTGTCTGTTTCCGCTATGAAAGGTTTGTAAGTGTTAGGTTGTATAAAAATCGGGCCTCACTAAATAGTTGTTTTAATTGTTGAAAGGCTTTTTCTTGTTTTTCAGTCTGAACAAACGGTATGCCTTTCCTTAAGAGATGAATGATGGGTACCATGAGTTTGGAAAAACCAGGTATATATTTTCTGTAGAGGTTGGCCATACCTAGGAATGATTGGATCTGTTTCATAGAATTAGGTTGTGGCCACTCAATAATGGCAATCACATTTTGGAGATACCAGAGCTACTTAATAATTATCTGAGATACTGGATTTCTGGGTGATTGAACTTACATTTTTCTGGTTTAGCAAGTAGATTATGTTGCCAAAGTTGAGAGACTATTGTTCAAACATGTTTGGGGTGATCATCTTCGCAGGCTGAGAATACCAGAATATCATCCAGATATACTATTACAAACTGGAAATTTATGTCTGAGAACACCCGGTCCATGATCCTTTGAAATATAGCTGGGGCGTTCATTACCCTGAAGGGCATTACAAGATATTCAAATTGCCCAAACAGTGATCTAAACACCCTTTTCCACTCAACCCTAATCTGTACACAAACCAATGATAGGCCCCCCTGAGGTCTAGCTTGGAGAGGATGACAGCTCCTTGTAGGACCTCCAAGATGCCAGTGATAAGGGGTAAGGGGAACTTATCTTTTAGAGTAACTTGTGTCAATCCACAATAATCCAGGCAGGGAAAGAGTTCTGAGGTGTCTTTTTCAGGCTAAAAAAAACAAAGAGGCTCCTGCTGGTGACTTGGAAGGTCTAATGAAACCATTCTTTAGATTGTGGTCCAACTATTGTCATAGTGCTATCTTTTCAGGAGCATACAATACAAACATTCTACCAAATGGAATGGTGGCTTTTAGGATGGTTTCGATCACACAATCTTCAGGTCGATGTGGAGGTAATTCTTTTTCTTGAGATGGAGAAAAGACAAACATATACTCAGAGTATTCCTATGGTACTTGATGTACATGAGCCAAAGGTTTTTGATTCTGATAATTATCGGACTCAGTTGTATCTAGAAGTACCTTATTGGAATTTTGTAAACGATGTGTGGTAGAGAACTCACATCCGAGAAAAGTGTTCCTGCCGTCCAATTGATATAGTGATTGTGGCAATGTAGCCATGATAATCATAGAACAACCGGGTAATGAGCAGCCTTGATTATATCAAAATGTAATTGCTCAGAGTGGTGATCTATAAGCATACCAATGTGTTTGGTCTCTTCTGTTACGGGACCGGAGGATAATGGCTGACTGTCCTTCCACAGTCTGTCCAATTGATTTAGACCGACGTAGTATGTTATGTTTTAAGGCCCACTCATCATCCATAAATAGGCCCATAACACCAGAATCGACCAACGCTAAAGCCAGAATGGGTTTTGAATCTTGTAAGAGAATGTGGATCTTAAGAATCATAAGAGAAGTTCTGGCTTGAATGTTGGTTATTTGAATACTGGAGCTGATGTTATCCTCCCGCTTCCTTGCTTCATTCAGGAATGGGAGCTTGCGTTTCCCAACCTGCAGGGTGGTGTTATTGGGCAATTATGAACCAGATGATTTGGAGTAGCACAAGATAGACACAATCCCTTTTCAATCCTCTGATTCCTTTCTTCTTTGGAGAGAGGACCTTTGAGATTCCCCAATTGCATAGGTGCCATGTCAGTGGAACTTACCTGGTGCAGACGTTGAAGGAACTGCAGAAGAACGAAAAGGGTATCTAGGAGACATACCATGTGTCTTTCTTCTTTTTGACCTTCTCTCCTGTCAGCAGAAGTCTATCTGCAGTGCCATATCAAGTAGGGCTTGAAAACTGGGAGGTCAAGGAATTCTGGCCAGTGCATTGTTTAAATCTTCATGAATGCCTCTTCGAGACAACCTGAAACATGCCTCTTGAGACCAGTCCACTTCCTTGGCCAGTTGCGTAATTTGGTTACATATGTGAGCATGTCTAGTGATCCTTGTTGATAACCCAATAGCTTTTCCTGAGCGGAAAAGGGAATATATGTGTGGTCGAACATTGCCTTAAAGGCTGTAACAAACCCAGCATAGATGTCCAATAATTAATCTGTTGCCGATACTATCGAAGTACCCCATGTTAAAGTATTGCCTATCAGGTGAGTCACCAAGAATCCCACCTTTGCTCTGTCTGTGGCATAAAAGTGAGGCTTGAAGATGAATTGAATCATACATGAGTCCAAAAAGGAATGCAATTGATTTGGTGCACCATTGTATTTCTCTATCACAGTACCTAGTGAAGGTATTTCCTAGGCTAGGGCATCTCTGGAAAGTACCATTTGTAGAAGTGTAGCATTTTCTGCTTTCAAGTTTTGTACTTCAGTGTTTCATTTTTGCATGCCCCTTAACAGCTCCTGAATAGGTTCCATCCTGGATTGTCTTTGTGGCGCCTCAGTCTGTCAGATTCCTCTAAAGAAGGGCTCCCCTAATGTTTCTTGGGAAGCAAGTTGCATCCAATTGCTGGTATAGATATGCAGGGGTCCAGTTCCAATGCAAAGTAGAAAAAGACTGTGTCCTGATCCCAATGCTGGAGGAGATAAGTAAAGCAAGGAGTATCAGGTGAAAAGCAATTCCAATGAAACATTTAACAAAAAAGCAGGAGAGCAATGGATTGTACAAGACGCAAGACGACCCAAGGATCAGCAGAAAGGAATGCAGTGCAGAGTGGAACGGAGCGAGGCAGGCGCTAACCGTGACAGAGTCTAAGAATAATGCAGATCGGAGGGGATACACGAAACAACTAATACCTGGAAGCACACTGAGCTTAGAGCTAATTTTAGCGTTGAGACGCGAGGAACCGGTCTTCTCTGCTATCTATGAAGCATGAGACCAGAAGTGGAAATGCCGGTATTCCGAACATCTTGACAGCAGACGTCTGACACACCATGTTGGTAGTAGTCAAAGAATGCTCTAAACGTGGGGATAAACGCCACATAGACCAGAGCTTCCATGAGCATCTAATCTTGACAGATGTCTGCAAAATAGAAGATGGTTATCTATTGTTGGAAGTGCAAGAGAACTTTGCTTCCACAAGCATTGAAACCCTTTCTGACATTCTAAATTGGTGAACAATTAGATGTACCCTTGAACGTATGCTTAATGTCTGATGGGGGTGTATCAGTTGAACCTCTTAATGAATAACGGATGGCCTGTACTGTGTAAAATGGCGGCACAGCAGCACCAGGTGCTCCTTGTGATTCACACACACCCTCTTGGTTCCATTGTGGTCCCAATTGTGTGTGCACCTGACTTTCATTGGCAATAATAGCCAAGCATATTGCTACTTGAGCAATGGCAGGGTGTACATATGAGGTGCCATATCATTTAAGTACATAAGGTGGCATTTCATGGAAATACATGGCAATCGATGATATGACCTGGTCATAAAATGGGCACATCAGTGCAGTTCCAACCAAATATCTATACAATAGTAAGTCAAAACTGTTGGATTGCCAACATTGCCATTTTTCTT
Source organism: Ambystoma mexicanum (assembly GCF_040938575.1). NCBI lineage: Eukaryota > Metazoa > Chordata > Amphibia > Caudata > Ambystomatidae > Ambystoma > Ambystoma mexicanum. The sequence continues at coordinate 713,241,443 of NC_090924.1, read as the reverse complement.
TCTCATTATAAATGTCACATTCTCAATCTAACACAATTCTTGGAGAATACAACACACAGCATCATAGATTATCAACTAAACCATTTGATGGATCACAGCACTTGTCTCTTCTCTCCACTAGGACTCTCACCCCACTGATAGCACAGAGACTGCCTTTGTGCATTTCCAACAATATGCCTTTGCAGCAGTTGATAAAGGAAAGAGTCCCAATACGGCTCGCATGGATTTCTGAATGGCTGTTTCTACCTTTCAACACATTGTTGCTCTTCAGAGGATGCCTTCAGTCATCCACATGACCCCTTTCACATTCCCTGTCGCGCACTGTCCCAGGTTCTTTAACATTATCTTGGAAATCTCCCACCCCCATATTGCCTATATGTTGGAAACCAGAAATTGCGACATGCACGACGCCAATAATGGTCCCTATGCCGCGAAGAATCATTGAAACAAGGTATCCATTAAGACAGCCCTATATGATGTACCCGCAGAGAAATTACAGACTTTTAAATGACGTTCCTGAAGAAGTGTGAAGATGAGTGAAAGAGAAGACCGGTGATGTCGCATGAAGCAGAAATGACGCACCCAGAAGAGATGCCAATGAAGAGAATATATAGACCTTATAGAATGTGATGGCGAAGTGAAGAATTGAGTAACATTTCATGTGCGGAATGAAGATTGTACATGTGGAGAGAACTGAAGAAAATGCAAAGTGTTTTATAATTGAAGGCTGGCTATACGTAGTGAATAGACTGCAGGCAGTGCCGCCAAATATATATATATATGTATAGAATCTGGATGCTCCACAACGTGTTTTAGCAAACTAGGACCCCATGCACAGAAGAGCTGAAAGAGTGGCACAGATGAAGGAAACAGCTGGCGATGAGGGAAGATTTGAGAGAGGCTGTCTGGCCCAGTGTTAACAGTTGGGGCAGCAAAGAAACTGCTTATCTATTCAAGAAGAAAAAAGCAAGGCGAGCTCCTGTTGAGGTGTGATGGAAAAACACTAGAAGTGCCAGGTTTTATTCATTTAATAGTATTCAATGCGAAGAATGAGCTGAAAAGACAGTCTCCTGTCACATGGTCAAGATGAAAATAGACTTTGGGCAAGCTACACCGAGACTTGAAGATAAGACCATGCTCACACTCCCTTCTATTCTCAAGGGCAATGATACTTTCCAAGGCCGAGTTCAAAGACTAATTAGAATGCCAGACAGCAGGAGTGATGATGGATGATGGGCTAATTGGATGGGAAGGCATGGTCACGTCTAACCCTCCAGCAACTGGGGTAACCAGTTTGTGTGCTGCTAGCAAGTGGAATATTCCAGAATGGTACAAGCATGCAAACCAATTGTAGAGGTCCACTTAGCAAAGATCCCTATAGTTTGAAATCCAATGAAACATTGTGTATTTCATAAGAGTGAAGATGACTTACACTAAGGGTGGGCATACCTGTCAACCTGACCTTAGAAACCTAATTAGAATCCTATCTCCCATAGAAAGTATACCTAGATGTTCCCGGTAGACCAACCACAATGTCACTTAGGTTTTCTTATTTTGCCATGTAATATTACGTCAATGATGATGAGTTTTTACTATAAACAGTTTTTTTTAATGAAATGCTTTGAGAGTGTGTTGGAAAGACTTGAGCGAACATCTATTGACATCTGTTGTGCACCCTGTTTTAGACAATTGTAATTATAACAGTTATGTTTTGCTAACTTCCTGAGTTGGTCATAATTGGTATAAGAGTAAAATCTGCATCCCCATCCATCCCATAGACTGCTACCTCGCTTAAATGGCTTATGGGGTGATGTGGTAGTAGAGGTATATTGGTTTTATAAAAGACCCATTGATTAGTAGGTCTCAAAATTTTCAGATAATTGGACACCCTCCGCCATCTAGCCGAAAGATCGCAAAGTTTCCTGTGGAGAGCAGCCGATTATAGAATTGTTGCAAGAAGATTGATACAGATGGTATGGGTCCCTCTTTGACAAAATCCCTCCTGGTTTCCCTCTAGCGCTTAGTGGACTGAAGGCGACGGTGGTCGGTTAGAGTAGGAATCGATATCGAGGGCCTTGAGCTTGTCAGGGGTGTGGGCAGGCAAAGACACAGACAGGGCAGGAAAAGACACAGACAGGCCTCTTATAGGGGTTTTGTGGGGACTATTGTGGCTGGATCAGCTGCACACACATTGTGGGGAAAGCTGCAACCATATAAAAGTCTGCTTTGTCCTATGTGCAGGAGAGCAGCTCTACAAAACTACATTGCCCAGCAGCCGGCGCCACACAACTACAACTCCCAGCCTGCCTCAGGCTGGCCCGGGCCAATCAGGTGCCAGGACGGGCGTGGCACCCCAATGCGTATGCGCAGAGTCCCAGGCACGGGGCTTGCACTCGAGACTCCACGGCGAGAAGACGTGCGCACCGGAGCTCCAGCAAAATCACACGCGAGGGGCCCAGCCCCACCCGAGCAGCAGCCCGGCCCCTCGCTTCAGCAAGATAAGTACCTGTTCATGCCAGAACCTAAGGGGATCCATGGGAAACTGCAGGGGCCATAGTTTGCCCATCCAGAGCTCCTGCACCTTCGAGTAAAAGCTAAGTGGGCAAAACTTTGGCGCCATAGTGCGTGGGCTGTATATATTGGGGAAATTAACCCGCACAGGGGTCCGTGTTGTTGTTGGAGTGTTTCCGCCTCTTGGAGCCCAAGAAAGACCCACGAGGCGAAAACATCATTGATGCTCATCCATGTCTTAAATGCGCACGCGTTTATGAGGGTCTGAGGGAAGGTCGCTTGTGAGAACTCGGTGAAAGCTAGTTACGCCCACAGGGGTCTGCAGGAAGACTGCTTGTTACTTGTTGTGCACCTTGGTGTATACCACTGTTCTTTGGGCGCATTTACCTTGCGCAATTCGCGCCTTGAGAAGAAAACAAAAACTGTATGTGTGTGAGTGTGGCATGGTGTGAATGCTGACGACTCTGAAGGGCACATTTTAATAGTTTTCATTTCTTTTAGCTTGGACCATTGCTGAGAGAACCTCATAGACGTGTCAAAGAACTATTCCGCCCTTCATGGACAGGACTCTAAAGACCAGAGCTAAGTTTGCAAGCAAAATGTACTGTCTTACAACTGTGTACTGGTCTGTTGACATAGGGCTAGATAGTTGAGGGGTGAGCTCATGTACTAATTGGTGCTTATGTGAAGAATAGCTAGTAAGGACTGAGGACACCTGAACAAAAGTGCGCAACAATCAGCCTTTCCCTATGTTCCCCCTGTCCTGCCCATAACCTCTACCTTACCCTCAATCCAGTTTACCTAACTCCCTCCTACCTATCCAACCATCGAGACCCTAACCCTCCTTACCTGCTCTGGTCCAGGAAACCCATGAAAGTTTCGACTTGCGGGCTCCATGACCATAGTGGGGGTGGTTTGTACAACGTCACTCCTGCGCCTTGGATCTGGACTTCGTTACAGAGCTGAAGAGCGAATGGTGGGTAGTTTGAGGGGACTGGCAAAAAAAGGGGATGGGATTGTGGTAACAGAGAAAAGTAACAGGGGTTGTCTAGTATAAACGAGGAGCGTTTAAACGAGGAGCGTTTTATAGAGCCCGGATTCCTACCTCAAGGCAAGTATAGAAGGAGTCATTTCAAAACCCCAAGAGGGTTAATAGGCGGCACATAAACAGGTTTATGATAGGGAATTACTCAAACTCTAATTGGGGTGTTTTAGGGGCTAGTAGAAAAGGAGTATCATGGTATATATGTGAAAAGTCGACTGGTCTGTCTGTTTGCATATTTTGTAATTGAAAAGAGGTGTCGAAGAGCGATGAAAATGAACTCTGAGGTTAAAGAAGAGATAAAAAGTTATCTACTTTAGGTAATTGTCGGTGCTGACTGAAAAGATAGATTGAGATAATTCAGGAGTAGAGGCTTTGAGTGGTGAAGGCTCTTGCGCGCTCATATGCTTTTCAGAAGCGCATTCTGTGCAATCAACGGTAAGTATTGACAGTCAATTAAGACTTGTCACAACGTGGGATGTTAATTCACTGATGAACCTGTGCAAGATGCTGCCAAAACACACACCTAAGCTCAAACAGCATAGTGCGCAGTAGGTAAAGGGGACAGCAGACAAAACGTTCATGCCATGGCCACAAGGGGGATCGCTGTCAAAGGTGGTTTTGAAGCACATGACCACATACTTGCATGCTGCATACACAGGAAAGAAATTGGAGAAGAGGCTCGCTATTTTAGAACCATCAAAGATGTACCAAGAGGAGTGGGAGGATCCACCTCCTGAGTATTGGATGCTTAATAAGTGTAGGGAGGAAGGTGTTGAGCCTTCTGCTCCCCTTACCTTGCCCGTAGTAAATGGCGATAATACAGACGATGTAGGATTTTTTCCGTTAAAGGAACAGAAAGCGGCAACAGGATATAGTAATCCGATATATGAACCATCAGCCTATACCAGTGATGATAGTCCAGAAGAGACTAAAAGATCTTACAGGACAAGGAGGAGAAAATCAAACTATCGAATGTGACCACAGATATAAAACGAGTGATTAAGAGATGGAAAGGAGAAAAGGATAAATCTGATGAGGTAACGCTTGTGCAGAACAAATGGATGGATGGACAGATATTGCTCAAGCTCGTTGGAAAAAGTATCGAGGAAGTTAGGCAAAGGGAAGATCCAGATGAACAGGATAGAAAAGACAGCGAACAAGAAAAGAGACTGAAAGAGGACAAACATAAGAGAAAGAGCATGCAGAGGCGAGAACACATGTATCAAGAGGAGCAGCAAAAGAAAGAATAAAAGGGCGGAGGAACAACGGAAGTATGACAACTAGCAGAGAGCAACCGAAGAACAAGACAGGCAAGAAAGGCGGGAAGAGGAGGAAGCACAGAAATTAAGGCATAAAAGATTACAAAGAAAAAGGAAAGAAGAAGATCATAGAGCGAATGAAAGAAGGGAAGAGAAAATACAAGAAGAGGAAAGGGTAAGATGGGAAGTGAGAAAGCAAAGTGAATTAGACAAAGAAATGGAGCGAAAAAGAAGACAAAGGGAATGCGATATTGATCGCATTCAGGAAGAGTTAATGGAACCGAGTCCAGTAATATCATGGGGCAATATAGAGGAGCTCCTCCCATCACAGGGACCAACATCAGGACCATATAGGATAACCCCAGAGGAGAATTTTAACATAGGGATCATCAGGGAGAGGATCGATAAAGCCTATCAAGACTTAAGAGAAAGAAGTAAATTGGGAAGCTGAGGGAAGGAAGAACAATCCCTGGCCACCCAATCACGAAACAAAGAAGGAGACCTGTTCATTCTCGAGCATAGAGCCTTGTCCTTAGGCAGACTGACTTTAAATAAGGATGATGGGGACAAAAGCCATACTAGTTGGGGACAGATATGTCAGACGTGAGAGAGAAAGCTGCCGTGGGGAGGAGGTAGGAAGTGCATGCGGTCACAAAGAATATCTGCAGATGGACAAGGAAGTGAGATGGTCTGATCTAGAGCAGCCTAAGGATAGGACGCCAGATCCTATAGCATATCCGGAGCGACCTAAAGGACGGTTGAATAGTGAGAAACGAGGTTCACCACCATATGTGAGCAGGCTGAGGTCATTGCCAGGCAGAAGGTGATCAGGAAACATTGTCCCCACTATGGATAGGCAAACAATGGGAGCTGATTGTGGTTTTGGGTTTGCACAGTTCCCTTTATTGGAGAAAGGAGGGTCCAGAATGCAGTATATTCCCTGGCCAAAAATGGATAGGATACTTTAAGGTGCAACCTTCCCAGTTTAACAGCAGGTGCCGGGAAATGGATTTATGAGTTAGAAAAGATGACAGGGGGAAATACTCTGGCAATAGGGACATTAAGGGTCTCCTAGCAGCCATTCTTGGGGAAAGAGCTTATGACGTTTGGGCGAGAGCAGGGTATTCAAGTGTCACGGCACAGAACAAATAATCATTTTGCGAATGACAGGGACAACGAGACATGGCAAGGGAAGTTTTATTCTGGTGAATGGTATATTTGAGTACTTCAGTACCACTCACATATGCGTATATATGCCCCTCTTACCCACTCCACACATTTTTTTAAGGGAAACGCTGGATCGTCTGTTAGATGCTCTGTCAGGACAGATGATCCTGCAAGAGGGGGGAACATTGGAATGATGAATGATGAACAAGGCCACTCCCACTGTAGGCCCCATATCAGAGGACATCATTTGCCTCTATGCACATTTGCATTTGCCACGGATATGGAAGATGTCTGGCAATACATGAATGTAACTCTCTTTTGCAAATATTTACCATTCCTCGCTTTTATTTTTATAGTTACTTGTTTTAATTGAAAATCAATTTTTACAAGAATCAAATTTTTGTTTTTCATTTCTGTAAATCACTCAATTTTTAAAAGAAAATCACAGTCCTACGTAAGGGGCGAGGGTTAGAAGGAAACAGGAGGGAAGGAAGGAGGGAAGGATCGAAAGAAGGAAGGAAGGACGGAGGGGGGTACTCCAAGGGTACGCTGCCCGAGTTGCTGAAACAAATAGTCTTTTGGACTGAAGCCCAACAAATCCCATTTCTCATTTCTCTTTCCTGGTGTAAGCTCCACTTAATCGCTTTCAAGGCCTCCTTCTCTCCGGCCCCTTGTGCAGTCTTTTACCTTAGCTTTCACTCCGTGTCAGTGGTCTCTAATTTCAAATTCTCAAAGAATTTGGTGACCGCAATCACAAATGTGGTTCTTTCTCCACTCAGTAGACGTGACCTCCATTAATTTTCATCCTAAGAGTGGAGGCCAAAAAGAATATGTCCAAAATAAGTTTTTCGCTGCTATTCTAATGTTTGCCAGTTTAATAGTAGGTGTCTTAGATTTTCGGTTGACTCCTTGTTTTGGCAGAAACAACAGGATTTTTCATTTTGTTTACTCCTTATGGCTTTCACCTCTTTGTTCTTTAATAAGTTTAATCTTATTCTCACAAAGTTTTCTCTTAAGGTTTTATTTGGAAATGTTTGAAGATAGTTTGGTGGCTGATTGAACTTATTTAATATTAAAGGGATGTCTTTTGTCAGTTTATTTCTGTTAGCCCGATCTTGAGTTAATATCCTATCCTGGATAAGTAGCTTTTTTTTTTATTTTGGTCGGATTTTCCAAGAGATCTTCCTCTATGCAGCCGAATTGATCAAGTTTCTCTTGTATGTCAGTAACCCATCTTGTCATGATTTTGGTGCTGTTTCCCTGAAGTTCTTTTTTGATTAAGCTGAATATTTGAGGGCTTGCAGGGTCAATTATCTTCCTGTATAACATGATTCTATTGCGAACTACTATCGATGAAATCGATTGGATGCTTAGCTCCCTCCGAATCGATGCTATAGGTGTTGATTGAGGGAGTGATCCTTCTCCAAAACATTCCTTCTAGCTTGTCCCACACATATTCTGGAAGGTTTGGCATGGCTTCTACACCATAGATCATACTTGGTATGATTTTGGCCTTATAGAAATTTAGGACCGGTAGGAGGGAAAATCTTCCATATGTTTTTGTTTACGGCTTTGTTCTGAACAATCAGGGATTTCAGTTTTTCCTGTAATTCCTCTTGCATTGATAAATCCCTTCCACTTGAACTAAGGGTCACACCTAAGTATTTGAAGCTGGTGACAGTGTCTAGTTTTTTCCCTTCAATGAACCACTTCGAATTTTCGCTTTTCTTTTTTGCGAGTTCAAAATACATTGGGCCTCATTACAACCCAGGCGGAAAACCATGGTGCTAATAGCACAATGGTCCATGCCGGTAACTTACCGACTCCGTCATGGAGAAAGGGGGAATTACCACCCCATTACAAGGTTGGCGGGGCGGTAATTCCCCCTTCCTCCATGGCCCTTCCCCATTCCCATTTTTGCCCCATAGGGCATAATGGGAATGGGGAAGGCGGTAATTACGGTACTGCAAATTGCGGTACCGTAATTAGCACCAAGGTCCCTTTGCGGGTCCATTCCTTAACGGCTGGTAAAACTAGCCGTTAAGGTGGGAACCCGCAAAGGGACCTCGTAATCAGGTGCTAAGGGATTACCGGTATGGGTACCCTTACCGGTACCGGTAATCCCTTAGCGCCAGGGTCGTAATGAGGCCCATTATCTTTGTTTTGGCGTTGTTAATTTCCAAATAATTTTCTCTGATGCAGTTGGCCAAGTTGTTCAATTTTCTTTGGAGGCCTACTTGTGTTTGGTCGATAATGATAATGTTGTCTGCATAAGTATTTTGTGCCTTGAAACACTTGTGTATAGGCGCAATATAAATGCCATATCATATCATATCATAACATATCATATCATATCATATCATAAATTAGTCGCGGCAGTGGTTCACCGACAAAGGTTGGAGGAAATGCTGGGACGTTAAGTTCGCTGATCTTGTAATCTGCGATGTAAGCGTTGCATAACACTGGTGCTAAGGGGCAACCTTGTTTCACCCCTCGGGCCATTTCTATAGGTTTTGTTAGTTGGCCAGCTCTGCTGAGGTGCACTTGAATCGTGGTTCCAGAGTATAATGCTCTGATTTGTGCCAATAGCTGTGATGGGCATTTCCAAGAGGCAAGTTTGTTCCACAGTTTGGACCGATTGACGTGGTCAAATGCCTCTACGAGGTCAATGAACCCCATGAATATTCTTGGCTTGCCTTCCAGCACTTTGTTCTTAAGTATACTAAGCAAGAGGATGTTTGCTGTTGTTCCTGTAGCCTTGACGAATCCAGTTTGGAGAGGATCATTGATTTTTTTGTTGCTAGTCCAGATTTGAAATTGATCCAATACAAAAGAAGCAAAGATCTTTCTTATTGTGTCAAGCAGTGCAATAGGGCGGTAATGTTTAGGGTTGTCCCTTGCTCCCTTCTTGAATATTGGTACGATGTGTGCACATTTCCATGACACAGGGATTGATCTAGGTCTCTGAAAATTTGCAAATACTTTGCTAATGAACAACAACCATGCATCTGCCTGTTTTTTCAGATCAAAATTGGTCACCCCGTCTGGACCTGGGGCTCTAGATTGGTTACATTTTTTTATTTTGACAATATTTGATCTGGATTGTGCGGGATGGTCCATGGCTCAGATTCCTCTTCCGACATTAATTGGGTGCATATGTTTCTGGCCTGGTACAGTTGACCGAAATGATTAATCCACTTCGCTTCCCCCACGCTGTTCTGTAGTGCCTCATTTGCTGATCGTGTAGTGGTTTTTACTAAGGTCCAGAAAGTGCTTGTTTTTCTCCCGGAGAGAGTTTTCAACATCTCCTCAGAGTCAATCTGATACATTTTGCTTCTATGATTTCTCACCAAAGCTTTGTATTCTTTTTCCGCTTTCCTATTATAATGGGATAGGCTGTTTGTTTTGCTTGCCTCTTTATTGTGCGCATCCATCTGCGCTTTGCAACTAATTCTTGGTCATATGTGTGATTTTCAGGTCTTTCATGATTCTTTGATTTTCTGTTTGGTTTCTTGAATGCCAAGAGGAGTGGGTGATAGTCTATTGTTTTGTCAATCATTCCCGTATCAGAATATCGTTTTGTTAGCTGCATAATCCCTGTTTCAGTTATTCTGAGGCAGACTGCACTGCAATCCGCTTCTAAGTCAAGGTGTATTGTCTGAGTTGATGGTTTTGGAGAAATCCATTGCATCTGAAGCATGTTATGATCGCTATGAGTTGTTCTTACTACGTTGAAGGATTTGATTTCCATAAGCAGGATTTGTGAGACGTAGATATGATCTATAGTTCCTGATTGATTTTCTCTCTCCCATGTAGGTATCTTTTCAGTTGTTGCTTCAAATATTACATGGAGGTTATGCAGGTCATTGATCTTCATAAGTGACTCCCATATGTGAGCTCTTCTTATCATATCCGTGTGTTGCGGGTATGTTGTTTTTTGGCTACCAATCCCTTCCAGGTTGTATTCAAGTCACCCCCGATCAATATATGGTCAATCTTATTTTTCTCAGACTCTGTTTCGATGACTTTTTCCAAAGCGTTCAGGATGCCCTCGTCCGAAGTTGCATTTGGGTTCCAATAAGTGTTTATAAACATCAGCTTCCTTTTTGTCGCTTCTGAATTTGCGGTATGTGATTTCCATAAGACCAGGGAAGCTTGTAGGAATTTTGTTGATGTCAATGATGACATCAAATGGAACCCACTGCTGGAACGAAAGCTGTTAATAGGCCCAACATCGGGCGACCTTTGATGACTTTATACGCAGGAGAAAAGTGGATTTCAAAGCCATCCAATGACGGTTTGTTTAGCAACCAGGTTTCTTGTAACATTATTACATCGTGTAGTCCCAGATTAATATCGCTTTCCCTAGTCAGGTGAGCGAAACCTCTAGTGTTCCACGAAATGATGGATAAATTATCTCTTGGATCTTTGTTGGATGTTGCACTTGATTGATGTGTTATGACAAATTTTGCTGATTGCTAAACATTTTTGCCTGCTAAAGTAGGTGCTATCCAGGCCCACTTTTCCACGCTCTTATCTTCATTTGATTTGTATTCAGTTGGATTTTTATTTTCGTTCAATGCTAGTTTTTGGTCAAAGGTGATTTTCATTGTTGCTATTAGGCCCTCTGGGAATCGATCAGGTCTCTGGATTCAGTTCGTGAATCATGATCACTAGAAATAGAGTGATCAAGACCTAGAGATTTTTCCATTGAGGGGTATTTGTACTGTGTTCTTACTCTGTCTGATCGAGATTTCGATGAGTGGTCACTTTTCCTTGCCGATCTGTCAACAGGTTCAGTTTCCAAGATGTGCCTGGTGGTCGAGGGGTGGCTGGACCCACCAGAGCGCAAACCTCTTCTACCTTCAGATCTGGGTTCATAAGATGGTCGATGCGATCTGTCCGTTGATCTACCAGGGTTACTGTGAGCAGAGAGACGTTTGTATGTCTTCTGACTAAGATCTTCAAGTATGTATCCCCAGTGGTATAGGTCCTCAGTTGCATTTCTCATCCAATCTTTTCCCGTAGGGGATTCAATGTAGAGGCAAGCTGAATCATCGCACCCGTTAAGTCCAGGCTCCACTATTTTTAAATCACTCGATCTTAGTCGTAGTTATTGCATCAGGGTCCATCGGTTCAGTATCAGATTATCCCTTTTATGAGCAATTCTTCCTATGTTGAAAGATTTTTCTAATCCCGTCTTGTTTTCCTGATGAGTTCAGTTTGACTTTCGTTTCAGAGCTTTTGTAGTATTTACTGTTGAAAAAGATTTTATTTGTTGCAGCAATCTTCTTTCTCTGTGATTATCCTGCACCGTGGATCTATAGTTTAATTTTTTTGGGGAGACCGTCGTATCGGTGGCTTCATGTTTCCAATATACCGTTTTGTTTCCATTCTCATGCCTCTCATTTGATCTGTGTCTAGAGGCTTGTGGCATGAGAGTGGCAGAATCAGTGTTCTTATGCCTTTCATTCAGTTTTCTCTTCAATTGAATGTTTCTTTTCTCTTCAAGCGTAAGGAACTTAGGTGCCAGAGAGTTTTTTTGTTATTTTCTTTTTATCTTGTGACGGTAAATCTATGTCCTCGTTTACAAACACTGCCGCTTTCCTTTTCCTTCCTTCTGACGATAAATGGCTCTGGTCAGGGTCATTTTCAAGGTGTACACTCATGTTCAGTAACTCTACTAAGTCATCTGGAGTTGTAATGTTAGATGGAAGCTGAGTGCTTTTTGGTTTTATTGCAGAGTCTTTAGACTGACCCTTCGATGTATGTGGAGAGTTTGGTTTTTGAATGTTCAACAAAACCACTCTGCTGCTGTTTTTTTTGGGTGGCTTTTCCAAGCACTGTTTGTCTGTAGTGGGTTTTGGCTTTAAATTTGAATGCCACACAATATCCGTAATTGTTGATGCCTTTTTTGAGAATATACAAAAAGACGCCACCTCGTCCCGCTGTTTATTCACCTTGCTTTCATACGAGCGAGGCCTGTCTGTGGTTGGTTCAGAACTTGTTACAGAGGTGTTTATCTGAGTTATGCATCCGTTTATGACTATGTCTCCTTTGAGAGGGGCCTTTGTTGCTGAGTTTTGTTTAGTCCCCAACCCGGCAGGGGGTGGATTTACTGTGGCTGTCATCTTCTCTGATCTTAGTGCTTTTCGGATTTCGCCACCCTCGGTCAGGTCAATAGGACCATTTTCTGAGTCTGGGATTAAGATAAGGGAATCCATTGGGCACTCATTCGTTTGCGTTCCCTGGACGCTAAATCGTTGCCCCCCCTGCATAGTTGTTCTTTTCTTGACTGATTTTGAGGAGAAGAGATTGGAAATCTGTAGGTAAAGTTTCAGTTGCCTGATTCTTCGTTGATGGGACTTCTGTGTTTTTTGCCAGTATATAGCCTCCAATAAGCAAAGTTTTGAGTTTGTTGTGGCCACAATGTTTATGTTATCCTTCAAGGTTTCTGCAATTCCCTCACACAGTTTGCAAAAGGGGGCAATGGCAATTGTTATAGCGGACATGATCGTCAATAGATCAGTTTTTTTCCCCGGTGAACCTGTGGATTTAGGTGTATGAAAGTCAGATCGTCTTCTCCTCAGTGAAGAAGAGAGCGAAGTACCATCTTTTCTGGGAGTTAATTCATAAAAATTAGGTTTTGCATTCTCCCTCTTGTTGCGCGGATAGAGTCTGCTTTCGCTTCGAAGTTCATCTGGCGAAATTTGGAGAATGTCCAATAAGCCCCCTTTGGTTCCTAAGGGCAATGTAGGTTCGGACTGTGATTTTTCTACAGAATGTGCCTGGTGGTCGAGGGGTGGCTGGACCCACCAGAGCGCAAACCTCTTCTACCTTCAGATCTGGGTTCATAAGATGGTCGATGCGATCTGTCCGTTGATCTACCAGGGTTACTGTGAGCAGAGAGACGTTTGTATGTCTTCTGACTAAGATCGTCAAGTATGTATCCCCAGTGGTATAGGTCCTCAGTTGCATTTCTCATCCAATCTTTTCCCGTAGGGGATTCAATGTAGAGGCAAGCTGAATCATCGCACCCGTTAAGTCCAGGCTCCACTATTTTTAAATCACTCGATCTTAGTCGTAGTTATTGCATCAGGGTCCATCGGTTCAGTATCAGATTATCCCTTTTATGAGCAATTCTTCCTATGTTGAAAGATTTTTCTAATCCCGTCTTGTTCTCCTGATGAGTTCAGTTTGACTTTCGTTTCAAAGCTTTTGTAGTATTTACTGTTGAAAAAGATTTTATCTGTTGCAGCGATCTTCTTTCTCTGTGATTATCCTGCACCGTGGATCTATAGTTTAATTTTTTTGGGGAGACGGTCGTATCGGTGGCTTCATGTTTCCAATATACCATTTTGTTTCCATTCTCATGCCTCTCATTTGATCTGTGTCTAGAGGCATGTGGCATTAGAGTGGCAGAATCAGTGTTCTTATGCCTTTCATTCAGTTTTTTCTTCAATTGAATGTTTCTTTTCTCTTCAAGCGTAAGGAACTTAGGTGCCAGAGAGTTTTTTTGTCATTTTCTTTTTATCTTGTGACGGTAAATCTTCGTCTTCGTTTACAAACACTGCCGCTTTCCTTTTCCTTCCTTCTGACGATAAATGGCTCTGGTCAGGGTCATTTTCAAGGTGTACACTCATATTCAGTAACTCTACTAAGTCATCTGGAGTTGTACTGTTAGATGGAAGCTGAGTGCTTTTTGGTTTTATTGCAGAGTCTTTAGACTGACCCTTCGATGTATGTGGAGAGTTTGGTTTTTGAATGTTCAACAAAACCACTCTGCTGCTGTATTTTTTGGGTGGCTTTTCCAAGCACTGTTTGTCTGTAGTGGGTTTTGGCTTTAAATTTGAATGCCACACAATATCCGTAATTGTTGATGCCTTTTTTGAGAATATACCAAAAGACGCCACCTCGTCCCGCTGTTTATTCACCTTGCTTTCATACGAGCGAGGCCTGTCTGTGGTTGGTTCAGAACTTGTTACAGAGGTGTTTATCTGAGTTATGCATCCGTTTATGACTATGCCTCCTTTGAGAGGGGCCTTTGTTGCTGAGTTTTGTTTAGTCCCCAACCCGGCAGGGGGTGGATTTACTGTGGCTGTCATCTTCTCTGATCTTAGTGCTTTTCGGATTTCGCCACCCTCGGTCAGGTCAATAGGACCATTTTCTGAGTCTGGGATTAAGATAAGGGAATCCATTGGGCACTCATTCGTTTGCGTTCCCTGGACGCTAAATCATTGCCCCCCCTGCATAGTTGTTCTTTTCTTGTCTGATTTTGAGGAGAAGAGATTGGAAATCTGTAGGTAAAGTTTCAGTTGCCTGATTCTTCGTTGATGGGACTTCTGTGTTTTTTGCCAGTATATAGCCTCCAATAAGCAAAGTTTTGAGTTTGTTGTGGCCACAATGTTTATGTTATCCTTCAAGGTTTCTGCAATTCCCTCACACAGTTTGCAAAAGGGGGCCATGGCAATTGTTATAGCGGACATGATCGTCAATAGATCAGGGTTTTTCCCCGGTGAACCTGTGGATTTAGGTGTATGAAAGTCAGATCGTCTTCTCCTCAGTGAAGAAGAGAGCGAAGTACCATCTTTTCTGGGAGTTAATTCATAAAAATTAGGTTTTGCATTCTCCCTCTTGTCGCGCGGATAGAGTCTGCTTTCGCTTCGAAGTTCATCTGGCGAAATTTGGAGAATGTCCAATAAGCCCCCTTTGGTTCCTAAGGGCAATGTAGGTTCGGACTGTGATTTTCCTACAGAATTAGGAGAGCTGTTGTGTAAAATATCATTGGGCCTTAAAAGACCAATATTTTTGGTACTTTTTAGACTTGGTGGGAGAGATGATTCTTCCAAACGCCTGTCATCATGTGGGGAAGATCTTAAAGCCGTCACTGGTAGTTCAGATTGTTTTCTTATTTGAGATTTTCCCATTGTAGCAGAGGGCCTTGGACTGCCATAATGCATTTTAGAGATTGAGGTGGTATGGTTTTCGATGTTACTGTTGTGGAGTTCGAAATGTCTTTTATGGACTCCTCGACTACAGTTAATGGTTCCACCAGGGCAACTGAGTCAGCCAGCCCCTCCAAGATTTCAGCATCTGAAATTTCCTCCGCAGGTTGATCTCTTTTTTTAAAGAAATTTAAGACCGATTTGCAAGATATCTTTTCACCTTTTCTGAACGGATATAAACCATCCCTTTTTAGGACTCGCCTTTTTCAAAATGTAGTTCGTTTCCCCGTCTTATTTACATGTTGTTTTTTGAGTAGGGGAGCTTTTATCGCTTGGATCTTCAATGGAAAGTTTTTCAGTTTCTTCGCAGGCTCAGAGTTCGAGTCAGACATATCTGAAGTTGTAGTTTCATAGGAGTCTTAAGGGAGTTTGTCCATTATTTTGTTTAGAATCCAATGGACCATTTCATATGTATCTTGGGAGATCGTAGAGTCCTCTAGTTCTACAAGAAGATTCTCAGTGAGATCTCTGGGGGGAGGGGCTGAAGTCCGCCCTGATGTGTTGTCACTGAGCATAGGTTCAAATAAGACAGTCGTCTATGGGGGCCCATAGACCTTTGCCTGGAATGTCAGTTGGTTTTTTGATGTTAAGTTTGTTTCTTGTTCATCCCGGGAGAGCAACAGGGCCTGGGTCGATCACAGATCTGTTCCAAGTCTTGGAAGTGGGTAATTTTCGCTAGATAAGTCTTGTGTAATGGTATCAGTAAGAGTCACTTTGGGGACCACATGAATCAGAGTACACACAGCAAGGGCCTGTTCACAGAGTGGTGCATTTCTGATTTGTTCATCCGCAAGTTTTGTTTCGGAGGCTTGGTTTGAAGGTGTATGGACCACTCCTGTCTCCCCCTTAGACAAAGTCAGTGGCGATTTGTCGCCAACACTATCCCCTCTTTTGAGTAGAGAATCTTGAATTAGGGGGGTAGATTGTGTGTTGACAAGGTCGTACATGAGACAGATCGTGCTCTCTTGCCTGAAACGGCGGGCGGTTGAAGGTGAGACGCTAGGGGACTGCTTTTCACCGAGGCTGTTGGGCGGGTAACATCCAGACGTGAGCCTGGGCAACGTAGACCAGAGCTCCTCAGCAGGGGACCAGCTACGCGTTCCTGGCCATTCTTTGGATCAGCTCTTTCTGCCATGGACAACCGCTAACGGTGATCTTCCGCTCCTCACAGCTCCAAACAGTCTCTCAACAGTCCTAGTGCACCGCACCGGGCTTCTCGCCACAAGGGGTCACTGCGGCTCCTTATGAAGCGCACTTCCTGGTCACGTGACGTGTCACTTGACGCGCAACGAGCCGATCGATGAAACAAAGTACTTCAAAGGGACAGAGCCCTAGTAGGTGAGTCCAACGCTGAGTGTTATGCTGCAGAATGAGCACCGGGGTACAAGGGCACAAAGCACAAGGCAGGACAGAGACACAGCTCCACAGTCTCTCAACAGTCCTAGTGCACCGCCCTTTTCTCCGCACTGGGTTTCTCACTTACTTGCACTTGCTATTAATGTGCACTTTTTAAAATTAATTTTTGCTTTGCATATTTGTTTTATTACAAAACTTTTTACAAAAGAAGAAGAATCCCCCAAAATTCTAAAATCCCCACAGTCACCCAGGCACTCTTAGGAGAAGGAAGAATTAGTTGGTAAATTCTATATTCTTAACTTGTTTCCTTCCTCACCCCAAAGGTGACTCTGTAATCAGTCAAATATTTCCTCAGTGATTCGGAGGTACATGGTAGGGCAGGCCTTTTAGGGTTAGGCATGCTCTAATTAAGTAATTCATGGCAATGGTACGGCCTACACACTCACCTCTTAGAGTCATTGACAACCATTCATCAGAGGGTAAAGATTCTGCGTTTTTGGCAAATTCGGCTAGGCATTTTGATCTCAATTCTGTTAAGGCCTCAGAGACAGTCACAAGATGTTGCAGTGTTTCCCGTGAGCCTACCAACCTACAGAATCTACACATCAGCAATATTGTGTGGCCTTTTGACCTAGCTGCCGTAATCTCCATAGTTGGTAGGAGATTAAATCTGAA
This sequence comes from Ambystoma mexicanum, assembly GCF_040938575.1. Classification (NCBI taxonomy): domain Eukaryota; kingdom Metazoa; phylum Chordata; class Amphibia; order Caudata; family Ambystomatidae; genus Ambystoma; species Ambystoma mexicanum. The sequence continues at coordinate 713,224,425 of NC_090924.1, read as the reverse complement.
CCTCATCAGCAGGGTTCTGTATACCGTTTCCAGGAATCTCTTTATGTATCTCTGGGGCTGGCCGTATGGTTTCTCCTCAAACCCCAACTGTTTGAAAAGTTTGTATTTATTACCTTCCTCCCCAATCGTTTTCCAATCTCGATCCCAAAGTTTCCTTTTAGTTTTGTCTGGATTCAACAGTAATTCTTCTGGAGAGGCCTCAATGGTGTTTAGGAGTTTTCTGCAAGATCCTTCCCACCTTGAGCCAAAACTGTTATCTCATTTAGCTAATTCGGCTTGTATCATTTGGAAGCAGATAGCCAGGTCTGGTGATAAATATTTCTTGTAGAGGCATAGAGCTTTCCAATCCACTGCTGCCCCTAATGATATTAGACCTCAGCTCTCTTCTTACAATTTGGATAGAAATTGATTTAGGCAATCAGAGGACATGTTTCCAAAACCTTCCTTCGAGTAATGGCCACATAGAGCGTGGGACAGTCACCAGTGGCTCCGCTCAATAGGTTACTATTGGGACCACCATGGCTTTGTAGAAGTCGATTACTGGTTGCAGAGAGAAAGCACAAAATCTTCTCTTCATAATTATTGCTTGGTTGGCCAATGCTTCTATGTTCCTTTTCAAGGCAGCCATGTTATCCTTCTCCACTAGATTTGTAGAAATCAACAAGCTCAGATATTTGAAAGATTAAACACATTCCAGCTTTTCCCCATCGATGTGCCAACTGAAAGTTCGCTTCCCATTTTTGTGCATTTGGAGTTACATCACCTTGGTTTTCTCTTTGTTAATTGAGAGATTATTCAGCTTTGTATATGCTTCCAAGCGGCTTAGTTGCCTCTGTAGCCCTAATGGGGTTCTGTCCAACAGGACAAGATCATCAGCATACAGATGGTGAGTGATCTCATGCCCACCTACCTTTGTGTGGAAATAGTTACAGGCTTTCATGATCAGATATGTATAAATTGTAAATGTAAGGAGCAAGCCCTGTTTTACTCTGCGGCTCGTTTTGATTTTGTCCATTAAGGTTCCTTCCATGGTTAACTTTATTCTGACAGTAGTGTCCGTGTGTAAGGCTTTGATCTCACCTATTAGATCTGGCGGGCAATTCCACTTTAACTTTGCCCACAGCAGTTTTCGGCTAATGCTTTCAAAAGCTTTTAAAAATTCAACACATACCAAATACTTTCTCTGAGATTTTACTATTTTGTTATTTCTTTCAAAAGTGCATGAAGGAACAGCGGCTGCGAGGTCCCAACTCAAATTGGAAATTATTTTATTGGCCTGAGTCTGTTGCTCACATTTTCAGGCTCTGGAGAAGGAGGGTTGCATTCTATTAGTCCCAAATAACAAATAACAACTACTCATGGTTTGTTGCAGCAGAATATGATGACTAAAGGGAGAATCCCACCAAGCATCCAGAGTCTTCATGGGGAACAAAACTCTGTGTACCTGATGGGGCATGCCCTTGGGAAACCCTTGTGCAGAATAAAACCTGATGATGAGGCTTGAACAAGTAGTTTTGACGTTCAAATGAGGAGTGCTGGAATTATGTCGCCTAAGGAAAGGTAGTGTAGTCCAAGAGTAGGATGTTGCAATAGAGGAATGGTGGGGCTTGTAGTCCAGAGAAACGTATTATAATCCAAGGGTAAAATGTCTGTAAATGAGGAATGTCCTGGGCTGAGTAGCCACAAGTTATATTGTATGTGTTCTCAGAAGAGAGATGGAGAAAGAATTAAGGGTAAGTATAAGAAGGCAAAGATGAAGGCAAAAAGGAGCTGGAACTGCAAGGTGTGGAAGAAAGAAAGAAAAAGGAAGGTAAGGCAGAATGCAAACCGATGCTGAGCGGCAAAGGACAGTGAGGCAGAAGGAAACGGCAAAGGACAGACGCGCTGTAGCCAGGATACAAGACAAGAGAGAGAGAGAAAAAGGATGAAACAGGTAGCAAGTGAGAAGAGAACAACCGTTTCCAGAAGAAACAGAATTACTTGGAGCAGGGATAAGATGCACTGACTGGGAAGTCCATCAGCAGAGAGCGAATGCAAGAAGCATAAACGTAGCAATGAGCCGACTGGGCTGATTTCATGACAGATATAGTTGTCGGAATTTTGAAGCCATCTTGAGAAAGACTAGAAAGAGTAGAAGGCTTACTAATGCTATAAATAGCATGTAGTCACCACCATCTTGAGTGATGTTGAAATCAGAGTGGATGGCACTTTCATTTATTCCATAAAGAACAAGCAGTTTGATTCCTAACAGTACACCCCCCGCCCACCTGTGGAGGCAGCGGTCCAGGTTTCCAAGGGTGAGAACAATGGAATTTCATCACGAATATGGATGTAAAAACCTGAGAGGCTGGTTCCCATGTGCAATCGGAAGGTACATAACCTTTAAAATCTACGAGATATTGTAGTCGACCCCTGAAATATTGTGAATCACAAATTGATGCAACTTCGTATACCAATTCGTCATCAAGGGGGTTGCTTAAGTTGTTTCCTTTGAAAGTTGTCAGATACATAATCCTTGAGTTGTGAGACATGGAAGATGTATCTTATTCCATGAAGTAGGCAAGTGGATTTGATAGGCCACTGTACCCACAGCCTTCATGACTTTGAAGGAACCAAAGTATTGAGGTGAAAATTTATACGGGATTAATATTTTGGGTAGAAATAGCGATGATAACCACACCAGATCTCCCATTTTTAATTTGGGTTCCTGTGATCTTTGCTTGTCTGTGTAGTATTTGGATCTTTCTCTTTACGTTCTCAAGGTTTGAAGGGCTGTGGAGTGTCCTGTTTGAATATCCGTTACCAGTTCATCCACTGAAGGTGAATTGGATTAAGGGGAGATAGCAGTTAGTGAGATCAAAGGATGATAGCCACAGGTACACAAGAATGGGCTTTTGCCTGTTGCAGAGTGAATAGAATTGTTGTAAGTGAATTCTGCATATGGTAGTAAAGTACTGCAGTTGTCTTGGTCTGCTGATATGAAACATCTTAAATATTGAAATATTGTTCTCACGATTGGTTCAGTATCTCTGTTTGCCTGTTAGATTGTGGGTGGAAGCCAGATGTGAGAGCTCTTTGTGTTCCTAAGGTCTTGCACAAATATTTCCAAAAAGTCAAAATATATTGGGGACCTCTGTCTGGTGGGATAGTTTTAGGAAGACCATGCAATCTGAAAATTGTGTGTTTAAAACAAAAGGCCATTTGGGCTGCAGTAGGTAATTTAGTCATGGGAACAAAATGCACCATTTTAGTCATGGAATCAATAGTCACCATAACCACAGTGTTGTCAGATGTAGGCAGTAAATCCACAATGAAGTCAGTGAAGATGTGTTCCCATGGTTGGGAGGGTAAAAAAATAATGGCTGTGCTGTTTTTACCAGGCACATAAGGGTCGAGATGGAACATGTTACACCCCGAGAATGTCTGCCAGTGTTTGCCTTATGTGCACCAAAGAAAATAATTCAAAGGCAGCACTGCTATGCTGCCAGCTCAAAACTTCTTACTGGAAAAGAAAATGCTCTGCATTTAAAATGACTGCGCTCTGATGCTCTTTTTCATCTTTTCAACATTACCCAGTTTGTTTCCAGTAAGACACATTCATGTACACCCAAATTCAGGATGTACACCTGCAAATGGGAGCATCCCTCACTGAATGGCATGTTGTGTCAGGCAAAATCTGTGAAATAGCAGAGAACTTGACTCCAAGCCGTACGGAAAATGCTTTACTTTTTGCAACACAATAATGCAGACAAACACTTCACAAGAAGCCCTCTCTCTCTTTGCTTATGTCAGTTTCATTGGACACTTGCCTTGGACAGATTCCCATGTATTAGAAATTGACTAGGGCTATAAATAATGTACAGAATCTAGATGCGAGAAAAAACACATTTGAAAGTGACATCCCAGCAGAATTAACCCACATGTAAAATGGTGCTTTTGCCAAACAAGAAAATGCCTTTTAAAAAGTGAAATGTTAAACTAAGGGTTTGTGCTTGCGTATAAATGTGATGGGGGGTTGCTTAAAACATATACCAGATATTTATTCCTAAAAGACTTGCTTTTTGGTTAAGGGAAAGAAAAATAAATACATAAATAAATAAAATGACTGTGAGACCAGCTTCATGTTTGACAGGCCCTGGCTTCACAGCACCATGCCTTTTCCTGGGAACAGAATCATCTCCCCCAAGTGGAACAGCCCCCTGGAAACTATGAATAGGCCAAGGGGAAGCATATTGCACCCTCGTCAGACGAAGCAGCACTGCACCAGCTTGAAAAAAAGGAGTTTCAGGACATATAGGTGTGAATTCCTGGTGACACCTCCCCTCAACTCAAACTGAAGGGCTTCAAAGGTGAATCCATGGCAACAGTGGACTAAGGCCGACTATAGCCTGACATTTGACTGTAGGTTAGAAGGAATGCCCATATTTGGAAGACAAAGCCAGGCCACATGGGTCAAAAGACTTTTCTTATTTAATAAACTTTAAGACTTTTATCTCTGCAACCTGGAAACACAGTAATGCACAATTTTAACAGTTCAAATGTAATTTTTGCGCCATTAAAATAAGACGTTGTAGCTTTTCCTAGCAGGTTGGGGATGCAAACGCCAATGAAATATCATTTGTGGGAAAAGTATACATGGGGAAGCTTTGAAAATTAATGAAAACATGCCCTGTGCTAATCCGTATACCTATATAAAAGTGTAGAATATTAGGTGAAACAATTACCACCAGAAATGTCAAAGAATTATTAGAAGGACTCAACAACATTGTACAAACTTGGGAGTGGGAATACCATGTTCTTTGTCAAATATGGAATCTGTCTATGTTATTTTCAAAAGCATAACAGTTGTAAAAGTCCATTTTTGTGTCATAACTGATTTTGGCAAAGGTATCTGTGGAATGGCTCTGTACCTCATAAAAATTCACCCCATAAAACAGAGTCCAATCTGCTTCCAGGGAGGAGGCATCATTACAGATTGACCTATCCGATTCTTAGAGGTAGGTCTAGCTTAGTTCTGCCCCATAGTGAACTCCTGTGATGTCATGCTCCTTATATAAAAGGGGGTCATGGGAAGCTCGGGACAGACACTCTTCTGACTTTTCCAACTCCTGCACATCCAGAGATCCAGACATTCCACATTTACCCTGCAAGATTCCAGATTCCACAGCCAGGAAGGGGGTAGCTGATCCAGACCCTCCTATCCAGGCAGAATCACCCTGCAGAACTCAAGCCCTACAAATATCCCCATAATCAATGGGAGAAAGGGGGAAAGGTGGCTGAATCCTCATTGGAATTCTCCAGCGCTACCTGCTCTGCCCCTCTACCTGCTTTCTCCAGCTGATTCACCTTGCTATCTACTGAGACCAGACCCTGGTTGCCAGCTGTCCCCTTCTAGGAGAGCCCGCCGCTGTGTACCGTGACCAGATCCTTGTCCTGCTGTCCAGTAACCTGGTTGGCTGCCCAAAATACCAAATGCAAATGATTATTGTAAGTATAACACCTTCCTCATAGCAAAATGTAGCATATCCCATTTTGATACCTTGCCATTTGTTCCACCCTATAAGTAATCCCATAAGTATCTCTGTATCTTGTTAAAAGGTCAGAATCCTCTGTGCATTCTATTTTTGATCTCCATGTGTTAGTGCCATTCTTTCCTATCCTTTTAGTCCATTGCATATGTCCTTAGTTATATTTGGAATAAACTAATGAATTCCCACATAAAGAGACACGTGGCGTATGGGGGGGTTGAGACTGAAGCTTAATCTTTTCACAGGAGTCGTTCCTCTTTTCTAGCCACTAAAATATAGTTTCAGTAAAACTTGGCGCTTCCTTTCCAAAACCGATTCTCCCTGTGCAACTTATTCCCGTTTAAAAACTGAGTTTCCTTTCCCGTTAAGAATCTCATGCTGCCTTCCCTCCAGAGTTACCCTTTCACTTCCATATTATACCTGTGATGTGCCTTTGTCCATAGACATCAAAACCACATTCCGATTTTGTCTGTTTAACCGATTTTCCAAGCCGTTTTGCTATTTTTAACCCGTGAAACTAAGCAAATGCAATTTCTCCATGTGAGATTTACCGGCACTGTGTTTTTCCTTCCAAAGTTGATTTTCCAAACTGTATGCCCATTGTAAGTACATTGCCTTGTAGTTTGCTAGTGTTCTTACATCTCTGATACTGCTATACTCATTTTCACCACATTTATTCAACTGCACATGTGAAACAAGTATTTAGTAATTCGGAGTGTTATTTTGCTCAATTTTCAAAGGTTTTCAGTCCGTTTTTGCCTCCCATTCAGAGGGGCAAGGTCGGATTTGCATTTTGTTTGTTGCCTAGTATACCTGACTCCTTGCTACTCCATTCTACCCACACCACATTTTGTTAACAGGGTTTTGAGGGAGTGTTGCAGTGGGAAATACTAACTGTGGTGCTATCAGAAAACACCTCCCAAAAATAATCTTGCCTGTATTCCCTTGTGCAATATATAGCTGATGTTAAAAGGTCAAACTAAGTGTATTCTATCATTTTACAGTGTAATTATCACCACACTGGTGATTGCTGCCCTATATTAAATTTGTGTGATTTTCATTGAAAGTTAAATATAAATAAATATTATATTATTTCACATGTAAGTGATTTCAATCCGGCACACACCCAAGTCAAAGCCCAGCATGTAGTGCACAACTGAAACCCTTATTTATGTTTGTCTATGAGTTCAATATTCTGAACGATATACCACTCATATCACACCCTTCTCCTGAGACCCCCACCCCCCGGTCACACTGAACCAGGAATCAGACTAGTTTGCAAAGGTAAATATTTATTGATGTATTGAAAATGTAATCACAATATATTTTGATAGATAAACAACAATCACCAATGGGGTGACAGAACACTGAATAATATCTTTAATACACTAGGAATACATTTATAAACACAAGAAGAATGCAGCCTAGAACACAAAACTTTGAATGGGTCTGAAACAGATAGCACTGGGGTTAACAATTCCCGCTGCAACACACCTCCACCCAACAATAAGCAAATTCAAATAGATGTGAGGAGATAGCAGGTATTCAGAAATAGTACAGATCAAACAGTGTCTCACTTCCCCCTTGGCCCCTTAAACAGAAAGAGAAAAACGAAGTGGGCTTTTCAACTGTCAGGATGACTTTTAAAGTGGCTGAGCAAGAACTCTAAATGTGTGGAAAAATGCTTAAATTATTATAAATTCCTATGGGAGCCGCTTTGAACAAATGCAAACAATCACAAGCGATGGTTTAATCAGAAGAAAGTAGTTTGGATCTCAAAGGCAAAGTGGGAAATTATAGAAAGAGAGTTCACATGTTTAAGGTTTTGGCAAAAATGCAAATTTGCGGGACACTTTTGGATAGCTATTGATGTTGGGTACAAGTAGGAGTTGAAATTTCATTTCTATCATGAAAACTGCGGGAGTTATAGAGGTTTTAGTAAAGGTCATTATTGTAAAATAGGCGCGATAATTTGGACAGAGGCTTAAGTTTTAAAATCAGAAAAATATTGACTATGTACTAGAGCATCCAAGCTTAGCCACCAGGACGGCACAACGTAAGAATCAGGAGTGATTTGCGACTCAATCCTGGTTCCTCGATGTCCACCTTGGAGCGCTAGGCTGGTCACTCGAATTAAATTAATAGATCAAAGTTGACAAAATGACTAGGACAAGGATGCTTTTACCGAAAGACAGAATAAGATTTCACTACGGATTTAGACAATGTTACTGATTGTGGAAGTAAGGATAGTTCAGAGGTTAGGAGGGGATAAGATAATGCACGGGAATCAACAGTTTCTAGCTTCCTGTTAATACTCACAAAACAAATGGATTTAAGATTTTGGACTGTCAGGATTCTGGACCATTGAATCGGATCTATCAGGGACTGACAGCTCGGCACATTGGACTGGACAGGGTCAGCCAGGCTCTCTGGTCACAGCACGGCACAAGACTGCACGGGATCTGCCCTTCTTGGTTCTTAGGATATTTCAATTCAGCAGGCAACCATTAACAGCACGCCCGGCTGTATAATGATGCTTCCCCTAGGCTTTTGGGATTCTTTTCTAGAATTTGAGGCCTAGCTGAGAATGGTTCAGCTATGCATAGGCCTTTGCTTTGCCAAGTTTCTGGAATCTGGAACAAGGAAGATTTAGATTTCAGCAGCAGAGCGCTCCGCCAGCAGTCAGGAGATAGAAAAGTTGTAGAAGTCCATATGTGTTGTCAGCTGTCCCTATATATTATGCCAGATGACATCACAAAAGGCGAGTATTGGGCCGGCTCTGATAAGCTTGCCCCTGTGAAAGGTGATTGGGTCAGAGTCTACTCTCTGCCTTTATAGGAGGAGAGAAACAGAGTGTCTTCTTTATGGTATAATTTTATGATGCTGAGAATCCACCCCTAGCCACTGGAACACAAAGTCTAATTTTGGCAAAATACATATTTGCACATGTGCAACCTCTATAAAAATCACACAGATTGCATATTTTATGGAGTATCTGCTTCTCAAAATCCCACAGCTATGCAACTTTGTTTCACCTTTCTGCAGAATTTTGTCAATTTTGTAATGAGAACGGGTTCCAATATTTCTGTAAATTTCCACAAATATGCACGTTTACCATGGGAATGTGTGTATAAAGTTTCAGAATTCTAGCTGAAATACAGTCCCCATAAACCAACATTTATTGCCATTCCTGTTCAGAATAAGCTACACGGTTGTACTAAGTATTCAAAGGTAGTGCTAAAAATTAGGTTAATTAATCTGCCATTTTCAGATTTTGCATCCCTTCTGATAATAAGTTATACACCTTCTAAAAATGTCCATTACATATCCACCAAATGGTCAGTATTTGTCACTCCTTGAAGCATGTGGTAGCCCCCTCGTTTTGGAATGTTCTTCTGTCAGCCAGGAGTTTCCTGGGCTGCAGCAGTTTTACGACCTTTCACACCTTCAATATCCTGGGTTGGAGTATGTACATTGTTTAGTCCTGGGCTGGAGACAAGAATCTGGCCTAGCCTGTAATTAGCACAGTTCAGCCAGCATCTGCTGAGAGGAATGCCCTCCCCCTGGATAGAACCTGTTTGGCAATCCCTTGGTATAATTACAACCCTCAGCCAGGCTTAATTTAATTGTTAAATTCTTTTGGCTTTACTTTAGCACAAAACAAACTTGTTGCATCAAATAACAGATATAATTCTCATTCAGGATTTTAAACCTATGGGATCAAAAACAACTACAATATGGGTTACCATCAGTAACAGGCCTCTTATATTGCAAACATTTGACTTTCAGTTTATAACATGTTAAAGTTTAATCAGGAAGGCCCCTGACAGCTGTCATCACAGGTAGCCCTCTGCTGCACATAGATTTTTTTACAGATCCACAGGCAGGCCACTATTGCTGTGGAGATCTCTTTTTGCTCTTAGCCTTTCAGGACCTTGTAAGTTCACAGTGATTCCTTAAACTAAATGAATTGTAGCACCCAGCGAGAATTTTGAATATTTGGAAGGTGTTCTGTACCAGCATTCTGAAGTTTCAGCAGCAAAGAAAGGTGATTTAAAGCAATATTTGGAGTTTCATTTAGCAAAGCATTGCTTTTTCCTTCTGCACTCAACTTTCAATTGTTGTGGAGCCCAGTGACACATTTCAGTAGTGAGAGCTCTGTTCCACCACTGACAACATGCGTGACTGTTTGGGCAGCCATATTTTTTGTGCATTGAAAAGCACGATTTTCAGGGGTTTTGGCGCTCACAAGGGTTTTGTGGCCATTTTGCAGTTTCTGGCACCACCATAACAGAGTGATGCAGCATAGCAGAGCCAAAAGTGGGTCAATACATCCCACACACACCAGTCTGGTTCATGGTCCATTGAGACCCGGGGTGTTTGTAAAGATGGGTGTGAAACGGGTTGGGTGCCTTCTCAAATTGAATTCATAATAAATAAAATAAAAGTATTTTCATTGTGTGCTGCATCCCCCGCCAGTCCCGGTCTGGAGTGTACCATGCCTTTGAAAACATTAACAGTGGTTAGAATTCCTCTTGTAATCTGTATTTGATGACATATTCCTTGAGGATTCTGACAATGTTTGGCTTTGTTGTTTGACGGACTGTAAAAGGCCTGTAACAAAGAAAAGAAAAGAGGTCTGAGGAAACATCTTTACAGGAATGTGCATGTTGGTTTCTTCTCCAGTGCCTGTGATAGAGCATCTGCTGATTGGTTGGCTGATCCAGGAATGTAAGTTAACAGCATATTCAAGGAGGGAATGAAATAGGCCCATCTAGTCTGATGACTGTTTTGACATTCAACTTTTTGTAACTCCTTGAGATTTTGATGGTCTGTTCTGACAGTGATAGAGTATTGCGATCCTTGTAATAAGTGTCTCCACTCTTGAAATGCCTTTTTATAGCCAAAAGTTCATTTTCTAAGACAGTGTAGTTGTTTTCAGAAGAGGACAATATCTTAGACATGTATGCTATAGGGTGTTCCATACCAGTAGTGAATACTTGTTTGAGAAGCTCTCCTATGGCAGAATTTGAGGGTTCTGATTCCAGAATGAAAGGATTCCTTTGATTTGGTAATTGAAGAATAGGTGCTGTTGAGAAGGCTCTCTTGAGGTTATCAAAACTGTCTTGAGCCTTTTTGGTCCGCATGAACATCTGATTTTCTAAAACATGTTTGTGAGGGGTTTGATTTTATAGGAAAAGTTAGGAATGAATTTCCTGTAGAAATTAGCAAATCCTATAAATTGTTGAACTCCCTTGACGTTTTGTGGATTCATCCTGTCCATAATGGCTTTAACTTTGGTAGGGTCCATAGCCGTACCTTCTGCAGATAGGATGAAACCCAGATATGGTATCGGTGGCTGATGAAAAGGGCACTTCTTGATTTTGAAAAATAAATGGTGTTTTCTTAGGCTTTGTAATACCTCTGCAACATGATGTTGGTGTTCCTCTAGAGACATAGAATAGATGAGAATATCATCTAAGTAGACCACCAAAGAATGTCATAAGAGATCCAAAAAGATGTGGTCTACAAATCTTTGGAAAACAGAAGGAGCATTCGCTATGCAAAGCGTCATTACGCGATACTGCTAGTGGCCGAATGGTGTGACAAAAGCCGTTTTACACTCATCGCCTTTACTCATCCTGACCAAGTGATACACGCTCCGCAGATCCATTTTTCAGATATAGAAGCCCCCTCCACAGCTTCTAGAATATCCTGAATGAGGGGCAAACAGTATCGATCCTTGACGGTTATCTTATATAGACCTCTGTAGTCAATACACGGTCATAGTTCCTTACAATCCTTCATAGGAATTAAGAAAAGGGAAACCCCACTGGGGATTTAGACTCAGCAAGGAGACTGTGCTGTAAATTGGTTTGTAAATAAGTATGAAGGGTTTCCTTCTCGGGTTCGGACAAAGTATACATAATACCAAAGGGAATTTGGGAATCAGGGAGTAATTCAATTGTGCAGTCGTCCTCGCTATGAGGAGGCAGTTCCTTGTATTCCTTGTTGGAGAATACATCATGGTGTTCCTGATGGGACCCAGGCAGTAGATGTAGATTAGAGATAGTTGCATTGGTGTTCTTCTGAATCTTCATTTGGATAAGTATACCAACGACACCTTGTTGTAGACAGGATTGTAAGCACTGTTTGGATCCTACAAAGATGGTTCCTTCAGTCCACTTGATGCAGGGATTATGCCTACATAACAATGGGATTCCCAATATAATGCGGTAGTGTGCCACTTTTATCAGGTCAAAACCTAACTCTTCTGAATGCGATGCAATGGACATAATCACCTTTGAGTTCTGTTCATGGATCGGTCCTGAAGTTAAGAGAGTGCCATCCACACCTTCTACAGGCATACAAACTTTCTTAATTCGGGGAATACGGTATTGTTTGGGCCATTCGTCATCCATAAAGAGTCTTGCTGCACAGCAATCAATAAGAGAAGGTATAGCCAACATTGTTGTGTCATAAAAGGACAACAATGCCTGTATGACAACCATGTTATTTGGTTCATGTATGCAGTTTAGGGAACCTTTAAGAAGGGAACCATCCGTAGTTCCCTTTACGGATGGGAAGAAGCATTTCCCGAATGCTGCATTGGAGTGAGAGGACAATCTTTGAGCACATGTGTCTTAGATCTGCAATACATAAGGAGACCTAAGGTCCTTCTGCAGTTTCTTTCCTCGGGTGTTAACGCCCGTCAGGCTGTTCCTAGTTGCATAGATTCACCTTATTCTGTATTCTTTGTTGCTTTAGTATTTTTAAGTCAAGGTGTTTCAGTGTAATGAATGGGTCTGTTGTTCTTCTTTTCTTGGTTTCTTTCCTGGATTCTGTAATCCAATTGAAGCACTAAAGTGATAATTTCTGCTAGATTGTGAGGACGTGGAATCCTAGATACATTGGGCCTCATTACAAATTTGGAGGTAGCCATGCCTTTAATAAGGGCATGGCTACCCCCATACTCGGGTCCGGCTCTGGGTCCTGTGAAAGGGGAATTACCGGGCCATTTCGACCTTTGCGGGCCTGGTAACTCCCCTTGTAAGGGACCCGGAGCCGGTACGTCCCCATTCCCATTTGAGCCCCGATAGGGCTCAATGGGAATGGGGTGGATGGTAACAGCAGTACCGTTCATAACAGTACCGTTGCTACCATCCTGTTCTGCTCGTGGGTGCCGGTCTGACCAGGGATGCAGAGCGGCCCCCGCAAGCAGAACTTGTAATGTGGCGGCATGGCAACAACGGCACCGGTAGCACTACCGGTGCCGTTGTTGCCTTACCGCCACTGTTGTAATGAGGCAGTCTGTCTTTAAGGTCATCATTTAGTCCTCTGTGAAAAAGAGTAAGTAAGGCGTCACCTGGCCATGCTGTTTAAATTGGGAGATATAATTTACAATGTCTGTGTTACTTTGTCTTAAATCTAGCAGTAACTCCTTGGCAGAGATTTCTAATTCCCTCCTTCCGAACATAGTTTGTAAGCTGTTAACAAAGGCAGGGTATGCGTCCAATAGTGAGTTGTTGGTGGTTAGCAGAAGAGTTGACCAAGCAAGTGCATTTCCTGACATGTTGGAGATCATAAAGCTTACTTTGGAACGTTCGGAAGGGAAAAAGGCTGGCTTCAGTGTGAACTGAACCAAACATGCATCAATGAATTATTTTAGTCTTTTAGGGTTTCCATCATATTTTCCTGCAGCCAGGGCTCCAGGAGGTCATTCAGAATGAGGTTGTGTAGCCAATTGTCTTAGTACTGTGATCTCAGCCTTCAAATTCGGAATATCTGTGTTTCATTATTGAACTACTGCGACCAACTGCTGCACCTGTTGGTCCATTCTTTTTGCTGTTGCTTTCTGTTACAGTCCCAAATAACAACTACTCGCGGTTTGTTGCAGCAGAATATGATGACTAACGGGAGAATCCAACCAGGCATCCAGAATCATTATGGGGAACAAAACTCTGTGTACCCGATGGGCTACGCCCTTGGGAAACCCTCATGGGGAATAAAACCTGATGATGAGTCTTGAACAAGTAGTTTTGACATTCAAATGAGGAGTGCTAGAATTTGTAGTCCAAGGAAAGGTAGTGTAGTCCAAGAGTAGGATGTTGCAACAGAGGAATGGTGGAGCTTGTAGTCCAGAGAAAGGTATTGTAATCCAAGGGTAAGCTGCTTGTAAATGAGGAATGTCCTGGGCTGAATAGCAGCAAGTTATATTGTAGGTGTTCTCAGAAGAGAGGTGGAGAAAGAATTAAGGGTAAGTAAGAAGGCAAAGATGAAGACAAAAAGGAGCTGGAACCTCAAGGTCGTGGAAGAAAGAAAGAAAAGGAAGGTAAGGCAGAAGGTGACCGATGCTGAGTCGCAAAGGTGAAGGGGAGTGAGGAAGAAGGAAACCTCAAAGGAAAGAAGGATGGTAGCCCGAACACAAGACAAGAGAGAGAGAGAATCAGGAATAGGACAAAACAAGTAGCAAGTGAGAAGAGAACAACTGTTTCTGGAAGAAACAGAATTACGAGGAGCAGGGATAAGAGGCACTGAATGGGAAGTTGAGTGGCAGCGAGTGAATGCAAGAAGCAAACATTTAGCAATGCGCTGACTGGCCTGATTTCGTGACAGATAGAGTTGTCGGAATCTCAACGCTTTCCTGACAAAGACTAGAAGTCTTACTAACTCAACGAATAGCATGGAGTAACCGCCATCTTGAGTGATGTTGAAATCAGAGTGGATGGCACTTTCTCCATTTATTCCATAATGAACACGCCGTTTGATTCCTAACACATACAGTTTCCCCAAGACATCCAGCAGCGCAATAGGCCGGTAGTTCCCAGGATCAGCGCAGTCACCACTTTTGTATATCGGTACCATGATTGCCTCCTTTCAGGATTCCAGAATCAATCTTGTTGCAAGGATAGATTTCAGAATAGAATCCAGCACGTCTGCCTATTCTTTTGGGTTTTCTTTTAACATCGAATTCGACACTCCAATCAGGCCTGGTGCACGGGAAGCTTTGGCTCTAGTGATCAGGGCAACTATTTCATCCAGGTTATACTTTAGTTTCCAGTGAGCCTGGATATTTGAGATGAAAGTGGTGAATATAGGTCCTCAAAGAAGATTGTCCAGTTTCTTTCTGATACACGATTTATTACAAGGTGGTTTTGGATGCATACCGTAGAGTTTATGATTGCCCAAGTCTCCCTTGTATTGTTCCTGTTCATCAGTGCTTGCAGCATCACCTGGGCATCCTTTATATTTCACTCCCATTTCTTCACTTTCATCCAGTTTTTATAGGAGTACTTCAAACATATGGCGCTCTTTGTAGCTGACATCTAGTCTAGGCCCTTAAGTCTTAGAGTGAGTTTTTTGTTTGCCTACTCTGAGTCGAAGGCATATCTATGTGCAATTTGATTAAGCTTTCGGCCATACTTAGATTTTTGAAGGCCTCTTGCAGGGGCAAGTAGTCAATAGCCTTAGAGCGTGTCTGTTGACCGTCGCCTTTGAGCTGTATCAACAGATTTCTGGCCATATTACTAACATCTTGATTGAGGAGCCTTAACCTTTTGCTGTTCTTCTCCACCATCACTTTAAATTGGTATGTCCTGGGTAGGTGGGCGAACTCCACAAACCACTGAAATGTGAGGCAGCCTTGGTCACTGTGTAGCATATGGATTACCTAAAACGATTACATTTTTCTGGAAATGAAGATATAATCAATGACTGAAGCCAGACTTCCTGAATGCCACCTTGGTTTGCAGATCTTCTCCTTTTCAAGTGCTCCGTTTAGCATATGCATATCTCGTGATTTCATCAGACATGCCCAGTGAGCTCCTCTTTTATTTTCTTGGTACGGAGAGGTCTTCTGGTCTTTTTCGGCCAAAGACCGCCCCTCCTCACAGATCAGATTTAGGTCGCCGCAAAGTACTATGTAAGCGTGATCTAGGTTATAGGCTCTTTTCGGACCGCTTTTTTACAAGCAAGGCCTCCGCCCTTCTTTTCAGCTTTTTTCAAAATCGTTTTCCATCACCCCGACAATCCCCACATCATGGACCGCCTAACACCCTTTGTCCCTTGTACCTATAGATCGCGTTCCGTGGTGGCCTATCCTAGGGCCCCACACCATGCACCAATAGGCACATACATCATGAGTCTCATTTTCCACCGTTGCATTACAAATTATATATATGACTTTGCTGCATATACCATTCTGTCTGCACGTTGTGCACATATGCTCGTGAATATATCTACACGCACACACGCATACACCATGCGTTCTCCCCCCTCTTTTTCTGTACTGAGAATTACCTGTGATGTCCTCAGTCACAATGTCCGTGCACTTTGCTTTCTTTTCTTCTTCAGTTTCACTATTTAGGTTACCATGGAAACTCAGTGTCCACTTGCCGCCGTCCGTAACACAATGGCTGCTCGCCGGTTCGAGCATACCATTCACCCAGCACAACTCTTTTTCTTTATTTCCCTTACTTTCTCCCTTTTCCTTCATTCCATGCACACTCTGGCATGTTTTTATTTCAATGGCATTGTGTTAGGCAGAATCCTGTGCAGTTCCCTTGGGGAACACTGCAAGAAGATTAAGACTACAGGAGTAAGCAGTAAACCCAATTGGTAGCAGTCTGCACCACCCAGATTTACCTGGTAGCTGTGGCTGAGCAGTCAGACCTCTCTCAAGAAGAGTAGGGCAGTATATAGAGTATACACAATAGGGCTAAAAACACAGTAGAGCAAAAAAACACTGACCAGAGCTTTGTATCAAAAGAATATAATTATTTATTTAAATACACTAGCACTCTAAATCAAAAGTTAGTTAAAACACAGTCAGGTAAAGTATAGACACCTCCCTCGATAACTATTAGACAAGTCAGAGTTAAACAGCCACTATTTGTTAAAACAGATGTGAGAGCGTAACCTAGATGGTACTCCAATAGTTAAGTTGAAGGGAGAGACAAAGGCAGGGCATACAAATAAAACAGTTCCCAACACTTTTAGAAGTTCAAAGCAAGGGAGTAAAGGCAGTATACACTGTAGAGCCAAAGTTCATAGGCCAGGCCCACTTTAAATGGAGCAAAGTGAAATGTGCCCAAGATCACACAGTTTAAAATGCACTAAAAGTCTTTGCAGAATGTTCAAAAGAGGGTGGGGTGATTCCAAAAGTAAAGTTAGAAATTCTGGGGCCAACCCAGTTGGAAAGCTAAGGATTTAAGGGTCACCTTTAGCAATCTGTGGAAAGGGGGGGCCAGGTAGAACACAGTATCTTAAAGAGAGAGGAAGCTCCAGCGGTGGCAGTTGTTCCTGGCAGTGGTTGTAGTTTATTGTTTTGACCAGGGGAAGAGAGGATTTCGTCGAGGAGGAAACTTGGAGTCGATGCACTGCACAGGGATGAAACCGGCCGCGGAGTTCGTCGGCTAAAAGGTGCGTTCCTTTTATTCGCGGTCAAAGTGGTGAAGCTTGGCTATCTGGCCGCCGGGGTGCTTGGCACAGGCGATTCGACCAAGAGATGTCTTTGGAAGGCGAAAGGGGTGAACTGGTTGATCCCACCAGCTCAAAGGAAGAAGAATCGTCCAGCAGAAGATCTTCTCTTGTCGTTGGGAAAGTGGTAAATTCATTGCAGCAGGGCTCCACCGGTGGTGTCGTTGTTGCAGATGGCTCAGCTTCTTCCCTCTTCGAATTCTTAGGTCCTGTGGCGACTTCTCAAGTTACAGTCCCAAAAGCCCTGCTTTTATGCAGAAAAACCCCCATTCAACAGCCTAGCTGTCACTCAAACATGCTAAGTGGTGAGCCGGGTGGCTCACCACTGGGCCAATCAGAATAGAGTGCGACTTGGGTTGCTAAGGCAACGCAGTCCAGGTGCCAATTCCCCTCCCCACACATCCTGTGGAACCCAGACAGGGTATGCACCATTTGGAGGGCTTCTGTGGAGAAGCCTGACAAAATAGTGTAACAAAGGGCCCGACCTTGGTTGGAGTTACAGAGACAGACACAAACGCCATTTTAGAAAAGAGTTCTGGCAAAAAGACCCAACCGTTGATTTAATATTAAATAAATAAATCAGTGGTATCTTTCAAATTGCACCAAAAAAGTGGTGCATTTAAAACCAATGGGAAATTCCCATATGAAATATTCTGGTGGAATATTTCACGTGGTAACCACTGCCACGAGCCAGAAACTCGCCAAGGGGGGACTGCACAGTGCCCCCTTGAAAACAGACCCAGGGGCAATCTAATTATCCCCTTCCAGTACTTCCACACTATGATGGTTTGTACTGGTTCTGTTCACAATTTTGGACTAGTAAAGTCAATGGTGACTTTACATGCCCTTGGAGACAGTAGTCAGTCCCAGGGTATGGAGTCTATGTTTGGGGGTCACTATGCCACCCCTGTGTTACTGTACTGAGGGTGCTGTGTAACACATACACAAAAGCCAGATGATACCCTATGGAGTAAAAGACCCCATAGCCAATAAGCACACAAAAAGTCAAAGAGTGGGAGGGAAAGAGTCTCACTCTTAGCAGGAGAAAAAACAAACCCCAAAAATCCAGCAAAGCTGCTGGAGGACTCACTAGGTTTGGGAAATTAGCCTTATAAGAGAATTCTCCCTAACACATTTCGCCATCAACAACTGGCTGACAGCTTCCGTGCTTACCCGTTTTTCAAGAACTTTTCTTCTTGGCTTCACCCCTGGCCTCATTCATGGTTTTACCTGCCCCTGTGGAATCATGGGTTTTACCACGGAAGGTCTCCATGACTACAAAACGCTTCCATTTGGCATCCAGACACAGACAATTCACCAAGCAGCTCCTCCGCGATCTGCGACCGAAGGACTTGTGGCATTAGCTTTCTGTTTATAGTAAGTTTCGCTTGGTGTACCATTACCAGCAACTACAGCCTCAAGACTCTTTAACATAATCCTCACATTTGTCATTTGTCTTCGTTGTTACCAAAAGGCTCTGCCTTACAACGTGCCTGACTTTGTGCAGGCTTTTTCCTGCTCGCTCTGTAATGGTGACGAACAGTCACGTCCACGCATCCATCAACACCCAGTGCTTCAACTCATTTTTTATCTACGAGGAAAGCCTGCATCTGAGGGCTAGGTATATAAACATTTATATATACTTTACTTTTTCTCTATTTTCATCCCTCTTTTCTCCACCCTTTTCTTTTCCTTTTCTTTCCCCCCACTGAACCATCCCTCATCCCTCTTTTCCCCACCCTTTCCTTTTCTTTCTCTTTTTTCCCGCCACTGAACCAACCCACCCCCTTTACCCCTCTCCCCTTTCCTCCCTCTATCTTAGCTTCTCTCCCTCTCCTTTCTCTCTTCCTTTTTCTTTTCCCTTTCCCTTTCTGACCCAATGCCTCACAATTTTTCTGGCTGGGTAGTTCATGAGCACCAACTTATTTGGTGACCTTTTCACGAATGATTCTCTCACCCGTTATTTGCATCTTTTCTCTCTCCCCCCTTTCTATCACTGTGCATTGTGCTGTACGTTTCTTCAAGACAAGACTTTCTTTTTCTTGCAACATACACCACTCTCTGTCGGAACTTCTTCCCAGACTGATGTACTCTAAGAAACAACACTGTTTCTAGAGAAAAAAGCAAAATACTTACCCCTGCAACCAGGAAACTTGTGGTAAAATACTAAGGTAAATCCGATTCCAAGATTGAAAAAGTCAAATCTTGCTGTTTTTGCTTCGTACTAAAAAGTCAAATCTTGCTGTTTTTGCTTTGTGCTAAAAAGTCAAACCTTGCTGTTTTTTGCTTTGTACCAAAAAGTCAAATCTTGCTGTTTTTGCTTTGTGCTGCAAAGTCATATCTTGCTGCCCATTGCGAAATTCTCTGTATTTTGCTTGTATACTGTTTCTTCTCTGTAACTTGCCAGCCCAATGACCTCACAACTCTCTTTTGTCTCACACCTACCTGCCTTAGCCCCCCCAGTATCTCCATCCTCTCCTTACTTCCACCCCAATGGCGCTTTCTGTTTCTCCTATCTTCTCCAACTGCTTCTCCATTGACTATCCTTCCCTTCTCACTAAGTCTGGTGGGAAGAAGTTCAAAAAGGATATCTTGGCCTCTAATCCTGGTCTTCCTATCGCCGACACCTACTCCAATGCTTCCGCCAGACAGACCCTTACTGACATCCTCTTTGTCGTTCCATCACCAGATCTATGGACTCCTTATATGGTCTCTGTGATCTGCCCTATCACGTCCTCTCCCATTAATGGTGGCACTCACTGTGAAGTTCTCATGGCTTCCTTCGACTTGGTCTTACTAAGACATGGTTCACGGCCAGCTCAGTCACGAGCTTTGACACTCTCCTCCCTGATGGCTACAAGATCCTCTGATCACCCAGATCCTCCCGGTCCGGTTGGGGATAGCCCTGATCTTTCCTCAGTGGATTCCTGCCTCTATCATTCCCACTCAGACCTACTTCTCTTTTGAATGCCTTGTTTGTAGGCTTTCTCTCTCGCCTACCCATTCTCTTACTGTGGTTACCATCTACCGCCCTCCTGTTCAAATCACCTAATTTCTCTCTGAGTGGGCAGACCTCTCCTCCTCCCTCCTGGCCTCTACCACTCAACTCCTCCTCCTCGGTGACCTAAATATACATTTAGACTCTCCTTGCTCCTCCTCTGTACTCTTCTGTGACATCTGTGACTCCCTCTCCCTGTCCATCCTCCCCTCTAGCCCGACTCACTCTGCAGGGCACACACTCGATGTCTTGATCTCCTCTGACCTCCCCCTCTCCATCCCTCTGACCACTCCTCTCTCCTGGAGCGATCACTCCCTCCTCTCATCTCATCTCTCCCTCTCTTCCCCCCAAGCCAAGCCTACCCCAACACTGCCACCTGCCTTCTCGGACATCTGGCCCATGAAGCGTGTGTCAGTTGAGGCTTTTGCCGCCACCTTCTCCCCCACCCCTCCACCTTTGGCTGTCTCTCATCCTGATACAGCCCTGTCTCTGCTTTACTCTTCAATTTCTGATACGCTCTTGATGCTCTTGCTCCTGTCATGAGTATCCATTTTAAGTCCAAAGCCAAGTGCAATTCCTGTTATGACTCTGACCTAGCTACACTTAAACGTAAGTGTAGGGCAGCTGAGAGGAAATGGAGGACTTCCTGTTCATCCTCTGACAAACTGGCCTGTCGCCTGCTACAAAGGCAATACCGACTCTCTGTCCTCACCAAGAAGAGAGTCCACATTCAAGCTCGTGTCTCTGCGGCATCTAACAACTCGGCCAAACACTTTAAAATCTGCAAGGATCTGGCCAACCCTGCTGCAGTCTCTACCCCTACTGTTGCCTCCCAGGCTCTTTGCAATGCCCTTGCCTCTCACTTCATTTAAAAAACCCAGGACATCCTGTCCACCTTCTCCACCCACACTCCTTCTCTTCCCTCTCCATCTGTGATTGCTGACCCTCCTTTAGCCACCCTCCCACCATCCTTCTCGTCCTTTCCTCTTTTCACCCCTGATGAGGTTGCTAGACAAGTCCGATCTATGAAAGCCTCTTCAAAACAGGTTCATTCCTGTTCCTCTAAAACCATCAAGGACCACATTGACACCCTCGCTCCAGCCCTTGCTGATTTTTGCAACCAATCCTTTACCTCTGGATCCTTCCCCTCCCCTCTGAAGCACTCCTTTGTGCATCCTCTTCTCAAGAAACCCACAGCTGATCCTTCTTGTCCAGCTAAATATCGCCCAATTTCCATTACTCCTTTTCTTGGCAAACTCCTGGAAAAGTTGGCCATCTCTCAGCTTAACCTTCATTCCAATTCTGTTTGCTGTCTCGATGACCACCAGTCTGGCTTCAGAGCTGTCAGAAGCACGGAAACTGCTCTCCTAAACATCCCTGAAGCACTGCTCACCAACCTTGACTCTAACATTCCATCTGTCATCATCCTCCTCCATCTCTTTTCTGCCTTCGACACGGTCAACCATACCATCCTGCTCAATCGTCTCTGTGATATTTGATATGATATGATATGATATGGCATTTGTAACGCGCCTATACACAAGTGTTTCAAGGCGCGACGAGGCAGGGAGGGGGGAACAAGGGGAAGACAGACAACGATCCTAATAGGCCAGATGTCATTCAGATCGCGCAAGTGCAGGGGTAGGGGGAAGGGAGAAACTGCATGGGGAAGGGGGGGTGGGGAAGTGCAGTACAATGTAAGTAGAATAAAATAAAATAAATAAATAAAGAGGGCCAGCTGGTGGCAAGTGCAAGGTAAGTGCAGACAAGTGCTGGGAAGGGAGGGCTGTAGGGATACAGAGACAGTCCCGCAGTGCAGGGGTTGCCAGGGAGGCAGTGCAAGTGGAGAGTGGCTGGGCCCAGGACCGGGGTCGGTGAGAGTGGCCCAGTTGCAGATTCAGTGCAGTTTCAGTGAAGAATTAGCAGGGGAGAGGGAGAGAGAAAGCAGAAGCAAAGAGGAAGGTTTCGAGGTGCTTCCAGAACCGGAGATGGTTCTCCTCAAGTTTCAGGGAGGCAGGGAGGCTGTTCCAGTAGGAGGCCCCTGCCGCGGAGAGAGATCTACCCCCAGCTCGTAGCTTCGAGAAGGTGAAAACCTGGGTATCACTGATCAGGCTCTGGCCTGGCCGACCTCTTTCCTCTCAGATCAAACCTCCCAGGTCCAACTTGGGTCCTTCCTTTCATCTATCTTCCTCTCTACCTGTGGTGTTCCCCAGGGGTCTAACCACTCGCCCTGGCTTTTCAACCAATACCTGGCAACTCTCGCCCACTGCATTGTCATTTTCTGCTCAAATTTCTAGTGCTACGCTGACGACTCTCAACTCATTTTCAAGATGCCCTCTGCCACCTCCTCCCCCTCTCACATCTCTGATTGCCTAACTGCCATTCAGGATTGGTGTGCCGCCAATGATCTTTGTCTGAATGCCAGCAAGACGGAGATCCTCCTCATCGGCACACCTTCACCATCCTTTCCCCTCACTCTCTGGCTTGTCTCCCTTGGCCCTCCTCCTACCCCCACCTGCGAGGCTAAGAACCTCGGGGTCATCTTTGACTCCACCCTTTCCTTCTCTGCCCACATCTCTGAGGTCTCTAAAAAGTCAAATTTCTGACTGCACCTTCTCAGAGGTACTCTGCCTTTCCTCTCCTTCCCCCAGAAGCTCATGGTATCTCAAGCTCTGGTTCTCTCTAGCTTGGACTATTGTAACAGCCTCTTTCTAAATCTACCTGCCTCTACTCTCCGCCCTCTGCAACTAATCCAGAACAGGACTACGAGACTTGTCCTTGGCCTCAAGCCCTGGGATCGTATCTCTCCAGCTCTGAAATCTCTCCACTGGCTCCCAGTGGATGCAAGGATTAAATTCAAAACCCTCTGCATTGTCCACAAGGCTTTCTGGGGCCTGGGTCCAAAATACCTTCAGCTATCCCTCCGCAAATACCTCCCCTCTCAAGCTCTTCGCTCCTGTACCTCCAACTCACTCAGGGTCAGTCTTTTTTCTAAGAAACGAGCTGGGGGCAGATCTCTGTCTTCGGCTGGGGCCTCCCTCTGGAACAGCCTCCCTGCCACTCTAAAACTTGAGGAGAACCATCTCCGGTTCCGGAAGCACCTCAAGACCTTCCTCTTTTCTTCTGCCTTCGCTCCCCCTCTCCCCTGCTGATCTGTTCTCTGTTGGCACTGTGCACCTGGCCACCCTCTGTCTTTTGGGCCCAGGTACCTGCTCATCCTGCCACTCTCCCGCACTGCCGCCGGGCCACCCCTTGCACTGGGGTCTGTATCTGTACCCATACAGCCCCCCCCTTTTTCTTCCTGCACTTATCAGACCTACCCTGTTTGCTGCCTTAAAACTAGCACTTGCAAATTTCTGGCTGCATTACCACTGTTTGTTGCCTTTATTATTTATTTATTATTTATCTGTTTCTCCTCTGCTTCGCACTTTCCACCTCTTCCCCCCTTCCATGCACTTTTCCACGCCCCCTCTCCCATACACTTGCGCGTTCTCAATGTCACTGGGCCTAGTAAGATCGCTGTTTTGTTCTCCCCTGTTCCCCTCCCTTCCCTTGTCGCGCTCTGAAACACTTGTGTACGAGCGCGATAGAAATAAAATATCAATCAATCAATATCAATCAAAGGTCCTTAACTTTTTCCTTTAAAAACCTCCAGCACTCCAATTTGTTCCCCTGCTCTTAGGTTGTTGCTTTTCCAAATTACCTAAGAATAACTAACAGCACAAGCTGTTGTGGACCACTTATTGATCTCTTTCTCTACTTTCTCTTTCCGGTTCTGGACCCTCGAGTCCCTTATCCTTGGACTCCTTTGTGATCCAAGACGGCAATTGCGAGACTTGAGATCACATCCCCAAGAGGAAAGCCTGTCGCCAGCAACCAAAAGGTCCACTAGTCTGCATACCCCTGTTTAAACATACAGGGTGAGTATTATGTAGAAACCTTTTTTTAAACCTAAAAAGGCAGTACGATCCCCACCTTTTAAAAATGGTTTTTGGTAAGAGACACCTTACATATACTGGCAAAACACTATATTGACAAATATATACATCTGCCTCCTTTTTGTTTCTCTGACTCTTTCTAGGTCCGTCTTGCCCTGAGGAAGGCTCCGAAATCCACGCCAACCAAAATGGCGATAGCCAAAACGTGCCTTCAGTACTGGTTTATTTGAATGTTTTAGATCAGCAGCACCGATAAAAAATTATTTTTTGCTTAAAAACCGGCACGTTGGCAGATTACAAAACATGATCATACATTGATCATGACACACAAAAATAGGGAACTCTCCAGGAATAGACATCTTCAGTAAAATTTGTGAACTAAATATTAAGTCTATTGTAGAGTAACTTATGCATCTATTCTTGTCTTCATTTTTTCTTGCAATGTCTTTGGTATTTACTGCTGAATATGATACTTTCTTTGAATTTGTTTAGAGAAATGTATGTCTTTCCGTGTTTGAACAATTTATATTTATTATAAAGCTTTGTTTAACTTATCTTATTGAATTTTTGCAAGGATAACAAGGTTTTAATTCTCACAAATGAAAATACATGCCAGCAGGAGCATTCAAACCCTACTGCCACAGAGCGCACTGGTTAGTTCAAAGCAAACAAGGCATTTTAAAGGGTAGCAGTGTCACTCATGATGCAACCAATATACATTATTTTCTCATCATCCTCATTGGTGGATCCCTACATAGATGTAGTCTGCTCCTTAGTGAACACCACATGATTGGCTACAGTTCCTTGTGTTGATCTTCTTCCACGCGGTCCTTGCTGACTTTTGTCTCTCGCAACACAATTGGTTTGTTAGTTGAGAAGGCTCCTCTCCCGACATATCATCCACATGATGTGCACCTGGTAATTAGACATGTGCTCAGTGGATTCTGTCGAGGTCAAGATAGCTCTCTGAAATGCGAGGAGCTTTGTTCAATCTCAGACACTCTGGTGCCCTCTGCCTTCCTCCCCATCGTTGGCCTAAATGTGTTACTCTCACCCTGTCCACCTGGCAGTACAAATCACAGAGCATTCTGATTCTGCCCCCCCCTTGACATCAACCCCCTCCCTTGGTTGCTCCATCTGGACACACTAATCATTTGAATACTGAGGGATTTAGGGGTTCCAGAATTGAGCATCTAGTAGTTTGAATAGAATGACTGCGGTTCTGGGGACACAAGTGCTCTAAATGTGGGATTGGTGTTTTGGCAGCGCCAGACCTCTACCCTGTCTCCCATGAGATCGACCTTAAGGGACAGACTCATACCTACCCGCGCTTCACTGTTCACATTCCTTTCGAATTACGTGGGTCTGCAGTATGAAACAATAAAGGGTTATGTCTTAATTGATAGAATGACCACATCTACTGCCTGAGATGAGAACGAGAATGTGAATGTGCACTACTGCGAATGCCTCCATCTATTATTCTCTGATAGTGGGTCTTGGCCATTTTAGGCCTAGCTTATGAAATGGCAGCAGTTCAGTATAGTTCTCTGCTCAAAATACCTAACCTCTACAACCCCTACACTTGCTACACGCTCCAGCGTCCGATTGTCCCTTATGTACACCTGCCCGCTGGCGCCTCGCATCATGATTTACAAACACTCCTAGCGTATTGCTCTCAATCTAAACCGTTTGGAGGGACAGGGGAGCTGGGCATGCATCCCAACATTGGACTATCACATTTTAGGGGAAAGTACAGGCTCATCCTGATGGAGAAGACTAGGAGAAGTAACAAGGCCATGTGCTGAAATATGTTTTAGTTCTCGGACAAGAGGTGAAGGCTGCTTTCATGGCATTTTATATGGACAAAACATCCACACAGCTGACGTTGACATATGTGACAAACATCCTGGAATGGTTGACACTGCAAACAATACAATTATAGCAGTTTTAAACAACTAAATACATGAGCTAGGCAAGAGGCTAACAGTTCACTGGAGGGCTTTCTTATGGTGACTACCATTCTTACCGTTATGGACATAGACAATGAGACCTTGAACAGAGAATTGTCTGATGATGGAACTACATAATGCCATTCTTCAGTTACAGCACAATAATAACCCTTTGCCCAGGAGAGTCCTTATTGGCTTTAGAAAGAGAGTGGTACATGAGCACAAGCACCTTCTGAACTTGTTAGTAAACAGCAGGAAAAAGGGCAGGCAGCCAGACAACCTTTGCCAGTCCATAGAATCTGTAATACTATAAAACTTAAGAGGGATAGACCTCCCCTTATATGTGTTTGCTCTCAAAAAATGTCTCTATCAAACACAGAGGCCGATGTACTGTTGAATGTGTTTGCAAACCAATTGATGGGTGTAATGTCTTAGGTTGACCACAGAGACCACAGAGAGCGGAATAGATATAAGAGGGCTAGGTCTGCACAAAAGGACCCACACAGA
Source organism: Ambystoma mexicanum (assembly GCF_040938575.1). Lineage (NCBI taxonomy): Eukaryota > Metazoa > Chordata > Amphibia > Caudata > Ambystomatidae > Ambystoma > Ambystoma mexicanum. Next base: position 713,198,027 of record NC_090924.1, on the reverse strand, counting down.
GGTCCATCATTATGTGTTTTAACGGTAGGAAGGAAAGGAAAACGCGATTTGGTTGGAGAATGGGACGGACTTAGTTGACTGCCTTGTCTTCTGTAAAGTACTTGGGACGGAAGCTAGTTAGGCCCTCAGACCTTAGGTTTAGGAGGGAGGTAATATGAGCAAAGGGGAAACAGTTTGCAGGCCAAATGGCCCATATGAATAAAACGTACTGCCGGCTTTCCCTTTGCCCACTGCTCTTATTTTTTACGACTAAGGTGATTCCCGCAGCACTCTATGGTCTTGAAATAGGGGTGGTTAACGCAAAATTGGAGCTGAACAAATTGGAGGGATTGATCTCAAGGAGAGCTTTGGACCTATCCGAATTGTGTTCCGGTTGTCATGCTGCCTTTTGAATTAGGTTTGAGTTCTTTGAGGAACGCAGTACACATAAAGAAAATATTGTTATACCGAAAGCTACTCTCCAATGAGCTGACCTCATTGTATGCTTTAATGGGAAAACATTCTCAAACGCTTAGGGAGCGGGGGGTGGTCTGGGGAGTTTATGGTTCCATATAAGAAAGAAGTGCTGTGAAAACATCATGGCTCTATACGGGATTAATCCGGAGGCCCTGATGGAGAGTCCTGACAAAGTGAAAATAAAATGTTAGAAATTGACTGGATAAATACATGTGAAGAAAGAACGAAGTACACGTCTTACGCTGAAATATATCTGGAGCCCAAGAAAAGGGGCCCCTTGTTGAAGTACCTTAAACAGTTTCCGGATAGTTGATTCAGAGACACCTTTATGAGAATGAGGTTCAACTTGCTTCCCACAAGGAAAATATTGTTTAACAGAGGCCAATGGGAAACTGTGTGTCGTCACTGTGGGAGGGAGGTTAGTGAATGTATGCCCAGTGCTTCGGGAGGCCAGGGTGGAAGTTTTTGGCCCCTTTGTACATAACCTAGCAACATTACAAGAGGAAACCTTCTTTCACTATGCTTTAGAGGGTGGCGTGAACCCACATTTGATCAGAGTGGTCATATTTCTTAAAATGGTGGGGCTGACATCATGATAACATGACATTTATTGCACTTACGGGATGGTATATACACAGACCATTTTTACTGTTTTAACTATTTCTTTCTCGTTTTTCGTTTAATAAATTGACATTTTGTTTATGATGAATTGTCTTTAGGACTTAAAATGAAGGCTTAAATGAGTCTAGTCAGGCTGCTCTTGTCCTTCTTTTATTGTATACATGTTTTTTCTTACTTTTTTGTCTTGTATAAGGTTTAACATAAACCATGTAAAAATAAAAGGCTATATATTTTGGCGTATTGTTATCCCTGCATCTCCACTGCTTATATTATGCAGGCACGTCGAGGACAGCTGGGCGGGCTGTGTTTATGTATCTGGCCCCCTCCTGGGCCCGTATACAATGTTAGTTCAGCGGTGAGGCCTTTATGCGTCCCCTGGAGCGCGGACGGCATCCGCGTTATGGCTGTGTTATCCCAAAGTGTGGATTCAAAGAGGGGATCAGTAGTTTCCTACCCGCATTTGACCCTCCTGGGGGATCCGACGTCACCTCCTCGCAGTTTCTCTTCACTGCACAATGGAGGAATCACACGCCACTGGGGTCCCCGCTCGGGTTGATGTTTCGTTTGCTATGTAGATGTCACACTGCTTGCGGATCGGGACGGGCCTCCTCCGATGCCTGCACAACTTCAATGACTGCGGTTCCCCCTCATATGAGCACCTTTGCTCCTGCGTCCCCTGCAATCGATCTGGCCAGCTACCCGCACTCGCCCTAAGGTGGGATTAGCCTCCTCGTTCGGAGGGATCAGTGTGGTAGATTGTAACACTGCAAGCCGGGGTAGAAACTGGCAACTTCTGCAAAACGTCCAGGGGGGTGTCATAGACTGCTCTCCGGTCCGGGACAGCAGCAAAATGTACGACTTCTGCGTGCCACTCCGCGTAGAGAGTGTTGGCGCGGCACACTCTAGCCTGCCAACGTTCAGGGCTGGCTCCTCCCCTCAGTGGCCTTCAGCAATCGACTTTCTCGCGGTTATAGTTCACACCAGTATGGTACTCCCATGCGTCCATCTTTCTACATTGACACCGTCAGATCTTATCCCTGGGATATCTCTGCCAATTCGCACCGGTTTTCTCTGATTATAACAGCGAGTGTCCTACTAGAGTTGCTCATCTTGCAGAGCTTGTCCATGGGTGGCTCTAAACCGGATATTTTCTTCAAAAGAATAATGTCCAGAATGGAGCTCTGTAGTTAGGCGCCCACACCGTGTGTTCGCAACAGCACCCCAGGAATACCCCTTTTAGCAGTAGGGAACGTGAGGCGTTTTCTTTTATTGTAAATAAATACGGGTTGAGGCATGGCCCCTGGTGCGAGTCTCCTTCCGGTTTGCCACACTGGATTTATTCACAAACTCAGAAACTGGGAAACAAGTCACCTTTGGATTTCCGGTAAAATATGTAGCTGCAAGCAATGCTTAGCATGCATGCATATCCGGCCTTCTCATACTCCGTGTGCTTTCTGTCCCAGTATGTGCACAGCATGGTTGGTGCTGCGACGCGAGGAATTGTGGGTGAGATGGTGCGTGTGGTTGCAAAGATGAGTATACATATATCGTTTTCTCAAAAGCGTCAAGGAACCCAGTTGCATTCGGTTTTATTCGAAGGATGGCAAATGACCCATCATTAACCCTTTCCATTACATACATTGGGAAATACCTGACAACAGTTCCTCGAGGAGGCATGATTCGTGTCAGCGGGGGGCCTTCTCCCCATAGTAGAAGACTATCTAGCCCATTGTAACCTAGCCCGGCCACCACACTGCCAGCTATCATTGCCGAATTGAAACTATGGAGAGAGAGGAGGAGGGAAGACATCCAGCTACTATTAGACGCAACCAGAATGTGCCTAAAGACGGGTGGTTCTTGTGGTTTCCAGGGTCTTGCTGAGACCTGCAGCATGGGGGAATTGCAGGTACGCATCCAGAGCTGGAAGAGGGTTCACAGAGGGACCATGCAAGAGGAGGGCATTTCACTATCTCCATGCCTTTCTGCCTGACATTTCTGATAGCCCGCTTGATGAATACGGCTGAGCCAGAGGTGAAATGGGGCACTCTGCCCTTTCCCCCACCTGCCCAGGTGGAGTGGAATTAGTTTATGGAATTCTATTCCATCTGTGATTTACTCCCCAGCGGAAAGTATAACTGGACACATATTACTTTAGTGATAAAGCCCTTGGGATGCTAAACACAACTGTCTTCGGGATTTTTCCTTCACACCCGTAGACTTAAATGGGCCCTCACAATGGACTTAAAAGTTAATCTTTTGAAACTATTTTTATATTATAAGGTCATCCATTATGTTTTCAGCTAGATTATTATTTAAGCAATAAACCCCGATGGGTGGGGACATTCACGGGCCAGGCAATGCTCGGGACAGTTATAACGGGAGACCGGGCATTACCTGTTCTGCTAAAGTCACCACACCTGGAGGGGTTTATTACTATTAACATCCGGGCAAGCTAACAGTTTTTTTTTTAAGTTGAGAAACGGCACTGTTGCCGTTTTTTTCATCTAAAAACAAATACAAACCAAGATGGCCACCATGGATTAGGGAGAAGGGAACGACACATAGTCCCTTTTCCCCTTCCATGGCGGCCATTGCTGCGATGGAGATGGGCTGAGTGTTCCTGGTGCCAGAGAGAGACAAGAAAGAGCAAGGTAAGTGGAGTGAGTTTGCGTGAGGGATGTGGGAATTGGGGTGAGAGGTTGAGGAAAGGGGGGTATCAATATGCGGTGAGGACTTACCTGTTTTCCCAGCCGTAAAGATGGCAGCCTCCCGCTTTCCGAGGAGGCTCGTAGTTGGTGCTTTACCCTGTTCCAACCCTCCTGATTGGCTGGTAGGCCACCACACCCTCTCTCCCCCCTGAGGGCTAATGCTTTATAACCTAATTGGTGCCCATGCAATGCATTTTTAATATTTATGGAATCTCCATTAGCTTGTGCAGAATGTGAGGTGAAAAGTTTGTCCCACGTTCTATACCATGCAGGTTCCCTGACTCACAAAGTGGTCCTGGCTGCAGGGGAGAGACTGGTTGCGTGTGCCATTCACCTGCAAACAGTGAGTAGGTGCAGAACTAAGGGCTGTGCATTTTCCCCACACCCAAACATACTTGTCTTTCCGGCCCACATGGGTACTGGATGTGCACTGACCAGGGCTTCGAGGACTTGCCACATGATGTGTACATTTCCCCACGGTTTCAATGATCAACCAACCTACGTATATCTCTTCACGCGTGAGTTTGGGACAAGTTGAGTAAGACTTTTGTGAGTTGGCGCCTAAGTTGCTTATCTTTAAGCAGCGTTGTCATGGAGGTAAGGTTGGCCCCTGAGTTGCTTATCTTTAAGCAGCATTGTCATAGGGGTAAGGTTGGTCCCTAAGTTGCTTATCTTTAAGCTGCGTTGTCATAGAGGTAAGGTTGGCCCCTGAGTTGCTTATCTTTAAGCAGCGTTGTCATAGAGGTAAGGTTGACCCCTGAGTTGCTTATCTTTAAGCAGCGTTGTCATAGGGGTAAGGTTGGCCCCTGAGTTGCTTATCTTTAAGCTGCGTTGTCATAGAGGTAAGGTTGGCCCCTGAGTTGCTTATCTTTAAGCAGCGTTGTCATAGAGGTAAGGTTGGCCCCTGAGTTGCTTATCTTTAAGCAGCGTTGTCATAGGGGTAAGGTTGGCCCCTGAGTTGCTAATCTTTAAGCTGCATTGTCATAGAGGTAAGGTTGGCCCCTGAGTTGCTTATCTTTAAGCAGCGTTGTCATAGAGGTAAGGTTGGCCCCTGAGTTGCTTATCTTCAAGCAGCGTTCTCATAGAGTTAAGGTTGGCCCCTGAGTTTCTTCTCTTTAAGCAGCGTTATCATAGAGGTAAGGAGAGCGGAATCACAGCATTGGCTATCTCACACGACATCACAGGAATGTAACTCACTCACGTTCTTGGATCCTGATGACTATTCACTCTATTTCTTCACACTCTCTATTTAAAATGAAAGGTTGTGATGTCAAGAAACCACCAGCGTTATTAGGCTCACTGATGGGCAATGCACAGTAGAAGAAGCAGAACACATGCTTGCTTTTTTACTGCGGTTGGTTTAATCATACAAGTTTCAGGGCAGTTCACAGAACATCAAGCAACAGCGTAGGGTAATAATGGCACTTTCCATTCCATGCACGCACCTAAAGTCCTCTATCTTTTCTACTGTATCTAATTGCCCCGGGCGGTCCCCATTCACCACTGAGAATAGCATTGCTGATGGAGATAGTGGGCACACAGGGTACTATTGTGAAGGCATCTGCACTTAAGCTAGATAGTCCTAGGTTGCACCTCTTCTTCAATATTTAAAGTCTATGGGCCTCATTACAACTCTGGCGGTAGCCGTGGTGGTAAATCCGGCACGGCTGCCGCCAGAGTTGCATTTGGTCCGCCACCCGCGAATGGACAAGAACCGGGTCATGCTGAGTTCGCCGGACGCGGTAATTGCCCATTTACATGTGCCGTCCACAAAGGCCTCCCCATCCACAAGGGCCTCCCCATCCCCATTCGGACCCATAGGGCCAAATGGGGATGGGGACGTCGGATTCACCAGTGCATTCAGAGTGCTGCCGGTGCATCCGACGTGCTGTGCTCGTGGGTGCCGGTCTGCCCGCCAGGTCAGACCTGGCAGGCAGACAGGCAACCGCAAACACAACACGGTAGTATGGCGGTCTGGGCACTGCGGTACCTGCATGCTTACCTGTACCGTAGTTCCCAGAACGCCAGGGTCGTAATGAGGCCCAATGGGTTTCACGTTCAACGCCCAACTTAATTGCAAACAGGGGACCGCCACCTGTGTGAACATTTGTGCAAACGGTCCCCTACGTGCAGTTTTACTCAGTTCTACTTCAAGGTGGAACAATGAGGAGTAAAACATAAGCAAGATCGCCTTTACCCTTCACTTTTCAACCACGCTTGTGGAAGTGCAAATGCCGCCTGCAAAGTACGCTTTGCAGGCCGTATTTAGCATGCATTCCTATAGACACAGCTGCATTTACCAATTGTTCATTTCCAGCAGATTCTATAGGAATGCATTACTTTAATACCAACATGGAAATCCATGCTCGCGTATAGACACCCGCGTTTGTAAGTCGGAGAAGGAAATAGAGGTGGACGCGTTATGGCCGCCCCATTGTCCAACTCCGATTTACAAATGCACAACACTGAGGTGGCTGTGTCTAAGTGGCGGAAATAGTGTTGTCAGTCACTTTTACCGATTCAAACCACCTGGGAAATGACCTCTATGACATTTAGCTGAATAATGTTTGATCAGTTTGCATTTTCCTTAGCGATATTTCTATGTAAACTCCATTGCAGAGAGCCTCCCACTGCACAAAAAAATATCCCCACCTTCCTAATCTGACCTCTATAGGCCTGATGTCATGTATTTAGTCCTTAATTGGTCAATAATTGTACAATCATACTTCCAATGACCTTCCCTTTCTCATAGCTCGTAGCATATGCTAGCGGAAAAAACACAATAACAAAATGACTGCTAGATGGAAGTAATAATGCAATACGTGTGTATTCTGGACTGCGCGCTAATTTGTAAAACGTGGTTAAGGAAATGAAGAGTTTCATGTCTCAGCTGGGTTGTTGGTCACAGCAAATTAGTACAATTGGTTTCCGGATGTTTATAATTGAAAACCATTGTGTTACTGTGTTAATTGCACTCGCAGCACTTTCAGCAATGCAGCCAACAATCCTATTATATTACAATGGAGTGGAGAATAGTGATACTTTATCAGTCCCCTTTTCCTGTCCCCTATAATTTTCTTTTCTCCATTAGTTCTGCAGCGCTGATATATAACTACAAATCAATTTTAATTTATGTGACAACTGCAAATTATGCGATTTAACAGGTAGCGTTTTGCAGTAGCTACACATGTTTCATCGATGTATATAAAAAGGTTCAAGAAAAGGCTACATTGTGCAAGTCATTAGGGACAATGTGCTCTTTTGAGCAGTTCAAGAAGTTTGCCTAGGGCCCCAGAATAAATTACACACATTCTTAAACCCATGGAGCAAAAACGTGAAAAAGCGAATAGAAATATATACTTGCATAATATTGAAGTCCCCGACATTACATACGAGGCATCAAGGGTTGGCAGTAGGCAGTAGGGGTCTACCACTGGTGATATGTATCAGCCCACTATGCAATGGATGCAAGAGACACAGAATCCCCCAGTCCTGGACCTCCTGAACCACCATAGTTCACACTCCACAATATTTCTATTTTATTTTGGTGTTTTGAAAGGTGCCAACTTGCAGAGTACCACGTCACAGTGCTAGGGACACAGACATTATACAATCAAAAAACAAGATGGAGAGTGGATGTACCACAAACAGCCAAGAATGCACAGATGGGAACAGGGTGTCGCTGATTCTGATAGGATGGAGTTTCAAAGAGGGAAAACAGGCATTTTGCTTATCCTTTGCAAACACACGTAGCAGGGCTTCAGTTGTTCTATTAACCACAGTCATTCGAAAGGCTTTGCTAGCGGAGGGGGGGGTAGGGGGGGAGGATGAGGGGCCTACAGCCCTGGGTCTTTTGGTTGTGTCCCCAGATAAAATCTCAGGGGCTACAACTGAAAGGCTAGCTAGCCCTGAGTCCCAACGGTCCTGACATTAGTGTAGCCCTGGATCTTAGCAACACCCCCAGGTAAGATTACCCTTTACAGACAAAAAGCATGTTTGCTCGAGGGTAACAGAACTGGCTAGAGCCAGCTGGGGGCTATGAAAGTGCTATTTGTTGTAGGGGTAATTGTTGATGATCCAGTGGCCCATTGCTAACAAGGCAAAGCCATGTTGTCATGGGGTATGGCTTTCTGTGTAGGGTTTGTTGTTGGACACAGGGGTGTTGCTAGGTCTGGAAAAGACCAGAGGCTACACTATTGTTGGAACTGTCAGGACTGGGGGCTAGCTAGCTTTTTGGTTGCAGCTCCTGAGATTCTATCCGGGGCTACAACCAAATGACCAGGGTCTATAGCCCCCTGAGCTCCCCCTAGCAACGCCTCTGGTTGGACAGCCATTGTTTCAGACTTATTTTGAACCTTTTCAGGTTGTGCTCTGTTTTTAGGTCTAGAAGAAGGTTGTTGCATTGTTTAGTGCTTTCTGCTCCAAGAGGTTTCCCCCTCATCTCATTCTCTTGGATCTGGGTAGTATTAGATCATTGTTGAATGTGGAACCCAACACCCTCGCAGAGATGCATCTATTCATGCAAGTGTTCGGATATGTTGGGCCACAATGTTCCAGCAAGCCAAGAAGCCAGGAAGAGGAGTGTGTGTAGAAATTGGTCCTCCCTGGGAAGCCAGCTGAGGACTTTCAAGCATGGTGAGATATGATCCCACATTTGCAGACCCAGCACATGCCTCGCGGGATAGATGCAGTAGTTACATTTGATGTGAGCGAGGACGAAGGTGCTGGTAACTTACATTTGTTCATTAATGTCAAGATAGGGCACAATCTTACTGCGGATTTGGAGATGAAAGTGAAACCTTTGTGCCGGTGAGTCAATTTGAGATTGTAAAGTAAGAAAGAGGGCTGCTGGTATGTTATTGTCAAGAGATATCAGAATTTCTCCCTTAACACGGTTGGTTTTCATGGAACATCTGGTTCTCCTCACTGTGGAGAATCCGATAAATGGACATTATATATTTCCATAGTTTTAGCAATGAAACCTTTGTGGTATGTCCACGCATATCCACCAGTGTTGTGTTTTTTTAACAGATGACTAATATCCACCGTTTTGTGGGATACAAGGGTAGTTACTTCTGTAAGAGATGAATTACAAATATTAGTCACTGGTTCTGTTAGACTGCCCACGCGATCCTTGGTCAGAATGCCTGGATAGGGGTCACACTGTTTGGCAGAGGTATGTCATTTCTCAGTGCATTTGACATGGTACTGGAGTGTGATTTTATCAACCCCTCAACATGTAGGAGGTTTGCTGTGAGTGGGTGTGGTTACATTGTTTTATCTTTTTTGGGGTTGATGTTGCTTTTGATTTTAGTGATTTTATCCTGGAAGGCAATCACTAGAACGTTGACCATATTTTTCCTGACAGTTTGGATTGATTTCTGAATTAATGGGGTGTGTTAGCCCATTGTAAATATCGAAATGTCTTTAGGGTTCCTCTGGGCAGTTAAAATGAACACGTTTTTTCCTTTTTTTCATGTTCTGTGATAGACTCTACCATGGATTTTGCAAGTCAATTTGAGGTTACGCCATTTGTATTTTCTCTATGTTTTAGGAACTGTCCCTGACATCTTAAGGGGACTAATAATGAATCTGGATATTTTAAAATTATTTTGGGTCCAGTATTTGGCTCTTTTAGACTTCTCTGGGGCAATAATGTTTTTGCTCAAATTCTGTAATCGGAGTGAGGGATTGTTTATTGTAGAGAGGTGGCTTTTGGCATTGGAAATTCATGAGTATGTGGGTATCTGCAAGGATATTGTCTCCATGATTTTTAGGGTTTAGAATAAATCCAAAATCCAAAAGAATTCATGTTGTTTAGGGTGGGCAGCTCTTTATGAGCACGTTTGTACACTCTTGGGATGCCACTTCATTCATTCATGGTCTGGCTAAACATAATGAGGTTCGGCAGAGTTGGCTGATCGAGCAAGAGGTGTGTATCCCACATGGTGAGGCTTCCTGTGTTTTTTTATTATTCCTTTTTATTCTTTTATATATATATATATATATAGCCCATGTCGATGACACGTGTTTCGGCACTCTTAGTGTACCTTTTTCAAATCTGGGCAATATTTTCTCCAGGATGCGACGCGTGACGCTGGAACCATGATTTTTCAGTACGAACATCGTTTAAGAGTCTGATGGGACTCCGGCTTTCATATGCTGAAAATACGTTATTAGAGAGTTGTTGAACACCAAGAGATAGTAACCTGTGGAGAAAATATTGCCCAGATTTGAAAAAGGCACACTAAGAGTGCCGAAACACGTGTCATCAACATGGGCTATACATATAAAAAATAACAAAAAAGAATAATAAAAAAACATGCAGACTAATGCAAGAGAAAGCGAATTTATATGATTCTTGATTATTATTTCAAGTGGCGCAGTAATAGATGTGTGCAGATTTTTTTTTCTCAATTTTGGCAAACGAAGTGGGAGAACTCTAAGTCTTCGTTTCCTGCACACACCATTGCGACACATTAAGATATATATATTTCTGAAAAAAGTTGCGGAGGTTCAAGAGTGTGATCAGAAAAGCTCCCCAAGTTTGTATACTTCCTTTAGCAGTGGTTTGTATTCTTGCTAGCAGGCCTGCCAATTCCTGTGAAAAGGCTGTGTTGGGACTTAGTAGGTGGGGAAACACAATGATAGATTCTAAGGTATTGTCATTGATGAAGCATTGGCAAACCATCTTTTAAAATGACAAGTGGGATTTTATCAATCGTTGTTACACTAATGTTCTCTAGATATGCAAGGGCATCACCACCATGTCTCTTATTAGTCCTATTCTTGGAGAGTAGCGTATAGCCTTTGAAGAACAGAATCAATGGTTGGTGTGAAGTTATCATTGTAAGCTTCCCCACCTTGGCAGCCACCCACTGGAATGCTCTTCCCTTTCACTTAAGAATGACAGACCCGCACCATGCCTTCAGGAAAGCCATCAAAACCAAACTCTTTATCTAGAGGCCTACACTCTTCATGTAAACTGTATACCTAACCACTATTTTTTTTTTTTTTTTTTTTTTTATTGTTTAATCACATTGGATTTTTACAATACAGGTCTTCTCATCATTTCATACGATTATTTATCCGATCAGTTGGTCGCTTTCTGTGGGCAATTTGTGATTTGCCGGTTCATTTGATGGATGTTGTGGTCACTGTTGTATTTGTTCTTGGTGACACCCATTGTTGTTGAGTAGTTGTTGGTCGATGTATTCTAACATTTTTGCTGCTGCAACTTGCCATGTGATTTTATCACCCCCAATGAGCCTGCACCACCAGGTATTTTCCTCGTGTAATATGTTAAAACCGGGCATGTGTGACAAATATTGTTGTCTAATGAAATTCGTTGCTGGGCATGACATGAGCAAATGTCTTATTGTTTCTTTGACAGGGTGGCTGGCATTGTTGCAAAAACGACAATCGTTAGTTGCTGTTTGTCCTCTGATATGAAGTATCTCATTTGTTTTCATTATGTTGAGTCGTGCTCGTAAAATTAAATTTTGCGCCTTTTTATTTGGAAATTGGTTTATGAAGCCTTGCAACTCGTTTCGTTTCAATATATTATGTGGTAAGTGAGCCATAAGTTTCGATCTTGTTGTAGCGTCGATCGTCATTGCCCAATCTGCATCTTTAATTTTTTGTAGAACTTTACATGGATTTTCAATCAGTTCTTGTTCGTCCGATGCTATATCACATAATACACCTAGATTTTCCTCTTGCCATGTTATTAGCATCTGACAGTTTCTGGCATCCATTTCGCATTTAATCATATTGAAGATTTTATTGCTGGTGTCCATTCTGCTTTTCCTAAAGAGCATTATGGTGTTGCACACCACTGTGCATTTTAAAGATTGCAGGCTGAGTTCTCGGCGTATGGCCACCCCTGATGTCGATTGGGGTAATTTCAAGACTTTTCGCCAAAATCGGGCCTCTAGTTTAGCCCATATTTGCTTTGGCATCATGGGCATCGCTTCCATCCCATATGTCAAGGTAGGTATGACCTTCATTTTATAGAAGTTTAAAACTGGGACAAGTGAGTATTTCCCAAATTTGCCATCGATAGCTTTTGCTTGGGCTGCTAGTTTGTCTGTCTTTCCAAACAGTTCCGCTTGCATTGTGTTTTCTTGGCGTGAACTGTCTAGGAATACTCCAAGATATTTGAATGAGGTGACGGACTCGATTTCAGTGTGGCCCAGCCGCCATCTGAAATTGCTGTTTTTTTTCTCACGATTTTGGAAGATCATAACTTTTGTTTTGCTTATATTAATTTCCAGGTGGTTGCTTGTTGCATATTGCTGTAGGGCACTTAACTTTCTTTGCAGACCTATTTGTGTTTGATCAAAAAAAGTTAGATCGTCCGCATATAGTAGATGGCCGATTTCTGTGACTCCGATTTTTGGCGGGAATACCCTTATTGTTTGCCCAATGTCTTGAATGTCCCCAATGTAGGTGATGAACAGCGCTGAAGCCAGCGGGCATCCCTGCTTGACTCCTCGGGTGGTCTTGACTTCATTAGACAAATCCCCTTCTCGGCTGAGACGAACTCGCATTCTGGTTTCATGATGCAGAGCCTGTATCAGGGCTAGTATGTCTTCCGGGCAATTCCATTCTTTTAGTTTTCTCCATAGGATCGGCCTTTCAATACGATCAAAAGCCTGAGTGAAGTCAATGAATAGTACAAAAAGACACTGTTTGTATTGCAGTGCTTTGCTTTTTAAGATGTTACACGCCAGAATGTTACACGAGGTTCCTGCGTTTTTCTTAAAGCCAGTTTGATAATCATCATTGCATTTTGCTGATGCAGCCCATGTTTGAAATCTTTTCATTAGTAACGTTGCGTATACTTTGCCTATCACGTCCAATAACGCAATCGGACGAAAATTTGCTGGATCTGTAAGGTTCCCTTTTTTGTAAATCGGAACTATTATAGCTTTTGTCCATGATTCAGGTATCGACTTTAGTTCTGTGCAGCGTCGAAAAATAGCACTTATGAAGCTTGTCCATTCGTTTGCATATTTTTTTAATTCAGCGTTGGTAATGCCGTCTGGACCAGGTGCTCTGGAGTTCTTTAAGTTCTTGATTATATTCAAAATGTCTTCTTTATTTTCTACATTGACCCAGTTTATTGCTTTCGATTGTGTCTCAATGCCGGTATATGGTTCTTCTGCTTTGAAAACTGTTTCAAAGTGTTGTTCCCATGCATGTTGACTAATGTTGTTCAAAATTTGTCTCTCAAGGGTTTGCTCTGTATCTCTTAATAGACTCCAGAAATATCTGCTGTTGTTTGTAATGAGAGCCTTGATAATTTGTTCCGCGTCAGCTTGATACAATTTATATCTATGGGCTCTTACCCATGCTTTGTATCTTGATTTTATGTTCCTGATATTTGCGGGTGTTTCATTGATGGATTTTTTGCGTGCGTTACGTAGCGCTTTTCTGTATTCGCGTCTTTTTGCAATAAGTTCTTTATTATATGCATGTTTTGTGTCAGTTTTCATCATGTGTCCTCTTCCTTTTCTCGGACATATGTGCGGAATTAGTAGTGGTTGATAATCAATGTCGGGCACTGTTGATGTCAGTGCATCTGCTTCGTATTTTACTGTCGCTTTGATGATCTCATTCGCACTTATTCTTATTCGTGTTCCTTGTGCGTTCGGTTCGAGTTGCAAATTTCGGCCGCTTTTGTTGTTCTCTGCCAGCCAAGATATTACTAACATGTTGTGATCGCTCATGGACGTGCGTCGCACATTAAACTCTTTGATGTCATGCAGTAGTGATTCTGATACAAATATATAATCAATCGTGGTTGCCAAAGGCGCACGCTCCCATGTTGGTATTCTGTTTGTTACTGGAAAAGCCTCATCTACGTTGTGAAGTCCATGCATGCCGGAGAATTTGAGCCATTCTTTGCCGCGTTGTTCTGCGGCTTGCAGTGCTATGGTTTTGCTTGCCTTTTGTGTTGTTTTGCAATTGGCATTCAGGTCTCCGCACACGAGTATTGTTGATACTTGATACTCACGCATTGCTACCTCTATTGCCTCGTTGCACATTGCATTGAGTTTTCTTGCACTTGTTGTTACTGAATTCCAGTAAGTGTTGATTATCATAACTTTTTTGTTTTTCACTTTTTGTTTGCCTACCTCACCCCAGGTGAGTATTACTGCTAAAATTGACTGGTTGGCGGTTATTGTTGTTTCCATTGAAGCTCCACATCCATTTCGACATGCTATCATCAGTCCTGAAGTTGGACGTCCTTTAATTCCCCTTGCGGCAGGTGCCAGAATAATCTGGTAGCCTTCCATCGTGGGAGTTTGTTGCAGCCATGTCTCTTGGAGACATATGATATCAAATTCTCCTAGAACTATTTATTTGCTTCTGATCGTTACCTTACTTTCCTCTGTATCGCACACTATCTCTGCCCTCTGTAACTAATAGACATCTGTTTACCTTAATCAGAATTTCTTACATATTCTTGTAACATCGCCTCGATGTCCACGGGCTGCAAGTGGGCTGAACAAATGCAAATAAATAAAATAAATAAATAAATAAATAAAGACTTCTGCGATTTCTAATCGGTCTAAATGTAACTCTTGATTACATTGTGACATGTTCTTGTTATTTTTAGTAACCAATCTGCTGGTGAGCATGCTAGGTTTTAATAGGGATTCCTCTGTATTTTTGGATTGTTTTAGTGTTACACTGCCGGTCCATTCCTGAATTTTGGCAGGGTAACAGGATCTGTCTTCCTTTCCTGTGACTATTGGGCCCTTATCTGTTAAGTGGGTAAAGTTCTGATTTGAGGTTAGCGTTATCATTAAGTTATTTAATGAGATTCGAAAGGATCTTGTGAAGTGTTCAGTTGTTGCCTGAAAAGATGTGGCCAACGGTTGAATGTCTTTCTGATACATGATGGCTCAATTTGTGTAGATGTTAATATTGAGTTAGTAATTTTAGTATCAGGTTATTTAATTGGTGCACATTGAACCAGAATTTATGGGTTTTTCAAACCGTGCGTCAAAGAAAGCTCACAGGGTCATTTCCCAGTGCCTTTGGTACTTGGTGAGGAGGATAGAATCTGTGCGCCATACCTTATTCATTTTGCTCCAACAGCAGCTGGCATAAGCAGTAGTTGGGTTACTCTTTATGTAATTCTTTCTGGAATTGTTCCTTGCATTTTGTTGGATAATAGGTGTTGGGAACGTTATGCAGTTGGTGTGCTTAAGAATCATTGGTCCAACCGTATCCATGTTACAAGCAGACCAATACAAAGGTAGACATTGAAATTCGAATTTTAAATTTATACAAAAATACAGGGCCTTACGGGCGAGGGGAAACACTTAAAAAGCACAAAGCAATTAAGGGCCTCATGGGCCAGATGTACATTTTCAATGTAAAGGAAATGCAGATGCAGTTTACAATGTCACAAAAATGAGTGGATTTAGGGACTGGATGTAACCTTTGGCTGCACAAGATATGTACCTTTTAATCACACATAAAACAGGCCGGGGTCAAACATTTAAATGCACCAGGTATTTTACTGCCCAGACCAGCATCAGGCATGTGTCTTCAAAGAACAGTAAGTCAGCGTGTAATGCGCAGTAAGAGACGCGATAGTAAACATGTAGAAGGCAGATCGACCTGGGTATGCCGTGACGGCCAAGATGGTGGAGGGGAAAGGAGAGGCCTGCGGTATTAACACATCCTGCACTGGGCTGTTCACTGAGTTATTGATCAATGTGTTTTGGGCACAGTTTATGAGATCTGGATGTAGCTAATGCAAGTACGCTGTACGACACCGTGATTTCGCCCTCCACAGCACCTATCCGAATTCAGTAGCAGTATAGGAGGAATTGTCTTAATGTTTTGGTGTGGTAGACATGATATGATATGATAGGTTATTTATAACACCCTTAATACCCAGAGGCTTCTAAGCGCAGACACAGTGATCGAACCTGTGTTGCTCTGTGTCGTCCTACTTCCAAGGCAAGCACGTTGCCCCTGAGCTATCCTCCAGTGTTCCACTGGTCATCAAAAGTACCTGGCTAGGGTTTTGATGTATAGACATTTGTATGTGCTGGGTTTTATAAATAGATACTTTTCAGCTACTTAGTGCTGCACAACAGGGGGATAAAGGGCTGTTTGTGCGCTATACAAATGTAAAAAACAATAGGCTACAAGAGTATGGATACAGCTAGAAAGCTAGAATATGAAGGATACACTGGGAAGGACTTGCAGAGAGGGTATGCATGTTATGGAGGAAAGGAAGACCCTGTCTGGATTCATTTGTTGTTTGATCTTCTCCCATGATCCTGTTGAAGCTACATTCCTGGGAGTTTCACCCACACGGAACTGCCTATCAGCACTGTTGAGTCATTGATTCTGCATCAGTGATTGCATCTCTTGCCGACTACGGCTATGAGAGAGGAAGGAAGGTGGGTTCCACTGTGTCCCTCTTGGTTTCTCTTAGCTCCAACTGTCTATCACAGGGTATGCAAGGGTCTTTCTTTTTGATGCAATACAATGCTAGGGGTCTGAAAACGCCCCTCACATCAATGTGCATTCCTCTGTACAAGACCTTTGTTAATAGAGACATGTACAAGGGGAAAGAACTGCCGTGATAACAGACAAAGTGCATCCCAGTGTGAATAGGGAAGGGATTGGAAGTGCCCCAGACACACCTGCAGCATGGCCCAGGCAGTATTTTGTGGCTGAGTTCATTCACAAAAGTAAACCTTTATGCGCAAGGGTCCTTGAACAGTGTGTGCTCTTGCAGTGTTCGCTGAACAATTCTTTAAAGAGATTGACTGGCTGCTGTTGTAAAAACTGGCATGACTTTTGTTCCCTTGGTTGTGCGCCTTGCCCTTTGCCAGAAATACACTAATGTAGTGGCAGTCCTTTTGTGTTACAACACAGCTGGTGGGCTATTAGTAAACTGCCAATGTTACTTGGGCGAACTCACAGACCCCAGATTCTACTGCAGTTTTAGGCCATGCATTTCAACAGAGTTCTCAAGCTTTATCTGTGGTCTTCTGATGCACGTCACGTGCTACAAACCAGCAGGAGAGTGGTTATTCAATGTTAGACATTGCTAAAATGTAACAGATGGGCTAATTCTTAATGAAGCTGCCCAATGCTTCTCTTTATAGCCATGTGGCTGGGTTTTCCTCAGATGTATCCTCCATGTTCAGTTAGTTGCTCGAAGTCATCTTGTAACTGTAGTAGAAATATTTCCTTACAAAGCCTTTGAAGTGTTCCCCAGCAGCTCCTGTGACTGCTGTGGCAGTTCGGGGGAATCTCTCTTTCTCAGTGACTGGTAATTGCACCCTCTGGGACACAGGTCATCTTTGCAGCCCTTCTCATGAGGTTTGTCACTGCCCCAGGTCACAGACACTGCTGGCTGACATTACTCTCATGGTCAAAGACATGTACATTGGGGTAGAGGTTCTCAAGAGTTTGCGACTCAGTTGACTCTGCTGCGTCAAGAGTAGACAGCACCAGGTCAAGTCTTCGAAGCAGTCATCAGCTCAGTCAGGTTAATCAGACAGGAGAAAATGAACATATTAAGTGGCCTCTCGCCGGATATGCAGTTTTGGACATTCCACTTCACACGAGAGGAGGAAACAATTTTCATAATACTGACCCTGTCCCAGACTTTGACATGGCTGGAAATCCTAAGGTTTACCCTCGATGACCCTAGAATGTTGAGGGAAAGCGTCATACCATATTTATCTAAGAGCACCAGGTGTATACCGTTCCCTGGTCTGCTGTGCCCCACTCGCTCCCGCCCTAGTTGGATGGCACCTTCTGAAACATTTCCAAGGCAAACAGCATGGTTTTCCTCCATTGGAGAACCTAGAGGCCCCTTCCCTTTCTAAAATGTAGGGGAGGGTTCAGAAGTTGGATATTCTTCTTTCAGGTTTTGTGTGGGATATGAACATGATGGTTATTTTCTTGCCTGTCTGTGACTTCCGGATAGTATGCTGAGGCAAGACTAGTTCTGGCAAGTATGACTGAGATTTCTGGAATTAACCTGTGCACTGAGCTTTAGCCAGGTAAGAAGGCTGCAGAGGTTTAATGAGTGGATCACTACTGATTGAGGGGCCTCCAAAATGTGTTAATGGATGCAGCTCAGTGATTGTACTCATTCTCCAACCCAAACTACACTCACACCTAAAAATGTGGAGGGTATCCTCCATTCCTTTGTTGATATACTACGCCCCATACCTCTCTCAAAGGGTTGCCAAAGCCTACTCCTCAAGACCGACAAGGACTCCCTACACTGACCGCCTAATCTTACCCAAAGTAAAGAGATCTAAAGGCGATGGCTCAAGTTTCCCTTACCAAGCAGATAAACAATGGACTTCCCCCTCTCTGAGGGCCAAAAAATCCTATTGTGTGTCTGCAAAGCGCTCAAAACTCAGCTCTTCCCCTTATTCATAACACTCTGGCACCTGATCCTTCTGACCCTGCCAGGCACCTCTAGGGTATCTATGCTACATTACTGATCTTATTTCAAATGTGTTAACTTCTACCTGTGCTACCCTTTGTATCTTTGATGTAACCACTGTGAAAACCTTTACAATACTGCTTTCTAGTACAATGTGAAATCATTTACCGGTGCCACCCTCTGTATTGTTGATGAAACAGCTGTGAAAAACTTTTCCTGTAACAGCGCCACAATGCCTCTGGGTTGCATGTATGGTATACAAATGAAATAAATAAATAAATGCATGATATGATAAGTCATTTATAACGCGCCTGTACACAAGTGTTTCTAGGCGCGATGTGCAAAGAAAGAAAATGGAAACCTGACTATGTTGTGAAGAAGCTCTTCTGAAGAATTCACTACATTTCACTTATGTCAATGCTCTCCTTAGTATCATGGGGAACTGGACATTTGCCTTCTAGGGTGAGACCTGGGCTGGTGCTAAATGTCCTTGAATCAGCAAGAAGAGCATGTGCTCATTCGCAACCTCTGTGTGTTCCTTATCCTTTTTGCCTCACACAGTCATGGATGTAATGCCGCTGCTGGGAAAGAGGTCCTGTTGAAGATTAGGAGCCCCACAGCTTATAGAGCAAGGGAAATGCAATTTAAAATCCCAAACATGACTAAAAACTAATAATAATACCTGAAATTTGGAGCATTGCGTAATCACAAAGAGAAAGGGGGTAATTTGAACAGGAATAGGGTGTCCTGGGTATCTATTTTCAAAACATCAGAAAGAGCCCTTATTCAACCTATGACTCCACATTTGATAATTTCATAGAAAATACAACACATGTCTTTTCACACATGTTGTTTACTATTTGGAGATGTTACTGCATTGAACCAGAGAATATGCTCTGTATGCAACATTTAGGATTTATGGCTCGGTAGATCCCCGATGACATCCATTCAAGCCCTGCTCATCTCCAGGACCACCTCCACCTGAACACAGCAGACTGAAACCTGGGTTTGTGAGATAAACCGACAAAATGACTGCACCAAGAATCCTACATTTGGTATGTGGGACACTCATGCATTTGTGTACGGTTCCTGAGCCCTTTCATTGAGCCCTGACACATCGTGAACCTGTGGTTGACTCTAGCCCTAATGGTTAAAGATTGTTGATTAACTCAAGCTCAGTTTACATCATCGGGCATTACTTGTTCATGTGCATATCTATTTGTAGCGTATTTAACCCACACAAAGTATTATAAACCTATTCCCGTATGGATATTCGGTTAATTCACAGTGATATATGGTGCCTTTTATCTTGAACCAACCACCCCACTCCCAAGAGCTCATCCTAACTGCTTGACCACCGCTACCAAAAGATAAGAAAGCATAGCTAAAGTAATCCTATTTATCAATGTCAGGCACATTTCCCAGACTGTACCCTCGAGACTGTAAATAAATCCTGAAACGCTCACTTCTGAGAAGTCTGTGACATATGACAATCAACGATTAGATAACAGCCACACTGTTCTAGTTGCTTGCTTTCGGAGGGAAATACTGTCCTGAAGATGAAATATGGAATCCTGCTGAAGAAGCTGATCGAAACCCCAAACCCAGCCAAAAGTAAATTCCTTTCTGGTACCTTGGAGAACAATACAATTGTAGCTTCCAGTCCTACTAACCAATCCTAGAACATCTCCCTCAGCCAGTAAGAATGCCCAGAGAGATGCCCTGTTAAAAACATCCCATAGCAGTCAGAGCAAGAGACCTGCACCTGTATCCAAACAAAGAGCAGTGATAATACTCAGGGGGGTGCCCTCAACTTCCCCTGCAATACATGGTTTCTTTTTTTAGAGATTCTGGGGTGCATTTACAGGCCCTAAACAGAAATCACTGTCACCTGAAAAGCTGCATTAAACATTGCCACCAAAAACGGCTGTGCTTTGCTTTCCCTGGTACATGTGTGGCAAGCATTTGAACACGTTTCACCACGAACGGCCCTGCATTTGATTTTATCCCATCTGAATGACAAAAAGTTAAAACATTACACCAAGAGCGGCTCTGCATTGCTTTCATTCCATCTGAATGACAAAAAGTTAAGCATTTCACCGAAAACGGCCCTGCGTTGCTCTGTTTTTATCTCAATGACAAGAGGTGTGCATTACATCCAAAAATGGCTTTGTTTGACTTTTAATGCACAAGAGCGGCAAGAAATTCAACACTCCACGAGAAATGGCTTTGTTTTCCAATTCATGTGAACCGCAGCACGTTACACACTGCAAAAGAAAAATGACTTTTAAAAGCCACAGGGAAAAGACAGCAACGCTTCTGGCAAATTTGACATCATTCCCTGCTCTGCCAGACTTAAAGGCAGGAGCTCAGGAAGGACAAGGAAAGCGAAGTCTGAATGGAGCATGACTATAAGGGGTGAGCCCTTCCTGCATCCCCTACTAAAGATGAACTGACAAACTTCAAAGAAGGCCGTAAACATCTCTGGTTGCAAGCTGACCCAGGAAGACAGTGGGCTGTGGGGGATGATGTGCCGCTCCCACAGAGGAGGAAAGATCCTTTCAATTGACATTTAAAGATTGATTTCAATTTAGGCATTTTTCGCAGCACTCGGGATAAGAAATAATTTTGTTTAATGCTATTTCTCCATGAAATTTCCAGGCCGATTTTTAGAGACTAGGTGCATGTTCCTAGGATTTTGTGGACTGAAATGGCTAGTCAAAGTTTCTGGCCGATTTAAAAATGGGACAAATATGATGGTTTGTGGAAAGATGGAGGTGGACATTATGAATATGCTTGATCATTTGCAGAGTTATAACTGTTATACATTGTGTGAAAAGGACAAAAATGTGCCAAAGGGCCATGCTACATCGTACGGATTTGGCAATCGATTTATCTAATTCCCCATGACCAGACACAACTGTATGTCTTGTTCACATGGCCAGGGAGAATATAAGTATGACGTTATGAGGCATAACTCAGTTTTGATAAAAAGTTGACCTAAGAACAAACAACTGTAATAAATACCAACATACAGATGGTGCTCTCTCCCCTTGCCTTTACAAGCTGGCCGGTTGTGTCCCTTGCGGTTCTTCCTCCATGAGTTGGGTAAGTTGGTTACTGCACGAACGTGTGTTACCATCACTTAGACTGCCGAGTTTTTCATACTGACGCTGATGGATTTGCAGTAGGCGTGCAGACAGGGTGTTCTTGACGGTTCCCATGCTTAGCAGATCCCCATTGTCTGTTATATTTGTTATGGTGATGATTAGCATTTTGAAAGGATTCACAGCCAGATTTTCAACCCTTTTCTGTTCTTTTCCAGCCATTGACAACTGCCCGACTCTTCCTCATTCCATACAGTGATGAGGATTTACCTCCCCTACTGGGTGAGTATGTATGCATAACACTAAGCATTTGTTGTATGTTTTGGTGAATTGTCTGCCGAAGTTTCCAGTGATTAGCTATATTCAATAGTTCCCACCTTGTGTTATGGACAGGACCTCATTCGATATGTATCTCCTGTAGCCTTTGGGCTCTTTATGTGAATTTAAGCCTTTAGTGATTAGCTGCAGTTAATGAGTTTTTTCTTTCATTAATAGGCTCTCTCCCTTAATTTGAATATTATATATGAAGCTTGAAGGTTGGTGCTTCTTTATTCTTGAGTTACATTACAGTTGCCTTTAAATTGAAAACCGCGTTTTCTGATACACATTTCTTTATAATTTTTTAGGTATATGCACATGTCGATGCACCAAACTGAACAGATAGCTTTCCTTGCCCTGTGGATGGATTTTGAATAATCCGAAATGCGTTGGCCATGTACTAACTTCAAAAGAGCTATTTTGGACTATCGTGAACTACTGTCTGCTGAGTATCCGTTAGAGGGTACCACAAACTAATTGGGAGTTCTTGCGAATTCTGTAGATGCTGAACATAGGGATAATTTGTACTCTCTTGAGATTCAGTTGTGTTATAAAAATGAATTTGAGTCACATCTACTTGTTGTTCTGATTATGATTGTTTGCACATTACAATTTTGTATTTACTTATGTTTGAATTATGATGCTGATAAAATTTTGTTTTAAAATGTTTTTTTAATGTTTGACCTGAGATGTTCATGTTGTGATTTTGTATATGAATATGGTCTGCACTTAAATGTTTTATTTATGAGAGTTGTACACTGAATATATGTTGGAGTCTGTCCCAATGATCCAGTAATTCTTGCTGGGCACTTGTTGGCAGACCACCTTACCTGATTTGGGTTTTTTGAGCCCTTAGGAGTGCATATGGGGGTCACCACACAGCAATGTATGGTTTTTGTTTGGCTCTCTGCCCTTGAACCAATGATGCCAGGGGGCAGAGAGAGGAATGGTAAGCTGTCCTATGCCACGGTAGGAGTAATTATAGAGTACGCCCCCTAGATTGTAACGTTATTGATGTAATTTGGGCTATATAAGGGGGGACTGTACTAGACAGAACAACAAACAGACAAACACACAAGAATCCGGGATCAGGAGAAGGAGGATGGAGAGGAGGCAGCTGAACCATCTCAAGGAGAGTGCAGCGACCAGACCCTTTGCCTAGCTTTCCAGATTGTCCTGAGATCCAGCTGGCTATCCAGAATCCCATCCAGGAGAGTGCAGTGACCAGATCCCTTGTCCTAGCTGTCCAGAGTCTCCTGAGATCCAGGTGGCTTTCCAGAATCCTACACGAAGGCTTACTTTGTAAGTAGCAAATAACCCCAGCCCTAAATTGCATAATCCTTTCCTGTGTGCAACATAACCCAATTGAATATCCCATTGAAACCCATTGAAATCCCATTGAAAGATCCAAAATGCCAGTATAATTCATCCACCTTGCCATAGAAGAATCTGTATTAGCCTGTGCTTGTTTGTGTATTCTTTTGATACATCTCTCAGTTGTCTGTATAAATCTGTAGCATTATTTTGAAGTAAATCAATAATTCCCCATTGAAATTCATGGTACAAGTTGTTTAAAATTCAAAATTAACCCCAGTGTCCCTAGTGTCTTTCTTCAATAACTATAGTCATTAAAGCATAGCCTCAACAGAATTAGTCTCTGTGTACTGAAAACCGAATTTACCCATGTATTGTGTGCATTACCCCACAAACTCCTAATTTGCTCAATCCTATTGAAAAACCCAAACCGTAGTCCCATTGGGAGCAATCCCTTTTGTCTAGACTCTTATCTGCATGTGCCTCTGTCCTTAACCTTGAAAACTGATTTCCGATTTTTAAAGCTAAACCCCATCCCTAGCTGCCTGTCATTGCAAATCCTGTGTAAAACGAATTTCCATTTGCTGTTTGTATTTTTGCTTTTGCATTTGCTTTCTCCCAAAACTGACTGTTCCTTTTTTTCCACATTGACCTGGTGCGCTGATTAGTAGTCTCTAAGCTTCCCTATCCCCTCAAGTGCAGCAACACAAATTTCCTTTCATTCTGCCCCATAGCAGTTGTGAGTAGCCGTGTGAGTAATAATCAAAATCCGATTCTGCCGTTTTGCTCCAAAAACAGGTTTTCACGTTCTTTTCTGGCTTCCCATCTTGGGGTTTTGGGCTTTATTCCAAATCTGATTTTCTCTCTCTATCCTTACTCCTTGCCACTGCCTTCCATTCAAAGGAATTACGTTAGCTGATATTTGGGGGTGAGGTTTCCAGGGGGAGTGCTAAACTTAGCTGCTATCATTTCATTAATACTGTTCTTTTTCCTGTTTTTCCATTAAAGACTCATGTAAACTGTGATAGGCTATCTGAACCAATTGTTCTGTAGGAATCATTGCATTTGTGTTGTGACATATTGGTGGCTGCTCTATTTTGAGTATTTTTCCTTTTTCATTAAATAATAAATTAATAAATATCTTATTTATACACACCGGCCTGGTTCCTAGTCCATTGTGACATGGGGTGTTTGTGAAGGTTGGGTGCGAGACGGGTTGGACGCCTACTCCAAAGAATCTAAATAAAAAGCGCTTTATTGTGCGCCACATTCATTGTTGGGAAGGAGTCCCTGGCTGGAGTGTGGTGTTTTAAACCATGACAGGATGTGTGAAATCTTTGAGATTTGATTTTGATCATTTTTTAAAATTAGTCATTAAATGATGCCAATTTCGAGAAATAAGTGAAATTAAAAATATTGAATTCACAGATTTTCAGAAATGAATTTTCTGTGCAAACTAACTGAAATGTTTTTAGAAAAGCTGCTTATAAAATCTGCAACATCGCGGGATAGGTGAGGGTTTATATGCAGTTTTTTTTAAAGCAAAGTACGTGGAAAACTCAAATAATTCGTTTCAAAGTAAAGTTTGGCACTTATTTTAATGATTAAAAAAAGACAGAAATTATATTTGTGGGATCTTTTTTAAAGCAAACTACGTGAACACGCTATTCTGAAGTTGTCCTGAAGCGCGCTCTTATTGCGTACATTTAGTTTATTTATCTATTTTATTTTATCTATTTATTTATTTATTCTATACAGTATTTTCCTAGAACTATTGCGCGAGAAGTGTAATAATACATACATTCAAAATGTCTACAATTTTGCAGATGTAAACTTAGGAATTTTGCCTATTTGCACAGGGAGCATTTTACCTTCTAGCACTCTATTAAGTGGTACTCCCCTCTGGTGCCTGCACCCGCTGGTTTGACCCCATTCCTTTACTTTCCAGCTTAGCGTTGTCTGTACCAACTACAGTATGACTGGCATTATTTGAAAACCACATTCTTAAATATGAAAGCATATACCAAAGCGTGAGCTTGTGTGTTCACGTGGTTGTCATGGCAATGGGCAGCTCATGTACATATACAAATGAGTGCATTGAAATTAGATTCAGCACCTGTTTGCGCTGTGTTAATATTGCAATAGATGTGCACACAAAACTTCGTAACAGTGTGTGAATAACTTGTGGTTGTGGGCAATTTCCTTGTGAATTGAACTCTTGTAGATACATATTATCAAGAACGAATGGTTAAATGAATACAATAAACATATATAAATATCTATATGCCATACAAAATTAACAATTTTTTTCTATACACACTACCATGGGAAAGATCACCCTTCTCCATATATGCTGTGATTCCCTGTGTACTTTTCCCTTCGACACAGAACCTCTTCTCCCCTTTCTTTCTTTTGGATAATTATCTTACAAAACACCATACCTTTTCCATCTTATCATTTTTTTAAATTTCCTGACATAGCTTTATGCATACATATTTCTCACTATTCTTCTTGCTTTTTACTTTAACGTGTTTGCGCCTACCAATCAGGCTGTGCCGCATGCCATTAAGGGACATTGCTTCTGCGTTTCACGTGTGTAATGTGTGGTATTCTGAACTAATTAAATGGCGTCCATTAAGCAATATGAGCACTGCTCCTAAAAGGTCATATTGTAGAACATGCAAACACCAGCAGCTGATTAGGAATCTAGCTCAAGGGAGGTGATGTGCCCCACAGGCAACATTATGCAGGCAATTAAACAACATTAACTCTTCCAAGTTCAGAATAAACAGATTAACTCTGTGCAGTGATCCTTTGCACACCCAGAGCAATAACGTCTTGAAGAAAGGGACTGCATTCAGTAAAACCGAAAGAGTGCAGGTGATATGCCAGTAGAAGGGTGATGGGAGGTACCGTCACACCTTTGATATGCTTCATGTGTGATGGCCTACTCCCACTGGTGCATTCAGGATTACAAACCAGCTCCCACTGATACTCAGATAGCCCTCTGCCCTTCTGCATCGAAGGTTACTTAACAGGCACTGATCCTTAATGCAGTGAAAGGGAGCACTGGAAAAGTTTAGGAGTTGGTGTGGTCCGACCCTTTGCATTGACATGTGGGTGATCATCAGAAAGGAAGGATATGGGTCGTCCTTCACATCGTCGTGGTGCAGCCCCAGAGGACACAACGTTCAGCCTGCGTAGAAGAGCAAAATCAAGCATGGACACTGCCTGAAAGAGTACACCTGACCGCTCGTTCCTCACTTGATGTGCTGTATGCAAAAATGGTGCACTGACCAGTGAATCGCTTCAATAAATACAAAAACCAGAAAACATTATCAACCATATCATCCGTCGAAGCTGATTCATTTTTTAACTTGTGGGGTGTAAATGTTTGCTTCTAATATGCACGAACAACGAGTGTAGCGAGAGAGCCCAAAAGAACCAACGTTTTTTTGGCAGGGGCCAAGTCATAAAAAACAAGTGGGGGCACTCAATAACATACCAATTGAATGTGGCACCACTAGAAATTAAAATATCAAGGTGTCCTCTGAAAAAAGTGGGGGTACTCCTGGAAAGGTGGGGGGACTCCACCCACTCGCATGTTCCCTCGACTTGAGCCCTGGTTTTTGGGAGGTTCTTAAAAAAAAGTTCATGTGTTACAATGGTGCATTTTGTAGCAAGCTTTTTGTGAAAAATTGGGTCAAAAGCCACACAGTTTGCAATCAGTTTGATATGGTAGCTATGATGAATCCGGAGTATCTGTCCCTTCTCCCAAGGAGGAAGCCATCTCCTTTGAGGCTAGGGTGGTGATCCCACTCAGCAGGAACTCTCTTGGAATCTAGACACGTGGGACCTCACTGGGCCTCACTAGGAGTGGCTACCATCTTGGGGACAAGGACTCTAATTCCGTTAATGAAATCACAGTTTGAAATACATTGTTTGCCTACATGAGAATTGATAAGACTGTAGTTACATCTGTTTGCCTCCAAGTAATGCTGGTTCCAGCCTGAACTTCAAGGTCAAAGGACAGCATCACAACCCTTCTGGCTGTGATAATATTTTGGAATCAATGAATAGTGCCATTTCATCTAACACGTTGGCTTCAGGCAATGCTGGACTTCATCTGAGCGTCACAGTCAGGGAAGAAAAACAAACCCCTTTTTACTGTGATGATGCACTTAGGCACAGCAGAAACTGTGAAAGGAGAAACATATCCTATGCAGGAAGGAGAGTTAATCCTACGCAGATGCAAACCACAGCAGAAGAGATGTCCTGGTTAGGCGTAGACACGTCAGACCGTAGAGCAAGAGGTGGTGTGGGAATCGAGGCGAACACTAGCTGAATGCTGGAAGGCTGGCACCCCATCCGACCTAGAAGCAGGGGTCGGCGGGAAAGGCAGAGATGGGGAACCACCCATTTCCTCTGGTGGCACGACCACAAGAAAGCTGTGGTAGGCCTAGGGCCTAGCAACCAATGCAGAGACCAGATCGCCAGGCAGAGTAGGAATCCTCGAACTCCATGTCCAACTGACGTTAACTGTTGAGAGATGCACTACCAGGGAAGTGAATGCTCCCACAGAGAGACTATTGCTGAAAGATACAGATACAGCAAACCAAGGCTGTGGAAGCCTATGAGATAACGGGAGCCTGAGAAACCTACACGGGCAAGCAGCCTATATGAAGCATAGCAAGAGATATGAATACTTTGTATCAAGGTTGGGAGAACCTACAAAGTTACAGTATCCTGAAGAACCCAAATGGGCAAGCACCCTTTAACAAGTAAGAGAGATTTGATTGTTTTGTATCCTGGTTTGAAGAACCTACAAGTTTACGGGAGCCTGAGAAACCTGAACGGGCAAGTGCCCTTTTGAATTTGATTGATTGCATACAAGCAGGGAAAGCCGACATGATTACAGGAACCTGAGAAACCTGAATGGGCAAGTGCCCTGTGTGAAACAAAAGTTCAATACAAACACTTTGCATCCAAGCTGGGGAAGCCGGTGAGGATACGGGAACCTGAGTAACCTGAGTGGACAAATGCTCTATAAAAACTATGTGCCTGAGAGTTAAGCAAGTCTGCCAGAGAGCCATAGGACTTCGGGGAGACCAAGAGTCACAGACCTGTTATCAGTAGGCTTGGGGTAAGAGGAAACATGCTGAGGAAATTTTCTTTTGAACAAACCTCTGCAAGAAAGTTCTGAACTGTTGTCGAGTTTAATGAACTGTTGAGAATACTCAAGTGTTGGGCCAGGCAGAAGCCTCAACCCAGAGACTTTGTCCTGGACTCCTTCTTTTTGTTTGTTTTTGAAGTGGTAAGGCCAGTTATTGATTAAGATTCGGACACAAGACTCTTAATTTTGGACATTGACGAGCACCCTTAGTTCTAGTTTTGAAAGGTAGGGAACGTCCCTCAATGGAAGAGGGCAAGTTAGGAGTGTTTCCTTTTATTTTAATAAAACCAATTCTGACCATGTCATTCAGTCGTCCAACTCCTTCTGGTCACCACATAGCACATGAAATAATCCAGTAGATGTAAATCACCATCAGCTCACAGATGCTTTTTTCCAAAACATTTTCAGGATGGCTTTGCCCACAATATATGCCAGAATAATAAACATTTTCATTCTGACTGTATCCATACATATCCATAGATGCCATGCCACCATAGGAAACTGTTCATATTGGCTGCATTTATGTAGACCCATCTATCCTCATAATGTGACTTAAGTCTGCTTCACTCTTGAAACCCAGTACCAAAATGCCATACCACAAAAAGAATATATGGCCAGACTGGTGCCATCAATAGAAGCCTATGTAGCCATGTAACAAAACTGGTTTGCTTTACCCTTGATGCCCTGTAAACTACCACATCACAGTAATAACATGTAGCTAGACTAGCTGCACCCAAGTATGTCAGTTGGGGATCAAAATTGTGATTGGATAATTATTCGCTGTAAATAGTTCTTGGGTATCCAGCATTAGCTGGTGACCAGGAGCTACCACTTGGGAACAAGGTGTTAGTACACAATGTTCTGCAACTCTAACTTCCACATAAGACTCGAACATATCATTTCATCCATTATTTATGATTCCTTATAGTGTACATGTTTTATATATGTGTCCTAATGTTTATTTATAGATTTTCCAAAACAATAGGTGTGTGTATTCAACATCAATTGGCCTCAGGGGCTCAAAGTAGCTGCTGATAGATATTGGTATCAAGCTAACCAAGCTCTTCTAACCAACAAGCAGGGGCTAAATAGCACCCAGCTACCCTCAATTTAAAACCCAGTAAGTCTAGCTACATAACAGCACTCATCATGTTTGCTTCACCCTTGATTCCCAATCTAAATGCCACGCCACAGTAAAGAAAGAATAACTAGACTGGGTATGAATGTCTAGCTACATAATTGAACACATTATGTTTGCTTTCCTCTTGATATTCAATAGAAAGTGCCATGCCACAGTAAGAAAGAATAGCTAGACTGACTGCACCAAAGTGTGCCACTGCAGCTATGTAACAACACTTTTATTTGCTGTACCCTGCATGCCCAGTATGAATTGTATGCATGCAGCACCTCCCTAAATCTAGAGGTCCTCTCCCCCTCATACACTCATTACAGGCACACAGAAAATCCAATTCCCATACATACAATACCCGCACATTTCCACAACATACACTGTTTCACCCGCACATTCATACAGCACTCAGACAAATTCTTTTCACACACAGACACATTCCCACATGCGCACCCAGCCAACCCCACTTGCTTGCAAGCATGCATACAAACACATTACACAATACACAAAACACATTTCACTCAACTCATGCTACCTCTTCAGCACACCGACAACACAACATGACTGTAAACCCCACCTCATTCAGAGCATGCTGGCTGACAGAAGACCTGAGGATTCCTCTTCCGTCAGTCAGTGACACCTACGTTAGCGGCTCAGTGATGAGAGGCAGCAGGGCTGACCTTCCTATCCCCCACCGGCCTCTTATCATTGTGCTTTGCACATTTCGGCTTTGCATTAAAACATAAAAAAACATAACAGAGGAATGTTCTCGTGCTCAGAGGCAGGCAACCTATGGACTTTACTGCATGCCACACAAGTGAGGGGGATACACCCCCCACTCATAAACACAGACCACCACTTCATATCATATCTCCAATTGTATAGATCAGTACGTTAATGTATGTTCCTCACAGCTGTTTTTGATCCCTAGGATGGACAATTAAAGAGTCCATTGGTCTCTTCTAGTTACTGTTAACCCCAAGGTACCTATTTACAGACCACCATTCTGGGTAGTTGATAGGGTTCCCCATGCTTACCGTTGGTCCCACTGGCACCGTTGGCGGCCTTCCGTGTCCGCCGACCTCCATCCGATATTGTGCCCCTTCCAACATGGTGGCAAAGGCATGCTCCTCTCTAACGTTCGTGCCCCATACATCAGGGCGGCACACACATTCATCAGGCTCATGCATCACTCCAGGAACAGGTACCAGTTCCCATATTTTCAACAAACACCAGAAGCATAGCGCGCCTCAACGCTAAGGCTTCTTAGCTGAGCGCTCCCTTCCTTCTTACTTAGCTTTCTGCTGGTATGCTGCTAACCTGCTTTTTCCTCGTTTTTTCTGCAGTCCAGCTTTCTGGCATTCTTCCCCATTTCTTGTCTACATTGCTCCGGACCTTCTGTACTGAATGGTTCCAGCGACTTCCTTTGGATGCTTCCTACCTCTGGACCCCTCTTGATATCCATTACAGGTCTTTCCCCATCAAGGTTTTTTCCCATTAGTCGGGAGATTCTCTCCCGACCTCATCCGGCTTGTTAACACTACACAAGCAGGGTGGCATCTAGAGCAGACCGTCCATTTCTTCACGACACAAGAAAATGAGTGAAACATTGGCCAAGCTCATCACCTATGTCTCCATTTTCCAGCTAGCATCAGGTAAGCCAAAAACCTGACAGTAGTATACAAATACTGCTTTGCTGGAAGGGAGTGAGGTCACATGCACTGGGTATTCCTAAATGCACCATCTATTGTGAGACTTTTCATGCTAAAGAGGAAACACACCTTCACCAATGTCCCAAAGTACGACATTCTCATTCATGAATTTGTTAATGATTATGGTATTGAACTATTCTTTAATATATGTATATAAATGTACAGTATGTATACTTTGAAATAAATATTTCCCCCCAAAAATATTTCGTGAAAGTGATAACTGAAGACCTGTGGAAATGGGAATCAGTTGCTTCACCTTTGCACTTTATGGAATCTGTCCCCATAAATCTGGATCGACATCTGATACACTTTTATACATGTTGCCCGAGGAAATTGAAAAGGTAGTTTAAAAAAAATAATATTAGGGCACAGCAAAGCCATACTGTAATCGACATCATCTATTGGCAACACAATACCAGGCACCAAAATGAAAACATCACAATTACCAACAATCCACAGACTATACTGTTCAATCCTATTCAATCGCTTTATCCCTATATACTCCTAAGCACTTCTGACATGCTCGTCCTACACCCTAAATTGAATCAGTGCAATTAAGAACCATGCACAGCAACCAGTATTAAAGATTTCATGAGGACTACCAGATATAGTAAATATCATAAATGCCTCTCTTCAACTAGGGTAGGTTCCAAGCCTGTCTTTAACATCCATCTGGTAACCGCAATACATTGACTGCTTGTCATAAAGAGCCCTCCAACTACTAATCTATACTACCTCAAACCACCTTTAAGATACTAAGATTCTAGATAGTCAATTATCCCATCAGCTCCAAGGGTTTGCAGGGATCAACATCCAGCTACATTATCAACATTCAGACCCCCAAGAGGCAATAAGGTGATATTGAATCAGTTCTCATCAATATTCATTATGACCTCTCAGCATACCTGCCTACATTCCAAAATGAAAACCCCAGAGATCAACGTCACCGGAATGCCTGGCCCACATGTTCGCAAGTTCACGCCCACATGTTGCAATATATTTAAGTTTGTATGTAAACTAACAGGATTGTAATAAGCACCAAACGTGCAAAACATATTAAAGTATGTGAGTGCATTATCAACGTGATAATGAAATCTCCTGAACACCGCTCAATAGCTTTTTTTTTAATCCACATTTGGCATAGCACACGTGTGTCATAGCGGAGGCCGTAATGTCTGCCCTTCATTACAGTTAACTCGCTTTGAAGGCAAACATATGCGCATTTGGGGGTGATCGCTTTGAAGTCAAACATGAGCGTATTTGGGGGGTAGGGTGGACAGCAAAGAAACATTCACTCCCATCAGATGTGCTGTTAGGATACGCTGACGGACACATGGTGTTACTTGCCGGTATTGCATGCATGGCAGGAAAGGTATCAAAGCGCATAAATCTAGTGGAGATGCAGGGATGGCCGGAAAACCCAGAGGCTCCACGCTCTTCCCCGTAGACCGGGAGAAAAGGATACAAACCCAGCGTCTCTGAGTAAAACCCGGAGGTTAGGCAGGTATGCCTCTCAGTGGCCTGGGTGAAAAATAGTTTGGAAGGTCGAACCCTCTAATATCTCTACAGACCTTTGGCAAAATGGGCCACTAGATTCTTCTCTCATGCCTGTTTCACTATTTGGACATTGGTCCAGAGCTCTAGAATTAATCAGGGACGTTTGCAATGGCCAGAGTTTGAATATTTGTATCTAAGCCCAGAAACAAGAAAGTTACATACAGAGTCCCTTTGGGGGCAGCACTCTCCCACTTCTGATTTGTGCATATTGATGTTCTCTAGCAAAATTAAGTGAACATTATCACATTCACTTCCACATAGATATGACTTGAACATTCATATCAGAATAGGGGGTACAATGAACATCGCATCATGATGAAACAGTTTGGGCCTCATAACGAGTCCGGTGGTAGCCGTGCGGGAAAAAAACGGCAGGCTGCCGCCGGACTGGTAATGCCATTCCACCTCTGTGATTGGTGGAATCACCAGGGCATTGCAACCCTGGTGAACCGGTAATTCTGGAGGTGGAATTCTGTAAATCCCCATTCCCATAGGGACTCCATGGGGATGGGGACCATGGAAACACTGGTTCCGTATATGACAGAGCCGGCGTTTCCATGCCTGCAGGCTGGTGGTGTTACTTACGCCAGGTCAGACCTGACGTGAGTGACACCTGCCCCCTGCAGGACTCGGAATCAGCAGGGCCGGAAACGCCACCATTGTTTCCGGACCGGCAGACTCATAATAAGGCCCAAAGTCTCTCAATTGGTAAAAAACAAAGACCATTTAGAAACTTTGAGAAACCAATCAACTCACTTTCTCAGATTCAAAAATACTTCAGGACACTCACTGTCCATCACTAAAGGTAATTTTGTAAACAATTGTTGATCCCAGCCTTTCCAAATAAGCGATCACTGTGGTTGAGGAAACTGATAACCAGAACAATTATTCCCATACCTCTCTCTTTTTCTGCTGTGCTGTGCCACAGAGGCACCAGCACCTTCATCCTTGCAGATGAGGTGGTCCTCGAGGAGACACCTTCCTGGCTTATTTATTTATTTTGCACTGCGCGTGCTTTCCCACAGCCCCTCCACCCGTCATTGTTCCTTTTCCCTACTTCCCCTCACTGCCCTGTTCCTGCCTTCTACCCTCCATTATTGGCTGCTGTTGAACACGAAAAAGTCTGTCAGTTTTAAAGACCTCACTGAGGCACGTCCTCTCTCTTTTACTGCTGCGCTGTGCTGTTGAGGTACCAGCATCTTCCTCCTTGCAAGTGAGGCTGTCCTTGAGAAGCCGCCTTCCTGGCGTATTTAATTATTTATTTCACACTGCGTGTGCTTTCCCCCAGCCCCTCCACCCGTCCTTGTCCTTGTTCCTTTTCCCTCCCTACCCTCTCTGCCCTGTTAGCACCTCCCACCCGCCATGATTGGCTGCTGGACACCCAGGAAGTACATCAGTTTGAATGACTTGACAGAAGCAAGCCCTCTCTCTTTTCCTGCTGTGCTGTGCCATAGAGGCACCCACACCTTCAACCTTGCATTTGAGGCCGTCCTCGAGAAGATGCCTTCATGGCTTATTTAATTATTTATTTTGCACTGTGTGTACTTTCCCCCAGCCTTACCACCCATCCATGTTCCATTTCCCTCTCTCCCCTCGCTGCCCTTTTCTCGCCTCCCACTGTCCCTGATTGGTTGCTGCACACCCAGGAAGCCCTCATAACTGAGAGGCCAAGGGCAGCCTTTCCTACGGCAGACGGTCACCCATGGACGCCAGATGGAAAAACCTACAGCTGCAATCAGGTAAGGTGTAGTTCTCTTTCCCCGGGATCTCCTAAAAATGATTGCCTACCTAAAACCTGCTTCTTACTGTGACAATATAATTCCAGCCACCATCATTAAACAATCGATGGGCCCAGCGCTCAGTGCGCTCCTCAGCATCATCAATGCCTCCCTCGCAGAAGGATCATTCCTGGACACCCTCAGACTTACCTCTTTAGAAAAAAACAACCCTAGATCTAGACAACCTGGACAACTACAGGCTCAGTACGAACCTCCTGTTTATTGGCAAAATCTTGGAAAAAGTAGTTGCTACACAACTATTCACCAGAAACGAACAACTCCTCCTCCACAATGACTATAAGCCAGGGTTCCACCCAAAGTGTAGCATCATGATAGCCAACATCCAGTCGCTGGATGATTCTCTCCAAATCATGGATAAGGGTGACTCACGTCTCCTCATCTTCCTTGACCTCTTGGCTGCATTCAATACTGTCAACCACCACATCCTTCTCTTCCTCCTTGCTGACAGGATGGGATTCTCTGGCACCGACCTGAATTGGTTTATCTCCTACCACTCAGGCAGACAGCAGGCTGTCCAGATGCACTAGTTGTGTTATAACTGACTCCAGGTCTCCTGTTGAGTGCCCCAATGCTCAATCCTCTCACCAATCCTTTTCAACCTTTGCATGGAGCCTCTGGGTACTCTCCTCCAAGATCCCAATATAGCCATCCACCAATACGCAGAGGAAACTCAGTTGTACATTAGTGTAAATGGCGTGCCGAATATAATTCGGTGTCTCATTTACCTAGCCATCATCTCGGTACCTGCTTGATACACCCCTGAGTGAGTGGTCCCATGTCCTGATCTCCTTTCACTGCTCCTGCCCAACACTCTGTGCCTTTTTTGTTTACTTTTCTTTTCCCCGCCACTCTTGCCCACCATCTGATCCTTTACTTATGTATTTTGGTACTCCCCTGCTGCTTCCACCCACCATCCAATCTTTTATTTGATCATTTTACTCCCATGATGCTCCCATCTGTCATCCGATCCTTTATTAATTTATTTTACTTCCATGCAGCTCCTTCCCGCTCCTTTATTTATTTATTTTTAGCTCCCTGCTGCTCCCAGACACCAAAAGCTCCTTTCATTATTTATGTCACTGCCATGCCACTCCAGCCAACCACACGCTCATTTATTTATTTATTTGTATTCCTCTGCCATTCCCGTCTGCCATTGTCCACTTCATGCCCCCTCCCAGTCAACTTCCATACACCTTCACATTTGCACCTGCCATTGCTCTTCATTTCTGGGGTCACAATCCCTCACAAATCCCTCCTCTGTTCTCCCCTCCCTGCCCTGCGATTGGTGGCCTCCACCATGATGAAACCTTCTTCACTGAGGGCCCCAGGGCAGCCATGCATGGGCAGCCCTTGGCTAAGGACCAGAGGCAAAAGGCAGCTCCCTACTGACCAGCTCCACTCCATTTTTGCCTGTGTTCACCTAGGACACTTGCTGCGGACAAACTACAGTGACTGTTAAGGTAAGTGTGGTGTGGTTGGGGAATACAGCCATTAGTGTAATCTAGTAAAACCCTCCACTTTTTATTACCTAATATCACATGCTCACATGCATTTAGTTCAACTGCGCCAGTTAACTACATTCTGCTTTTAGCCTAACTGTGTCAGGTAGCCATATTCTGCTTTTAGCCTAACTATGTCAGGTAGCCAAGGCTGAGTCTAAGTGTTTTCCATTGCTGTGCCCGAGATGAGTCTGAGTGCCTTTCCATTGCTGTGTCAGGTTGAGTCTGGGTGTCTTTCCATTGCTGTGCCGGGGCTTAGTCTGTTTTTTTTCCATTGCTTTGCCATAGTTTAATCTGCGTGTCTCTCCTTTGCTGTACCAAGGCTCAGTCTGTGTGTTTTTCCATTGCTCTGCCTAAGTCGAATCTGAGAGTCTTTCCCTTGCTGCACCAGGTTGAATCTGAATGTTTTCCTTTGCTGTGCTAAAGTCGATTCTAGCTGATTTTCCACTGCTGTGCCAATGTTGAATCCAAGTTTCCTTCCATTGCTTTGCTGAAATTAAATCTTGGTGCCTTCCCATTGATGTGACAAAATTGATTTAGATGGTTTTAGGGGGTAAGAAATGACTTGCACTTAGATGGATCTTGGCAGTAGGAGAGGTGTTGCACATGGATGTTTTTGGGGGTGGTAGGAATGTGTTGCACTTAGATATTTTTGGATACAGCAAATTGGTTGCACTTAGATAGTTTTTGGGAGTATGAAATATGTTGCACTTGGATGGTTTCTGGATGTAGGGAGTGAGCTGCTCTTGGATTGATTTTGCGGGGTGGGAACTGAATTGCACTTAGATGGATTTGGAGGGTAGGAAATGAGATGCACTTAGATGGATTTTTGGGGGTGTTACACCTAGATGGATTTTTGGGTGCAGTTTAGGAATGGTGTTGCACTCTTCATTGGCTTGTCCAATCAAGCAGATGTTTGGATGACGTCATGTCCCCAACACTCTGAAGATCATAGGGTGGACTGGCCCAACCAGCCTAAAGCTCTTTGAGGGACAGACTGTTAATTGCACCAAGAAGATGTATTAG
The DNA here is from genome assembly GCF_040938575.1 of Ambystoma mexicanum. NCBI lineage: Eukaryota > Metazoa > Chordata > Amphibia > Caudata > Ambystomatidae > Ambystoma > Ambystoma mexicanum. The sequence goes on along the minus strand of NC_090924.1, from coordinate 713,161,159 downwards.
GAGTGCCCCTTCTGTACTTAAAACTCTGTCAGGATAGCTTGCCTCTGTTCCAGGGTCTTGGTACTGGACCTGATACTTTGATATTAGCCCACTGCAATACCTGTAATGACAGGTATGGGGTGGTACCTAGATATGCGGTAGCCTGGCATTGCAACTAGAAGAAAGCACAGGCAGGTTAACACATCTGGCACACTCATAACAATTTGCCTTACAATAGTAAGCCCACCCTTGACGCTTGAAGATATATGTTGGTAACCCTCCATTGCTCTTATAACTGATTGGGTTAGCGATTAGAATGTATAGTGGTTACATGCAGCTTTCCTTGATATTGCGCTTATTAGTCTGCTTTGGTTAGCATTTGTAGAACGTGGACAATATGTTGTAAGTTGATAAAGGTACCCAGTCTATTGCGCTCTGAGAATCCCATTAGCCTAGTTTCTATGGTAACCTGTCTGTCCCACCTAGAAGATGTTCTAGGACAACCTGTCTATTGCACTTGGTAGACCTTAGAGTAGCTGGTCCATAGTGCCTGGAAAAGTCTACGAAAGTAGCTGACTTTTTTTTCCTCACAGAAAATCGGATGACGCAACATCAATCATAAGCTTCATCTGGGCTTAAGGTATGTATAAACACACCATTTCAGTGGACATCTGCCAGATGCACAGCTATCCATCCACGTAATCTACAACGCAGCTATGATTATGACAAATTCGGTCTAGCTCGTCACATAAGCGCTTCTCACTGAAACACCGGACTTGTCTCAACAGCTCTGCCATTAGAATACAGTGACAACATATGACAAATTTGGTCTAGCTTGGTACATATTGAGTCTCCAGCACTAACACTCTGTCGTGACCTCCCTTAGCACCCTCCCAGATGCCTGACCTCTTGGGTTGCTAACTGGAGCCTTGCCAGCCCTCCTAAGTCCTAATCTTGGCCAAATGCACTCACACATTTTAAGTCGTCTCTTAGATCTTTCCCATACTTGGACTTCGGCCCCTGAGGACTTTCCTACCAAAAAGCACATTTAGGCCATACAAATGGGAAAGGGCACGATATAAATAACGACTACAATCCAATACAGTCCTGGATGTCAACTGCCTACCTCAAACTAAACACATCCAAGACTGAATTTGTCCTCATCAGATCGCCTGCTAAAAAACAACATATCCAACAATGGCTCTATGAAATGCACCTAGAAAGATTTGATCCACAACTCTCAAACTCCGCAAAATCCTAAAGCTTCACCATTGACAGCAATATTTAGTCCCGGAAAACATAGCCAAGAAGGCCCAAATAGCCTGGCTCAGAATCTTTACACTTCGTAAAATCAAACCCTTCATCCCACCGCAGGATTTAAGGACCCTAGTGCAGGGCCTTGTGGTCTCGCACATCAATGGGAGAAATGCTCTTCTAAAAGGGCTCCCAGCTGCTCACTTGACTCCCATAAAAGCAGTCCACCATGCCGCTGCATGTCTTATAACAGGAGCACAACAATTTGACTGAAATACTCCCAACCTATACTAACTACTTTGGCTTCCAAAGCCAGGATGCTGTTCAAGACTGCCTGTATCATCTACAAAGTAGTCAGTAGTAGCACACCAGTGTACCTTGTGGCTAAGCTCCAATATCTGGTGGCACAAGCTCCTCGTGCAGCAAATTGACCAACCATCTTCAATCACAACTCGTCAGCACAGAGAGTACCTGCGAACAATCCTTCTCTTGTCATGCACCACCCCTCTGGAACTCGATCCAGGTGTCAGCTCAGAATGCCCTCACAATTCTCCAATTTTGAAAATCTCTCAAAACATGGCTCTTTCAGCAACACCTGAACAAGGACTAATTCCAATGAACTCACATACTGATGCACAGACCTCACAGTATTGCGCTACTGTTAAAAGGTGCCAGCCCAAATGCTGGCTACCCACATTCTGTATCGTGCTCTGCTGCTCCCGAGCTAGGCCGCTGGTTTAAACAATACTAATTCAATTAAAATAAAAGGTGGTATGTGCGAGGAGTAAAGCCATTACTGTGCTGCAGTAAAACACTGCCACTCCTATAGTTCTACCACCTACTCTTAACATTATGCTCCTTCTTTTACCATTGTACTGCGCTTCAATGAACTGTGCAGGTTTGCCTATGTATTGCATATAGAAGAAATGTGAAGGTCATGCTGTGTATTGCACTTAGATGAATTGTGCAGGTTAGCCTATGCATTGCATGTAGAAGAACTCTGAAGTTCAACCTGTCTATTGAGCTTAGATGAATTGTGCAGGTTAGCCTATGTATTGCATCTAGAAAAACTATGAAGGTCAGCATGTGTGCTGTGCCTAGATAAACTGAGGTTAGTCCTCTACTGCCCCTGATGAGTCTTGTAGTTTAGCCATTGTATTACACTTGGAAAGATGTACAGGGCAACCATGCACTGCACTTAGAAGATGGTGCTGCTAGTTAAGGTGTAGCACACACTAGATCTAGAAGGATAGTAAACACAACCCACTTAGATGGGCCAATGTGTTGCACTTGGAGGATGTTGAGGGGAGCCAATGTGTTGCATTGTTTACTATAACTTCCTAACACTCCACCGCCCATTACATGACTAAATCGACACAAATATCTGACAAAAGACACCAACACTACAAACACTCTCCATCTCTCCATAACACCCACCACGCACCGAAAACACCTGCATACAACATATAAATGCCAATCCACCAAAATCATACTAGCACACTCTGACTGTTTTTTTAGGAACGGAAGCTACCAACAGCACAACAAAGTTCTCTTGCACTGTTCTCGCTCAACCCCACTAAACTTCCCAACTCGCTTCCTTTTTCAGATGCGCCAGAGTGCCTGGAGACCATGAGAAATGGCAGCGGTGAGCAGATACGTGTCCCAATAACATATCATAACATACGCTAAATAAATCTATGCATAGAACTCTTTAGATCGCTTGTCCTACTTAGCCAAGACTATTGTGCCATTGTCTACGTAGGGCTTCCTAAAATTCAGCTCATGAAACCGAGGTGGGTGCAAAATACAGCAGAAAATCACTGCTTTAATCTGAGTAAATAAAACAAGCAGTAGCCATCCTAAAAACCCTACACTTGCATCTGATAAAGAGCTGATTGAAACCAAATTTTGCCTCATCAGCAAAGTATTCTAGGAAAGAAACTCCAACTACCTCTAATCACTTGCTCCTTAATATGGCTTCTGAATCATTGCCTGTCAGGGTTTTAGAAATGAGCTCAAAGCACTGCCGTTCAGTAAAGCATTCCACTGTTGAATATTTTAATAGTGAGCTTGCCCCACTACATCGCTGCTAAGAGAGCAGGACCTTGCATCTGCCCTAGGATATGTTTGGAACATTTGTACATCACATCATGAGTTAAACAACCAACTTCAAAAATCCCTTTACATCTGTGCAAATCAGTGGTGCCCCAAACACAAGCCAAATACAACCACGAGCAATCACCTGTGAAGTGTCTATCAGTAACAGGTTGTGAAAACAACTACATTGTGATTTTTTTTTCTTCTCAATATGTAAAAAAATAACTAAACTTATCTCGCTCTTCAAGTGAATTCGTACAATTATCAATAAGCCTGTATCAGATCACAGCCATTGTAAGACATGATACATGGGTATTAGTAACACAATTTCCTTTTGACAATGCATTGATAAATATATGCATAATACATATATATATATATATATATATATATATATATATATATATATATATATATATCAGTCTTGAAGCCGTTTTTACTGCTTGATAAAATGGCCTTTGGTCTACATCTATGCACCTGAAAAAATGTGGTGTGCAGTTGCACCTGAAGCTTATCAAGTGTTGGACAGGATTACAAATGACAGACTCAAAGAATATGGCAAAGTACTACTTTATTAACAGTTCAAAAAAGCACGGAAATCTGGCAAGCATAACTAGTCACAGCTTACTCACTCTCAAAATACATTTCAATTATGCAAGGGCTTTATACCCCAATATGCGTCATCTATGAGGTCATTTTATGTGGCAAATAGTAAAAACCTATCATATGGAGGGATTGGTTAAGGGAACATATATACCTACACTTCATTTTGGTGTTAATAACAGAATTGTTTGCCCCTTCTTTGGTAGGCACACATGAGACTACCTCGAATGACATATAATACAGAAAATAGTATAATAATAGCAGAGGATTGGCTTCTGCAACAATGTATAATCCATTATCGCATAGGCTATCCTGATTGTTTGGCATCCTCTTCTAACCTTGGACATTCTGCTCATTAGTAGCACATAAGAAAAACCAAGTGCAAGGAACAACATTAGACCACTGCCCAATTTGGTCAATTAGCCTACGATCTCTCATCAGTTAGGCGCTAAGCCAATGCCTCTTTTCAGTAGTTGACCTTGCTGACTGTTCTCTTCTCCGGAACATTTAAGGCAGTGTAGGAACATTGCATCTTCAATTAGAGCTTAACGAATAGGCTTTGTTTCCAAGTCTTGTACCACGTGCGAGGGGACCATGATTTTGCCCATTTTTCTTTTTATTTAGTGCTTTTTAATTCAATTAAGCTGGGTGTTTTTACTCCTCTTGGCCTCTGGAGACTTGGTTGCTCCATTTTTCATATGCTTTCTTCACTTTTAATTGTCCAATACTTGGCTCTTGCTAATTATTTCTCTGTCACTTAATATAAGAGAAATATGTCCTGCGTGTGTAGCTTATCGTCTTTCACTCCCCTTGTGCCTTGTAGTTGCCTCTTGATGTGACATCCTTGATTCCAAGCCAAATAGATATTCTTTGTTCTTGCATTAATCTGTATTACACTACCTGTTTTCAGCTCACTATTGCACAAAACCGACATCCATCTTCTCAACATGACTGCTTTAAATGCGTCACATTTTTTTACTGTAACAATCTTCTATGTTTATTATCTACCTTGCATTTCTGCGTGTATACATCTACTGCATCTCTTCTCACTTCTTAGTGATATATGATTCCTTTGTTTTTGCATGCATATTCACTTTGTTATTTCAGTTACATCTTCATTCTTAAGTATTCGTATCGTTTCAGTGCATCCTCATGCCTTTTCTTTATTACATCACTTTACACTTGCCAGACTTCACTTATAGTTCTTCCATAACTGATGGTATCTGCAGGCATCCTTCCACCACTTCAGTTTGAGGGTACATTCGGTACGGTTGTCTGAGCCCATAACGTCTTTCATATTTTTGATGTGGTATTGGGACGTTTCTAGTGTCATGCACTGTGCTTTATTGGTGCTCTTCCAGTATGAGGGAGGTGACGGTGTGGGCTTCATGAGTGACGTTGTCACACTTTAACACAACTTGAAAAAGGATACAGACTTATAAAGGATACAGAATCAGCATCCACCTTGGGGGCCCCTCTGCTCTGGGATATCTTGAACGCGATGTTAACAAGACTTTCCCCCCAACAGCGCAGCCTGTAGAAATAAAATATAACTAACAGGTCAGGGGCTTGAGTGAAAAGGCAGGTGCAGCGACAACAGAGCTAAGGGAACAAAGCAAGAACGATGGTTCAAGATAGCAGCCAGAGTTACCAAAAGTGCAGCAATCACCCGCCCGCAATTACCCTCTCTTACCTGCTGAGCCAAAAGGAAGTCCCACAACCTATGTGAGTTCAGCAAAGTGATGACAAGGTGAAGAAGGAAGGAAGTCTCAGTTGAAGGAAGTCTGTGCAATAATCCACCTAACCCGAACGGCACGAGGGCGCAACTAGAGTCCAAAAATAATCCCCAAAGAATTCAGCAAAGCGTCCCCAAAGTGAAAATATCCAATCCAAGTAGTGACCACCAAATCAGGAGAGCGTTCAATCGGTCACTTCGATGTGTAGAGCACTGTTTGGTGATGAGAGCCGCATTGATGGTAGATCCTGAAAAAAGGTGTTTTGTGGGCTTGTGACACACGTGAGGTTGAAGGGTTCAGGAAGCCAGTGGAGTTAGCAGCCAGAAGAGGGAAAAGAAACTTGAAAAGAGGTTTCGTTCAGAATTTCCTAGTGTTCTGTATCGCGTTAAACTTGAGGTTAACAGGTTCCAAGGCGCCACAACAATCAAGGGCAAGAGGGAAACAGTACGTTAAGAAAAGCCGTGAGTTCGTTTACCAAGGGAAAACAGCCGAAGGAAATGGCGCCAGAAATCATAGGGACAAAACGTTCAAGAGAAATCCTTAAAGCATAAGCCGGGTCCAGGAAACACAGGAATCAGAAAGTCAATAATTCGGGCACTCGAACTAATTACTTAGTTTAGGAGCACTCGTTGTAGGGATATGCCGTACTAAATACCGGTATCATTTTCAGGACGCAAGGCACGTTGCGTGCGCTTCAGGTGACCGCGGGAAGAAGGAATGCTGGATAATGTAGTGCAGCGTATTCCGCGAACTGAAAACAGTCGCCAGGGCAGCTACCACCTAGAAATAGATGCCCCCGGACGACTGTAAGCAGGAATGCGGGGCATGACAGACCTGTACATCTCCTGCTCTACAGTGCTATTTTTCCAGACCGACGTAGAGTCCTCATTTATATTCAGTATGTGTATGATTCACCACTAAGAACAAGCACACATGCATGGCTACAGTGCTAATGCTATGGGGGTGACATTCAAATTCATGTCATCTATCTTCCACACACATTTGCAATGGTGTTGCTCAGCCCACAAGCACATACATGATATCACAGCAGTGATTAGCAATGACATAATAACATAATGGGTTTTGTTGTGATAAATAGGATAAACAGGATAATCTTAACTCCTAACTTTGGATACATTATGTTATGCTAATAAGCATAGCATTGTTAAATTACATTATACACCTTTAGGACATTAAGGGCATAGTTAATTATACTTGATTAACATAGCAGTTCCAGATTCAATTATACCCAGTCAGCAAAGCATGGTTCTATATTATTCCGTCGACCACATTTATTTGGTGATCTTCTAATTTGACTCTGTTATGCCGACTTGTCCCCCCATAGCCCTCTTTTTCCTTCACCTATCCCCCTGAACTAACCCCTACACACACACACACAACACAACACACAGATACAAAGTATGAGAGTCGAACTAGAAAATAAATGTGGTCAATTAAATTACTGAATAACACAAATCCAATACTTACATTAGACATTAATCTTAATGAAACTAGATATCATTGTGTCCAGTTAGCAATGTAAGAACAAATTCCAACATTCAAAATTAGCACAGTAATCCAAGATTCCAAGGATGTCATGTTAGCAATGAAACACACCCCATTAGGACCGGTTAGCACAGTAAGTATCAATTTGGGTATACATAGTTAACAAATAAGGTCAGTTTCCTGAGGGAACGTTAACACAGTTAATGCAGATTACATCATCCCCAGTTGCCATAGTTTGCACAGTTTTCAGTGTGCCTAGTTAGTACAGTAACATCTGATTTCAGAATGCCAATTTAGCATAGTATTGCCAGGTTACTCTATGCCCTGTTAGCAAAGTAAGGGCAGATTCCAGCATACTCATTTCACACAGAAAAGCTAGATTTTGTTGGGCCCTCTTAACACACAAAGAAGAGATTGCAGCATGACCATTTTAAATTTCAAGCCTAGCATAATAAATACAGTTTACAACAAGCTTGATTAGGACACTTAGCCAGATTTCATATGACCAGTTAGAACATAGCCACGCCAGATTAGGGATGCCTACTTAGCTCACCTAGGGCAGTATGCAGTATGGGTAATTTTCACAGCAAATCCTTCAGTCAAATGACAATGATCATCTTTGTTAATCTGTTAATGAAATGAGGCCTTATAGATGGAGAGAGAGGCCATTATCATGTCGACCTCTGCCAGTACAGGCCATTGCCCTTGATGAAGTCGAGGGCTATTCATTGGAAATGGGTAATTATTCCAAGTGATAATGACCTCTCACAAGGCCATTAAGGCTATTAGAAAATAAATGTGGTCAATTAAATTACTGAATAACACAAATCCAATACTTACATTAGACATTAATCTTAATGAAACTAGATATCATTGTGTCCAGTTAGCAATGTAAGAACAAATTCCAACATTCAAAATTAGCACAGTAATCCAAGATTCCAAGGATGTCATGTTAGCAATGAAACACACCCCATTAGGACAGGTTAGCACAGTAAGTATCAATTTGGGTATACATAGTTAACAAATAAGGTCAGTTTCCTGAGGGAACGTTAACACAGTTAATGCAGATTACATCATCCCCAGTTGCCATAGTTTGCACAGTTTTCAGTGTGCCTAGTTAGTACAGTAACATCTGATTTCAGAATGCCAATTTAGCATAGTATTGCCAGGTTACTCTATGCTCTGTTAGCAAAGTAAGGGCAGATTCCAGCATACTCATTTCACACAGAAAAGCTAGATTTTGTTGGGCCCTCTTAACACACAAAGAAGAGATTGCAGCATGACCATTTTAAATTTCAAGCCTAGCATAATAAATACAGTTTACAACAAGCTTGATTAGGACACTTAGCCAGATTTCATATGACCAGTTAGAACATAGCCACGCCAGATTAGGGATGCCTACTTAGCTCACCTAGGGCAGTATGCAGTATGGGTAATTTTCACAGCAAATCCTTCAGTCAAATGACAATGATCATCTTTGTTAATCTGTTAATGAAATGAGGCCTTATAGATGGAGAGAGAGGCCATTATCATGTCGACCTCTGCCAGTACAGGCCATTGCCCTTGATGAAGTCGAGGGCTATTCATTGGAAATGGGTAATTATTCCAAGTGATAATGACCTCTCACAAGGCCATTAAGGCTATTAGAAAATAAATGTGGTCAATTAAATTACTGAATAACACAAATCCAATACTTACATTAGACATTAATCTTAATGAAACTAGATATCATTGTGTCCAGTTAGCAATGTAAGAACAAATTCCAACATTCAAAATTAGCACAGTAATCCAAGATTCCAAGGATGTCATGTTAGCAATGAAACACACCCCATTAGGACAGGTTAGCACAGTAAGTATCAATTTGGGTATACATAGTTAACAAATAAGGTCAGTTTCCTGAGGGAACGTTAACACAGTTAATGCAGATTACATCATCCCCAGTTGCCATAGTTTGCACAGTTTTCAGTGTGCCTAGTTAGTACAGTAACATCTGATTTCAGAATGCCAATTTAGCATAGTATTGCCAGGTTACTCTATGCCCTGTTAGCAAAGTAAGGGCAGATTCCAGCATACTCATTTCACACAGAAAAGCTAGATTTTGTTGGGCCCTCTTAACACACAAAGAAGAGATTGCAGCATGACCATTTTAAATTTCAAGCCTAGCATAATAAATACAGTTTACAACAAGCTTGATTAGGACACTTAGCCAGATTTCATATGACCAGTTAGAACATAGCCACGCCAGATTAGAGATGCCTACTTAGCTCACCTAGGGCAGTATGCAGTATGGGTAATTTTCACAGCAAATCCTTCAGTCAAATGACAATGATCATCTTTGTTAATCTGTTAATGAAATGAGGCCTTATAGATGGAGAGAGAGGCCATTATCATGTCGACCTCTGCCAGTACAGGCCATTGCCCTTGATGAAGTCGAGGGCTATTCATTGGAAATGGGTAATTATTCCAAGTGATAATGACCTCTCACAAGGCCATTAAGGCTATTAGCACATGGATTTGAATGAGGCACACATACCAGAGATTACACACTACATACCAAGCATTCTGATTGGACGAGGGAAGACCTATAATGGAATCCATGTGGCAAAAAACAATATGCAAAGTAGAGGGACGCACTTTGTCAGACAGCAATGTCCCAAGACCTGATTTGCATGTCCAAACAAAGCCAGGGCCTTAACAGAAGTACAATCACTTTTACTGGTTGGTAAAGCTTCTGTGAGGTGCTTGCAGCTATTAGTTTCACTGGACAAGTGGTATGGGGCGTGGCAGTTACATGGTACTAATATGGAAAGACATTGATGTGCTACAGTTTGTCAGGTCTTGTGTCAGAGCGTATACATCATAGAAATAGAAAAGGAACAAGGAGAGAGAAGCTCATGTGAGATGGCGAAGGGCCAATATCAGGGGAGATTGGATGGCACAGGACCGAAGAGGAGAGTGGCAAGCGGAAACAAAGCCAGGTATTTTTCCACATAAGCAGCAGAGCTTGTAGCTCTAATAACAGCATTGGAACTATTGCAAGGGTGCTCCAATAGCATTTACTCAGATTCAGCTTACATCACATCAACAGTACACTCCAGCCGGTCCAGATGACAGAGGCAAGGGTTTAAAAAATCAGATGGTACGCCTGTGCAGCATGCCATGCTGCTCTTCAGATTGAAAGATGCATTAGTGCTCCCTGCAGCAGGTGCGGTAGTAAAATGTGCAACTCATACACACAACCCTGACCCAATTGCTTATGGCAACCACAAAGCTGACTTAGCAGCCAAGAAAGCAGCATATTTAGAAAACCCCAGTGACATTGTGTCCTCTGAATTTTCATTACAGCTGGTAGAACAGACAGTTCTCTACATCACTCTTCCCCTAACCCAGCTCACCGAACTGCAAACACAGGCATCCCAGTAGGAAAAAGAATTATGGACAACGAGGGTGGGTTTGCTCTCCCCCACTGTACTGTCCACATTTGGAGATAGAATATTTCAGGGAAACAAGTTATGCCCCAAACGTAGCTCACTTTTGCTCTTGAGCAGTTACATTTTCCAATTCATACGTTCAAGGAATGCTTTGCTGCAGACTTACAGCAAGAATTGTTCATTCCTAACCTCTAAGAGCTTGCTGATAATTTCATATCTAACTGTAGTACCTGCCAAAGGTGTTCCACTAGTCGTACCCTTAGAATACTTAAGGTGACATTGCCCCGCTCATCAGGTCCCTTTCAGCACCTACACGTAGACTATTTCAACATGATTAACAGGTGCAGTACCTTTCATTACTTAATTGTTGTGATTTGCCCATTTTCACGATGGATCGAAGCATGTCCCTGTGTTAACTCTGATACCAAATGTGCATTCAGATTTCTGGTGGAGGATTTGTGATGTTCTTTGGTCTGACAAAGTCACACATTTATTCAACTAAATGTTTAAAGATATATGTTCCTTTTGGGGTATAAAACACAAATTGTGCTCTATTTAATACCCACAATCCAATGATGTACTGGAGTGAATGTATGGTTTATTGAAACAATAACCTGCAAAGTTATGTGATACACTGAAAAAGTAATGGTTGAGCTGTTTGACACTTACTCAGTTTGCACTGCGAAATCAGCTGTGTTCTGACCATAACCTTAAACCACATGAAATAATCACAGGCAGGAGATTGCATGCCCCTCTCACACCTGCACGCACACCCCCAGATGCACACACCTCAATGCAGATTTTAGGGTAAGGTTTCCAGGGGAACCTAAGGGAGCTAAACAAATCGGTCAGGTTTATATCTCACCAGGTTGGTCCCCAACACCAAGATCATGATCCACCAGTGATTGACTCATCGCCATCACAGCAAGAGTCGTTGCAGCTACATCAACCACAGCTCTTTCAAACGTGACTGTGTTTTATTCAGAATTTTGTCCGAATGTGGAAAGACCCCAAATTTGAGGGACCATTAGAAGTAGTCTATGCTACTCCCACAGCCATCAAAGTCTCTGGCCGATCCATCTCACTGACATTTGCAAGGACAGGAGTTCCCTCGCCCCGTCCGACAGCAGGAGCATTAAGAGTGGGGAGTACCAAGGGGAGTATAGCTTCAAACTTTTTGCATTCAATAACATTAATGCCTTCTTTACATACATTTTGGCAACAGGACATTATGGCCTCATTCCTGCATTGAAGGAATGCTTACCAATTAAGACAGTGTATGCAGTATCTTGTTCTTCTTTTTTGCATTTTTGTGCTTTCTCATGTTCCATTTTTTCTGTTTTCTCTCCCCCCCAGATTAATGTATGAGTAGCTGTCATGGCTACAGAGCAAGGACCACAAGCTCCATCACATAAAGGGTCCAGTTGGACCCAGTCCTGGCACCTTTGGCACCAGGCTCATGATAAAGTGTGCTCTGAACACTTTTTTTCTGGTGCACGTGTTATTTCCTCACCCTGCATATCCCCACCGTGCATCCAGGTCGTGCGTGGCCATAGGAATACATTGGGCTGCACGTGCAGCATCTTCTGGGAGTGGCAGGATGGGGCCACAAGGCAGAGCAAAGGGGCTTGTCTGGCACCAGGCTGCATGCAAGCACTTTGCGTTAGTCTGCTCATAGCAGCATAACGCTAACTGCCGCCTGAAGCGCTTCTTACTTGATTCCAGTGATACCATCGCCTGAAGCAAATCTGTTAGTTCTCCTAATCTACCTCGGGGGGGGTGAATCACTATGGCCCCCACTGCTCTTGTATCTCACGGCGATTTGTGCACTGTGTTACGGCTATGGACACACAAACATAAGCTATTACCATAACCATAAGAATAGACACAAAACTAAATAAAATGCACAATGGACACAAAATGAAAACACACAAGTCAGTTTTAATTATAACAATAGAATACGTTTATTCATGCACAACAAGGTATGATGCAAACACTACTTCCCAATGCACATGTCTTATTCAGCTCAATTCTCCCCTCTTGCCATGTTTCTCCTCTCCTGCTAACTCTGCAACCAGCCAGACAGTCAGGGACAGGCCTCTCAGTGGTCTGGTCTTCCTGCCAACTCTCTCTGCCAGACTCCCTGCCAGATTGATCTGCATCAGCTCTCATCAGAATGCTTCCCCAAGCTTCCTCTCTCTCAAATCTATCTTCCTCTCTACCTGTGGTGTTCCCCAGGGGTCTAACCTCGCGCCCTGGCTTTTCAGCCAATACCTGGCAACTCTCGCCCACTGCATTGCCATTTTCTGCTCAAATTTCCTGTGCTATGCTGACGACACTCAACTCATTTTCAAGCTGCCCTCTGCCACCTCCTCTCCCACTCTCATCTCTGATTGCCTAACTGCCATTCAAGATTGGTGTGCCGCCAATGATCTTTGTCTGAATGCCAGCAAGACCGAGATCCTCCTCATCGGCACACCTTCACCATCCTTTCGCCTCACTCTCTGGCTGGCCTACCTTGGCCCTCCTCCTACTCCCACCTGCGAGGCTAAGAACCTCAAGGTCATCTTTGACTCCACCCTTTCCTTCTCCGCCCACATCTCTGAGGTCTCTAAAAAGTCAAATTTCCGACTGCACCTCCTCAGAGGTACTCTGCCTTTCCTCTCCTTCCCCCAGAAGCTCATGGTATCTCAAGCTCTGGTTCTCTCTAGCTTGGACTATTGCAACAGCCTCTTTCTAAATCTACCTGCCTCTACTCTCCGCCCTCTGCAACTAATCCAGAACAGGACTGCGAGACTTGTCCTTGGCCTCAAGCCCTGGGATCGTATCTCTCCAGCTCTGAAATCTCTCCACTGGCTCCCAGTGTATGCAAGGATTAAATTCAAAACCCTCTGTATTGTCCACAAGGCTTTCTGAGGCCTGGGTCCAAAATACCTTCAGCTATCCTTCTGCAAATTCCTCCCCTCTCGAGCTCTTTGCTCCTCTACCTCCAACTCACTCGGGGTCAGTTGTTTTTCTAAGAAACGAGCTGGGGTAGATCTCTATCTTCGGATGGGGCCTCCCTCTGGAACAGCCTCCCTGCCACTCTAAAACTTGAGGAGAACCATCTCCGGTTCCGGAAGCACCTCAAGACCTTCCTCTTTTCTTCTGCCTTCGCTCCCCCTCTACCCTGCTGATCTGTTCTCTGTTGGCACCATGCACCTGGCCACCCTCTGTCTTTTGGGCCCAGGTACCTGCTCATCCTGCCACCCTCCCGCACTGCCTCCGGGCCACCCCTTGCACTGGGGTCTGTATCTGTACCCAGACAGCCCCCCCTTTTTCTTCCTGCACTTATAAAACCTACCCTGTCTGATGCCTTAAACCTAGCACTTGCAAATTCCTGGCTGCATTACCACTGTTTGTTGCCTTTATTATTTATTTAATGTTATTTATCTGTTTCTCCTCTGCTTCGCACTTTCCACCTCTCCCCCCTTCCATGCACTTTTCCCCTCCCCCTCTACCATGCACTTGCGCGTTCTCAATGTCACTGGGCCTAGTAAGATCGCTGTTTTGTTCTCCCTATTCCCCTCCCTTGCCTTGTCGCGCTCTGAAACACTTGTGTACGAGTGCGATAGAAATAAAATATCAATTAATCAAAAAAGAGCAGCTCCATCCAAAATTCGCTTGATCTCAGAATCAGCTCCATCCACATCTACATCTACATCTCAGAGAGCAGAGTCAGAGTCTATCTCCATCTGCATCTAGAAACTCCCATAGCCTCACCTCTGGATATACTACTCAATGACGTACATAAATCTCTATGGTTACATTAAGCATTCACTCATACCTCTGTCAGCATTTCTAAATCCGAGCAGTGCCTAAAAGTCTGTGATGCATGTCCAGTTACTGCTTGTTCTGTCATCATGACAATTGTACATCATATCTAGACCATGGCCTTCTCCTGTCCGCATTACAAAACACAGTCCTACCATCTCCCCATATTTCTCTATTCACTCCACTGAAATCCCTCTCTTCTATCTGTCTCTCTGCAAGGCAAAGCACTCCCTGCATGGCGCCCACCATCTTTGTCTGTGAACACCAGCCAGGCAGGCCTGATAATAAAGCCAGCAATGCCTTCTCCACTCGAATAAGAGTCACATTATCTGTGTCTGCTAAGAAACTGTTTACGCATTCCTCGTACACTGTAACTCAAAACAACTTTCGCAGTCCATGGCCCTTCTCTGTGTCTCATTCAGGATGGCTTCAAAATGCCATAAGAGCCAGCTATATGCTTTCTATTCTCGAATGTAGTGCCTAACATATTCATTCATACCAAGCACTATACTCAAAGCTCAATGCATACTCTAAGTGCACACTCATACGTGTGTCTAAATGCATACATAATACATATAACATATCTCTACATGTCTCTACAAATATAACATGTGTCTCTACATGGCACTTCAAATATAACAGGCCTCATTCTATAGCAAATGCAAATGGCTACATATATGTGGATAATGGATAACTAATCAGGATGCAATGATGGATAACTAAATCCCTAAATGGGTAATGATTCTCTAATGATAACAAACCAGGCTTTTCCATAATATCTATGGGGGTTTCACAAATCTAACCTGATTACAGCAATACCAGCGCCTGAAGCACATTTTACCTGATTCCAGCAATACCATCGCCTGAAGCGCACCTTACCTGATTCCAGTAGTACCATTGCCTGAAGCGCGTCTTACCTAATTCCAGAAATAATCATCGTCTGCAGCGCATCTTACCTGATCCTAGCAGTCACCGCCGTCGGAGCGCATCCTTACCTGTTCCGGGCTTCCAACTCTTACTCGGGAGCTCATCTCGGCCAGCATCCTCGCGGATCCAGCCATCCATAACCTGCCGGCAGGTCTTCGGATAGCTGCCCTACGTCTGACTTCGCCAGGCCATCCCTGCAGGAGAAAAGGACAAATAAGGTTAGAAACAACATAAAGATATTACGCTAAGGTCGCGCGCAATGCAATCCTCGCGCTGGACCTTACAACCAAACTTACCATCTATTTGGCACATCGTAAACTCCTCAGGCCTCCATTGGGGCTCACTTCCAGCACTGCAAGGTCGTTGAGCCTCTCATCACCTATTGGGGAGAAGAAAAGACATTACAAGGGATACGGACAATAATCACAGAAAAAAGGACATTGCAAAAGAATACGGACAATAATCATTGTTGAGGAACACTTACCTTTGAAGTGATTCATCACAGCCGGTCTGGCTGCCACGCACATGGAACAGTAAAGAAACTAGGTCTATCTAAAGCACCCCTGCACTTGAGAAGCAGGACGGAGCTCACCCTCATAAATAAACAGGTGAGACTATATGGGTAAGCGCATGCTCACCACATTCTGGGAAGAAGGATTCGAGGGAAACCACAGCCATATCACAGCATTCTTACGGCCTCTCATATTCTCGCAGGGGCAGTATCAACAACCAGCACAGTCCACAACACAGGAGCAGAGGAAGAAACCTGATCCAGGGGAGCCAGTTCCAGGGAGGACTGCAACCGTGCCCCAAGTCCCTGCAGAGACCAGGTGAGCGTAACAGAATGCAAAGCCTCTCTGAATCTCTGCATGGGCATTATGGAGACCTCAGAAACCATTCCTCTTTCTGTTTCTCTTTGATCCATACCCTATAGGAATAGGAACACACACGTAAGGGCGCAAGACAGCGTTCCCAGAACAGGCAATCAAGACCTTATCAAACAAAGTCCTGATGAAGATAACCAGAATGAGATATGGTTATGAAACCGGTCGACTCTGATATAGCATGAGCAGGACTCATGTGTTTTTAGATTTATGTGTAGAATGGTTGCCATAGACTGTGTTAAAAACTCTAGACATTATATTATGTCATATGTCTACACTAAGTTTTAGATCCTTAGAAAGGACCCTTCGTTCAGAGGTGCCTTTATCTAAGTGTCGTGTGTTCACAGTACAAGTTATTGGATTTTTCTATTCGCTGGCACCTGAGTGACCATTAAAGTATTCATACACTGACGTGCAGATATAGCACTAGAAAAATCCAGGTACATTGGCATTATCTAATGTAAAATGCCTTATATGTTTCTTTTGTTGTGACTTATACACTTGATACTGTGTTTTAATTGCTGGAAGTGACAAAATTGAACTTCCTCTCTATGTTGGAGATCATCATCAACATATTATACAAGTCTTGTACTGCTCTACTGCTCTGATAAAATGTTTTTACATATTAAAATCGGTTTAGTAAAACCACTTTCTCTATAGATCGTGATTGAGTGTGTTGACCTCAGAAACTGACCAGTTAGCCCAACTACTGGGGGAACTGCGGGCCGAAGTTCATGCCTCCAGACAAGAAACCAATGCCTTAAGAAGGGACCTTATTGTAGCCCGAGAACAAACTGATGACTTGGCAAGACAGATGCTTCAGACACACGCAGGTCAGGTTCCATTATCTGGAATTGCACAGCCTCCTATGCCGCAGCCATCGCCACCAGTTCAAGTGGTGCTTCCAGGTGCAGTGCCACTGGCCCGCCCGAATGTTTTATGTATGCCATATTCATGAACCAATGTCGCCTTCACTTTCTGTGCCGACATGGGGCTTTTCCTAAAGATAGCACAAGAGTTGCCTTTGTTCTTTCATATGTAGGAGGCAGCGCAGCAGACTCGTCAATACCATTAGTAAACCAGAATGATCCTCTACTCTGAAACTTTGGAGAATTCCAACAGGAAATGGAAAAAATGTTTGCTAGGCACACCCAAGGACAAGCCCTGATAATGAGCTATGTAGCACAGGCAAATTGGCCAGAAGAGAAGAAGACCACACTTTTTTTATCGGGGATTGCATGGGGGACTAAAGGATGTGGTAACCCAAGTGGTCAACCCTCATGAAGATTGTGTGGAGTACATCAGTCTGACGGTACAGCTTGACCACAGGTTGTAGAATCGAAAAATGGATCGCACAAGAACTGAAGGGAGGTCGGTCTATATGCGACCCCAGGAAAATCAAATAAAAACCCACAAACCAACCGAGTCTATGCATATCGGGGATTACAGGCTCCTATCTCCAGGGCGGAGGGAGAAAAGAGGAGACAACAACAACTCTGTTTATACTGTGGAAGAGCATGACATTTCCTCAGGGAATGCCCAGTAAACCCCCCAAAAGAACAGTAGGTGCAACGGACTATGGCAACGGAGAAAAGGAACAAAACCCGGAAAACTCCAATGCCCGACAAGCGTAGGAGTCCACTTGTCGAGCGAAAAGAAGGAATCTGTACAGACCTCACATCTGGTCATCCCGGTACTTTTGGTCAACCAGCAACAACCGTCAAAGGTACATGCCTTGGAGGCATATATTGATAGCGGAGCAGTGGGAAATTATATTGATCAGGATCTGGCTGCACGAATAGGCCTTCCTCTCCAGAAAATGCTAAAATCGGAAAACGTCACAGCAGTGGATGGTTCTCAGTTGTCATCCGGCCCAGTGACGCAACATACCAACAAAGTCATGCTGATGTGTCAGGATGGTCATGGGGAAGACCTCTCTTTTGATCTTATTGGGGCTCCTCAGTTCCAGATGTTCTTAGGAAAAATGTGGCTGTAAACCCACAACCCTAGGATTGACTGGCGCACACGAGTGCTGACCTTTCCTCAAGAATGCTCTAACATCTGCTACCACAAAAGTGTGAAGAACCACGAGCTCAAGATGAAATCTATCCTGGGGCTCTCTGGTTCCCTACCCCCTGAATATTTGGATTACCAAGATGTGTTCCAGAAGGAGCAAGCAAACACCCTGCCTCCACACAGACCTTACGACTGCCAGATCTCTGGTGTCCGGAGCACAAATCCATTGCAGTCGAATTTACGCTCTAACAGAGCAAGAAAACCAGCATCTGAAGTCTTACCTGGATCAGTACCTAGCTAACGGATTAATCCGCCCGTCTAAGTCCCCGGCCTCCTCGGCTCTTTTTTTCATACCATAGAAAGAGAGTGGCTTAAGAACTTATAGAGCACTGAATCAAATCACAGTAAAGAACAGATACCCCCTGCCACTCATCCGGAGCTGCTAGATCAGGTGAAGAATGCTCAAATCTACACAAAACTGGACCTACGAGGAGCCTACCACCTTGTGAGAGTTAAAAAGAGAGACAAGTGGAAAATGGCATTCCGAACCAAATATGGACTTTTCGAGTATCAGGTCATGCCCTTTGGATTATATAATGCCCCGGCGGTGTTCCAATTCTTCATGAACGATGCGTTTCACGAATTGTTGGACGTTTGCGTACTCGTTTACATTGATGACATTCTTATTTACTCTATGTCCAAGGAGGATCATGTTCTCCATGTAAGAGCAGTTCTAGGAAAAGCTTTGTCAGCACTGGCTGTTTGCCAAATTGGAAAAATGTTTCTTCCATGTCACGGAAGTTGAATTTTTGGGCTTCATGCTTACCCCACGAGGAGTTCACATGGACACACGCAAGGTGGATGCTATCCTTCAGTGGCCGACACCAACATCCACAAAAGGAGTATAAAGTGTGCTCGGATTTGCCCATTTTTATTGACGGTTTATTCCAAGGTTTTCACAGATAGTTCATCCAATCATCTCCCTAATGAGAATAAAGAAGATATTTTTCTGGTACCCCAAAGCAGAAAACGCCTTCCAGGAGCTGAAACTTGCCTTCACCTCAGCACCAGTTCTTCGGCACCCCTGACCCGACCTGCCATATGTGGTCGAAACAGATGCTTCCAGCATAGCCATGGGAGCACTATTGTCACAAAAGGACCCGGACACGGGACAACTACATCCCATAGCATTTTGGTCCCGTAAGTTTTCAGCGCCGGAATTAAACTATGCAATCACTGACAAGGAATTGCTAGTAATCAAAGAAGCCTTAAAAAAATGGAGACACTATCTTCTGGGAACAAGACACACGGTCAGGGTTATCACAGATCAACGTAATCTGCAATACTTGAAGACTGCCAGGGCTCAATCTGAACGCCAGCTTCGCTGGGCTCTTTTCTTTGCAGAATACGATTTTGTCATTACTGACATGACCTGGAGTTAGCAATGGGAAAGCAGACACCCTATCACGCATGGGCGAGGACAAAGAAGCTTTCACAACATCTAAGCGTGTGGCCATTATTCCCGAAGAACGGATCCAGAACCAAATCGCTGCAACCGCCGGTTGGGAGGACTTAAAAACCGATCTCCGGTGTTGGATGAACCAAACAGCACAACAGGAGTCGTTAGCAAGGGGAGACCAATACTCCATCAAGGATGATCTACCCTATTTTCAAGGAAGACTAAATATTCAGGACAAGAAATTGCAAGACCAGATAATAACAAACTACCATGAATCATTAGTGGAAGGACATCCTGGGATTGCCAAGACTCAGGCCAAAATTCAAAAGGGCTGTTGGTGGGCAACCTGGAGAAAAGCCATTGCCCAATTCTTTGCAACCTGTGGTGTCTGCGCACAACACAAATCTCAGAAGTTAAGTCCTGCAGGGTTACTATGTCCCTTGACTGTACCACCAGCACCATGGCATACGCTGTCTATGGACTTTATCACTGATCTTCCTCCCTACAATGCGTTTAACACGATCCTGGTTATTGTAGACTTATTCTTCAAGATGGCCCATTTTATTCCATTGAAGGGGCTTCCCACTGCTTCCGCCCTTGCCACTGTGTTTTGGAGCAAATTGTCAAGTTACATGGTTTCCCATCAGTATTGATTTCAGATCACGGAACACAATTCGTCTCAGCTCTCTGGAGGAGGTGCTGCAAAATAGCCAAAATTGACATCTGGTTATCCACGAGTCATCAGCCCCAAACCGATGGCCAAACCGAACAGACCAACCAGACCCTGGAGCAATACCTGAGGTTTATGTTGCAACAAACTGAGGAGTCCTGGAAAAATATCCTCTGGTTGACCGAATTTGCCTACAATAACTCCATCCACACTAGCACCGGACAAACCCCATTAGACACAGTGCAAGGTCGGCATCCTCGAACAGCCACTTTTGATTCACATGATGAATTGGAAATGCCAGCAGTTACAACATTGCACAAGACCATCACTCGAACCCTTAAAGAAGCAGCAGAAAACCTGACCAGAGCCAAAGAACCACAGAATAAATGTTCAGACCGACATCGAAGAGAGGCTCTGCATTATCAAGTCGGTGATAAAGTTTGGTTGGCGTCCAAGAACATTCCCTTGAAAGGACCCAGAGCCTTCTGTCCCAGGTACGTGGGACCTTGCCCCATCAAAGCCATCATTAACCCTGCTGCCATGAAATTGGATTAACCAGCTAACATGCGGATCCATCCGGTGTTCCATGTTGCTCTCTTGAAACCAATAAAACCTGATACTCGGATTGAAGCACCACCCGAGCCCGACATCATAGAAGGAGACGGGAATACGAAGTCAAAACCATTCTGGATTCCATGATAGTGCGATCTA
This sequence comes from Ambystoma mexicanum, assembly GCF_040938575.1. NCBI lineage: Eukaryota > Metazoa > Chordata > Amphibia > Caudata > Ambystomatidae > Ambystoma > Ambystoma mexicanum. The sequence continues at coordinate 713,140,073 of NC_090924.1, read as the reverse complement.
AACTGTACTACTTTATAGACTGGAAAGGTTATGGAGCTCAAGACCGTACATGAAAGCCTAGTGCATTTGTGCATGCCCCACGACTAATCAGACAATTCCATCGTAACAACCCCACCAAACCAGGACCAGGAGGAAGAGCGCCCCTGAGAGGGGCCTTGAGGGGGAGTGTTGTCATGGCCACAGCGCAAGGACCACAAGCTCCATCACATAAAGGGTCCAGCTGGATCCAGGTAAGGCGTGGCCATAGGAATACATTGGGCTGCACGTGCAGCATCTTCTGGGAGTGACAGGGAGGGGCCACAAGGCAGAGCAAAGGGGCGTGGCTGGGCCCAGGCTATTTAAGCTTGCCCCGCCCACATGCAAGCACTTCACGTTAGTCTACTCATAGCAGCGTAACGCTCACTGCTGCCTGAAGCACTTCTTACCTGATTCCAGTAGTACCATCGCCTGAAGCGCATTTCACCTGATTCCAGAAATACCATCGCCTGAAGCGCACCTTACCTGATTCCAGCAATACCATCGCCTGAATCGCGTCTTACCTGATTCCAGCAATAATCGTCATCTGCAGCGCATCTTCCATGATCCTAGCAGTCACTGCGGTCGGAGCGCATCCTTACCTGTTCCGGACTTCCAACTCTTACTCGGTAGCTCATCTCGGCTAGCATCCTCGCAGATCCAGCCATCCATCACCTGCTGGCATGTCTTCAGATAGCTGCCACCCGTCTGACTTCGCCAGGCCATCATCACAGCCATATCACAGCCTTCTCAAAGCCTATCGTATTCTCGTATTCTCGTATTCTCGCAGGGGCAGTATCAACAACCAGCGCAGTCCACAACACAGGAGCAGGGGAAGAAGCCTGACCCAGGAGAGCCAGTCCAGGGAGGGCTACAACCGTGCCCCAATGTCCCCGCAGAGACCAGGTGAGCATAACAGTAACAACTGGCTTGAACTGAATGGGGGAAAGACAAAGGTACTGGTGGTGGGTTCTTCAGCTGCCGCCACTCTTTGGTCACCTCTTTTCTGGCCTTCTTCGCTGGCTCCTTGCCCTACCCCTGTTCCTGGAGTTAAAGATCTGGGGATTCAAATCACGTCATCTCTTTCTATGGTACCCCAAATTAGTGCGTTCTGCCAGATTGGGCATCTTCAATTTAAAATGCTGCATAAGGTTCTTCCTATACTATCTTCTCATCTTTGTGCACCTGTGGTTTCTTCTGTGGTACTCTCATCCCTGGACTATTGCAATTCATGCACCTGCAAGTTCTGCAGAAATTGACAGCTCGAGTGGCTACTTCCACTCACTGCTGCACCCATGTGTCTCAATTACTGCATAGCTTGCTGTGGAGCGGCCTATCTACAGGCAAAGTTCAGGTTTTGTGTTCCTCGCCGAGGTCCCACAATTTAAACTGACTGTTATTGGCAGTAGTCTTTTTTAGTAGCCGCTCCCTCATTGTCAAACTCTCCCCCATGACCTTTGGGCTGTGGATGATTATTTGCCATTCAGGCGCTCTCTTAAAACATACCCATTCTAGCTTCTTTCTTGCTTATTAACCTGTATAAGTTAGCACCAAGATGCCTTCGGGCATACATTGATGATAAATGTGGTTAAGATAAGCTAAGACACAATTGCTGGCTATAATATTATTAATGCTGAAACCATAGAGTTTCCAAACATATTGAACTGCTTGGGAGTGTTAATGTTTCAATATCTGGAATTTAGAGATATTGCTGATACAAGAGTTATCCCAGGTAGATCTGATAGTGTGCATCACCACGCAGAGGACAGCATGTGGTACCACCACATGCAAGCACTGGGAAAAGAGAAACCCGTTTTGGCTGTTTATTGATTCCTTAGGCAGCAGCCCTATCTAGGTTGTTCTTACCTCAAGAGATGCCACCAGAGGTAGTAAGCTGTTTAGTTCACCTAGCCTCATGCAGAGTGTGAGGCACCATTCAGGGACATAAGGTTCAGATACAGTGGGTGGAAGTTAAGACAACAGTGTATGACAACAGTTATGTGGAATTGAAGATGATAACAGAGGGCAATATGTTGAGCGATCTCGTACATAGGTATCAGAGAAGAGGACAGGTGAACATGACTGATTTTCAGGAAAATCAAGTTAGGAAGAATGAGTTTGATTTTACAGTATCACATGCATCTCATTGTTCTAATGATATAGGGCTGGGCAGGTCAGGTCTCATTGTGGAGGTAGGCCTAAATTACCGATGAACAGTGCTGTCTTCTATAAAGGCAAATGAGTCAACAGGCTGATTGGATGCAGTGCATGGGGAATTTTTGGGCTACACAAGAATGTTGTTCTAAAAATAAATTAAACGTGTTCTTCACATGGGGCAAGTACGTGAATAGTGTGACTTGGATAGATACATATAAACCCTCTACTAAAGTTATGAAACTCACATGGTTCTCCTTGTGTTTTAGAAGCAACGGCAGCAGATTTGTGGGGGCAAAATCACACTGCAATGTAACTGTCTATCTTTCTGATATTAAGGAGGTTCCCGCGGCTCCCATGGACCTATACAGGGTGTTCGGCGGACTGGCATACACGCAATTGCAGCTTTCCTGGAGATGTCTTTATTCCCTGGCAACACTACAAGGTAACGTCCTGGTGGTACCTGATGTTCACATCACCGCAATCCGCAAGCATCCAATGACCAAGCCCATGTACTTATCGCAACAGCAAGTTCACTGATCTTTGATTCGGCGTCACAGCTGCTGCAGAAACTATCTGTATCACGAATTAGTGAACAAGCTACATGAAACACCAGAGGAATACAGACTGCTCAGCCAAGCAGAAATGATGTTCTCCTCAGTTTCTGCTCCAGGGGTGCAAGGGGTAAACAATTACAGGTGGCTACAAATGACAAGGTGGGAATTCATTGAAATGGTCATTGACGCAGAGAATTGGTTGAATGCTATTAGGGAAGAGTTTCGGGCAATACGACTAACCACATTGCAGAGTGGGAATGTACTTGATCTCATTACTGCCATGGAAGGGTGATTTTCCACGGAACGAGGCAGTTCTTGCTGCACGTACATACCCTCAATGACCCAGACAATGGCAGTCTCTCACAGGCAATACATGCATTACACAACCTGCGCAATACCATGGAGAAGGAGGGTGGGGTGCAGAATGACTATTGGTTCCCATCGATTTTCTCATGGGTGCCCTCATTGTTAAGCAATTTTCTTAAAGTAATAATGCCTATTATCCTTCTGCTCTTTGTTCCTTTTTGTACATGCCAACTGCTCGTAGGATGTTGCAAATAACTACCAAAAACTCCCTTTGACAAGATGAAAGAGAATGGTGGTGTAGTTGATGAATCAACTAGGGGGAGGAATATAAACATATATGGCCAATGTTCTTAACATAAAAAGAAATACAGTCTGCGTGAACATTATTGAAGTAAGCATTTCCGCCATTTTGGGCCTATGCCCTTTAACTATTCAATTGAGTTTAGGCCTCGTCAACATTACTGTGATTAATGTTTCTGTCATTTACTGAATTGAATTTCATTTCTGCAGCATCCTAGAGAACCTTTCATGTTCTGGATGGCTGACATCGCAGAATTTTTTTGAATTAGGGTTACATTTCTACTGAACTCTTCTGATCTCTAGAGAGGTTTTAAGGCTGCCATTTGCATGGCAGGGTGATGGTAGCATAACATATGAAGTTATTTGTCAAAAGAGCCAGGCCTTGATCGCATTTTCCCAGAGAAACCTTTTCCCAGAGACTCAGTATTGTAAGAAATAATGGTATGTGTTCTTGGCATATGCAAACAGGTACGCGATAGTAACAAGGACATGTTTTAATGTAGGAGAGCAGCAGTTTTTGGGACTGGCTTGGGATGCTAAGATGTCTGGTCACACAGGAGGGAATGTCACTGTAGCTAGTTGTTGCTATGGGGGCAGGGCTCACTCTCCTCACTGACTGCAGGTGAGGTCATCTGCGATGGGATGCACAAAGCCAAGTGGGACAGTTGAAGTAGTGGCTAGTAGTGGCAAGCAGAGGAGTATCCCACATTTTTCAGTGCAAGCAGCAGAATTGGTAGCTCATATAATGACATTAAATTCCAACTACGCCTATGTGACATCAACAGTACACGCAGGACTGTCGCATTGGAAAAGGAGGGGCTATCGACATGCTGATGGCACGCCGGTACAGCACATACCCCTATTGGCTAGAAACGCTGCCACTCCCATCAGCAATATCAGTTGTGAAATACCAAGTCAACATGAGGGGGGAGACCCGATTTCCTGTGGCAAGGAAACCGCAGACCCAGAAGCAAAGCAAGCATCACATTTCACAGACATAAACGAGTTTGACACCCCACCTAATAAACCACAAACGTGCACTCAGCATGCTATTGCGAGAGGGATATATTTAATTGCCCATTTTTCAAATAGTAGAATTCCAGGGATGAGCACAAGCAGAGGAGAAAGAGTTGTGGATAAATGGAGAGTGTTCGATATCCCTCACATGGCCACTGTGGTAACAGGAAAGCACCAGAAAGCCAGTTATCCGCTTTGCATTATTGCAGATTGCGTTAATGCAGCTGCACTAGTGGACCCATTTTAGCAAAGATGTTCTTGCATCACATATAGACTGGTTCTGTCACAACTTGGTGGAATACATCACCACCTTTATTCACATTTGTATTGGATTCCAGAGGTTCAACCAGGTCACATGTTGCGCGTAGTGCGAGGAGCAATACCACACCCTAATGGGCCCGTTCAACATCTCTACATAGATTACATGAACATGATTCAAAACTGTAATGGCTACAGGTACATGATTTTGGTAGTGTGGGCATTTTCTCGATGGATCGAAGCTGGTCCATGCTCACACCCTGATGCCCTCAGTGATGGAAATTCCTCATCAGATAGGTGTTCCCACGATGGGGGGCAGGTGTGCGAGGTCCTGTATTCAGATAATGGACCTCACTTAGTTAATGAAGTGTTTGAGTGGGTTCCTAGTGATTGTTTCGAATGCCAAAGTTTTGAATGACAACGTTTCGAAAACAAATGCATTGAAAAAATGCATTTAAAAAAAAAAATGTAACGGGGGTCCCCCGAACCCCTGTTTTTTAACCCTTAACACGCATTTTACTAAAAAAAAAAACGTTCCCTACAAAAAAATGCATTTTTTCGATGCGTTTCTTTCCGAAAATTTTGCATTAGAAACTATGTTTTCGAAACAATGCCTGGATACCTCTGAGTGCATATCTTTTCCTGTGCTTATCACCCGGAAGCGAATGGGATTTGTGAACGCCTCAATTGCCAAGATAAAAATGACACTGAAAAGGGGATGGCTCCATTGCCTGCCCTTAGCACTATTCCCATTGCGCAGTCAATCTGCATCTGAGCACCATTTAACCCCTCGTGAGGTGGTGACAGAACGACGCATGCACCTCCCACTTGCTCCTCCCACTAGATCGCTGGCGGACGCCCAAAATGTTGCCACTTTTCTCAGTGATGAAATGCGTGAATATATTGCTTCAATGACGGCTAGTGCCTCTTTTATCTCTCAACAGCTGAAGTCCTGGCTGGGGAGGTCGAAGAAGAATGATGAAGACAACATTCCAGTAGAACAATCTGAGCTGCTTCAGCAACAACCTCTTCATTCAGGGGACATAGTCCTCTTGAGACACTTTGGTAGAGCGTGGCACAAACTGCGCTTCGATGGCCCCTTTATCATAATGCAAGCAATAGACAGAGCTGTCAAATTAATGGCGGAAAAGGCTTGGAATTACTTGGGAGATGTCAAGCCCTGCCGAGGTGTAACCCCCCGGGCCTAACATGTAGACAACCCAACAGAGGAGGGGGAAGAAGACGAACAAGAACAAGAAGAAGAAGAAGAACAGTGACAAATTCAGATATGTTCAAAGACCAGGAGCCAGACAAGAGCAAACAGGAACTAAAGTAGGCCCATTTGACCTCATTGTAAGTCGGGTGGTCCTGTAACAAAGTGGTGGTATCGATGGATGCAGGCACTTTACCGGAACGCCTGACTACAGGATTGCCGGTGGTGCACCTGGGTTACCTAGCCAGGTGCCCTAACGGCCAAAAAAGCCCTCGTTATCACCACCGGCATTGCCTCCATGAATGGGAATTTACACCATACTGCCGGCACCCATAATCCGGTGGCCGTACTGGGTGCCGGTAAAGGTAAGTACCATATGCCGGTATGCTGGCGGCTCCACCGCCAGGATACTAGCATCGTAGCAATGAGGCCCATTGTTTTTTCTTACACTAGATAATTGTTGCAAGCCTATGAACTGAGTTCAACAAGTAATCTTACACTTGCACGGTTGAAGAAACGCACTTTCATGAACTCATAGTAACCCAGAGCCAATGATGCCATACTGAATCTTCATTTAAGCTTTCTTCCTCTGTTACACACACTTACCCAATTTCGACAAGAAATGTCGTGGCCATTGTTGCATTGTTTGGTAGTACGAAAATACAGTTTATATTTGAATGCCTTTTTATTGCAGCATTAGTATAGTACTATTGCAGAAGAGCCTTACTGTTTCTACAGTGACCATAAGAATCATAAGTTTAGGTAAAGGTTTGTGTCGAATTTGTGGAAAATGTCAAGAGCATACCCACATGCATAACATGAACGCTGCAGTCAGAGTTATCGTATTGACCTTTTTTGCATGCTTCTGTCTGTACCTCTTTACCCTCCTTGCTCCACAAAAAGCCTGCACTGTACTACACACACTTTGAAGAGCATGCTTACACAACCCCAATTCCTGTTGTCAACACAGATATTCCCAAGTTAGTTACTAGTGCTGCCCACTAAGTAAAAAGACTTGAGAGAAGTGTGAATATGGATTTTGAGCATGTAAATGCCTGTTCAGCTGATTCTGCCATTGTCACCAATAACATGCAATACCAGCACATGAGAAAGAAACCGCAAAGGAAATCTGCTACGTGTGTTCTCTCATCCCCTCTGCCATGAGTACCTCCAGAACACTCATAGCCACAGAAATTCTAGCAGCCAGAGCCCAATGCCTTATGCACTTAGTACTCTGCAATACAAGAGGCGAATTTCAAGGAAGATGGTCCACACGGAGATGGATGTCACAAGAAAACGCTCATGTATGAAGATGGCTACATCAAGACTCAAGCCATAATAGATGGTTACTGGAGTTCAGACAAAATGATACAGTATGTACTGAAAGGCCCCAACGAAGGGGAACCAAGAGTAGTAACTCAAGAACCCAAAAATGGGGAAGAAGGACCTCAAGGTTGCTGGGAGAGACCTCAGCTGATGGGGAATGGCCAGGTGATCACAGGAGAAGGATGGATGGAAGGGATGAGGTTCAAAGCACAGGCTCTCCTAATGGTTCAAGTAGAAGTCATCCAGAAGGAAAACGATGACTGCCTTGAGGAATGGGCAGCGAGTGCCAAGCTGCTCACATGGGATGAGAATGAAGCAGGTCCCACGTCAATCATACCACTTGAGAATGCTTTCCTGTTTTTCCAGAATGATGGTCCAGTAAAGATTGGGGAGAATAAAGGATGTAATTGAACATCGAAGATACCAGGCATGAAGGTTGGCCCTGCAATACTAATGGACTACTACTGGGCCTGTGGGTAAAAATCATAGATGCATTTACCACCAAATCAGGGAGCAATAAGCTCTTTAGTGCACCTAAATACACCATCTTTAGTAGTGCCTCATAAAGACATACAAATGTAAGTTTCCCAAAATGGATGCACAACAAGCTGACAAGGGTGAAACAGGGAAACTATATCTCATCCAAAATGGAAGAAGCACTTAATGCAATACCACCAGAACACAGGCTGGTCAGCAGAACAGAATTTATATTTGCTTCAGTTGTACCAGGGGCCCAGGCCATCCTGAACACCAAATGACTCCAAATCATGCAATGGGAACTGTTGCAGACAATCAATTTGACTGATGACCCTCCAGAATAGATACGTTTTAGATGTCCTGAAAGCTATGGAAGGAGACGTGTGCACTAAGATCGTCCAGTCTCGCTGCACGTACATACCCTCTCCCAATGGAGACAATGTAACCTTCACAGAAACTATAATGCCATTATCAGAGTTACATGCCAAGATGGAAGAAATCATGAGCCCAGCAGGGGAAGATGAAGATTGGCTGGCGTACATCTATTCCTGGACATCATCATGGATGACCAATGGGCTGAATGTACTTGTGTTAGTTCTATAGGCCTTCTCTATCGTCAGAGTTGCAATAACCCGGTGCTAGAAGACTACAAAGAAGACAATAGGGATGAAAATATTACTAGACATATGGAGGCAGGCAGATGGAAAGACACACACTTTCAGAGTACTAAAATCTCATGTGTAACAGTGTCCTCTGTTCCCTCCAGGCACAAGATTCTCACATCCCCCAGACCCACGGTTGAGACTGCTGCTATACGACTTGGGATTTCGATGTACATGTAAAGTATAAAGGTCACCTGGGAGGAGTGGCGAAGGAATGGACTCCAAAACCATGCGTCAGCAGGGAAAACATCCAAGGAAGTGTGGTCTATAGCTCGACCAGAGGGGGGATTGAAGAGGAAGACTTAAATGTGGCCCTTGTTGAACCAGTCCTGTCCCCATCAGGACATCACAGAAATTAGAGGTGTACATCGTTCTGGGCCCCCTCCACCCCATGATCGATGCATCATAGATGTGAGAAAAGTTATTCACTGAAACAGCCATTTAGATCCTATTCTAATGATGTAATTGAAGAAATACACCTGCAGTTGACCGAGCGAGAGGAATGTATGTAACCACGGAGAAAGCTGATGATGCATGACTAAAGCCACAACATAGATGCGTTAGACATGAAGCACACACACATTCCTGCACAAAGCTATTGTTAGGGAGAATTTTCATTTCAGTGCTAATTCCTTTCAACCTTAGAGAACCCTAGCTCCTTTGATGGATTTAGAGCTTGTTACTTTTTCCACTTGAGTGAGAGAGACTTTTTTCTCACTCTATCATGCGTTTTTCCTGACTAGGATATTTGTGTTTTACTGTTTTATGTAGTCTGACAAACTCCATAGACAGCTGTTTTCTGTATAGTGACCTTATGTGGAGTGCTGTGGGTTACTTAGTAATTCCCTATCCCACTTCTCATGTAACATTTTGTGTTGCACTAACCTGCTTTAAATGGCTGGTGGCAGTGGTTTAATTTTTACTACCAGTGTGCATTTTTACCGCAGGCTTAACCATCAGCTGTAGTATAGCATGAGTGACAATTTTCCCAAAATGGCCTCTGTGTTCTTTTTTTCACCATTTTCTATTTGTTAGTTTCTTCTAGCCTTTTACTCTGTTAGTTTATGCAGGTTTGAGTCCTTTGAGTGTTTTGCCTTTGGCAGGCTTCAGCCTTGGAGCCAGCAAGGCTCCAGTGTATCTCGAAAGGCAGGAAGTGAGGGATTGAAAGCATAGGCTGTGAATGAATGGACAATCATGTAAAAAGTGAGGTTTTTGGGATTAGAGGCAGAGTTAACCACTGGAGGGGAACATCTAAAGAAAAAGATGTGTTAGGATGCCAGCAGCACCCTCCTAAACCGCAAAGTGTGCGGTGAAGCCCTGCAGCTGTGCTGACACCGTTTTCATATCGACTGGGAAGACCTGTATGGGACGACTTCCTCCCTTGGGCTAGTGAGACCAACTACCCTGAAGACAAGCATCCGTTTGGTGCAACCCCTGACTTGCTCTGCCTCACCAGAACTGCAGCAGCCCAATGCCAGGGGTCCTGTGATCATTGACAAGTGCATCATCTTGCGAAGTCCGAATCTGGCCAAGTCTTTGTGGGCATTCCGAGACTCCTGCATAGATAGGAAATCTTGATCCAGAGTCCCCTCACCAGAGTCCAGGACTGAGGGAACAAGCTTCTTCCAATTGGAGGTGTTTATTCTTCATTGATGCAGAGGAAAAGGTGCCAAAACACTGAAGTGCCGCTAAAATAAGGGAGATCTGTAGCTGAGGAGTCCCTCTCCCATCTACTGCCTCAGAGCCCACCAGACATCCTTCCTTTTGTCACCACAGCTAAGGTCTAGGCACAAGGGTCTGACAAGCTGTAGGAAGAAAGAATCCAGCTGGAACATTTTTCTTCAAACCACACGTACTGTAGGGCTTGGGGTGTTCACCTTTTAGCCATAAATTGTGCTTCCTATTTTGCAAAGTGCTTTTTTTCCACTTTAGAATTGATACCAATTCTCCTGCACTGGCATGAATAGCTTGTGCTCTCTACAAAGTATCTCACTAGAGATACTGCAATTTCTGCTAAACTTACTAACTTTGTCAAGACTCTTCTGTTTTTAGAGCAGGGGAATATCCTCGGCCCAGTTCCTTTTGCTTGTAATTAGGAAGATTAACAAATCCCTCACCTGATTTCACCACACATGTGCTTCCCTCGTTCAACCAAAACTAATAACTGATCCAATATTGATTTAGAAAGGCCAGTACATAACATATTCAATGTTATGATGGGATGCTTAGCACAGAAATCACTGCATAATTTACATAGCTTCAGAATCATATCACACTTTCTATGGCCGCTATGGCCCTTCAGTCACTGGATGGAGTACTCTTGGAAACACCATGCTGCAAAGCTGCTGCAATAGAGTCAATGTGATTGGCGGTCTCAGAGCTATGTTTTGAATAGTCATCCAATAGCAGCACAGAAGGACCAAATCCAGCCTTTCTTTGGACGTTTTTGAAAACACAGTTGATTTAGCCCAATGGTTCTCTGAATGCCAAGCTCTGTGGAAGTTACATCACCAGCTTCTTTAAATCATAAGTGTGTGAAAGACTCGGACTGACCCAAGCGGCAATAGTTCAATGCTCACAGGCTTTGCCCCCCTGTCTAGTGCGGGCCACTTTGTGGGACTGCGTGGTCCAGTTTGATGCTTCAACGAATTGCATAGTTAGATGTTTTGAGTAATATTATTGACCCTGTGTGCCTAAAATGTGCTAGTTCTCACACATTGTTACCAAGAGTTTACCCCCGTACTTGTCAAACATTTTGTCTCAGAAAGTAATAAAAAAGAAACTCACGTTTTGGGTCAATCATGCACTCAAAAGGAGTAGTCCTGTGTATTCCAGGCTGCATATGTTCCTGTGAACATACTCGCCCTTCGCATTTACGGGTTGGATTACTTTTGTAAAGAAACAATTACAATTTTCTTTCCCCATAACCTCATCATCAGCAGCCATACAATTACCAGCCTGTCCCTTTATTGGATAATTTTTAGCTAGTTATTGCCAAATCATTCATCATTTTGGCTCTTAAAAGAACACTGAAGGAACATCTAACATGTGCAGTTACTTATGGTTGATAACAGGCGGGAACATTTCTACAAGGTCCACAGCCTAATCTCACATTTGTTGTTGTTGTTGTTACTGTCGTGCACACATTGATCAAGCAAGAAATCAGTATCTAACATATGGCTACTCTGATCTCTTGTTGGATGTATTTTGAGTGCAGCAAATGAGTACTGGTAAAAGGATACATTTAAACAAAATCAAGTGATTGCATAGATACATTTTTCTGATGTGCTGTTCAGAATGACTTGCAACATAACAGCTGCAGTGTGTGTTTCCTGTACGCCAGCTTGCATGCCGGAGTACTGCTATTCAATCACAAATAGCCATTAAGCCTAAATTACAGAACATGGCCGAGCAGACATCAAATTCAAAACAATGATTGCTAAAAATGTGTGTCTAGTAGGTGGGCGAGAGAAGCAGCAATCAGAGATCTAGGAAAACCAATAACAGTCTATCATTATCCAGAAGCATAAAGTGGTTCAAAATTGTCAACACCAAAAGAGGTCACAAAACTAAATTGCCTTTAGAAAATATCCCCACCTACTGCGAGTTTTCGTCAGTAAAGTCTGCAAAGTTAATTTCGATTACCACACAATGCCCGCGCCATGTTTATTTCCGGATGAAAGAAACTCAGCTCTGCGTTAGCAGAAATAAAACAGAGACACAGGTGCTGCGTGACGCCAGTTGTAGATGTATACGAAAAGAAGTAGTGGAACTATGTTCCCTGCTGGCCTGCCCCCAATCCCCACAAACCCCATTGCCACGCCCCCTCCCATGTGCATTCCAAACCACCAGACAAACTTTAGTTGCACGTTCTGACTAGTCACATGGCATAGTAGGTTAGTCCTCCCCCCACTGTTTTTTTAATAATATTTTGTATTTTCTAATGTGTTTCGCTCCCTTGTTCCCTCCCTTTGCCCTGTGGGCGCTTTGAAACAGTATTTACTTGCTGTATAGGCGCCTAACAAGTGAACAATATCAAATAAATAAACTCCCCCTGCTGTTTAAGGGAATGTTCAGTGCAGTGGACTGAAGTGAAAGTTTCAACTTTTTCTTACACTTTTATTAAGAAATAAAAACCATTCTGGTACGTTTTCTTTTTTTAAATAAATGTATAGGAACAGTAAAAAAAATGTTTTTAAAGTAGAGGAGCACCGCTCCCAACCAATCCCGCACACCATTTACTTTGTAGGCATTCTGGACTCATGTGAGCATTCCCAGCATGAGCCAAAAGATAAAGGCCATGGGTGTTCCGGGTTTTGAGTACAGTGTCTGTGCTCTGGTCAGCACAAGGGTCAAGGGAACCAATCTCCAGGCATCCAGCCTGTGAAATGTCTCCCTGGGCACTCCCCTTTCTTCTTGATGAGGCTAGGGTTAAGACAGTGACTGCCTCCATTATGGGGGCAATAGACTATTGCAATGGCATCCATCTCGGTCAACCAGCGATAATAATCCAGAGGCTTCAGATTCTTCAAAATGTGGCACCCAGACTTGCCCCCTGTGCTTCTAGACTTTCCCACTCATAAGATCTTCTCCAACGCCTTCACTGGTTGCCCGGGTGAACTTCAAGATTTTATGCACACTTCACTGTGCTATTCACTCTATGGGAGCCCAATATCTTCAAACTAAGGTTTCCCTTTATCAACCTAAAAGACAACTGCGCTCCTCCAATTTCTGCTGTCTGTCCCCCGTTTTAGGTGTGCCTGGGCCGGCGGCAAATCGTTTTCTGTGCTGGCCCCGTCATTATGGAATACTACATCAGGAGCTATCATGTCTTATTAAGTTTCCGTAAACATCCTAAAACACTGCTGTTTCAGAGTGGGCTGATTCTCCTCTTCTCTTTTGTCCCACTAGTGCCTAGATGCCAACAGGTCCTTGTTGCGCTTTACAAAAAATCGTGACAATGCAATACAATACAATACAATACAAATCCACCACTGCCTGGAGCTGGCCACATTCCCAGTGATGACAAGCCTGGATTGCTGCAATGTACCCTCTGGGGACCTTGCTAAAAAGACATCGGCTGGCCATACAATGATCACACTACCTTTTGCATACAAAATCTCGCCTCTCCAGTGGAAGGAATGCAAACTTTTCAAAAACTTTGCACTGTGCCAGAAGGCCTTCTATTGCAAGTTGGCCAGGCTGCTTAAAGTAAGTTACTCTCTGCCTGACTTAACAGCAAATTTCCCAGGAGGACTGTACAAAGTTATGATAAAACAAGGGTACATTGCAGTGAAATAAGAGTTATCAACACAAACCAAGATGCAGGTAGACAGAGGTCAAGGGAGGTAAGCCCGGAGGTAAGACTAACACACAATTACAAACATATTCTCAATGCATAAAAAGGCTTTGGTGAGTGCAACTACGTTTTAAACTGAGGAAATATGGGTACCTGAGCCTCAATGCATGGGGACCAAGGATCTGGAACAATCTACTGCTACCCATTGGGCATCTCCCGTCTGCCGCTCAGTTCAGTGGATTTCAAAGGAGAGCCCTTAAAACTCACTTGTTTAATGGAGGAGGACTGCAGGTCCTCTTAGCCCTTCCTTATCACTGGACTCTGCCTATATCACTGCTGTAACCGTGTTGCCTCCCCTCTTTATGTTCTCTGTTTGTATTGTTATGTGAGCGCCCTGAGGGCTGTGGGCAAGTTGGCGCTTTACAAAAATGTTATAGAATAGAATAGAATAGAATAGAATAGAATAGAATAGAATAGAATAGGCAGCTGAATCTGGCAATATGATTGTGGGTTCAATAGGCAATAGTTGTATCGTTAGTTATCAGAAGTAGGGCTAATGGCTTTTCAATTCAGAAGTCGCATTGTAACCATGGAGAGGGTTAAGAAGGGATAATGAGCTGAATTGTAATGGAGCCCGGGATCTGGCGACAGAGGAGCTTTTTCGATACTTTGAGTAGAGGGCACGAGTCAAGGTGCTGAAAAAGAGATATTAGGAAGGGACTTGCATAGGGCCCTGCTGTTTGCTTGCAGCCAGCCTGCTTGGCTCCACAAACTGGAGTTGTTGAAACTTCAGGGAGGTTGTAAAGCATGAGGGAAGTGTTGCATTGGCAGAGCAACGAGGATCTGGAGGCTGAGGTGGAGGGTGTTGATACCTAGTAACTCACTAACACTTCCAACTAGATTGGAAATGCATCTAACATGAATGAAGGTGCCATGAGTTTTAGATTCCCTACCTCTGGAATCTATTAGTTCCCTCCTTGAAGCTTCAGGAAACACATGGATGCCAAGGCAATACATAAGGAATAATAATCAACAATGGTTCCAAAACTGGGGAGACATTGGGCCGAGGGATCAATCCCACTAGCTCAATCTTGAACCCAGTTTAAAGATGTTTGTTATACCATGTGCACCACCTTCCAAGCCCAATTGCACCTGTGAATCCAGTTTTGTCACACAGAGCCTTGTAGTGTTTACAAGGCAGCATGTTATACACTATATTAAAAAAAAACAATTATCACATGAATAAGCAAGAGGACGTAGTATTATTTTGAAGCCTATTGGAAGACAGTTTGGGAAGTAGGCATCTCAAGTTAACATCTTAAAAGGTTTTAAGAAATCTGTTACAGAACAGTATACTTACCCAGAAGGAAGAGGCACCAGTTCAGGCACCCCTCCAGCCACCCCCCCTTGAACCTGGGGCAAATATGTGTTTTCCCAGAGAAGCATCCAGTGTTACCTTAATTGAGAACAAGCAAAGGTTTGGAGTTGTCTTCTCATTTTAATTCAAAAGCACTTGAGGCATTACATTGTAAGTGCAAGAGGATCAAAGATGTGCAACAAACACATTTGAGTTTCTTTGGATCTCATTATAGTAAGGTAGAAGACATGTTTTGGGAGTGACAAGACAAAAAGTGTGGCGTAGAGCAGGCAACTTCAACTGCATATGTGATTCAAAGCAAACATATTTAATTACAGCGACATGTGAACATGTACAAAGATCCTAAATGTGCATGATATCGCGAGCTATGAACTCTTAGCACCCCAACATTGAATGCTCATAACTTCATACGTCACCACAGATGACATCACACAGGATTTAATCATGGCATCCCAGCTCAGAATCTGCGTCTGGAGTCTCCAGTTGCCGAATTGAAATGTTCTAGGATTCGACACTGACTAACAAATCCAGAGTGTGCAAAAACATGAAGATCAATTTCTACCGAAGACTGTGTGACAGAATGCCATCGGCGAGGGTGTGCTATCTTGATTTTTTTTTATATACACAATGAAGCTGGATTCTCTGCAAGAAAGTGCAGCCTTCTCCGATAGACGCACTTTCCACACATGCTCTGAGGCTTAAAAAAGAATGTCAGTGATAGCACTGAGCTGGGTTCATTGGTTATAAATATTCAATATAATCACTGCCGGTCATACAGTGATTACAATATCTACTGACACCACTGCAACTGTGATGTGGTTTGCCGAAATTTCAGACACAAAGTACACCATAATAACTTTATTTCCTTGTTGGTAATGCAACCTGGCTGAAATAAATATAAACCTAAATGTTATGTCAAAGGCAATATAGTGATTCATACTAAAGTTAGGTTATCCACTCAGGCCGACGTAGATGAAAGGACTTTTGAATTTGCACCCATCGCCCATGTGGGATGCACCTCCTTAGAAGATTATGGTGCATCATTGGGGATCTTGTCCCCCTCTAGATGAGGAGGACTGGCTGAGTGTAGCTGGGAGTTTCCCACCCGCAATGAGTCGCTTTGATCTGATTCTGGTTGACTATGCCTCACCAAAAGGAAGTAACACGCATTGTCTATGGGAGGGGAGCTCCTCTTAATAAAATCATTGTATAAATCACCTTGGAACTGTTTGTGACTAATAAGCTCAGTAAAACGTAATCCGGGCTCTTGTATAGGGTTAAGGCAAGTCTTCTCCAAGAGCATGAGCCTCTTCCCAGAACCATCTCACTGGGCCAAACACAGTGACTGAATGTCCTGCTTCCTGTACTTTGATAAACATTTGGGTCGTTGTACTTCTCTGACTCAAACATCACCCACTTGCATCAGAACCCATTGAGCGTTTACATTGTCAGTCACTGTTTACTGGTGTCTAACACTGCGATAAATACTTCTGAGCTTGCATGACATAAGGAATCGTGCCTCCAAACCATAATGAAGTGCCAAGAAGATGTCTCAATACTCTCGTTCCACTACAAAAAGACTAAGGCATTATTGAGATCATTAGACGCCCCTAACTGGGCTTTTTACTTTCTGACATCATGGGCTCTAAAGACGCACGTTTCGCTACCTAAAAAGAAACTTTAATTGTTTTTGCTAGCACTGTGTTTTTGCATAATTGCCGTCTCTTTTCTCTGCTGTCATTTGATTTCCAGAGTGGAGTCTGCATTATCTTTGTTTTTGATATGATAGGTTATTTATAACGCGCTTAATACCCAGAGGTTTCTAAGTGCGGACCCGAGGATCGAACCTGTAGTGCTCCGTGTCGAGCACGTTGCGCCTGAGCTATCCTCCCGTGACCTTTAAGGGGTGCTTGGTTAGTGCTGTTGTGATTGTTTCTGTTCAAGTAAAATACGAAATGTGATAAAGCCTTGTTCGGACATTCTTTTAATTCTGGTGCTTGCCATGCTATTGAATGGAGGGTCCATGCTGACTCGCACTCCTCATGAAGAGTAGAGAATGCCAAAAGGCATCAAAGAGGCTGAGGAGGTATATTATTCACATTATGCCTTTTTGACTACTGAATCGTTGTGTCACCGGTGGCAGTGCAGGGTTCAGTATAGTTCCACAGGCCATTGCTTATCCCTGTTCTCCTACTTACCCATAGTCACTGTGTCACACTCGAACAATATGAATACAATATTAGTATAACTAGTGTTGAGAAACATTACAAATCAGTATGTGTGTGTGTGTGTGTGTGAACACCCACTTGTGTGCCTGTGTATGTGTTATGTGTGTAGATGAAATAACTGAAATAATATGGATTGAGACATCTAGTGAAATGTGAGTTCCTATTGATAGTGCATATTGATATGAGAGGTATTTGTAGCGACCACACTACTATTGGTTCGGAAAACATTAGTATGTTGTCGCACAATGTGTGTGTATAAAAGCCAGGTGGCTAGCTAATGTGGGTTACATGGCACACAGGAAGTAGCAATGAGGAGAACATGTATTGGCAACATGTCTTTATGCAGGATACATTGCCGGTTGATAAATATATGAACATGTATCCTCACTAGATATGTTGATAAAGAATGCCAGTTTATTAAGGTGCACATAAACAGCACATGACTTACTAATCATATAATCATACTGTATAAAACATAGTCTGTCAGCAAGAAAGTCACACTTGAATTGTTTTTCAGCTGTATGGTTATTTTTTTTTTTTTTTTTTTTTTTTTTTTTTTGTGTTTGATCAACAGATTTTTACAAAAATGATTTTTTGTCATAAAATTCGCATAAAGCTGGTGCTGTCGCTAAAAATGTTGCTGTAAAATGTTGCTTAAAATGTGCCATCCTCGCGGATTATGCCCGTGGCAGATTTAGTGATTCTAGTATTTTGTACGTAGCTATCTGCCATTTTGTCTTGTCTCCTCCCATTAAGCGAGCCCAACAAGTGTCTTCGTCAGCTATAGTAAAGTCAGAAAAAATATGTCTCAGGTAACGGCTTCTTACTTGTTGGTTTGCAGCACATTTTAGCAATAAATGACGTATTGACTCTATTTCTTGTGTGTTGCAAAAACGACAGAGATTGGATTCAGTTTTGCCTCTTATTGCCAAGATCTCATTTGTTGGCAAGAGATTGAGGCGAGCACGAAGTAACATATCTCTCCCCTTCCTACAAGGGAATTTTTTGATGAATTCTTGTAGTTCGTTTAGTCTTTTTACGTTTGGAGGCAGATGTGCAGTTAACTTGTTTTTTTCTGCAATTTCCAGAGTTCGTATCCAATCGTATTCTCTTAGTTTTTTGAGGACTCGTTTCGGGTTGGTGATTAGTGTTTCTTCGTTCTCCTGAATTTGTTCCAACATCTGGATGTTGTCGTTTTTCCATTTCGTTAGGCTTCCAGTATTGGTTCGTTCGAGTTCCTGTTTTATCAAATTGTAAATTGATGGAGGCTCCGCCATCCGGCATTTCCTATAAAGCATCAGTTTTCCCTGTTCAACAGAGCTTTTAAGGGACGGCAAGCTGAGCTCTTTACGAATCGAGGCACCTGGGGTTGAGTTAGGCAGCATAAGAACTTTTCTCCAAAACTTTGACTCCATTTTTGTCCAGATATCTAAAGGCAGGTTTATCATGGCGTCGCCTCCATATGATAGAGTTGGCATAACTTTTTTCTTGTAAAATTCTCGCACTGGTATCAGCGAGTATCTGCCAAACTTTCTATCTATTGCCCTGGCTTGGGCTGCCATTAGGTTTACTTTCGTTGTTAATGCTATTTGCATGGCTTTGTCTTGTTTTGTACTGTCTAATGTGACTCCTAGGTATTTAAAGACCAAGACTATATCAATTGGTTCGCCCTCCAGATTTAAGCTCGGTCCTTTGCTTTTTCTAGTCGCCTTCCCGAATCTCAGCAATTTGGTTTTTTTGATGTTGATTTCTAGCCGGTTTTCTTGCATATATTTCTGCAGACTTGTCATTTGACGCTGTAGTCCCACGGGAGTGTAGTCCAAAAGTACTAGATCGTCCGCATATAAGAGCCTCGTTATTGGTGTTTTGCAAATTTTCGGTGGAAAAGATCGTATAGTTGTGTCCGCGCCATTTATGTCACCAACAAATGCTAAGAATAAGGCCGGGGCCAGTGGACACCCCTGTTTCACACCTCTAGCTGTTGGTATCTGGTTTGATAGTAAGCCGTTTTGATCCAGGCGGATCCGTATACTGGTGTCTGTGTATAGTGCCTTAATTGGGTTCAGCAAGGTTGCAGGACAGTCCCATTCCTCCAGTTTAGACCAGAGCCTTGCCCTGTCTATACGATCAAAGGCCTGGGTCAGGTCGATAAAAGCCACAAAAATGCTAGGGCCCCCTTCCAGGGCTTTATTTTTCAGGACAGAAAGGAGTAGAATATTGGCCGTCGTGCCCATGTTTTTCTTAAATCCCGTTTGAAATGGGTCTTCACAAGGAGCTTTTGCTGCCCATCGCTTAAAGTGGTCTAGTAACATTGCTCCAAACACTTTCCCTATGACATCGAGGAGCGCTATTGGTCTATAATTCATTGGATTCTTTTTGTCACCTTTTTTGAAAATGGGTACCACAGTTGCTGATTTCCAGGACGACGGTATAGTTCTCAAATCCGCACATTTTCTGAAGATTTTACTCAGAAGACTTGCCCATTCTTCGGGATTTGTTTTTAAGTCCACGTTTGTGACCCCGTCGGGCCCCGGGGCTCTTGAGTTCTTTAGACTTGATATCTTTAGTCGGATCTCCTCGGGGTCGTCTACTTTTAGCCATGGGCCTTGCTCGTGTCCCACGGGTTCGCTAGAGGGTTTCGTTGGAGCTAAGTACATTGTTTCAAAGTGTTTTACCCATGTTGTTTCTCCCACCTCACTTATTAATGATTTTTCTTGTGCGTCCGTCGTGGCTCTCAAGGTGCTCCAAAATTCTCTTGTGTTTCTCCCACTAATCATTTTCAAGATGTTTTCCGAGTCTTGTTGGTAGAGTTTTAACCTGTGTTCTCTAACCCAGGCTTTGTAGTGCTTTGCTGCCGCCGCTGCTTCTTCGTATGCTGCCGGTGTATCATTAATTTTTGCTCTTCGTTGGATTTTGCGAAGGATGCGGCGTTTCTCCACCAAAGGTTTATCGAACACATGTTTTGGTGGGTTTCCACCAAATTTTTTTACAAATGTGTTTTTTTTGTATTTTGTTAGAAGAGGGATATAGTTAGTTTTGTTCTCCTCCGCTATTTCCGTCATGGAATTAAATCGATTTTCCAGTTCCACAATGTGCTCCTTTGATAGTTTTAATCGATTTCCTTGTCCGTTGACTGTGATGTCGGCTTTCATGTAGTCATTCTGGGGGCTTGATGCCTCCCAAGAAGTTGAGAGCAAATTGTGATCACTGGCCCTTGTTCTGATTATTCCAAAGTCTTTTGTTATAGCCAAGATCGGTTCCGTGACGAACATGTAATCTATTGTTGCCTTTGAATTATTTCTTTCCCATGTTGGCAGATGCTTTGGGTCTGGGAAGGCTTCTTGTAAATTGTGCAAATTTCTTGATTTCATTAGACGGGTCCATAGTATTCCGCGCTGTTCTCCCCGCTGTCTGTTTACTTGACTGCTTCCTTTCTCTGGATCTGTAGAGCATATAGCGTTTAGATCTCCGCAGATCATGAAGTGATTTACTAAGTGTTCCGCCATGGCTATATCCAGTGCTTCTTCCACTTTCTCCAGGAAGGTAGTTGTTTCTGTAGATGCTGGATTCCAGTAGACGTTTGCTATAATTAATGGTGTTTTTCCATAGCTCTCTTTGTTATTTGTCTTGCGAGTCCATGAGGCTTTCACCATCAGTATTTCCAGGTTGCTGATCAATGTCTTGTCTAGTGTGATCCCACTTCCGTTTTTGCAGGCGATCAGGAGCCCTGAAGATGGTCTTCCCAGACGGCCCTTATTTGCGGGTGCCAAGATTATATCGAAACCTCGCATAGAGGGCGGTTCACACAGCCAGGTTTCTTGGAGGCATATTAAATCGTATGCTCCTAAAGTCGTGTCGCTAGCCGATAGGAGGTGAAGATGTCCTCTCGTATTCCACGAGCACATTTTTATTGTCTGCTTCTGTTCTCCTCCCTTGCATTTCCCTCGTTGAATGTGCTCGACTCCAGGAAACTGCTATTTTTGCTTCTTTTCTGTTAGTGCTTTTGGCAGCCAGGACCATATTCCTTTCATTGGGGCACATTTTAATGAAGGTTCGCTCTCAGTTTTGTTTTGTTGTTGCTCCTGATTGTGTTTCCTGCGAGTCGCTGTTTCCCTGGCTCTATGAATGTTTCTTGGATCCTCTTGTTTTCGTTCCTGTTTTCGCGAGGATGTTTCCATATCACTATGGCTAAGTCTCTTGTCTTCTATCTGATTTCTTCCATACTGGATATTTTCCTTTAACTTCAATGATTTTTGACCTTCTCGCTTTTTCATTTCTTCCGTCTTTTCCTTAACTCCGAGACTTGTGTAACTTTCCTTTGTTTGTAAGTTGGAGTTACTCTGTTTATTTAAGTTTTTATCTGGAAATTCTTTCCTCTTCATGTCATAGCTGTCATGTTTTTGCTGTGTCTGCGTCACTTGGTACACCCTTAAATCGTATCCCATGTTTTCTAGTTCTCTTTTATTTTCAAGGAGGGTGTTTTTTAACTTCGTTGACGCTATATGCAAGTAAGTTCTGGCCTTGGTGTTTCTATGACTTGGTTCTACCACTAATAAATCTTCTGATTTGATATGTTTTAGGTTTCGGATGTATTTGAACAACTTTAATACCGAGTTTCTGTTTAGTGTTACCTTGTCCTCATTTTCTTCTACTTGCGTTATTTTAATCTGCCATTTCGCTTGGTCCCATTTCCTAGGCTTTGGGTTGGGCCATTTAGTCCTGTCTCTATACTGTGGACTCAGTTCTCCGTGGCCACGTGATGAAGTTGTGATGATCTTTTCATTTTTCCCGCGTTTGTCATGTTTATATTTCATATCCTTGCTCGTTTGCGGATATCCTCTTAAGTTTTTCCTTTCGCTCTCTTGCTCGTCTTGGCGATACTGAAAGTCGATTTGCTGTGTTAGATTTGAGCATTCTCTCTCGCGGGCCTCTTTTCTTGCGCGGGAATGGTGGTCTACCTTCTTTAAAGTTCTGCCACTCCATTGATCTGGTGTTCTTGATCTCGCCCTTTCTCTCTCCTTTTTTGTATCCATCATTTGTTTCAAAGTTTTTTGTCTCAACGTTTCAGTGGCCTTGATTTCGTTTTTATCTCTGCTACATGTCTTTGCCAATTTTTGTTTTTGGCGTTGTTCGGTCCGTTGTGAGTTTCCCTCTACTTTGTTGTCTGCTTTATTGCTTTTACCGGCCAATTGTGAGTGCAGACTTTGGGAGGTTTTCTTTGGACTTGAGTCTGAGGTAGAGTCTTCTGACACGTATTGGCTCAGGTTCATTAGTTCATCGTGTTCCGGAAAGTCGAATGTTATCTTCGATGGTGCTGTCTTAATCGTTTCCGAGTTTTCCTGTCTGTTCGTTAGTTCTATATTTATATCCAAGCTCTCCTCCATGCGTACTTTATCTTTGTGATTTGCTGGCCGCTTAAAGACTTGAAAAATCGCCTCTACTGGTTCTGTACGTGTCTTAGGCAGCTTAGGTAACAATTTTTTTGTTCCCTCTTTTTTTTTTTGAACAATTTCTCCTCCCTGGAGTTGGTCTCCAGGTATTTCAATTGTAATTTCTGGTTTGTTTGAGTTCAGTGTACACTCTGATTGACCTAGACAGGTATTCGTCTGACTTACTTTAGTGACTTTTTCTGTGGATGATTTGCTCTCTGTTAAGTCTATCGTGATAATTGTTTGAGTTTCTATAGTTTTTGTCGTTGTTGCGAGAGCCTCATCTTTCCCACATGTTTGGTTGGGTATGGCTGATGTATCTTGGTTCGCTTCTTGGTTGTTTTTTTTCCCGGCTTCTAAGGCCATGATATATGCTTCTAAAAAGATGACTTTGCTGTACATCATTGCTTGGATACTGGTGTGATCCTTCAGTGAGTCAGCAATGGCTTCGTAGAGCTTCATGAATGGAGCAAGTGCTATATTTACAGATGACATGATGGAAAGTAGGTCAGTCTTTTTGTTTAAGTGTTCCGCTGAGCTCGAAGAATATTGCTGTGTTGAAGTTCTCCTTAATGGGGCGTCAATTATAACTGTTGTCTTGTTTCCCCCCAGATTTTGTGATGGTGCAACAGTATCGAGTAAGCGACTTCGATGTTCCGTCGTATCTGGTCGAGGGCTAAGTGGTTCATGACCCCACTGGTTTTGATGGTTGTTCTGTCCGTGTTTTTTCATTTGGGTCTGAACTGGAGTTGTCACTTTAGACGGGATTGGTTGATCCCCTGAGTGTGTGTTTTCCTCCGTTTTGCTCAGATGTCGTTCCCGTATAGTCTCGTCGTTTACTGTCGGGTCGGGCTCCCGAGGTGGATTTGTGGATGTTATGTTGTCTGATTCAGACGTATCTCCTTTCTCCAAATTTGAAACTAGTGTAGTATCTATTTCCCGCAGTGTTTTGTTTGTCTTGTACATCCCTGTTTGTATACCACCCAAGGTTCCTTCTTTCTCACCAGTATCTGGTTTTTCAAATAGACTTTCCCTTTCCTGTTGGTATTTTGATTTCTCCTGTTCCCTGGCCCTTAAGTTGTCCCGTTTCTCCCTTTCTTCTGTTGTTTTTATGTTGATTTGTAGATGCAGATCGCCATTGAGTATCTCCATTTCTTGCAAGGCCGTTTGGGGGAGAAGTGTCTTAAGTGTTGCGGGCTCTTCACTTTCTCTTTCATCTAACTGATTCAATGATCCCTCTTTCTCTTCCAATGTTAAAACGTCCTTCGCTCCTGGTTCTCCACTCTTTTTACAGTCCAACCTTCGTAGTTTGAAAGGGGGCAAGCATTCATTTAGAGCATCGAGTATCTCCATGTCTGATAGCTCCATGTGATGTCTATTTATCCCTTTTGTGTTAGATCGAGCCGTAAAGTAGTTTGTCATTGGATTTTTTTCATTTGTTGTTGACCTATTTTTGTTGAGATGTTTACCACTCTTGTTTCTTTTTGTGGTGATTTTGACCATTTGCCTTTGCCTTTTTTTACTGTTAGTTGTTTTGCTGCCATCACTGGCCGTAAGAACTTCTTCCATGTCTATTTGGTTGTCCTTGTCGTCTGTACTGTCTTCTGCCTCTGCGTGGATTGCCGCCACCACTTGGATTTGGCCCGGCGTCAACTCCCCCTGATGGGCCATGTTGGGAGGCGCTCGGCTAGACTCGCCGGATGGTGCGTGTTTTGTGGTCTCTGCGACGTCCACCCCTCCCCCGCCTTCCTGGCCGTTCTCCACCCCACTCGTAGCTAAAGAGCCGACTCTGTGAGTCCCCGGTGTCTCAGCCGAGGAGTCTCCGCGCTGGTCACCCAGGTCCATCGCGACCTGCTCCACAACGGGGTCCGGATCGAGCTCGGGTAGTAGTTGCAGTGGTGGCGATGGCTGCGGTTGTGGTTTTTTCGTTGCATTTTGCGGAAATACCCCTATTGGAGTCAGCGATGAGTTTGAGGGGTCTGTTTGTTGTATTTGTACATTTTGTTCTGGTTGCGGAGCCCAAGTCTGATGTAGAGATTGTTGGCCACCCTTGTCTAGCAGACCCCATTCACTAGTTTTGTCATTTTCGTTTCTCTTAGGACTATGTGTCGGTGTTCTCTCATGACCCCTTAAGGTGCTTCCCTGTTGTTTTTGGGTCATTTTCATGCTTCTCAGGCACCTACCTTCTTCTTCTTCTGGGGGGGAATCGCTGGTCTCAGTTTTTCTATTTGGTCTTACTACCCTAGCGGTCATGACTTTGTCAGGAACCACGGACTCCTGGCTTGATAGTACGCCACCAGCGCCTAACAGCCGCACAACAGCCAACGCCCTCTACTCCTATCGGGCTCAACGCCGCGAGGGTGCGCTGCCTCTGCTTTTGTGGCAGAGGATGACACGTGAGCGGTCACGTGAGTACCAAAGCTCCGCCTCCTCCAGGAAGCTGAGGATTTGCCTGCAAGAGCCTGCGGGTGATAGCGCGAGTGAAGGAAACTCCCAGCGCTTACTCCAGGCACAGGCACAGAGGCTTCCAGGACACGGGAGCTGCACAGTTTTCAGGTCGTTTTCTCGTGGAAGAAGAGCGCCGCTCGGCAGCGCTGCCTCTGCTTTTGTGGCAGAGGATGACACGTGAGCGGTCACGTGAGTACCAAAGCTCCGCCTCCTCCAGGAAGCTGAGGATTTGCCTGCAAGAGCCTGCGGGTGATAGCGCGAGTGAAGGAAACTCCCAGCGCTTACTCCAGGCACAGGCACAGAGGCTTCCAGGACACGGGAGCTGCACAGTTTTCAGGTCGTTTTCTCGTGGAAGAAGAGCGCCGCTCGGCAGCGCTGCCTCTGCTTTTGTGGCAGAGGATGACACGTGAGCGGTCACGTGAGTACCAAAGCTCCGCCTCCTCCAGGAAGCTGAGGATTTGCCTGCAAGAGCCTGCGGGTGATAGCGCGAGTGAAGGAAACTCCCAGCGCTTACTCCAGGCACAGGCACAGAGGCTTCCAGGACACGGGAGCTGCACAGTTTTCAGGTCGTTTTCTCGTGGAAGAAGAGCGCCGCTCGGCAGCGCTGCCTCTGCTTTTGTGGCAGAGGATGACACGTGAGCGGTCACGTGAGTACCAAAGCTCCGCCTCCTCCAGGAAGCTGAGGATTTGCCTGCAAGAGCCTGCGGGTGATAGCGCGAGTGAAGGAAACTCCCAGCGCTTACTCCAGGCACAGGCACAGAGGCTTCCAGGACACGGGAGCTGCACAGTTTTCAGGTCGTTTTCTCGTGGAAGAAGAGCGCCGCTCGGCAGCGCTGCCTCTGCTTTTGTGGCAGAGGATGACACGTGAGCGGTCACGTGAGTACCAAAGCTCCGCCTCCTCCAGGAAGCTGAGGATTTGCCTGCAAGAGCCTGCGGGTGATAGCGCGAGTGAAGGAAACTCCCAGCGCTTACTCCAGGCACAGGCACAGAGGCTTCCAGGACACGGGAGCTGCACAGTTTTCAGGTCGTTTTCTCGTGGAAGAAGAGCGCCGCTCGGCAGCGCTGCCTCTGCTTTTGTGGCAGAGGATGACACGTGAGCGGTCACGTGAGTACCAAAGCTCCGCCTCCTCCAGGAAGCTGAGGATTTGCCTGCAAGAGCCTGCGGGT
The DNA here is from genome assembly GCF_040938575.1 of Ambystoma mexicanum. Lineage (NCBI taxonomy): Eukaryota > Metazoa > Chordata > Amphibia > Caudata > Ambystomatidae > Ambystoma > Ambystoma mexicanum. Next base: position 713,113,839 of record NC_090924.1, on the reverse strand, counting down.
GATAGCGCGAGTGAAGGAAACTCCCAGCGCTTACTCCAGGCACAGGCACAGAGGCTTCCAGGACACGGGAGCTGCACAGTTTTCAGGTCGTTTTCTCGTGGAAGAAGAGTGCCGCTCGGCAGCGCTGCCTCTGCTTTTGTGGCAGAGGATGACACGTGAGCGGTCACGTGAGTACCAAAGCTCCGCCTCCTCCAGGAAGCTGAGGATTTGCCTGCAAGAGCCTGCGGGTGATAGCGCGAGTGAAGGAAACTCCCAGCGCTTACTCCAGGCACAGGCACAGAGGCTTCCAGGACACGGGAGCTGCACAGTTTTCAGGTCGTTTTCTCGTGGAAGAAGAGCGCCGCTCGGCAGCGCTGCCTCTGCTTTTGTGGCAGAGGATGACACGTGAGCGGTCACGTGAGTACCAAAGCTCCGCCTCCTCCAGGAAGCTGAGGATTTGCCTGCAAGAGCCTGCGGGTGATAGCGCGAGTGAAGGAAACTCCCAGCGCTTACTCCAGGCACAGGCACAGAGGCTTCCAGGACACGGGAGCTGCACAGTTTTCAGGTCGTTTTCTCGTGGAAGAAGAGCGCCGCTCGGCAGCGCTGCCTCTGCTTTTGTGGCAGAGGATGACACGTGAGCGGTCACGTGAGTACCAAAGCTCCGCCTCCTCCAGGAAGCTGAGGATTTGCCTGCAAGAGCCTGCGGGTGATAGCGCGAGTGAAGGAAACTCCCAGCGCTTACTCCAGGCACAGGCACAGAGGCTTCCAGGACACGGGAGCTGCACAGTTTTCAGGTCGTTTTCTCGTGGAAGAAGAGCGCCGCTCGGCAGCGCTGCCTCTGCTTTTGTGGCAGAGGATGACACGTGAGCGGTCACGTGAGTACCAAAGCTCCGCCTCCTCCAGGAAGCTGAGGATTTGCCTGCAAGAGCCTGCGGGTGATAGCGCGAGTGAAGGAAACTCCCAGCGCTTACTCCAGGCACAGGCACAGAGGCTTCCAGGACACGGGAGCTGCACAGTTTTCAGGTCGTTTTCTCGTGGAAGAAGAGCCTGTATGGTTATTGTGCTATGGTATCGTGCATTGTTTCTGCTCTAGGATCCTGAGATCACATGACCGATGGACTTCTGAGGACTATGCAGTCTTGGGTGTCATTACAGGGGGTGAGAAGGGGGGTCACTTTGCATACCATTTTTGTTTTGCCCAGTGGTAATACAGTGGCATCAAAGGAAAATTACTCATTTGTATTGTGAGGATTTGCCACTTGGCAAGGGTGTAGGTTATTGGACTTTAATTCATTAATGCAATGATGAGGGTAATTCCACCTCTGAAACACATCTGCTGTTCAGATTCCCCTTTCATAAGCTCCATGCCAAAAGCACTGTGAACCTGTGCCCTGCTGCATTAGTATCCTGATACACAGCCTCTGCTCTCCCATTGGTGCAGAGCAGGTTCAGAGGTCAAAGCTGCCCGTTTGACAGCTGCCGTGACAGCCAAGTCTCTACAGTGCATGGGCATCATTTACGATACGCACGTCTGTACCAAAACCATATAATTATGATAATTATGAACTATTGTCCTGGTGCCAGATACATCTTTAAGTATAGCCCATTTTTGAGTTACAGTAAAATGGATAGTATTTCTCATTACAGCCACAGCAATTTAACATCACATATGAGTCAGTCATGTGGGCCCAGCTCAGCTGTGAAAGTATTATGTGTATTCTCCCCATACAGCTGCACCCTGCCACTTCTGGCAGGACGATAGCCATGAGAATGTCCTCTCTTTGTTCCTTTGTCAGGGCAGGCAACACCCTCTCCAGTGGGGCGACTCCCCAGGAAAAGGTCTTGGAATCCAGAATCAAAAGGCACACCCATTTACAACATGAGTAGCTTCACTCACACCAGAGTGCTTTGTAAGGCCTTTAATCCTGTTGAGAATGGAAGACGGCAGGGCTAGTGCAGACAGAGGGAGCTCTTTACAACTGGAGGACCACTATCTTGTTACTCTTTGTTTCTATCTTTCCTTCCTGTTCTCTCCACTTCCTGTAGCACAACACACTTTAAGTGTGATGGGTTGATGTCAGAAGGCAGATTCCACTTGATGCAAGAACAGGGATTGGATGCCTAAACAGGCATGCTTTAGTCAAATCACCTGTGGGCCTTTGCCTTTAAAAGAAGGGGTCTCCCACTCCTTCTTTGATTGACTCTTGAACACAAATCTGTAGAAGAATTCATTGGACCTCTGTTGGGAGAGTTAAAGTACTCTGTCAGTGAGTTGAAGACGGAGTGCCCAAGCAGAGGTAAGCTCTATCCCCTAACCATGCCCAGGAACTAGACCAATCTGCTCCTTGAATGCCTGGATTGGGATTCACAGCAATATGGCAGCCAAGACAGCCAGGACCGCTATTTTCATTGCATAAAACAGGTTGAACTGCTTTCAAATTGGGTTCACTTCATCTCAAAACACAGGAACTGCCAGTGCTGCCTTCAGCACTCAACTAAACTCTTTAAACCAGCATGCTTGAATCTTAAACCAACTCAATGTTTCATCATTCCTCGCGGAGCATGTCACCTGCTTGGCTCAAGTGAATTGCTTAAAGCCAGACCACTGGAGTGTCACTTGCCAACTCAAGCCAGTTTATACACAAACAACTCGACCTTGAACTGCTGATTCACTGACCGCACACCAGAGGATCAGGATCACCACCTCAACCTGTCGCCGACCTAGGATTCAAACCACAAGAACATCACTCTCTGACCATGCCGAGAGGTTGTAACCCTAACTAAACCTCCAATAGATCGTGTAGACTGATCCAATCTACAACTCTCGGACACCGCCTTCGAACCACTCTGAGCAACGTATACACCCCAGCCCAATGTCAGCTCGCTGTTTAAATCAACATCACTCACTGCCCCCGAACTTGGCTCGAACGGCTTGAACAACACCTTGAGGCCTGGTTTGACAATGTCGATCCACCAATAACTGCAAAGATGTACTATGGACTATCAAATGCCCTTTGGGTCCATTGTGGGGTCCTATAGACTGGTTAGGTCCCTTTTTCCCTTTTACATGCAAGAAAATATCCTTTTGGAGAACATTGTGGCTTTTACTTGCCTTTGGCCACTGATTCATTACCCAGGGCGCTGCATTTTCCTATTTTTGCTGAATCTTTGTTATTTCCTCAGGGGTGGGGTGTGTGTGGTCTTATCTTTTTTAATAAGTGTGGGATATGGTGTGTTTCAATTAAGTATGTATTTTTATAGAACCTTGATTAGACATTCCTATATTCTGGACTGTTATACTTCGCTATTTGGGTCGCTACTGAATCACTTTTTACACCCCGCTTTAAAGTATAACCTTCTCTGGGCTCACGTTACCTAAAAGGCAAAGGATGTTTATCTCTTAACAGTGGGGGGAACGAAAGATAGGAAAGGGTAGGAGAGGGTGATGCAGAAGAGGATGGTAAAAAAGAGGACTTTAATTTTCGAGGAATTCATGTGAATGAACCAAGTGCATCCACTGTTCAAGAGTTAGAAAAGGACAGACAGAATATGGAGGACTCCAGATACTAATGGACCCAGATCTCTACTTTTTGATTCATGTCTCGTGTTTCTCAGTGGAAAAAATCTAGCACCAACCTTTCTTCTCAAATTACAAAAGGCATGAGCTTTGCCTTGCCCTGTGTGAAATGTTGATAAGGCATAACTCATAGCTGTTTCTTGAAAACACTGTACATCATATCCAGCCCTGAACAATGTCCCCGCCATACTTAAAGCAGAGCACAGTACCACGATTTAAATCTGTGCAAGTAATGGAGTATATCCAGTCCACCCACTGCAAATTCAGGAGACAGCCCAGCATCTTGCAGTCTGCATGCTTACCACAAAGTTTGCCAAACCTGTGTTACGTGTTGGAAGGCATGGCTATGGTGTTCCTTGTCCAGAGTATGTACAAGTCGAGCCTTGTATGCATGAAGTCATCCGTTAGGAGAGGACATCGTTTTTAACTCTGCTGTGCATTAAATGCAAGTGGTTTTGCATAGCACCCTTCTTCCACTCTTGGTGGATTTACCATGTGTGTCTTTGTAAGACAACATGTGGGTGATTAGTGGGACAGTTGGAGAGGCAGATATGAAAACTGTGGTGTTGATAGGTGCAGTACGGAAGTACCCAGTTCTTGTGTGTCAATCTGCTTTCTGGGGGTTTGGTGGAGAGACTTGTGAGTGTATTATCTATAGGGGAGAGCCCAATATATGATAAATAACAGCCCTTTAGGTCTGGATAAGCGCTGATAAGGGACAGTCTGATGGGACTAAAAAGTGGAGATTAGTCCTGGAACCATTAGTGTTGATGTGGGGATGGCTTGGCACGGGGCAACTGTCTGTGTATGCATTTTGTGTGCAGTGTAAGGTGTTAGGAGATCTTAGAGGGGAGTTAGATAGGCTGGGTAAGAGGGAAGTAGGTCTTAGACGACAACACTACCTACAACCCTACATTTCTCCCACTGGCCTCTTGCAGACAGGTCCCATTTAACTATGTTTCTTTGCCACTGTCAATTCCTCTTTCTCTCTCACTCCTTCTCTCTCACCCTCCTCTCTCTTTCATTCAATCTCTCTAAGATCAATACATCATAACACATGGGCAACAAAACAAGCATCTGCAAGTTGGCAGATGAGGGAAAGGGAACAGTCTGGAAACAACACTCATTACCATAAGCTACATGCTAAAGTTCATGGGAGGCAGGAACCTGTGGTTCAGAGAAAGGGCTGCTAGAAATGTGAAGACTGCATGCACACATTTTGTCTTCCTTAGTATGTTGGTTGGAAGGCTGAGAGATGCCTTCAATCTAACATGCGCAGGTGCTGTGCTCAGGGGCCTGCTGGTACTTTTCCCCATTAAGGCAATGCCCATCGAGGGCAAGACAAGGTATTTACTAGACACTTGCCAGTCATTCCGGATAGGGACTAGAATCCCTGCTCATTTCTCCCAGAGGTTAACCCTTCTGTCTCCCGCAATCTTCAAACTCCTGTAATGAAGGACGCACAGCCAGGGGGCCAAAATAAAATTCCCTCCACCCCTAATGGCCTTGATGTGTTAAACAACAATTACCTGTTAAATGTGAAAAGGTCCACTCTGCAAATAGGATACATTTTACGATTGTGCCCTCTGTTCAGCTATATATCCCCTAACTCATTTCATCTTTTACTCATTCACCAGTCTACATAATCATTCATTCATACACATATTCACAGACCAACTCAATTGACCAACCATCAGTTCTATTTTTTCATTATTATTACACCACTAAGCAATACATTATTTTAATATATTTATTATTTGTTTCAGAGTGTATTGTTCAGATATTGTATGTAAAATCTCAACTAAAAGGTACACATCAACTGATATTTCAACTTTATTCTCTTTCATCACCTTGTTGTTGGAACCGCCAATATGTTTAATTCCTGCAGTCGATTCCTACACGCTCACACAACTGTTTCTACACAACAACTACCTGTGCAATTAAAAGAAGGCCTGAACCTGATTTGCATACCCTGTGTTCTGCATTTGCTCCATCACAAATTCCTGGTCTACTTGTATATATTCAGTGGTAAATAGTGATAATATGGTAACTGCCCTTATTTTTGAAACTTCACATGCGTTTATTTATGGAATACTTTCATTAGCTGTACATGTGTACACTGATGTTCATAAGTTTGACTGTCCACCTCCTTGGTATGGTTACTATTGTGATGTAGTTACAAACTACTGTTTTCAAATCTATATTCACAATTGAAAAATCACTTTACTTTAATATTGCTTAAATTGCAAGACTGTTTGTGTTTGTTTTTCATGACTTGCAAATTAATAGACATACTCACACACAACCTATTTGTAGACTTTTTCGAGCAGCTGTTTCATGCTCATAATCTTCATCTCCTGACACTCCACCACACAGTATAACTTCAGGATTGCCTGTTTCGCTACCACAAATATAGGACTCTGCAGTAGTACAAACAGCCACATCCTGCTAGCCTACATGTAGTGTTGTTATGCTGATCCCTTCATGTTCCTTACTAGTTCTGCAGAAGTATGGGTTACATAATATTGATCAGACATATTTCCTCAATTATCTTTCTACCTACATATTATTTTTTTCATTTTTGAAATTAATTGTAAATGTGACCTTTTATCAATATTAATCATAAATGATCTAAAAAACATCGAAATCATTGTACAGATCCCACAATTACAGTGTTCATTTGTTCTTGGAATATGTTCTGTATCTATATTAATCACCAAAAGAATGTTATATATGAAAGTACTTGTTCAACGGATTTGATAGAGATCCACAAATGGCATGTCACTTGAAATCTGTCTGATGTATATGTGCAGACAACAGTGAAGATCATTCTATATTGAATACACCTGAGGTATGTTTATACAAAAATAATTATTGGATATGCAAAGGGTATTTGTAATCAGAAGGTATACAGATATGTTTGTGTGTTAATCACACATATAAATGTATAATCTCTTCTTTGAATACGAGTTTGCAACATATTTTGTTTCTAAAATCATTTGGAAACCAGTAGTACAGTGTTAGTAGTATGCCAGTTTAGAATGCACAGGTGTATTTCCCTCCCTCTACAACTGTGGGAAAAGTGTCTTACAGAATCCATTACAGGTGCAACAGGCACACATTCTATTATGCAAATCAAATGTATCACTGACAATGCGCTTTTCCTAGAATTAGGTCATGTTTTGAACAGACAATATGCAGAAAATAAAGTGTAACCTTTACCCCATCTCTAATAAGGATAAGATTTGAAGTGGTCTATAATAAATCTAATGGTGGCACATTAAAAAGGAGATTGTATGTTACAGTTTCTTGCATATATTATGTCAGTATCCCTTTTTTGTGCTATGTCTTTGGTTGTTTTTCTTGGAAGGTGCGCCTAATAATCACTGCTTGTCACTTTCTCTGCTTAGAGATTTATATATTCTTACAATAATAGACTAGGTTATCTTCCTGGTACGTGTTTTTGTGACATATTACAAATGAATTACTGACTTGTTTTAACATGTTTATGATGTTCTGCTGTTAATGATGTTCTGCTGTGAATTTTTATCTTGACTGTCCACCTATTTCTACTTCTGACTGGATATGAAGATTAGGAATGGGTGCAATTTTTATAATACCAGTGAAATTTGGCAAAATCATAATTTTTTTACATCAAAATAATTGCTACATTATGAATTTATTTCCCAATTTGACTCCCATAGACATCTCCTCCTGTTTCTTTATCACCAAAAACAAAACAGCAAAAAAGTGAAACCTCAAGTGAATAATTCCCACTTACTGTGCTCAAACACAGTCCATACAATCCTAATTTGCAGAATTTAGGATTTTTCTATGAGCAAAAGAAGTGGACAAATCAAATACATACATGTCACTTATATTTTCGGTAGAAAAGGCTCAAATCCAGCAAGCTAAGTCAAAAAGTCAAGAAAATTGTTTAAAAACCTGTACTTGTATTTACTGGGAATAACGCTGCAGATGAAATTGCGCTTCAGAGTTTCTCAGTAAACCCAGTTTGTGGAGAACCTCCGAAGCAGTAGTCACTTTGGAACATTGTTGCAGAAAATGAGTGCTGCAAAATGTATGTTTGCATACTTATTTACTGCAAATGGTGCAGTGGTTTTTGTGACATATTACAAATGAATTACTGACTTGTTTTAACATGTTTATGATGTTCTGCTGTTAATGATGTTCTGCTGTGAATTTTTATCTTGACTGTCCACCTATTTCTACTTCTGACTGGATATGAAGATTAGGAATGGGTGCAATTTTTATAATACCAGTGAAATTTGGCAAAATCATAATTTTTTTACATCAAAATAATTGCTACATTATGAATTTATTTCCCAATTTGACTCCCATAGACATCTCCTCCTGTTTCTTTATCACCAAAAACAAAACAGCAAAAAAGTGAAACCTCAAGTGAATAATTCCCACTTACTGTGCTCAAACACAGTCCATACAATCCTAATTTGCAGAATTTAGGATTTTTCTATGAGCAAAAGAAGTGGACAAATCAAATACATACATGTCACTTATATTTTCGGTAGAAAAGGCTCAAATCCAGCAAGCTAAGTCAAAAAGTCAAGAAAATTGTTTAAAAACCTGTACTTGTATTTACTGGGAATAACGCTGCAGATGAAATTGCGCTTCAGAGTTTCTCAGTAAACCCAGTTTGTGGAGAACCTCCGAAGCAGTAGTCACTTTGGAACATTGTTGCAGAAAATGAGTGCTGCAAAATGTATGTTTGCATACTTATTTACTGCAAATGGTGCAGTGGTCACATGTTTTGTTTTAATTTCACGAAATATAAATCATTTTGTCAACTTGGTGATATTCATTGAACAGTTTTACAAAATTAGCAAATGTAAACATCACACCTCCTTATTAAGATACATGTTTGCATTATGCTTATTGTCTTTGACAAATCCATAAATTGCTGTCTTCTTTCCATTTCTAGCAAAACAATGAGATTTGAAATTGTACTTCCTATGTTGTATATAACAATAGCTAACACATTCCAGACTATATTTGTTGTAGCTGGAATTGTACTTAATTCAATGTAGAAATGTAAAACTCAGGTATTGTTTATGTGCAAATATTTGCAAATGCAATATGTTTCTTTTTCTTGGTTATAGCATTTATTTTATATTAAATAAAAAATGAAATGTTCTTTGATCATCAAATAATGGATTAGTTACGTCAAGAAGCATATTTGCACCTGCCGTACGTACATGAGAGTGACAAGCCGGCCATGGGAATTGCTTCACAGAATAACCGTGTACCCTAACCAGCTTCTAGAGTACAAAATACCAGGAACACATGGCCATTACTGTCGCTCAAATACACCTAATCCACGCCTTTGTAAGAGGCAAAGACTAAGGGACCAGAGCGTTGTAGCAGGCTTACACGTGACTCCACGTATTATCAGCTGGTAGTCCCACATATGTAACGCTAGACAACACACATTGGCCCCTTAGATACTGCATGGTGTCTGCCAGTGGACAGGATGTGAGAGGTGTGAACAGTAAAGCACACAACCCACCACACCACAGTCCTATTGGTGGTGCCAGTATTGGCTCGCCCCTGGGTATCAATTCCGTTATTTATTTTAGTACTTTGCTTATGAACAAAAAGTGGAGACAGTGCTGAATGGGCTGGACCCTGAGCAGTACAATACATACAAAGACTATCAGCAACTCTCCAGTGGGCGCACCGAACCCCTAGGCCTCCAAACCATATGACTCTTAGTACAGTTGCTGCTCCAAGTGTACATAAACTTTGAGCCCATTTTGTATATGGTACCTTTAGATGATTCTGAAATGGTATTTACTAAGAAAGTGGTAAATCAAAATGCAAATTAAACAAATCCAAAAAGGTGGCCAAAAGAGTATTGCACATTTCAGCAAATAACTGGTTAATTATTTAGCTCTGTACATAAAAAGTGCAATAGTATGAGGAGAGGGTACTAAAAGTAACTTTGGGTTTCAAACCCACACTTACTATCAGCAGCATGCCATGTTACCCATTAAAGCATGCACAAGCTTGAACGTGTTACTGTCTTTTCCATGCTGCTACTAGCAGAGCGCATGTTTAGCTTGCCTGCTTTGTAGCCTGGGCCATTACTGCACCCCAGATGGCAGTGTGGGCTCCAAGGTGAGTTTGGGACAGAAAGGAGATGCGAGGCACTGTAAAGGTGGTAGAGGGGGGCAGAAAAAGAGATTCAAAAAGATCGGAAGGAGAGAGGGCAGCAAGTGGAAAGGAAGGTGAGAGTGTGGGGGTCAGGGTCTTAGAACTTGACAGGGGTGGTGAAATTGGGGACTCGCCTTCAAAAGTAATAGTTGACGCATGGGCGATTTGTGATGATGAAACCTCTTTTCAAGCGTACATAATGGCACGGGACAGGAGCCACAGAAGAACAAACACATTGCAACCCAAAGCATACTAAAGGCTTGCACTGAACAAGCAGTGCGAGAAAATCAACAATAAAAAAAGACATTGCTCCCGCTTGAACACAGCACGCTAGGCCACCAGCCCATAACCTTGGACATGAGCAGTGCCATTTGCATGTATCCCAACACCATGGAGAGAGTGAAGACCGCACATGAGTCCATTTTTCAGTCTGTCAGTGAGGGGCAAATGAAATCAATAAGCTCGATTTCACTCGCTGGGTCAATGGTTCTTCTGTGGAGGTCAAGGTTTCATCGTGTGTCGCGCAATATGTGAAATGTCTATGACATGTGCTGTACAAGCAGAATTGGGGCCACATTTTAAAGCAATAAAGAGGTTTTGAATTGTAAATTAAATAGTTTGCTCTATATATGTTGTGACCAGGCCTGCTTACGGGGCCGTGTCAGGGAATGGAGGGAGTCCAGCCAAAACGTTTCCTGGTGCTCGTGCAAGTGTGTACAGACCTCCCTCTCCTCCCCACCCTACCGATGATGATGATACTGGCGAACACTGACAGGTGAAAGCCACAGCGGATGGCAGCAGGGGGAAGCCACCACGCAGCAGCAGATCGCACTTTGTCACAGCAGACAGCCAGCAGCCTTACACCGGCATCGTGAGAAAGGGGTACAGAGAAATCTCCAGGGATCTACCCGGCATTCAGAAAAGGAAAACATTATTAATGCGGCTCCCACCGGCTTAGCACAGTCATTAAAATTGAAAGGCCCATCAGAAGGCATGATAAAACAGGGCCTCCAGTTCCTAAGAACTCGCCAGAGATGCTTCTCGAAAAGGGGGCGGGGCTTACAAGCCATTTTTGAAGCATCCCTAAGCACTCCTCCTGCCACACCCCCTTGAGCCAGGTAAGTGATTGGACAGGGTGAGTATCAAATCCTGGGAGGGGGTGAAGTATTTAACAAGGTGCATGTGACTTGTGTGATGTGGGTTAGTTGGGTGAGGACAGGCGGTGCAGAAGGACATCCAAGAGACAAGAGGAGGGGAAAGCAGAAAGCAATGCAGAAACTATTGGTGATAGGGGGTCTGTGGAGTGTTTGTGTGAGAGAGAGAGCCACGAATAGGAGTAGGAGAGTAAGAGTAGGAGTAGTGGAGTGGAGCAGGGGTAGTGGTAGAGTTAGTATTAGTAGTTGGGAGTAAAGATAGAAGGTGGAGGGAGTAGTAAGAGAAGGACAGAACCAGTAAAGTGGTAGTTGGTAATAGAGGGGTGAGCAGGTCACCATATCCCTTGAGGAGGACAGTGGTAGTGGAGGGGTGGGTAAAAGTAGCAGAGTAAGTAGAGAAGGAGAGGTAGAGCGGGGGCACAACAGGAGACAGTGGAGTAGAGTGAGAAGGAGGGGGAGGAGGGACAGTGGTATAGAACAGGTGCGGATACAAGTGGTAATAAGAATAGGAGTGAAAAAGGAAGTAGGATTGAAGGGTGGAGGTAGAAAGGTGGAGTGAGGGTTTGGAGGGACAGTGACATGTTGGAAGGAGAACATTGTAAGGGACCAGTATGGCGAAGGGTTAAGAGTGAGAGTGTTTGAAAGTAGTGAGAGTGACACTGGGTGAAAGAAGGCACAATTCCCTGTTTCCTGAGACTACTAAGCGGGATAGGAGAGGGAAAGCTAGAAGTTATCTAGCGAAATAGGTAGCCAACGTCTTAGGGTAAACACCTGATATGTAGAGAAGTGAAAGACAGATAGGGGTTACCGATCGTTGAGTTACTAACAGTCCAGTAAGGATGTCTGGAGTGGGGAGGTGGCACCCAGGCCTAGGGAAGACATGAGAGGGAAAGACCCATAGTAGTGGGAACCCAAAAGGCCCCGGAAAGCCCAATGAACTTGAGACTACAAGTTATTCTCACAATTATTTTGTAATAACTACGCTTGGACTTTTCTTTAAGAGTCAGCGTGATTTTTGGGACAGCACCCTCTGTCACAATGTACACTTGTGTATATTGTTTTTAAAAGGGGATTGTGTTATGCAACATTGTGATAACAATGCATATTAGTTTGGTTCCCCATAGAAGCAGGTGAATATAATGGCATGAAAAGCGCTACAAATAATGACCCTCATTACAGGTCCGGTGGTAACTGTGCCGGTAAAACTGGCAGGCTGCTGCCGGACCCATAGTGAATTACTGGCGCCGGACGTGCCAGAAATTACCGGGGCATTACAGCCCCAGTGGTCTGGTAAATCCGGCGCCAACAATTCTGTAAATCACCATTCCCGTGGAGTCCGATAGTAATGTTCTTGCTGCTGAAATCAACCCTTGCTACACTTGTTGTCATGCTATGTTCACCCCAAAATCCCACTTTTGTGCACCTTTTCATAACTGGGTCCTTGGTCCAGATTCATAAAAGTGAATTGCACATAGCAGGATTTTATCACATTTTAAAGATAATGGGTCATTACGAGTTGGGCGGTAGGGGATACCGGGCACCAATAAGGAGACCGGTGCCGGTAATCCCCTACCGCCCGATTCCGAGGTCCCCTAACAGAACCGCAGGGGACGTGTGGTCGGACCACACGTCCCCTAAGGGTCCTGTTAGGGGACCAGGCCGCTAATTATGGACCTGCCATTAGCAGGCCTGTAAATAGCTCCTTCCTCATTCCCATTGAGCCCTATAGGGGCTCAAATGGGAATGGGGAATGGTTGGTGCAATGGGGATTTACTGGTCTCGCCAGGGTCAGACTAGACCGGTACATCCCCATTGCACCACACCAGACTCGGTCCCGTTATTGGTGGAAGTCATGGCGCAAATAGCGCCATGACTACCACCAATCTCGGAATGAGGCCCAATGTATCAAACAGAAGTTAGTATATTACACTTTTACAACGGTATTTAGAAAAATACAATGTAAACCACACACTGTTCACTGCAAATTATGCTCTCTGGACCAACCTCTAACACTTAGCCAAATTTGCTAATGAACTGCAGACATCCAAAAACACAATTCATCCTTATTAGGCGTCATTGATTAGGTATCGCGTAACATCTGTGGGATTACACTATTGGTGTATACTTAGCAAACACCAGCAAAGGCATTGATTGTTTACAAATGCATGAAAATGTCCTTCTCCCTTAAATCTGAGAGAATAACGGACCATTTCCACAGTCTACACATACACAACTACGCAGACGACACACAAGTGATCGTGAAGATAACTGCGACCCAAGAACCAAACAACACCCTCAACAATTGTCTCACAGACATCTACAGATGGATGACAATGATCAACCTCAAATTGAACCTGGCCGAAACAGCAAAAAAATTCTCACCCCCAGAGGGCAACGGAACCAACCCACAACTAGACTGGTTGCCAGGCATGGGAACCCAATCAGAAACCTCAAGTGTTATAAATAACCTAGGAATTCTCATGGACAACGAACTATCCCTGAAACCGCAAGCCAATGCTATCACAAAGCAGTGCTTCTATCTCCTAAAACTCTTCAGAAGGATGCTCCTGTCCCTCTATTTTCCACATAAAAACCTTACAATCATATCCCTTATATTATCAAGAATCGTCTATGCAAACAATGCCTACCTTAACAGTAAAAAGAAACAAATTAAATTCAAGGCCCTCTGAATTGCCCACAAATCCTTACACAGACAAGGGGGGTGGGTCATTACGACCCTGGAGGTAGCCATGCCGCTATTTGCGGCATGGCTACCCCCATTCCGGGTACCGGGTCGGGTTCCTGGAATGGGGAAATACCGGGCCATTCCGACCTTGGAGGGCCCGGTATTTCCCTCTTCCAGGAATTCATCCCTATTCCCATTCGAGCCCTCATAGGGCTCAATGGGAATGGGGAACATGCTAACAATGGGCCCGTTAATGACGGGCCTGTTGTTAGCATGTTGGACCGCTCGCGGGACCCGCCAAGGGCGCCTGGTTTTACCAGGCGTCCTTGGGTTGTCCCGTGAGCGGACCTCGTAATGAGGCGGTAGGGGGGTAACGGGTCCGGCAGCTCTACCGGCCCCGTTAACCCCCTACCGACAGGGTTGTAATGACTCCCAAGGAGATGAATTTCTCTAGGCGGAGATTAGCTGCCGTCAACCAAGAAGAGACCTAAGATCACACAACAACATACAAATAGAGATGAGACCATACAATAAAAGGAAATTCAGAGGAACTTCATTCCTACAACTAATTGCTAACCTATGGAACACAATGACTAAGGAAATCAGAACCGCATAAGACCCCCTCACCTTCAGGAAATGACTTAAAACTTAGCTATTCATCTGCCAATGGTCAGCACAAAGGGACAATAGAAGTGAAAGCAAAGAGTAGGGGACCAAATGTAATGCAGAAAGGGACAATAGCAGAGAAAAGGGATTTAAGCAGTGAAATCGATGAGGAGCAAAACATGTCCACCCCCTCAACCTCCTTCACAGTCATGCACCAAACCTAGAGAAATCAGCGAAGAGTAGCCATGCCTCACATTAGACAGAACTGTGAAAGACACACTGCACTCAACACATAGACAATCTGAAAAGACCAACCATGCACTGCATTCAATTGAACTATGTAGACTAACCATGCGTCACTCTAGATAGTTAGGGTAGATCACTCACGCATCACATCCTGAAGGTTTGTGAAGACCAGCCATGCATCACTTTAGCTGCCAATCCTAGAACTCACCGAAGCACAACTATACAGAATAATTATTTCTGAACATCTAGAGACAAGCCGGGAGCCCTGTGGAGGGTGAAGGGGTTGCCAACTGAGCCTCGAGAGGTGGTGGAGACGTCCAGTGGACATACTTGGAGGAACAGTCAAGAGTAACCAATATACCAATGTACTAACTAATCCACCCTGCTCCTGCTCCTCCAACATAATTCACAACCACTATAAACCACTACGGGCTAACCAAAATACACATTCACACACTTCACACACCAAGCCTTAACTAGCATTTGCACTCAACTTACTCATGCAAACAACAAACAACCACGACACTGGACCCTCCCCCTTATGGATAAAACAAACCAGTGTGCATGTTTATACTTCCGCCCTAACCGCACATGAGTCACACACCCAACATAAGTATTAGTACAAAGCCAAGGACCTGAATCTTACCCTTACGGTTACAACAAGCCGGGTTGCAAACTCAACTTACACGCAAGACAACACACACAGACGCCAGTTTCTCCTGATTCTGAACCTATCCTATTGTCCTTTTCTCATTAACATGCCCTTCCATCTTTTGTTGCAGAGCCATGTGAGCACCTGGAGACCACCCATGGGTGGTAGCAGTGCACGGTATAAATCAACATAAAATATCATACTGCCAACAGGTGGCCATCCCCTGAATTTCCCCTACAGTTCAAAGCCACTAAGAAGTGCTTTGTGGATTTGTGTAGCCCCTCAGTTACTTAAACCCTTTATTTTCCATTGTTACTATTCACTACCTATTGAATGTGCAACCACTTGTGCCACTTATTCAAACAATGTATGCTTTTATTTCAGAGCATTATGAAAGGGGAGAAAGAGGTAACGTGTATTGCTGTTGTGTTGTTGTGTTTATAACAAGGCTGTAGGTGGTTTATATTAAGCAGCCGTGAGATGGCTGATATTGGCTGGGTCCAGGAAGGATTGTGTGGTGCTTTGAAATGCAAGACAATGGCCTCACCACACCTCTCTCACCAACGACAATTAGGCCTGCCCAGCAACAGCTATAGAGGGTAGTTGAGGAGAGCAGAGATACATGCAAAGTATGGACAACCTGAGTAGGCTGCAACTACCAGCGGCCACTTAACGGGATGTGATGAATAAACCAGGGGTCTGCAAACGTTGGCTCTCCAGATGTTTTGAATTCAATTTCTATAATATCTGGTCAAAAAATATATGCGAGCCAAAGGTTGCAGACCCCTGGAATAGACAATGGGCTCACAACTCTCTGTGACCAAGGACAATGAGGCTTTCCCAGCAATGGCTAAGGAGGATTGTTTAGGAGATCAGAGAGAGTTAAGAGGTGTGAACTCTCCTCAGTGGACTACCACACCTGACATCTCCTTATGGTACTGTGAGGCCTGATCCGAGCCCTTGCACCCCTTGTTGTGAGAGGAAAAAAGCATTTTACACACCCATAACTCCAAGGCACTGAAGCTGGTAGGCACAGCTAACAGACCCCATGTGGATCACCACTGTCTCACGCCTTGTGGGTTGGAGATGAAGAGTCTGCAGAATAGTCAAGATAATGGGTTTGCTGGTATCAGGCAGGGAAGAAAGGAATGGAGATTCCTGCAGTATCAGGGAGGTGAAGAGGGAGGCTGACTACGCGCTGAGTGGAAAGAGGGTGAAGTGGTTTCCAGCACTAGGAAGAAGTGGGGAAGAGCATGTTCCCTTCTCGGCATACCAGCAAGCATTGAGCTTCAGGCGTGGGCTCAAGTGACTGGTCCCCCTTGGTGTGGCCACTGTCTGCACTTTTTAGGGCCCTGGCATCGAAAGTTAGGTGTCGTGTGCTTGACAGATGGGGAAGCGGAAGCACGATAAGCAGGTACTCATTATTTTTGAGATAATTGGTATTATATACAAGAGCACTCCCCTTCCCATCTTCCCTCTCCACTCTCTATCTGTCAACCACTGTTTCTCCCGCATTTTTATTCTTGAACCTGCTTCTGGAATCACATAATCATACTACACATCCTCCATTCTTCACACAAGTTCTTCTTCTCACTAGTGTGTGTAGCCTCTCATGTAACTCTGTCTTCAGTTTTCTCTTACGATTCTAGACCTTCCCCATGACCCTTCATCTGAATTACATGGCAAGGAATAATCTCCTTTTCCCATAATATTTCTTTCATCTTTATGTGCCGCACCTTCAGTCCATTTTCCTTTCAGAATCATCACTCGCTCCATGTTCCACATTCTAACATCCTCGGTTTTGATGGCACTTCCAAACACAACTTGGACTCTGATAGGTTTTGACCACATGCACCCCTCTCTCCTGAGTGCCCCCAGGCAACTTAATTCTAACCCAATCCCCAAGCAGGGGAACAGCACTCCCTCTCACTCCGGACTTGTAATATGACACTTTGTCATTTGTTGCCTCCTACTTTCTACATCTCCCAATTGTATCTCTGTTGTGTCAACTCACCCCAAACATCCTCGAAAAATCCTTGTGTTAGCCTTCCTGCCTCTGCTGAACTCAAAATGCAAAATACCTGTGGTACAGCGTTGCATGAACCTGTGGGCCAATACAGTCTCCCTAATTGCCTTTCTCCAATCCTTCCCATTTGTCCGAGCCCATCTAATTGATTCCTTGATCACCTTGTTGAATCACTGAACTACCCCATTTGTTTGGAGATGGCATATTGCACTTGTGCGATGCGTAATGGTATGTTTCGTGAAATACTTTCTCAACTCCCACAATCTGAATTGTGACCCATTATCTTATAATATCACACTGGCGTATCCCGACAATTCCACCAAAAATCCAACCAGTCTGTTAGCATTCACATGTGGCATCATTAACACTTCTGCCCACCTAGTCAAAATGTCTATAACCACTAAACAGTATGTTTGAACCCGATAAGGTCATATCAGGCCCACTACATCCATGATTAATTTCTGCCATGGTTTCCTAGGGATGTCTGTCAGATTCTCACACTCACAGACACCTTCTCACTATTTTCACAAAGCATACAATTCCTCTTTGTTCTCTCTATCTGCATATCGCATGCAGACCACCAATAGTCGTTCCTTAGCCTCTGCTTCGTCTTCACTATCCCTTGATTACCTTCATGTGCTACATCATCAATCGTTTTATTCCTTCAGGAGGCACCACCTTGTCAACTCTTTTAAGTACAATGTTCTGAAAGTACAGTTAATCTTTTTTGTTTCTCCATGTAATTCTCCTTGAGGGCCTTCTCATTAAATGCCCCTTCAGGCAGGTGCTACGTTATTGCCACCATCTTTTTATCCCTTTCTAAAGCCTCTGTCCACTCAACTTCTGGAACTAGTATTTTCTTTACTTCTAGTATTGTCTACTGTTCCTCTTCATTCGCCAGCACTTTTTCATGAGTTGTCATTCTGAACAATCATCTGCATGATTTTTAATACCAGGCATATATGTTGCCACTATATCATACTCTTGTAGTCTGGAGACCCATCTTCATATCCTATCTGAGCCCTTATCCAAGCCTTTCAATGTAATAATCTCCACCAGTGGTTTGTGATCCTTATGCACTTCAAATATTGTTCCCCACACAAAACAAATGCATTTCTCAGTTGCCCCCTTACTGCCAGTGCTTTCTTTTCAATAGTAGCATAAGATTTTTCTGTCCCCTCAAAATCCTGGTTTCAAAGGCTATCATGTATTATCTACTCCCTTCCATTTGTATCAAAACTGCACTGAGGCCCATACTGCTTGTATCAGTAGTGATGACTGTGTCCCTGCCCTCTTGTAGTTGTGCAATGCTGATGCTTTCATTAGTGTTTGTTTAATGTATTTAAACTCTTCTTCGCAGTGCTCATCTGATTCAAATGTCACTCCCATTCTCACCAGGTTTCTCATTGCTGCTTTGTGTTTGTCAAAATCCTTTATGAATTTCGAATAGTATTCCGCCATCCCCAGAAATGTCTGTACTTGATCCTTGCTAATTGGGGTGATCATGTTTTTGATTGTCTCTACTCAATCTTTCTTGGGTGATATGTCCTATTCAGATAGGACATGATCAAGATATTCAATCTCCCTCCTGTTTATCTTACACGTTTTCTTACTTAAAGTAATTCCTATCGCATGCAGCTTCTTGACAACACCATTGAGTCTCCTGTCATGTTCCTCGATTGTCTTTGAATATGCTAGAATTTTATCCTGAAAGAACATGATTCCTTCATCACCATCTAAGATCCTGCACATAATTTTCTGAAATACTGATGCTGCAGAAATAAGTCCAAATGGCTTTATCTGGCGCTGATATAACCCGTCTGGTGTTATAAATGGTGTCAAATGTCTTGATTCACCTTGGAGCTTTACCTGATGATAGGTGGCGGTCAAATCATGGGTTGAAACCACTTTTGCTGGGCCGTGGCTGATATGAAATCCCGGGATGTTCGGCACAGTGTGTCTTTCTGGAATGACACATTTATTAAGTTCTCTCATGTTGACACAAATTCCTACTTTCCCAGTAGCTTTCTTCACCACTACCAGTGGTGACACCCATTCCGAGATGTCTGTGCTCTTTAACCCCTTTAACTGCCGAGATTTAATCAAGTCTATGCAAAAAGGATGAGCATACACATTCTTAGCACTTAAGTGGTTAATATTCCTTGTACTTCTAATTTCTTAAATTCTGCCTTCACCTCATCCTCATGGAGATCGTAATATTGCACAATTTCAGTTCCACTGCTTTAGATACTTCCTTTATCTGTATTTGATGTGTGAATCCCTCCAAGCAGCCTATGTACTCCTGGAAGACTTGTTCATGTATTTGCAGTATTTCTTGTGATCCATATTCCATTGCCAGCACAGTGTCTTCCGCATTATGGTCTACTAAGCAACCTCCATTTGGCCATTACGAACACCCTTGACATCCTTGCCCCAGTCATGAGGATCTGCCTTAAACTCGCCTCCAAACGTAACACATGGCATGACTCTGAACTTGAAGCCCTGAAATGCATGTGTAGAGCTGTGGAGCGGAAGTGGCAAACCACAAGCTCATCCTCTGACAAAATGGCCTGGCGCCTGCCCCAAAGGCAATGCAGACTCTCCATCCGTGCCAAGAAGAGGGCCCACATCCAGGCATGAGTATCAGGTGCATCCAACAACACGGCGGAACTCTGTAAAATCTGCAGGGAACTACCCAACCCTTCCACAGTCTCTTCCACGCCTCTTTCGTGCCAGGCCCTCCGCAACGAATTGTCCACATGCTTCACCACTAAAACTCAGGACATACTGAGCATCCTTGCTACCCTCCCACACACATCTTGCCTCCTATGGCTTCTCACCCTCCTTTTTCCTCTCTCTCCTCCTTCTCCCCTGACTCACCTGACAAAGTCACTAGAGTTGTCTGCTCCATGAAGGTCTCTTCCAAACACGATTCCCCTTGCTCCTCCAGAACCATCAGGTTCAACATTTCCTCTCTTGCCCCGGCACTCGCTGATCTCTGCAACCACTCTTTTGCCACAGGATCTTTCCCGTCCTCCCTCAAGCACTCCCTTGTGCTCCCCCTCCTTATAAAACCTTCAGCAGACCCTACCTGTCCCGCCAACTACTTCCCTATTTCTATCACCCCCTTCCTTGGGAAACTGCTGGAGAAGCTGGCCTTTCCACAACTTACCTCATGCATGGAACTGGATTCTGAGCATCCAGAGGCACAGACAGTGCTCTTCTGAGCACCCGTACAGAACTACTTGAATCTCTGGACTCTAACAATCCAGCTGTTCTCATACTACTCAATCTTTCCTCTGCCTTTGTTGCCATTAACCACTCCATCCTCATAGAAATCTCCATGATACCCTTGGTATCTCAGAGTGGGCACTGGACTGAGTTACCTCCTTCCTAACTGACAGTTTGTCCTAAGTCATTTTGGGCACCTTCTCCTCACCTATTTCCTTCTCCACCTGTGGTGTCCCCCAGGGCTCAAACCTCTCCCCCTGGCACTTCAACACTTACCTTGCTCAGCTACCAGTCCTCACCTCTTTCTCCACCAACTTCCAGTGCTGCGAAGATGACACACAACACTTTTTCAAACTTCCTGCTGACCCTCTTGCAACTTCCATCATCCCTGACTGCCTATCTGCCATCCAGTCCTGGTGCACTTCCAACAATCTCTGCCTCAATGCCATCAAGACTGAGATCATTCCCATTGGGACCCCTGCTCCCTTTTTTTCCCCTCACTCTGGCCATCCTCTATAGGCTCTCCCCTGCTCCTTTTTCTGAAGCCAGAAACCTTGGCATCATCTTCGACTCCTCTCTCTCCTTCCTCCCTCACCCCCAGGACATTGCCAAGAAGTCCCACTTTCAACTCTTCCGTCTTAAAGGAATTCTCCTTTTTCTCACTTTCCCCTAGAAGCTGAATGTTACCCAAGCCCTGGTTCTCTCTAGGTTTCACTACTGCAATAGCCTTCCCCTGAAACTATCATATTCCACTTTAAGACCCCCTTCAGCTAATCCAGAATAGGGTAGCAAGACTT
Organism: Ambystoma mexicanum; assembly: GCF_040938575.1. Classification (NCBI taxonomy): domain Eukaryota; kingdom Metazoa; phylum Chordata; class Amphibia; order Caudata; family Ambystomatidae; genus Ambystoma; species Ambystoma mexicanum. Next base: position 713,092,693 of record NC_090924.1, on the reverse strand, counting down.
ATCCTTCCTTGGCCTTAAACCCAAGGACAGCTTCTCTCCTGCCCCAAAAACTCTCCACTGGCTCCCCGTTAAAGCACGGACTAGATTGAAATCCCTCTACATCATCCACAAGGTTGTCTGGGGCCTGGGACCATGCTATTTTCAAGTCTCTCTTACTAAAAACTCCCCATTACGACCTCTGCGGTCCTCTGGCACCAACTCTCTGTGTGTAAAGCGATTTGCTAAACAGAGGGCCGGAGGCCGATCACTTTCTTCAGCTGGCAACTTCTTATGGAACAGCCTCCCCCTCCCTCTTCGTCTTTAGCATGACTTCCTCAAATTCCGGCAAATCCACAAGACTTTCATCTTCACATCCTCCTTTGCTTCGTCCCTCCTCTGCTAATCTCACAGTACCTGTAATTGGTGGCCCGCGCCCTTATGTATCTCTTGGGGACTTTGCCACCCATACCCAATCGCCCCAGCCTCTGCCTATCACTCACCACTTGTCTTGGCACCCTCCGGCCTCATTTATGTAGGCTTGCACTTTCTACCTAATAGCACTTACCATACGATGCACGTCATCTGCTGCTCATGCACGAGCATGGACATTCCAGCACTAACCACAACCCTCCATTTGCACGTTCTGAATACTCATAAGGCATAGTAGGTCTGTCTTTATCTTCTACTGTTCCCTCCCTGTTGCCCTGTGGGTACTTTGAAATGGAACTGACTTACTCTATAAGCGCCTAACTGATGCACAATAAAATAAAATAATTCAACTTCTTTTAGTGGGCCCAAATCAACAGTGGCCTCTCTCCTTTAGTGTGAAGAGCATGTTGACACATTTATCAGTGTGTTCAACTTTTCTAGCTATTCTCAGCATGTTTTCCAGTGGCAGGTCATCTTCTGGCCACAGTCTTTCCCTGACTTTGGTATTCCTGCATTCTAGTATGAATTGGTCTCTCAGTCTCTAGTCAAGGTGTTGATGGAAATTGCAGAATGATGCTTACTTCTTCAACACAGTGATGAACTGTTCCTTGTTCTCCTCTTCTCCCTGCACCCTCTTCCCAAATGTGTAGCACTCTAAAATGGTGGTGATCTTTTCTCATAATGTTCGCTCATTATCTTGACATGCATTTTTCATATTCATTCATGTTAAGACACTCTTCCTCTGGCAGTTCAGGAAGGTCCTCTAATGTTTCTTGACTTGCTGAACCTAAACAATGTATAAGCAGTGACTTTTTCCTCTCTACACTGTAGTTGTTGCGGCACATGACATTTGCGCAATGCTGAAAGCCACATTTTTCAGGGCACATTGGATTCTCCCACTTCTGGGGGAAACGTAGTAGGCGAAGGAACAGACTGCATGGCTATTGTGTGGTCACCTTCTCCTCTGTGGTAATTCGTGGTGGTTTTGTTTATTCCTTTTTATGTGTGGTTCCCATAGATGCAACTTGACATAAGTGTCAATTTGTGTATTTGTCTCCTACAGTGAAATGCTCCTTTTATCTTTGATATATTTTCTGAGCTTTTTTCGACACACACGTGCTGCGCACTGCAGGATAGATGGATACTCAACACTGTGGTGTACTTCGTTACAGGCCAGTAGCAGCTCTGTTTCTTTTTTTTGACACATTAGGCGCCGTGGAATATTTCTTTGGTTTTTGTCGTAGCCTAGCAATGGATGTCCTCGACTAGCAATGGACGTCGTCAACGGAGTGCACGCTTCTAGGGACTTCTAGGGACGTGAGAGCACATTACACATACACAGTTGTACCTATCACCCGGTGCCCCGAAGGCTTTCCCCAACCTCTTAAAATGTGTGGGAAACATACCTCCACGTGCCTCCCCTTGGTACATGCTTGCAGCCTGGGCATTCTTTTCCGTTGCTGGCTGACAACTTCAGCCATCGGGAAGAGCTCCCTCTTGCATGGGACCTCCATGCTCGTAGCCAAATCTGTAGTGTGCTTGACCGACGTAGAAGCAGAAGCACGGTAAGTAGGTATTCATAATTGTTTAGAAAATCAGTATTATATACAGGAGCTTTCCCCATCCCTTCTTCTCTCTCTGCTCTCTCTCTTGGTCAACCGCCGTCCCTCCTGCATTCTCGTTCTCAAACCTGCTTCTGGAATCACGTATTCATACTAGATTAGGCTGACATTTTTGCAGCCCCCCCAGCAGTTCGCCCATGTCATCAGGCATCTCGAAGTCTGAGGGTCCAACTGCTCTGTCCTTCATGCCTGTCAGGAAGTACAGTTGGGGAGGCTTCATGACTGGTACCCACCCTGAGCAGATGGGGGGATATCTGCAATCACACAACAATGACTGTGGTCAGCCGCGTTGGGATCCAGCAATTGTCATTGTCATGGCGTTATGCGACACAAAGAGAAAACTGAAGATAGAGGCAGGGCTTGCCACCTGCAACAGAGTGGTGGCACATGGGCCACTATGGACTGAGTCATAATACGGAAAGTGAGTTCTCCACTGGATGAGGACAGGCACACATCGCCAAGGAGTAGATATAGATGAGAATGCACCTCAGTGGCAGGCAGACAGGAATTACAGGTTTGAAGTACCATAAGTGGCAAACGGCCTCACCAGGAGTTGGGCAGTGCGGTAAAAATGTGGCGTTAATGTTATTACCACTGCATTACTGCCCCACCCAATCCCGAGTTTGGGGGAAACTCAGAGCATTCACCTCCACCTCTGAGCTAGAGGTGAATGTGCTGACTTTCCGCCCATTTTTGGCGCAATTACCATGGCGCAATTACCACCGTGGTAATTGTGCCAAAAATGCTCCATTGATTCCCATCTACTCTGAAAAAATGGGGACCTACCCCACCACTATTAGCGCTGGACCAAGTTGTGGTAATGCTAATTGCGTTGGGTTGTATCCCAGCAGATTGACCAGCAGGATAACGGCCAACTCCTGATGAGGCCATTAATGTGAACAATTCTTGGCACTTTGCAGCTGACAAGAGCTTTATTAATTGACTTCCCATGCACTGCAACCATTGACTGGGGATTTCCTATGCCTGTTCCCACGCTCTTCCAAGAGGTATATGTATAGGGCATGGACAGGGGGGGGGGGGACTGGTAGTTGTATCTAGGTTGACCTATACTAGCCACTGTGGATGTGGATGCGTACAACTGACATGTTTGTGAGAGGCTAAGTTTGGTTCTACTTGTCTCTGCATCTTTCGGAAGTTAAAAAGAGGCTGATTTCTGAATCTGTGGGTGTGCATCTCCGTATAACTTCCAGAAGTCTAGTATGGTGAAGGTAGCCAGTCTTCAGAAGGAGATACAAACATCAGGGCTACATATGCAGAAAATGGTCTTTGTCTTACAAGCAGTGCTATGATGTACACATGTTGTTTGCAACCCAAGATAGGCACGTCTACAGGATGCAGAAAGCCACACAAACATTTCACCCTTTATGGTAATTCGTGTGGTATTGTCGGACATCCGTGTAATTGGAACACTGGTGTAAGTTTAAGAAACACCATCAATGTTGAGATGGGTTTAAAAATGCAAATATACAGTGGCAAACAATGCTTTTAATAAAATAACTAATTTTCCAAGGATTATCCAATACAAATTGAAAGGGAAGAGGGCCACAACCACTTGTAACCATCCTACTGACAGCACTCTTTATCTTGGAGGGAATGACTCTCAACCATAATTAAATTCTGCTGCCTGCTCACTTTCTAAATGAAGGGTAGCAATGTTGAGAACCACAACCACACTTTCAATTGAAAATGCCCACATAAGTGCTTCTTGTATTTGAAAAATACTAGCCTCCCTAAATTGGGGCAAACGGGTGATCATCCGAAGGTGGGAATAATGCTTGCAACAAAAATGTAATTTGGCCACATGTTCCTGCCCCAAGCAACCAAAATAGAGGCATACGGGTTTTGCATTGAAAGGCAATACACCCAGGCGGAATTTGAAGTAGACCGTGTGCATTGTTGCGCGCCGAACATCATCCTACTAAGTCTTCTTTCCCTTCTATCACTACAAAATGTAATACAACGCTAGTCTAGGGATAGACAAGCTAAACTACTGGTTGACTAAAACCACCGTGAGCCACTCAGAAGTTGTGATCATTTTCAAAACCACCATAACAATAGATATTGGAGGATCCCATGAATGGGTAAGCCAAAGGGAGCCTAACAAGCTTTTAACATAACCAAACCAAGGCAGGGACGCTGCCCCCATCAGGGTCATTTCCTACTGCACATGGATGTTGTAGACTCTATCCCCCTCCAACACCCACACTCCAGGCCACATTAAGGCAGGTCTTAAGGCAGCCTCCTTGCTAATATTGTCCAGTTGGTGAACCTCCCCTTCTATGGAGAAAATGGAAGGAGTATTGGAAGAATTATATAGACACTATCAACAATGGAACCTTCGCAGCAATGAAAAAGAACAAAAATGGGCCTCATTACGACCCAGGCGTTAAGTTACCGCCTGGGTCGTACCTTTACCACCATGGCGTAAACTACGTTTACGCCATGGTGGTTGGCGGACTTACCGCCCCATTCCGAGGTTGGCGGGGCGGTAAGTCCCCAATCCCCATTTACCCTTCCCCATTCCCATTTTTGCCCCATAGGGCATAATGGGAGTGGGGAAGGCGTTAATTACGCCACCGTAAATTACGGTGGCGTAATTAACAACAAGGTCCCTTAGCGCCATGGATTTTAACACCTGCTAAAAGCAGGTGTTAAATCCTCCATGGCGCTAAGGGACCTCGGAATCAGGCGGTAAGGGTCGGCGCTGTTTACGCTGCCGTAAACCCCTTACCGCCTGGGTCGTAATGAGGCCCAATGCTTTTACACACCTTAGGCCAAGAAGGGCACAGAGTTTAAAGGGAATTGCCCCATCAAAAAAGTGAAGCAGCAGAAGGAGAAGCGATGGTGTCGATGAATATCAGTTGGTGATACAAGCTCTTGACATTTTATTATCAACCCAAAACAAATGTAGCAGTGAATAAATATTATTTCTACATGAGGAAACAAGAAGTGAGTGAAAGTATGTCAATGTGCTAAAGACTTTAGCTACAAGCTGCAATTTTGGTAGAGGTGTGACACAAGATGAATTGATCCATGACCAAATTATTATCCATACTAACAGTACTGTGGTCCAAGAAAGACTATGGATGTGTGGTGATCCATCTCTAGATGAGGCAATGACTATTGCCAAAAAGGAAGAACATGCTGTGACATGCAGCAAGGCTATCAAGGATTGAGAAAATTACTTGGGAACCAAGATGACCAAAGTGAATGTAGTGAAAGAGAACAAAGTGTTCAAGAGATCAATTCAGTAAGAAACAAAGAGTGGAAAAAATAAAGAGTTTACCAAATATCCTACAGAAAAGAACAGAGAAGAAAACACGAAAATAAGCTATACCCGAAGATGTTTTAGATTTGGCTAAAGGGCACACTGTGCTAATTCGCAGTATTGTCCGGCGCTGAACAAACAATGTTCGAATTGTGGAATGAAAGGTCATTTCAGCATAATGTGGAAGAATAAGAAGGGCAAGCAAAGGATAAAGTGTGTACACAAAGAGGAGGATGAAGAAGAAGAGAGAAGAGGAGTAGATGTGGTCATCATGGTTAGAAGCAGTAAGAAAAAGGCCACTCCAAAAACCATGTTCAAAATCACTGGCATAGTGTTGGAATTTACTGTGGATTCAGGTTCCCCTTGAGGGTTCAATGATTCAGATATTGGGATACAGATGTACGTTGATTGAATTTAAAAGCAGGTTGGCAGCTGTTAAAGTATATGTGGCCTCAAAAGGAGTGAATGTGTTGGGAAGGGAAGATCAGTCGAAACTACAGATTAAATTATTATTATAAATTGAATCCTGGAGGGCTGGGACCTATTTCCATAGTGGTGGCCAACAATGGAGGTCTTCAGCCTAAATATGTCAGAGGTAAAGAGAAAGGATTATTTCCAAGTGTGTTTAGGGAAAGAATTGGAAAACTTCAAGGGTACAAACAAAATATATTACTGAAACCTGATGTTCAGCCCATGTCCCATGCAGTGAGACACATTCCCATAGCTTTGAGTGAGGATGTTAAAGCAGGACTACATAGGTTGACGGATGAAGGAGTGATTGAAGACATTAATGCATCTTAGTGGGTATTCCCTATAGCGGTTGCCAAGAAACCAAATGACAAGGTGAGGATATGAATGGACCTTAGAGAATTGAACAAAGCCATAATTGTAGAAAAGTATCCCTTGCCAGGTATCTCTGAAATGCTGAATTAAATTCCTGGAGCTGACACATTCTCTACTATTGACTTGTCAGCTGGTTATCACCAAATACAGTTATGTTATGATTCAAAATAATTTACTATGTTTATCACTCCGTTTGGTATGTATAGTTATGCTAGGATGCTGTTTGGTCTGGCTTCGGCCGCTGCAGTATTTCAAAGAGTAATGTCACACTTATTTGAAGAGATGCCTGATGTATATATTTTCCAGGATGATATCTAAGTGTGTGGATTAGGCATGGAAAAACATGATCAAAAGTTATGTAGAGTATTGAAAAGACTAGAGGAAAAAGGATTAACTGTAGAACACACTAAGTGTAAGTTTGGTAGTAGTGAAGTGGACTACCTAGGACACACTCTTTCTAAGGGTGGTTATAAATCCAAATATAAAGCTATGGAAGCCATTGAAAAGGCATCTTATCCTTTGGAACAAGGATGATTTATGTTCTTTCTTAGGGTTAGCAGAGCACTAAATTTGTTGAACGTTTTTCAAAAATAACCCAACCATTGAGAGAGATGATGAATAAAAATGCAGAATGTATTTGGAATAGTAAATATGACAAATGTGTGGAAACTATAAAAGAAAAGTATCCTTGAGGCACCACTATTAGGTGGTTTTGTACCAGGAAGGAAATCTACAATCAAAGTGGATGCCAGTGGCAAGGGATTAGGTGCTGTTTTATCCCAAATTGATGGAGAAAGAGAAACAATTGTAATGAAAAGTATATGGGCCACTCTGACTTTTTTTGCAAGATGTTTGGTCCAGGGGGGGCAAAGTTATAGGGGGGTCCCAAAACGTCTTTTTTTCCCATAGACTGAATGGGGGAAAACTTTGCGCACGGCTACAGGCCAAACCGCTGGACGGATTTCAACCAAATTTGCGGCAGTGGCAGGGGCTTGGTGGTGAAAGCGTGCTTTTGTACATTTTGTGACAATTCATCCAGTAGTTCCCGTAAAAACGATCAAATAGTATGTCTCTACAAATTAGTGATATCTATGCACGCTTCGTGGTCACACTTCCCTGTTCGCTCTGTGGAGAACATTGCAATTGGCTATTCCGTGGCGTGCTGGCCATGACCGACCATGTTACGCTTTCACCGATTGGTTGTGGCACAGCGTGAAGTGCGTCTTATTCTTTCGATACGTCCGCCATGTTTACTTCATTTTCTGTTGAACGCGGACCTTGCCGCTAATATACCTAAACGAAGAAGACACCAATGCACTTGTTACACTTATGGAACACTGTTTCGAAGGGTGAGCGTTAATGAGACTTGGTAGTAGAAAGTGAAACATTGAAGTATTCTTGTTAGCACTGTTGTACGGTACAGTGAAACTTGCTACTCATTGTACAGAATGAACTTACTGCATCCATTTTACAGTACATAAACAACATTACTGCGGTCAGACTGGTGGGAATCTGAGGCAGCCACCTGCTCTATTTCGTACACACAGCAAGTACACACAGCAGTTCCGCGGTGTACGGGAGTAGTGGTTCTCATGAATAGCCGCTGATATGTTGTTGCAAAATGAGAATGTATTTGATGTCATCTTTGATGTCCTGGGTGTTAGTCTTAGCAATGCACGTATGTGCTGCGAGTTATGGTTGCTGAGTTTACCATAATGGGGGAATGTGCAGTGTTTTTTGGTTTCACTGTGAAGTATTACATCCCTTTAACAAAGTTTTTTTTTACTGAATGTACATATATATATAGAGCAGGGAACAAAAACAAAGGGGCTAAACATGTGATGTGGTCAGTGATGTCATCAGTTACATTTGAGATACATCTTTAATGTTTAATCTTCTGGGATGTGACTGTTAGCAGTGCACAGTGGTGATGGCAAGTATGGGGGCTCAGTCTACCATAACTGGCGAATTTCAGGGGTTTTTCAGTGTTAATTTGAACCATAATGGGGAGGTCGAACTTTTTTTTTTGTGATGTGCACAGGTTTTTCGTAGAGCAACTTAACCATAACGTCCCCTCAACAAAGTTTTTTTTGTATATATATATATATATATATATATATATATATATATATATATTACATGGCCACGGTAGTGGCCATGTAGTTATGGTTAAGTTGCTGTTTCCATAGGAAGAGCACTTTTTGGGCGGCTTATAACTTCGCTCTCCCTGGATGGATCCTCACCAAACTTTGCAAAAAAAGTATTTGGGTCACTCTGAAATTCTTTACAAAGTTTGGTGAGGATTCATACAGGGGGGGAAAAGTTATAGGGGGGTCCCAAAACTTTTTTTTCCCCTTAAACTGAATGGGAAAAAATTTGCGCACGGCTACAGCCCGAACCGCTGGACGGATTTACACAAAATTTGCGGCCGGAGCGGCGGCCTGGTCCCAAAAGCGTGCTTTTGTAAATTTGGTGTAAATCTGTCCAGTAGTTTTTTTAAAAAAATGACCAAAATGTAAGGTCAAAAAATTAGTGATATCTGTGCTCGCTTCGCGGACGGACTTCCCTGTTCGCTCCGCGGACAGCACCCCGATTGGCCCATGGCCTTGCGTCATGTCTGCGGACATGCAACGTGTTTGCTGATTGGACGGCGAGGGGCGAGGGGCGTGGAGCGCGTCAGATTTTCTGTGGCGCCCGCCATCTTGTATTCGCAGTCGACCGCGTACAGCGCAGTGAAACGTGGATAAAAAATTGTATTTAGTGCCGTGTGTTGGTGTGTAGGGTGTTTGGGGAGGGTGGGGGAGTATGAGATAGGTTCAATGTTTTGTTTTTTTATGTGGTAGACGTTTTAGTTGCGTTCGATTTGTCCGCGGAGAACACGGCTGTTCTGACATTTTGTAAATAAACTAAATGGTGGGGTGTTTAGAGGACAGAGTATGTGTCATTTTTGTTCGCAAGGAAGGTAAAAATGAGCTATGAACACTCGCGGTGTACTTAATTGTTCGTAAATACACAAACTGGGGGTGTCCTCAGGACGCTGTCCGTATTGTAATCTGTCTAGTTGAATGTGTTCTAAGAACACTTGCATTGTCCCGAAATGGTTGCAATTACACAAAATGGGGGTGAGAACGTTGTTTGTATTGTTCGTTGCGAGGGTGAAAGTGTTTTAAGACCACTCCTTTTGTCCGCTAATAGTACAATTTCCTAGGGGCGTCAACCGACTTTTTGTTCACTAAAGAAACGATAAATCCGGCTGGTGTGCGCCGACATTATGTGATAATCCTATGACTGGCGCTATTGACCTGGCTGACTTGCTTTTGCGACACTAAATCATATCTCCCGCCCCTATGCCTGATATTATCAAAGCATTCATATTCCCCGCCTTTCTCCGTGCCGTTACAGGGTGCGTAATCAAACACACCCAGTTCTCTGCAGTCCTAAGTGACTTTACACAGAACCCGGAAGACAACACATATTATGTCACAACACAGCGCACCACAATTCAGAATATGAAACAGTGATTTAAAAGCAAACAGCAAGATTGCAAATGCTGTAAAGTACATTTATTTGACATCAAATGTTTAGAGAATATTCAGCAATTTGCATTTGTCTTTGTTGTCGATCCGCAAAAGTTCATGTTGAGGCACGCAATGTCCCTTTGCGGTACAGAGGGTGTTAGATCAGCTTACAACTCAGTGCGCCACAATTCGGAATATGAAACTGTGGTTTAAAAGTAAACAGCAGGATTGTACATTTGGTAAAGTACATTTATTTCACATGAAATGTTTAGTGAATATTCAGCGATTTGCTATTGTCTCTGCTGTCGATCAGCAAAAGTTTATTTGGAGCCACGCGTTGTTCCTTTGCGGTAGATAGGCTGTTGGTTTATGATAAAAGGTTGCTCCAACAACGAGCCATTAGACCACCCTATTGGTTGGTATGTTGTTTGTAGCCGCTAGTACTGTGTAAGGGCATATTGGTCCTTGGCGTTTGTCCCATAAAATGGTGAGGGTCATGAAGTTGCATATTTGGACCTGCACCTGGCACTTGAAGACCGCATCCGCTGGAGTCTGTAAATCGTGACATAGGCAAAATGAAGCCACATACATGTTTTAAAAAACATAAATTAGTCTCACCAGCCGATCTTCATTAAAAATCATCATTTTATTTATTAGGGCGTGAAACTATTTGCTATCGAAGATAGTGCAACAGAGTATGTTAATAATAAAATAATAATATTTTCCCTTTCATATAGCGCTAAGAACCGTGAGGTATCTAAGCGGTGTTTATTATTAACCACAGTGTGTGGTGCTCATTTATCGACCACGGAATGATGAAAGGCTGAGTTTGGCCTTGCCAGGATTCAAACTTGCGTTAGCAAGCTGTGCACGGATGTCAAAGCGAGCGCTGTACTCGCTGTGCCACTTGACAGGCTACAGTGAAGTGGCACAGCGAGTAGAGCGCTTGACCGCCTATAGACCGGTTAAATTATTTCTATTAACCCACCCTGTGTCGTCTGCTTTTTTCAGAGCCCTCTAAACGACAGGGGATCAATTCGGCAGTGATAGTGCGCGGTAGAAAACATTATGCCACTTTCAACGAACAAGTTTAACTTGAGTGGTCTTTAATGCTACGCTATTGTAATTATATTTGGTATAAAATAATCTAAAGGGTTACTTACAGTACAATTGCAATTTCCATTGTCTACGAGTGGTGCAGTCCCAAAATACGACTCCGCGTGTGCCAACGATCTTTCGCATAGTGATATAATATATAAAAGTGGTTTCGTTTCAGAAATTTCATCTTTATCTTCTCTTACGTTTTAGCAACACTCCTTCAAGAGAAGTCTTTCATCACAATCTCTGTCTGTCAAGGTCAAAACACAATACAACCTTATAGTCCGCTTCGTGAGCCTCTCCGGGGCCCGAGAAAAAAATGGAAGCAGCTGACCTTCACTGTGAATGAGCATAAATTCTTACTTTGCAACATTCTGTGTAAAGCCATCTGTAGAAGTTGTGGAAGCAGCTGACCTTCACTGTGAACAAGCATAAATTCTTACTTTGCAACATTCTGTGTAAAGCCATCTGTAGAAGTTGGTTTTTGCACGCCATGTTTGTATATTGTTTGCGTGATATTAAAAAAAGTTTGTTTAAAGGACGTTATGGTTCTAAATACAGCCGAAAGACCCCTGAAAAAGTTATGGTAAGCTATGAAAAATAATTGGCGCCACCACCGTGCACTGCTAAGACTAACACCCAGGACATCAAAGATGACATCGCAAATGTCATTGATGAAATCACAGATGACATCACATGTGTATGTACTTTTCATGGAATTTGTGTACTAGGGATTTTTATTATAATGTTGCAAAAAAAGTGTCAAGGATATTGCAATAAATATCATACCGTTATTAGTGCTTTGAACGATGCATTGATATAAATAGCATTGTATTATGGGATTCTATCTAGTATACTGAGCTACTAATGGAGAAACATAGCATTGTGTGCAGAGTACAAGATGAAAGTATAATATTTGTAATGTTAATATGTTGAATAATGAAATAATAATTGTCCTGAAATGTTCGAAAATTCACAAAATGGGGTTGTTCTGAGGACGTTATTCGTATTGTGTGATTGCCTAGCTGTATGCAATGAGGGAATGGCACAGAGAGTAAAGTGGACGCTGTCCGCGGACACCGCGGCTGTTCGTGGACAGGGCGTGCTACATCCGGGTTTTTCCAGGAAATCCAACATGGAAAGAAGACTGTACGGATCAGCCAATCAGATGTCGAGGTTGTGGATTTGTGTTGAAAGAGACTGTGTGTGGTGAAGATGGCAGAAGTGGAGAAAGTCAGGGTGTTGGTGCTCAGAGATATGTTTGTGCATGGTTTACAGCAGTACGCTGAATGCAGGCATGTTGCAAAGAACTTTGATGTGAAAGGAGTGGAGGTGGTGTGGAGCAGTGTGCCTGATTGCAATGTACAGGGAATTGTACAAGTTTGTGAGGATATGGCCACGATGAACAGTCCGCATGTGGTAGTTTTGCACTATGGTGCTTTCCATTTGGGCAACGTCAGTGCCCCTACTTTGTTGGCTGATTTGGAACGCTTGGTTCAAGCTGTAATGAAGATCCTTCCAAATGCAAAAGTAATTTTTTCTGGATTACTACCTAGGGCAATATGGGACAATAGTTCAGTTTTTTGTCCTCAGCAAAATATTGCTAGGTGTGTCATCAACCGAGGCATGTGTGCCTTCATGCTTAGAGCTGGTCTGTTCTTCTGTAACAATGAGAAATTTGATGCCAGTAATGCTGTTAATTTTAAAGAAGATGGCATTTCTTTATCTTTTACGGGAAATGCCTTTCTAATTTGGAATGTAAGGGTTGCTTTGGAGAAGGTTATGTGAAGATTTTAGGAGTAAAGTAAGAAAAAAAACAAGAAAAAAAATACAAAATAACAGGTGTCTCTCAAGCATCTGTAAAAAAAAAAAAAAAGGCTCTTTTCAGAGCCAACTTCAAAGGGGAAATGGGGCACACTATTTAAATTTACATTCACCACGCTCAGATTTTCGATGTGTCAGCGGACATGGCGGTAGTCCGCGGACATGAAAATCACTACGAGGGGGTTAGTATGTTCTATGTTACATGTATATGAAGTCAGGGATATTATGGTTAAGTTGTGCTACTAAAAACCTATGAAATTCAGTGAAAGAACGATGTTAAAGGGACGTTATGGCTCAAAGTAAAACCGAAAAACCCCTGAAATTCGGCAGTTATGGTAACATAAGCAACCACCGTGCACTGCTAACACTAACACTAACACCCAGGACATCAAAGATGACATCACAAATGTCATTGATGACATCACTGATGACATCACATGGCTGGCTCTCCCTTTTTATCCTTTACTGACATAACAAAGCCACATAGTTTTCTTCAGTAACAGTCAGGAAGAAAAATTGAAAAGGTACTATATTTGTAGACTTAGGGTCCAGTCACATCATATGAAACATATACATAGCGGAAGATACAGGCTTGAAAGAGAGCAATCCTTTCTGTGCATGAAGATAATCATTATGGTTATCAGCACTTTCTCATAGTTTTATTTTTATTACTCTACCTTCCCTCTATATGCTCATATTTCTATACATTATACTCACTCTCCATAGAGTGAATGGGAAAAAATTTTTGCTCGCGCCTACAGCCCAAACCGCTGGACGGATTTCCACCAAATTTGGACCAGGAGCAGCGGCTTGGTCCCGAAAGCGTGCTTTTGCAAATTTGGTGAAAATCCGTCTAGTAGTTTTTTTTCAAATGACCAAAAAGTAGGTCCAAAAAAATTAGTGATATCTGTGTTCGGTTCGCGGACACACTTCCCTGTTCGCTCCACGGAGAGTGTCCTGATTGGCCAATCGTCTTGCGTGATGTTCGCGGACATGCAACGTGTTCGCTGATTGGACGGCGTGGAGCGTGAAGCGCATCAGATTTTTCGGTAGCGCCTGCCATCTTGGATTCGCGGACGTCCCCAGACAGCGTGGTGAAACTTTGTTCAAAATGTGTATTTTGTATAGTGTGTTGGTGTGTAGGAGTGTTTGGGGAGGGTGGGAGTGTATGAGATAGGATGAAAGTTGTGTTTTTTATGCGTTAGACGTTCTTTTTGTGTTCGATTTGTTTGTGGACATCACAGGTGTTCTGAAATGTTCTAAATAAACTGACTAGGGGGTGTTCTAAGGAGTCAATATGTGTCCGTTTTGTTCGCAAGCAAAGTGAAACTGTTCTAAGAACACTCACGGTGTCCGGGGAGTGTTTGTAGGGGGTGTCCTGAGGACGCTGTCCGTATTGTTCTCTGTCAAGTTGAATGTGTTCTAAGAACACGCGCGGTGTCCTGAAATGTTCGCAAATAAACAAAATGGGGGTGTTCTGAAGACGTTTTTGAGAACACTCCCGGTGTCCTGAAATGTTTGTAGGGGGTGTCCTGAGGACGCTGTCCGTATTGTTCTCTGTCAAGTTGAATGTGTTCTAAGAACACCCGCGGTGTCCTGAAATGTTCGCAAATAAACAAAATGGGGGTGTTCTGAAGACGCTTCTAAGAACACTCGCGGTGTCCGGGGAGTGTTCGTAGGGGGTGTCCTGAGGACGCTGTCCGTATTGTTCTCTGTCAAGTTGAATGTGTCCTAAGAACACTCGCGGTGTCCTGAAATGTTCACAAATAAACAAAATGGGGGTGTTCTGAAGACGCTTCTAAGAACACTCACGGTGTCCGGGGAGTGTTCGTAGGGGGTGTCCTGAGGACGCTGTCCGTATTGTTCTTTGTCAAGTTGAATGTGTCCTAAGAACACTCGCGGTGTCCTGAAATGTTCGCAAATGAACAAGATGGTGGTGTTCTGAAGACGCTTCTAAGAACACTCCCGGTGTCCTGGAATGTTCGTAGGGGGTGTCCTGAGGATGCTGTCCGTATTGTTCTCTGTCAAGTTGAATGTGTTCTAAGAACACCCATGGTGTCCTGAAATGTTCACAAATAAACAAAATGGGGGTGTTCTGAAGACGCTTCTAAGAACACTCGCGGTGTCCTGGAATGTTCGTAGGGGGTGTCCTGAGGACGCTGTCCGTATTGTTCTCTGTCAAGTTGAATGTGTCCTAAGAACACTCGCGGTGTCCTGAAATGTTCACAAATAAACAAGATGGGGGTGTTCTGAAGACGTTTTTGAGAACACTCCCGGTGTCCTGGAATGTTCGTAGGGGGTGTCCTTAGGACGCTGTCCGTATTGTTCGTTGTTAAGTTGAAAGTGTTCTAAGAACTATCGCGTTGTTCTGAAATGTTCGTAGGGGGTGTCCTGAAAACGGTGTCCGTATTGTTCGCTGGCAAGTTCAAAGTGTTCTAAGAACACTCACATTGTTCGCGGACATTAAAAGTTTCCCATAGATCATAGTTGAAATGTTTGACTCTATGGATGTGATATGCTGCGGTGGCCACCGCAGCATATCACATTCATATTTGCTTATAACTTTGGGTGAAAAACAAATGTATAAGGAACAAAGGTATTAGATACTATGGATGTGATATGCTGCTATGGTTGTCCTTATTATTGTATACTTACTGTTTGGTCTAGTAATGGGAGTCCATGTTTTTCTTCTTCATTTCTGTGATAAAAGAAAATAGCATGTTAGTATTAGTATTTTGTAATGACTTATTACATTGTATAAGCAATATACTTTTATTTTTTTTCGACCCTCATATTTAGTAGAGTACAAATCAGAGTACTGTGCAATTTGCTCAGTTTCTGTGTTTGTTGCTAAAATCATTGGGTCTGTGGGAGAAAAAAAATCCATGTTGGATTAAAAAAAAACCCTTTTTCTGTTATGCTACAGTTTATTTGTTTGTTTGTTTTCAGTGTTCACTTGTTGTTTCTGGCTAATGCTTTATACTTTGCTTTGTTGTATTTTTTTTGGAGCAGTAACAGACTCTTCATTTGTTTTGATATTATAAAATTTTGGAGCAGTTAGATACCAATTGGCGTATTCTAACTGTCTATTTTTTTAATATATTTTAGTGGTTTTGATTTATCTATTTGGATATTGTTAAATTTTGGGACATTTAGATACCAATTGGCGTATTCTAACTGTGTATTTTTTGGTCTAATTTAGTGGTATTCATTTATCTGATTAGTTGTTGTAGAATCTTTGAGCAGTTAGATAGCTTTTGGAGTATTCTAACAGTTTATATTTTTTTAACACAAATTTATTTAAAGGTTTAAATACAGTTTATTTATCAAATTTTGGTTTTAAGAACATCAAATAAGCGTTTGTAAGATTTGCTGGTAATCTCTGCTTTAGAGTAATGGTACTATCATTACATTCAAACCATCCACATTTCTTTTTTATATATGCAGTGTAGTGCCCTGAATTGGTTGTGGCTCCTGCGTGGTAGATTATACCTATTGTTGTGAAGGTTTTCTTACCAAGTGATATTTGACCATGTGTGAATCCAGTCAGCTTGCAGTTGTTTTTGGTACCATCTGCATTGTAACGTAGAAGCATTAGTATTACGTATTTACTATGTGTTTGTATTACTAACGTGGAGCGATTATCTGAATTGCAGGTAGAGCATAATCTACCATGGTTTGCATTTTGTACAAGTTGCTGAAATGGAATGGATTCACAATTTGGAATTGATATATATATGAAGCGTTCATTGGGGATTTCTTCTTGTGTCACATTGTTGCGGAGAGTGCATGTATGTTTCCACATGTATGAAATCTGAAAGATTTCATTTATAGGTATGTTTTCGTTTTCCAGTACTTGTAGTAAGTACATTAGAAATTCTTGTGGATCTTCCTGTGAGTTTATAGTGAATTTCACCATTCCAGCACAGTAGCCCAATTGTCGTCTTATTCCAAAAACACTATATGTGTTGTCAGGATTGTTTGCTGCATTTCTGTGAAGTACTAACATTTGCAAACACAATGGGTCTGTACTGTGTAAGTAAATGTTGTCAACAATTGGTGGTAATTGAAATAGAATATTCATTGCTACATTTGCATAGCAACTTACACCAACTATATTTGAGAATTTAAATGGTCCAGGTAGTTCTGTATCTAACTGCTTTTTTTGGAGTTTGTCTTCCTTCTTTAAAGAAGTACCTGGTTTACTTTCTCTAATTGATTCTTTTTTGTTTGTGGTACTTGATGAAGTATTAGTTTCTTTTACTCTCTTTGGAGGATTTGCAGTGACGTCCTGTTGCATTTCTGTTTGATTTAGTTTTCTTTTACAACGTTTTAGTTTTTGTGGAACAGAATATGTGTTTAGATGGGGAGTGTATAGTGAGCGAAGTCTATTATATTCTAAAATGCAAGGAATATCAGCGTTTACTTTACTTGCATCAAAGTTCATTAGAAATAGACCATCAAGTGTACTTAAGCGTGATAGTGCTACGTAGCACATGCCTTCTTTAAAGACTGTGTTACCAATATCTATCATTGCTTTGTCTAGGGTAAGACCTTGTGATTTATGAATCGAGACTGCGTATGCAAGAGTTAGAGAAAATTGTTCTCTGCGTACATACATATCTTTGAAGAGAAGGAATCTAGCTGTTGAGCGTCCTATCCGTTTTACTTCTAAAAGTTTGTCAAAGAGTATATTGACAAACTGAATTTTGTTGTCACGTGGGTATGTTTGAAAGCCAACAACTGTACCCAGTGCTCCATTAACTAGTCCTTGGTCCACGTCAAGGTTACGTTTAAGCATTACTCTGCAATTTAAGGATAATTTTAACATCTTTTCTAAGCCTGCTGTGTTTGAGATGGATTTTTCTAAATTATTTAGTCTTGTTGTGGCTTGGTCACGCATGGGTAGTGTCATACCATGTACATCTAGTTTGTCTGTGGCGCTAATTTCCATTATTGGTTGCATTTCTTTACTTAACATTGTTTCATTGAATTTGAGACAGCTTGCAAGAGTTGGCATTAAGGCCATACAATTGACATTTTTGTGGGCTAATTGTTCCATAACATCTGTAGCACATGCATTATCGCCATAAAGTGCATTCATGTGCCGGGTTTTCAATGTTGCTTCTGCTTCTTTAGAAAGTATACCAACTCTCAAACTTTTTAAAATGTTGGCATAAGTGAGATCTGCAAATTGGCGCATGTTTTCTGTCAATTCTCTGTATTGGAAATGTTGCCAAAGGTTGACATTTCCAATGCTGCCAACAGTTTTATGGCAGAGTTTGTGCCCTAATGTTTTAAAAATAGGTTCACCTTTTACTGGTGTTAATTGAAGCAGATCTCCAAAAACAATAATGTGTTTTCCTGCAAAAAGCTCTTCATAGTCTGTTTTGAGTACTTTGTAATCTGAGGTGAATCAAAGCTAACATCAGGTTGGAGACCATGCTCACTTCATCTATTAGTAGCATTTTCATTTGTTTCAATACTCTGCGTAATTCCATTGCAGCTTCTGCAGAAAGTTTGTAATAGTCTAATTTGTTCTGGTGTTCTACTGGTAATAGTAGTAATCGGTGTAATGTAACACCACCTATGTTGTAGGCAGCTAAACCTGTGGGGGCAGTGACAACAGCTGACAGTTTGTTGTTTGTCAGTTGTTGAAGGAACTTACTAATGATTTGAATTAGGAATGTTTTGCCAGAACCAGCTTCACCACTGACGTACAGTAGTGTAGGTTTATAATTATGGCAGGAACATTCTTTATTTTCATGTTTTACACCATGTGCAATTAGTTTTGTTACTTCTTGAAAAATGCTACTTTGCTCATTGTTTACTTTTGATTGTAGTATAGTTAAGTCTTCCTTATCTTCATACTGACACATGGTGTTTTCTACTTCTATCATAGCTAATTCTGCCTCATTTGTTATTAGTGGTTCTCCCAGTGGTTCTTGGCTTCCTGTTACAGAAGTTTGACTACTGTCAGGAGTATCCTTATCTAGTTGGGCTTGGAGTTCTTCTTCATGTTGCTGTTCATTGTGCAACATTGTTTTGTACTGTGTAAAGTTTACATCAGTTACAGTGCTTTCATTTGCTTCCTCATATGAGTCATAGTTATCTAGTAATTGTTCTTCTTTTCTCCATGGTTTGAAGAGTTGTAGTAGGGACATGTAATATACTTCTTTATGTTGAGGAGTCTTGAATGACAATTTGATATGATTAATTAAATTTGGTTTAGTGAGTTTAACTAAGCTGCCTTCACAGTCTGTCACTCTATATTTACCTTTTTTTTCATCAGGTTTCATATTATTTTTGTATGTGTAGTTTTGGGCTATTTGGTATAGACACATGTTTTCCAAAGTATTACTTCTGTTTGGGTAGTATGTGTCCAATACATTGTTTTTTAAAATGTCTTGGCTGTTGGGATCATGTTTGGCTATTGTTTCTATATCTTCATATGATTTTAGAACTCTTTTTCTAGATTTAGCTGGACCAACACTTAGCCATACTATATTTTCAGATTTACCATACAATGAAGTACCAGTTAAACGATCAGCTGCTTCATAAGATCCACATTCTCTATGGGTGAGCATTTTTATGCCCAAGCTGTATAATTTCTGAGATACTGTTTTTTCTGATGACAGGTCATTCCAGAGGTCTTGGAGCTCTGTCTTTTCTGCTTTAGTTAAGTATGCTGTGACATATCGTGCAACTGCAGTAGAATTGTCTGCAATGTACTGCACATCTATGTTTGCATTCCATAAGTGGGCAATGATTGCATTATAATCATTGATATATTTTTCTTCTTCTTTTCTTTTTATGTAATATGTATTTTTAGGTGACTTACCTTTAACACTATGTCTAACTGAAGACATGAGGTTGTTTACTTGACCTGTATTTATAACTGGTCTAGGGAAACCAAATCGGCATTTGGTGTAGTATTTGCCTTTGTTTTTGTATTTGCGACGACAATATTTTCCACATTTGTGTCTTTGAAATTGTAAAATTTGTGCACGAAGATCACTATTTGTGGCTTCTGATGGAATTTCACAAGTGACATATTTTTCAATAAACTGTAAAACAGTGGCATCACTGTCTTGACCAAATTTAGGAGCATCTTTAATCCATAAAAGCATGTGGATATGTGGTGCTCCTCTGGCTTGGTATTCTTTTCTCCAAAAGAAGTGTTGCACTTCTCCAAGGGGAGGAACAGTTTTATTACAAATAAAATGTAGCATAGCAATGAAGCGATGGTGAAAATATCTTGAAACATTAACAGGATCCAAAGAACAAAGTTCACCAGGTGTTAGAATATCTATGTTTGTTTTGTTTTTATTTGATATGCGTAGGAAATCATGTAAATTTTCCCATGCATATTCTGCACAACTTAATGTAACAAACCAAGTGGGTGGGCCAAGGTTTCTGATCATACAACGTACATCTCCATGACGTCGAAACCAGTACTCTTTAGTACCACGCATATTTGCTAATAGATTTGTAATATTTGATTGTAAAACCTCATCCTTTTGTTGCACTTTCTCTAATAATTGTGTAGCTGTCATATTTTGAAAGTGTGATCCTGATTTTAATATGTGTGCAACTCCGTAACATAAAGTTGCTAGTTCACTTTCAAAGAGTAGGTGGAATATGTATTCCACATTTTGTCTAAATCTGGGAGCTTCAGAATACATCTGTAATGAGCGGTATTCTGAAGCTGATATTTGAATAGGTCTATCATCATACCTTCCTCCTTTGCCAGTAGGAAAGAGTAGAGGAAAAGCACGTGCTTCTATACTTTTTTCCCATATACTGATTGGCGATCCTTTTGTTTGACGCATTTGGACGCAAGTTTCTAGTACTTCTTGTACGGTGTCATTACAGTGCAAAGGATGAATTGTATAATGGTCTAAAGTATTTGATATTGTAGCAGGATCTAGTAGCTCAAATTGACCAGCTTCTTGTGTTTCTTGAATTATTTCAGTTGTATCTTTCAAGTTTTCTTCAATATTAATTTCTTTGTAATATTCATTATTCTCTTTAAGATATTGGAAGGCTTGTCTAACTTTATATAAATCTACCAGCTGTTGCCATATTTTTTTGTCTTTTGTAGGTACTCCATTTACTAATATAATTAAAGATTGCTGCATTGGACGTTGCACTCCTAGAGTATGCACATTTTCTTTTAGATTTAATGGTAAATAAACTACTTTTCCACGAATGCCTTTTACCAATTCAGAGGGAGGTAATTTTGCTGTTTTTGGTTGAAGGCGTATTATTGCTTGAAATGGGTGTACTGTTTGAATTATGATGCTCTCATATAAATTAAGTTGTTGTAGAGGTTTTGGTACTGGGTATAATTCCAAATTATTTGTGATAGAACGTGAAGGAGTTTGGTCAAGTTTTGTAGTGAAATAACTGCAAAGTATTAAGGGCTCAGTTATTTCATATTTGTTTTCTGCTAGAAGGTAGAGAGCTAATTCAAACCATTTAGAATCTTCATTGTCTTCTATTTTGTATGATAGGTCCACAGTTTTTGTGTTACTTTTATAAAAAATTCTACGGCAACATACACATACATGGTTTGGTACTTCAGCTGATGTACTTTTAAATTTTAGTATTTCTTTTTTGTATGTGTTCAGCAAAAGGTTGCCATGTGTAGAATTGTTGCTTAATTCCTTTAAAGCTATTTCATTCTGTAAATAGCTTTCACTTCCAAAATATTTTTTCTGGATATAGTGAATTTCTTCAAGTAGGTCTTTTGCTGTACCATGTAGAAGGATGTTATTTAACTTTGCTAGTGCTAAAGCAGGACTTTTAGCATAGTACAGTTTATAGACTAGATTTCTTATAGTTGAATGATGTGTTGATATCCTTTTGATATCATGGAAAGTGGTTTTACAAGTAGGTCCTGTAATGCAGGCCAATGAATGTCCTTGTAGTCCTGTGTACTTGCGCACTGGACAGGTATCTATATGTTTCGGTAATTTAATTTTGATTTTGTCTTTGCTTTTTACATATTTATTGAGGAATTGGTGTAAAGATTTGAAACATTGTTTGGGAATGATACACATTGACGTGCATGGCCATTTGTACACTAGACGTTCTGATTCAGTTGAATGGAGGGGTAATTCTAAGTTTTCAGGGCATATTTTTGTAAGGAGTACTTCTTGTTCCATTATGGTATTATTCACTTTTTCATAACCTCGACCACTGCTATTTATGGCAATTGTATTCGTTTGCTTTTGTTTATACGCTTCTTCATTAAAATATGGTTCTGTGCTCGTAGTGTGATTCCATTCACCTCCGCAGATCCTTAAGAAGTTCTTTCTGTTGACATTTCGCTTATTGAGAAGTCTTTTTTGTAATTTAGTTATTAGTTTTGTTAGTGGTTTCATTTTGTTTAACAGTAAAATAAATACATTTCTTTTGAGAAGAATTGCACTGTCCATCAATGCTTCTAAGATTAATTTCCTACGATAGGTTTTAAGCTTTGAACCTGATTTCTCTCCTGTTTTTATAAGATTTTGAAGGACTTTGTGACAGTATATTTTGGCTAAAATACTTTTCTTGGTATGCTTACTTTGCACTATATTAAAATTTGAAGAAGTAGTTTTATCTGTACTGATAGCTGATTTTCTGTTAATTGTTTTTTGGTTTGTTTTACATTTTGATAGAGGAAGCGAAGTTGTTGTACTTGAAACTTCTTGTGTTTCACTAAATGATTGTATTAGCTGTTTTGTTTCAACTTTTTTTTACACATTCTGCTAGAGATGGATGCTTATGTTGGACACCTTTATTTTCATTTGCTCTACTTTTGCGTTGCTTTCTACCGACTTGTCTTTTGGTAGGCATTCTTTAGGGTCTGTTGAAAAAAATAAAGAAGATATGGGTTGGGGTGTTCTGGAATGTATGTGTGCTGTGTGCATGAGTGTTTGAGTAAGATGATAAAGATGTATGTAATGGTGTGTGATTGTGCATTGGGAACTAAAACTAGTAGGGATAGGCATTCTTGAATTTATGTGTTACTAAACTGGGGTTCAGATGACAAAAAAAAAGTAAGCTAGTGGTGTGGAAAAGGACAAATAGTAAATCTAATGTATACAATTAAAACAGTTGTTTGTTCTATAATATGAAAATTGTAGTGGTTCAGTTGGCTAATTTGTGTGTCCAAAAATAGAAATTTGTGGGCCATTCTGGCTGTAAACCGCTGTTTAAGACATGGAAATTTTTGGACAAAATGGTACAAAATCTCTATTTTAAGAAACCAAAATAGCTCGTATTAATGTATGTATTAATAGTATATTTCATTAATAATACAAATATTATGGTGATATTTTACTTACTATTTTTTAAATGAACAGGTAACTGCTTAGTTTTTCTTTCTTCTTCGAATTCGGCTGCATCTTTTCAGGAAACTGGTCTTCACTGCAATTGTAAAAGTTTCAAATTAGTAACTTTGTTTGTATATAGCACTGTTTTTAATTTAGATATTGATTTTTTTAATTGAAATCCTCAGTGTCTTCTGTAAAACCATTAAACTAATTTATTTACATAGGATACATTGCATCAGTTCAGTACATATGATATGTTCTTAATGAACAAATTGTATTGAATGACTAACTGTAGCAAAAAAAATATCTTTACTATGTCTTGTGAAATTTATAATATATTAGTGAATACCACTATTTCTGTAAGTAAACTGTTCTAGGTAATAGCGCCTCCATGTCATGTCTAATTTAAAGTAATTAAGTAAATAAATAAATAAAAACAAAAAATATGAAATTGTATAAGTATTTTTATAAAGGTTTAAACATAGGTTGTGTTTGCATGCAATTTTGTTTGAATATATGTAGTCTATATATTTCATTTAAAAAATGTTAGTTTAACATGATTTGAGTGTGTGTGTATAAAGAAAGTAAAAAGTATAAAGGTTTATAAGTGATAGTTGATTTTAGGAAATTGAAAAAAGTACAGTAAATTCATTTTACAGATTTTACAAGGTAAAAGTCTGTTTGAAAATGTGTTCATCTACTATACAGAAAATATGCATACCTGAAGTTTGTGTTCATGCGTATGGATATGCATGGAGCTCCAAGTAGAAATCTTGAGGACTTGTACAGTATTTCTGGTAGATGCTGCTTGCCAATGATATGACACTTGTACTCAGAGAGATTCAGAGTACATTTGCAGTGCTGATCTATGATGATGCAGTTAGATGTAGAGGTCTTGAATGTGATTGGTGCATGGTCATGTGATTTTTGAGGTACATCCAATGAGGGAATGGCAGAGAGAGTGTAGTGGAAATGGTAGAAGGGCTGTTCATGTTACGATATGTCCGCGGACATGGCGGTAGTTCGTGGATATCGGGAGTTACATCCGGGGATTTTTGGGTTCAGAAGTCATGCAAATGAGAATAAGCACTGAAAGGGATTGGTCAGGAAAGTTTGGTGGGTGTGTTGTGCCAGGAGAGATTTTCTCAGATACTCTTTTTGCTGAGAGAACAAAAGATAGCTATGGCTGTGTGTTTCAGAAAACAGATTGTTTGGATTTTAGGAGATTCGTGGATACATTGTCGAAGGTGCATCTGGAAAGCTGTGGAGTAGCTGTAGATCTTGGATTCCCACATGTGGAAGTACACTGGCATGGAGTACGTGGAATGAAGTGGTTGGACTTGCTACCTCTCTGTGCTACTTTGGAGACAGAGCAACATCCAGACATAATTGTAATTCATTGTGGAGGGAACAGTTTAGGACATGTGACTGGAATTGTTTTGCAATTTGCTATGAAAGAAGGACTTAGGAAGGGTATGGACATGTTTCCTAACTCTCAAGTGATATTTTCACGGATTGCGCAGAGACAAATGTGGCTTCGTTCTTCTTCATTTGGTCCACAAATGGAAAAAGCAAGGCGCAATGTTAATAAGGCTGTTTGTGGCTTTCTAAGAGATTTTGGCATGTCTTCTTTTCACACTGAAAATATTATGTTTTGTAGTACATATATTTTTCGCAGAGATGGAGTCTTAATTTTGTCATTGATGATATCACTGATGACATCACATGTCTGGCTCACTCTTTTTTCTTTTGCTGACATATCTAGGCCACATGGTTTTCTTCAGTAACAGTCAGAAACTGAACATTTTATTTTATTTGTAGACGTATCCTTCAGTAGGTTCTTACAGTAATTCTGTTAGAGTCCAGTCACATCATATGAAACATATACATACGGGAAGACACAAGCTTGAAAGACAGCAATCCTTTTTGTGCATAAAGATAATCAATAGACTTATGAGAACTTTCTGATAGTTCTGTTTTTTTTTTATGGCTGTACTTTCCCTGTGGGTCCAATCACATCAAGTGATACATATACATAGGGTGAATAGCAGCTTTGAAACAGAGCAATCATTTATTTGCATGAAAATAATCAGTTAAGTTATGAATTGTTTCTGCTACTACTTGTGCTTTTTTGCTAACTTCACTTTCCCTGTATATACCCATATTGGTATGTGTTCTTGTGTCTTTGTGTTTTGTCTATAGTAATGTTTTATTAGCTACGTATTACATATTTCACAGTACACAAAAATCTATTAAGAAAACAATTATCATTTCATTATTCAACATATTAACATTACAAATATTATAACTTCATCTTGTACACTGCACACCATGTTATGTTTCTGTATCAGTAGCTTAGTATACTAGATAGAACCCCATAATAGAATGCTATTTATATCAATGCATCGTTCAATGCACTAATTAGGGTATGATATTTATTGCAATGATCCTTGACACTTGTTTCGCAACATTATAATAAGAATCCCTTGTACACATATTTCATGAAAAGTACATACACATGTGATGTCATCAGTGATGTCATCAACGACATTTGTGATGTCATCTTTGATGTCCTGGGTGTTAGTTTTAGCAGTGCACGGTGGTGGAGCGAGTTATGGTTGCTTAGCTTACCATAACTGGCGAATTTCAAGGGTTTTTCGGTTTGGCTTGGAACCATAACGTCCCTTTAACAAAGTTTTTTCACTGAATTTCATAGGTTTTTAGTAGCGCAACTTAACCATAACGTCCCTTTAACAAAGTTTTTTTCACTGATATATATATATATATATATATATATATATACATATATATATATATATATATATATATATTTGTTATTGGTTATGTGTTATTCATAGCCATATTGTTATAATATATATGTGGGTATTGTTTAATTGTTCATGTCAGAGGTAGGGTATGTGTAGTATTAATAGTATCATAATAGGAGACTTACCATGGAATGGTAGGGTGGAATGGTGAGGGATTGGAATGTAGAAGGAGCAGAGAATGAGTGTTCTGAGGAAGGCGGTCATGAAGGAGAAGAGATAGAGAAGGAAGCATTGATGCTGTGGGCCTGTTACTGTCAAGGTATTCTTAAGTCACGAAATAAAGAGAGTTTGCACTACTGAAGATTGTGACTCCTTATTTCACTAGCTTTCATCTCGGACGGTGCTGCAAACCAAACTCCAACACCTTAGTTTTTTGGGCCATTCATCTCTAGTCCCTTCGCCACATATTAAGACTCAAAACAGTTTATCAGCTCAAATATGCCGTTTTCAGTGTGGGATAACAGCACAGCGCTATCCACAAAGAAATGATGGGAACATATATGGTTTATACACACAGGGGTCAGTACCTTTTTCCCTGGAGCCAGGGGTCTAGGTAATAAAAACATGAATTGAACAAGACTGGAATAAGAACATAGACCTGTCTGACACCCTTATCAATTGAAAACTCCCTAGTAATTTCACCACCGGGCTTACCTCTCATCCACCCTTTGGCATTCTTATTTGAACCCCAAAAACAGAGACCAAGGGTGCGACCATCTTGGCTTTCAAAAGTATTTCCCTGAATATCGCTCTATCAAACTAGTGAAAGACAATCGTTAGATTTATGAATCCCAGGTAGCTTGCCCTTTAGTATATCTAGATGCATCGCACGTGAGAGAAGGATTCTCAGTCCCTGCGCCACTGTGGCTGCTCTCTTCCTAATCGCACCATGCACTGGGAAATGAACAGAGGCCTCACCGACCCCCAACCAAATTCCTTGATGGAATCCCTTTGCCAAAAATCTTGCTAATACAATCAAGGAGTGCGATGATGGCTCAGTAGTACACTGGCTGGCTCTTTTCCCCCTTTTTCAATATGGGGGAAATGTTGGCTTACCTCTAGGATGGAGGACTAATCCTTGAAGGTAGTATGGCATTATGCAGGTTAGAAATGGCCGTCAGACATCGAACATGCTCCCTGACTATAATGCACTTCTGTATTTGTTTGCTTAAATGTATAGTCTATCAATTTCTGTCATGCTCTGTTTTACAAATTGTTTCTGACAAAGGCTCCCTCGCTTATATGTTTCTGTTCCTCTGTAATGGGGGGATGATGAAAAGGTGCAAGTGCTGCTTAGCCACGCCGGCAAACATCGAGTTTGATAAAAGCAATCACTCGACATGGAGAGCTGCCATTCATATGGCAGCATATAAATGGCTTCAAAACTGGCATTCAGTTCCTCAGACTAGGGACGCTTCAAATGTATTTTTGCTTCAGCGTGAACGAAAAATCTACCTTTAAGGCTTTAGGACTCGGTGGACTCAATTAATAAAGAAGTTCATATCCAACAGGAACAAAACATGGAAGAATATACAAGGCTACAATCGACACGTGGCTTGCGCAGATTTCACATTGTCTACATATAGGGTCACCCACCCTGCCTGGTGGTTTTTTTAATACTAATTTGAGATTTATTTTCTCTTTCTGGTTTCTTTGGCTAAATTAGCTTTCCGCAACTGCGAGGCATTTCGAGGTATGTTTTTATTGATTTTATTGACAGCATTACGGTTTGTTTTGGTAACTTACGTAACATTTTTCTGCAATTGGCTTTCCAGTAATTACTTAAACTATCTGCCTACAGAACTGTATCTGGCATTGTCCTACTCTAAATGTGGAGTTCTTATTGCTGCAACCTAAGGTACTTATTTTTGGAATACATTACAGTCTTTGATGTAAGACTTAGCTTACTAAGTGGAACTTGATTGCGATGCTATGGCCAACTTTTGTTTCTAAAATTATGTTTCTTTTTCTATTTTTGTTTGACTGTCAACGGACTACTACAAATGAAATTGGTTAATTTGTGGTAACTTAATTTCTACTTTTTTACTCTTCCTACATGTGATGTGCATGTGTTATATATTTTGTGGTTGCATCGCGCCCTGGACTGCTTGCTCACAACTTGTGCCTATGTTCTTTATGTAACAATTCTTTGCACAAAACAATCATGTGTATGTTTTATTTTTAACTTTACCCAATTTGTATGGAAATGATGTACTATGCAATTTAAGCCTCTGATGAAAAGCTGTACACAGCTTGAAACACGTGTCAGGCTTCTCTTCGCACAAACAAAAAAGGCTTCTCTTTGCACAAACAACTAATTATAATTTCTTGCCGCAGTGAGACTGGGAACATCTTTGTTTTTCTTCAACTATTCCTGTGGATGTGTATTGGCAGTACACCCACACCACCCAGATACCTGCAGCCTTGATGTTTATTTTCTTAATCACTGTATAAGCGCTGTGGACTCGTGACTTTTTCTGCCATAACTTTGTTCTTGTCATTTTCAAGTCACTATACCCAGCAGCTGTATTATGGCTGAAGCAGCTGAATAATTACTCACTCGAGATGATGACATTAAAGCATTATTTGCCCCTCGGGGCTCAACTCTGAATCCTTTCAA
Organism: Ambystoma mexicanum; assembly: GCF_040938575.1. NCBI lineage: Eukaryota > Metazoa > Chordata > Amphibia > Caudata > Ambystomatidae > Ambystoma > Ambystoma mexicanum. The sequence continues at coordinate 713,064,318 of NC_090924.1, read as the reverse complement.
AATAATGGACACTGCTAAAACAGACCTTAGATCCTTATTTTTTAAATAGAAAAACTAAGGGGGTAATTCATAGAATTGAGCGCACAAGTGGCGCACGCGGCTGGCGCACAGTGTGCACGTGCGAATCCCTGCGCCAGCCACGTGCGCCAAAACCCATTTCCGCGCACAGCGTATTCATGGATTCCAGCCACCAAAACCAGCCGTGGCGCACAGTGGCGCAGCGACCTTGCAGCAGCGCCAGTTACGCCCCCAAGAACGCCTTCCGTGCAGGGAAAAGCCATCAAAATCCCCAATCCAGCGCAAAGGGCTGCGCTAACCCTGTACCAGCACGGCAAGCAGGCTACGTGTATCACTGGGGGGCGCGGGAAGTACCTCACGTGATTGGCCCCGTGCGAGCAGGGTACGCGTATTACAGGGGTGCGCGGGAAGTTCCACACGCGATTGGCCTGTGCGCGTGTATTTCAGGGGTGCGCGGGAAGTTCCACACGCGATTGGCCTGGGCGCGTGTATTTCAGGGGCTCGCGGGTGGTTTCACACGCGATCGGCCCTGGGGGAGCGTGTGCGTGTATTTCAGGGGTGCGTGAGAAGTTCCACACGCGATTGGCCTGGACGCGTGTATTTCAGGGGTGCACGGGAAGTTCCACACGCGATTGGCCTGGGCGCGTGTTTTTCAGGGGTGCGTGGGAAGTTCCACACGCGATTGGCCTGGGCGCGTGTATTTCAGGGGTGCGCGGGAAGTTCCACACGCGATTGGCCTGGGCGCGTGTATTCCAGGGGTGCGCGGGAAGTTCCACACACGATTGGGCTGCGTGCGGGTATTAGGGGTGCGCGCAAAGTTTTACACGCGATTGGGCTGCGTGCGGGTATTAGGGGTGCGCGCAAAGTTTTACACGCGATTGGGCTGCGTGCGGGTATTAGGGGTGCGTACGAAGTTTTACACGCGATTGGGCTGCGTGCGGGTATTACAGGGGTGCACGCACATTTTCACACGCGATTGGGCTGCGTGCGGGTATTAAAGGGGTGCACACACATTTTCACACGCGATTGGGCTGCGTGCGGGTATTAAAGGGGTGCGCGCGAAGTTTTACACGCGATTCGGCTGCGTGCGGGTATTACAGGGGTGCGCACAAAGTTTTACACGCGATTTCAGCAGGGTACGTGTATTTCAGGGGTGCCGGGGAGTCCTACATGTGATTTGCCAGTGTGGGTCCTCCCAGGTGTTCCCTGTACACCCTCCATGGCCCCTGCAGGCAGCCCACACCACAGGGGACTACCCTGCATCCCTGGTCATGTCCCGCAGGCAGCCCACCCAACATGGGCATGCCACCCAGCAAAGGCACATGTCTCCTTGCACCAATGATCACCAACTCATGTCCCCTTGCACCCCCACCCCCAGCATTGCGGGGCACCTGCCAGCAGGCCCCCACCCATGTCTCCCAGCACCCCCACCCCCCCAGTCACCAGGGGCAGCCTCCACCAGGCCCCCACCCATGTCTCCCAGCACCCCACCCCCCCAGTCACCAGGGGCAGCCTCCACCAGGCCCCACCCATGTCTCCCAGCACCCCCACCCCCCAGTCACCAGGGGCAGCCTCCACCAGGCCCCCACCCATGTCTCCCACCACCCCCACCCCCCAGCAGTGCAGGGGCACCCACCACCAGGCCCCCACCCATGTCTCCCACCACCCCCACCCCCCAGTCACCAGGGGCAGCCTCCACCAGGCCCCCACCCATGTCTCCCAGCACCCCCACCCCCACAGTCACCAGGGGCAGCCTCCACCAGGCCCCCACCCATGTCTCCCACCCCCCCACCCCCCCCAGTCACCAGGGATGCCCCCACCAGGCCCCATGTGCGCCTCAGTGGCGGCCTCCTCCTCCTCTGTGGAAACCACCAACCTGGATGGCTCCTCGCCGTCTACCGCCATAGCAGGCCCCTGTGGGGGCTCACCCACCCCTTCCGCTGCAGCCGTGGGGGCATCCCCGCCGCCTTGCTCCACAGTGCCGTCTCCACCCTCTCCTTCACTAGCCGCTGCGTAGAGGGAGACATAGAACACAAGCATCAGGGTACTGTACAATGGTCCCCTAGACAGGAAGCAATAGCAGATGAGTGCCACTGTCAAAGTACACTTCCATCATGTCACACCACAACACATGTGTCAGTCCAGGCAAAACAAACACAGTGATAGTCATGGTGCGTGTCATGGACATTTCAATGCATGTCCAATGGACTCTCGAATCATACAATGTAATGGGACTCACATGCATCATGGGTCATGCCTATCACATGCACACACTTCACCTCAGTCACATCCATCTGGCCCCGTACACCCCAATCACAGTGCATACAAGGATGACTAGGCTGCATCAGTGAATCTGTACATTGTCACAGACATGTGTCATGCATCCATGGCACTCACAAGTCACAGACACGCAGGTCAGGCACACAGACATGGATACCACATATGTATCTGGCATCAGCACCCATCCCTCGCCCCCACCCATGTCCAGGAACAGAGACTGCCATGCTCTCATGTGTGCAATCTGCACAGGGCTCCCCATGTCGCATTCAAACACATGCAACAACCGTGCGGTTCACACATTACAGGTCGCACATGCATTCCCATGATGTCCCTGGACACATACATGCGTACATGGCCTATGTCACACATGCAGGCAAGTATCAGACAACCAGCACACTGCAACATGCCCTGTCTCACACAGCAATGCTTGGCCACTTACCGCTCAAATCCAGACGGGTCTCCCTCTCAAGGACCTGGGCGTGGAGCGCTGGGTGTGCGCGTTACAGGACCCTCAACTGGATGGAACTCATGCGGCCCCGGCCCCCCTCCACGAGGCGCCGGGCCTTCATGAGGGTCCTGGACCTCAAGTCCTCCCAGCGCTTCTTGCCCTTCTGGATGGTGCGGGTTGCCACCCCCTCCGCGTTGATGGCAACCACACAGTCGGCCCAGATCCTCTCCCGTCCTTCCCTGTTGGCGCGGGACGATCCGAAGAGGGCATCATACTGCCCCAGGACTTGCTCCACCAGGACACCAACTTCGGTGGCAGTGAAGCTGGTGCCCCTCTGCCCCTCTGGCCGGGGGTTGCCACTGGGGTCATATGTGGATGTGCCCGACATGGCAACCCCCGGGGCAGGAGTGGGTGGGCAACTGGGTCCTGGGGCTGGGCTGTGGAGCGATGTTATTCGAGTCGGGAGTCTTCTGTACCAGCAGGGGTGGACACAGCAACTGGACCCCTGCAGATGGCTGATGTGCAGGCACCAAATGGCAGGGCACGGTGGCAGCAGGCAGGCAGGCAGGCAGCAGCAGATGGCACGTGGGAGGCTGCTCGGGGCACTGGGGGGCAGTGATTCGGCCTTCTGGGCAGGAGCGTGGTCTTCCGTGTGTTTTCGCGTGGCCAGCTTTATACGGAGTGATTTGGCACGTGAAAAATCTGCACGTCAGCGTGTAATTCGAGGAAAGGCCCTTAGCGCGTAAGCGTGTCTGCACGCATACGCATTGTCATTGGACAGAAGGCCCCTCGAGCGCAAGCGCCCCTGTGACGTGACGCGTACAGACGTGCATGGGCATTACAGCGCGCGTGAAAAAATGCACGTCCGCGTGTAATACGAGGAAAGGGCCCATGCGTAAGCGCACGTGAAAAAGTGCACGTCCGCGTGTAATACGAGGAAAGGGCCCATGCGTAAGCGCGCGTGAAAAACTGCACGTCCGCTTGTAATACGAGGAAAGGGCCCATGCGTAAGCGCGCGTGAAAAACTGCACGTCCGCGTGTAATACGAGGAAAGGGCCCATGAGTAAGCGCGCGTGAATGACTTCACGCGAACCCCTGTAATACACGTAGCCCGCTCCCCCAGGCCCGATCGCGTGAATAACTTCACGCGAACCCCTGTAATACACATAGCCCGCTCCCCCAGGCCCGATCGCGTGAATGACTTCACGCGAACCCCTGTAATACACGTAGCCCGCTCCCCCAGGCCCGATCGCGTGAATAACTTCACGCGAACCCCTGTAATACACGTAGCCCGCTCCCCCAGGCCCGATCGCGTGAAAAACTGCACGCGAACCCCTGTAATACACGTAGCCCGCTCCCCCAGGCCCGATCGCGTGAATAACTTCACGCGAACCCCTGAAATACACGTAGCCCGCTCCCCCAGGCCCGATCGCGTGAATAACTTCACGCGAACCCCTGTAATACACGTAGCCCGCTCCCCCAGGCCCGATCGCGTGGAAAACTTCACGCGAACCCCTGAAATACACGTAGCCCGCTCCCCCAGGCCCGATCGCGTGAATGACTTCACGCGAACCCCTGTAATACACGTAGCCCGCTCCCCCAGGCCCGATCGCGTGGAAAACTTCACGCAAACCCCCAAATTACACGTGCCCCGCTCAATCGCGTGTGTAACTTCCCATGCACCCCTGAATTACACGTGCCCCGCTCAATCACGTGTGTAACTTCCCGCGCGGCACTTTTTTGATGCGCTGGGACTCTACCGCCTGCCTTCGTGTGGCGGACGTGTTTCAGCTTGTGCGTGTCTTTGGCTGGGCGTGGCTTTGCCCTATTCGATTCCATGAATACGTGTGGTTCGGGTGCGTGTGGGCGTTCCGTCTGCTTCCCTGCAGTACATCCCCAGTTACGCCCTTATTTTCGCGCGTTGTTCCCCATTCCGCGCGTTACGCCCCGTGTCCCGCCCACTTTCTGGTGTATGCGCTGAGGTTGTGCGCTTTCACTGTGCGCTTCGCGCACGCCTTTCGGGATGTTGCAGTGACTTGTGCGCCATGCACGGGTTTGGCGCACATCCCGCGGTGAACACGCGCAGGGACTTCCATGAATCGCACACGTGCGCGTGCGCCTGTTTTTTTCCGCTTGCGCCTGCTTGCGCATGCTTGCGCGAGGATTTTCGGCACACGTTTGTTCCATGAATCGGCCCCTTAAAGTGAATTGTAATTTGAATAAACTTGAAAAAGTTGCAATCTATCATTTGTCTCGTAACAAAGATTTGATTATTAAAGAGGCTGACAAAGGTGGCAATGTGGTCATAATGAATAGGTGTGACTATATTGCGATGGGTATGCATCACTTAGATTCGGCAGGTTGTTACTTAATCATTCCGTACAATCCTCTACATTCTATTCATGAAATGGCTAATGCACTTATTTTGAAATGGCATAAATTAGGTTGTTTAACTGATGTTGAAAGGAATATCCTCACAGTTGACGGGCCCATCATGCCCACTGTATATTTTCTTCCGAAAATCCATAAGGCTTTCTCAGATATATCTGAGGGGAGACCGATAGTTAGTGGAGGTGGTGGGGTACTTGAGCCAATATCCATCTACATTAATGAATTTTTACTACCAGAGATATTGCGGACCCCAACATTTATTAGAGATACCATGCACATTTTGGAAATGTTAGATCACCTCACATTTAACCAAGACTGTTGGTTGGTTACCTTAGACGTCAAAGCTCTGTACACGTCAATAGCTCACCACAAAGCATTACAAAGTGTTGATTTTTTGTTTCGAGAATTTTCTGCTTCTTATTTTGAGCATCTAGAAATGGTCAAGGAATTATTATTTACTTTGCAAAACAATGTTTTTGTTTTCAATCAGATGTACTTTAAGCAATTGATTGGTATAGCCATGGGTGCAAGCTTTGCACCTGCACTGCCGAATGCTTTTATGCATTGTTTCGAGCAAACATGTGTGTTTTCTAAATCCATGTATTCACCTTTTATTTATTTGTGGAAACGTTACATCGATGATGTTATTTTAGTGTGGACTGGTACAAAAGATCTTCTTGGTGAATTTGTATCCTGTTTAAATGATAATGATTGGGGATTACAATTTACCTCAACCTTTAGTCAATCTCACATTGACTTTTTGGACCTTTCCATAGAACTAACACCTAACGGCCTAATTACCAAAACCTTTCGCAAATCGACCTCAGTGAATGCCACGGTACATGCAGAATCATGTCATAAAAAACATGTCATTGCCAATATTCCCAAAGGGGAATTCATTCGTGCTAAGAGAAATTGCTCCCAATCAGTGGATTATGATCAAGAATGTGCTCTTATCAAATCCCGGTTTTTGAATAGAGGTTACCATAAGAAGTGTGTCGAACAAGCATCAGCCACAGCACGTCAGGTTAAGAGAGCGGATCTATTGGTGCCGAAAACTCGGTCTAAATCTTTAAACTCTGAAAATATCAGGTTTATCAAAAGATATTACTCTGATAGTCACAAAATACATGCTATTTTAAGTAAACATTGGCCCTTGTTACATCTCGACAAAGACATCTCAAATTGGTTGGACACTAATGTCAGTGTGACTAACAGCAAAGGTACATCCCTTAAAAATGTATTGAGTCCATCATTTATGAGCCCCTTATCTATACCCAAGACTTGGCTTAATTCCGCCAGAGTCCTTGGTTTTCATAAATGTGGTGTTTGTAATATGTGCAACTTTACATTTGAAACATCCACAGTCTCTTTTGGGCTACGAGGTAATCATGAAATCAAGTCTTTCATCAATTGCAATTCTAAGTTTGTAGTGTATTGCATTATATGCACCTGTGGCCTGATATATATAGGGAGCACTATTCGCCCACTTAAAATTAGAATTCGTGAACATCTGGCTTCCATTGGGAGCAAAGATGCCAAATACCCCTTGCCTATCATTGGCAAAAATCTCATCAAATGGACTGCAAAAATGCCAGTAACCCCACACTAAAATTACGACAATTGGAGGCCAAATTAATTTGTAAATATCGCACTGTTTCTGAAGGACTTAATTCGGATCATGAGTTTGCCATATTTTTATAATTCATATTTCCTCTGTTGGGGTTGACAAGTGCCTTTAATTATCCTCTTGGGGGGATCCCCTCCTGTAATTATATGCTTGTTCCACGTGTATTATTACTCTGCAATGTGCCTTTATTTGTAATGTTGTTCAGTAGAAGCACACTCAGGCCCCACACTTTTTTTAGTGCATTGGAATTGTTGGTTTATTTAAATACCACTTCAATTATTAATGACTAGCTGAGGCTTGTTACTTTTAAATTAATTTTGTCTTTAAAAAAAAAAAAATATATATATATATATATTTAAATAAATAAATAAATTTAAACAAAAAACAAAAGATAAATTTCCTCAGCAAAACATGAGTAATAATTGTTTGCTAAATTCTCCTTTTAATTTTTTGGCTAATTTGGGTTTATGGACCGCTTTCACTAAGTTAGGCTTTTCTAAAGGTGTGTTTAGTTCACCCAACATGGCGATCCTTTTTGCCCCTTTCTGTTTGTCTTACTTGGAAGGCCATGCATTGTGCTATAATGCATTCCAGTATATTTAGTCCTACCTTTCTTTCGTGCATTGTGCAATGGCAACACGAGTAGACTGAAACAAACAGTCATTGAGGTAGGTCTGTTTATTTTGCTCTCCCCATGTTGTAGTTTTAACTTTTAATTGTTTTTTTTGGTTAACCAGTCAGGAATTGTCCACAGTCCTTTTGAATCACGAGTTAATTGGAGTTAATCTAATGGGTACTTTGGTGGTTTTTTGAATACTAATTTGAGATTTATTTTCTCTTTCTGGTTTCTTTGGCTAAATTAGCTTTCCGCAACTGCGAGGCATTTCGAGGTATGTTTTTATTGATTTTATTGACAGCATTACGGTTTGTTTCGGTAACTTATGTAATATTTTTCTGCAATTGGCTTTCCAGTAATTACTTAATCTATCTGCCTACAGAACTGTATCTGGCATTGTCCTACTCTAAATGTGGAGTTCTTATTGCTGCAACCTAAGGTACTTATTTTTGGAATACATTACAGTCTTTGATTTAAGACTTAGCTTACTAAGTGGAACTTGATTGCGCTGCTATGGCCAACTTTTGTTTCTAAAATTATGTTTCTTTTTCTCTTTTTGTTTGTCTGTCAACGGACTACTACAAATGAAATTGGTTAATTTGTGGTAACTTAATTTCTACTTTTTTACTCTTCCTACATGTGATGTACATGTGTTATATTTTTTGTGGTTGCATTGCGCCCTGGACTGCTTGTTCACAACTTGTGCCTATGTTCTTTATGTAACAATTCTTTGCACAAAACAATCATGTGTATGTTTTATTTTTAACTTTACCCAATTTGTATGGAAATGATGTACTATGCAATTTAAGCCGCTGATGAAAAGCTGTACACAGCTTGAAACACGTGTCAGGCGTCTCTTCGCACAAACAATAAAGGCTTCTCTTTGCACAAAAAACTAATTATAATTTCTTGGCTCAGTGAGACTGGGAACATCTTTGTTTTTCTTCATGCTACAAGCTACCCAGAAGCCATACCTATGAGAACTGTTACGGGCCAGGCTGTGGCTAAGGCTCTATTTGGTATTTTTACCAGAGTAGGGTTTCTTAAGGAAGTGATATCCCACAGGGGATCCAGTTGTATGTCCCACTACACGCAAGCCATGTATAAAGTGGGACCTTCTACTGCCATGCCTTCTCTTTGCTTATAGAGAAGTCCCTCAGGAGGCAGTTGGTTACAGTCCCTTTGAACTTCTCTATGGCCATCCAGTCAGAGGTCCATTGGCCCTGATCAAGGAGGGGTTGGAGAGTGCCTCTTCCCCCAAGCCAGTCCGAGTGACTGACTATGTGGTAGGTCTCCGTAGGAGAATGTCACACATGATGGCAGAAGCTAATGATAACTTAAACGCAGGTCAGGTTCTGGTCAGACATTGGCATGACTAGAAGGCCAGCATGGTTGAGTTTACTCAAGACCAACTTGTATTAGTTATGGTGCCAACAAGGCAAAGGGCCATGCAGGACAAATGGATAGGACCCTTCAAGGTTGTGGGCAAACTTGGACAGGTGAACTATATGGTGGACTTAGGCAGACCTAAGGAGGCTCCCAGAGTCTTTCACACTAACTGTTTGAAGGCATGTGTCTCGAGACCAGAAGTGGGAGCTTTGCTTCTAGCTTCAGCTCAAGAGGAGGAGGAGAGTGAACCTCTACCTGACCTCCTCAGAGGCCAACCTTTGGATGAGAAAATAGTAGGAGTCAATCTCTCTTCTCAACTGACTTCTGAACAACAGGAGAAGTGCAAAGTTCTGTTAAATCAGTTTGCCTCCATGTTTTCACTATCACCAGGCTTCACCCCTTGGGGCCAGCATGATATTCTCACTGGTGACTGTTTACCTGTGAAAGGCAGAGGTATAGAATGTCAGAACATGTGAGATCCCACATCAAAGGAGAGGTCAACAAGATGCTTGATCTCAAGGTTATAGAGCCCTCTACAAGTCCATGCTCTAGTCCAGTTGTTCTAGTACTAAAGGCAGGATCCAAGGAGTTGAGATTCTGTGTGGGCTATAGAGCTCTAAATGCAGTCACTAAGACTGATGCCCATCCCTTGCCAAGGACAGATGAACTGGTGGATAGACTTGGTTCAGGCAAGTATCTCAGTACATTTGATCTGATGTCAGGCTATTGGCAAATAACCCTGACAGACCATGCCAAGGAAAAAACTGCTTTCTCAACCCCAGCAGGCCTCTACCAGTTCAAGGTTATGCCTTTTGGATTAAAGAATGCACCTGCTACATTCCAAAGGATGGTCAATCAAGTTCTGAATGGGATGGAGGACTTCTGCATGGCATACTTGGATGACATTGCAGTGTTCAGCCCTATATGGAAAGAACATATTGATCACTTAGGATATGTTTTGCAGGCTATTGAGCAGGCCCATCTGACCATAAAGGCAAGCAAATGTCAAATTGGTCAGAGCAAAGTGGTCTACCTTGGTCATGAGGCAGGAGGAGGTGAAATAAGGCCATTGCCCAGCAAAGTACAAGCTGTGCAAAACTGGGCCACCCCTACTACTCAAACCCAAGTGAGAGCTTTCCTAGGTCTCATTGGGTACTACAGGAATTTCATAGAGAACTATGGGACCATAGCTTCTCCCTTGAATGTGATCTCCTCTCCAAAATTCCCTAAAAAGGTTAGATGGACTGAGGAGTGCACATAGGCCTTTGAAAACCTGAAGAAAGCCCTATGTCAAGCTCCAGTCCTAAGATCTCCTGATTATCACCATCCCTTCATTGTGCAGACAGATGCCTCCAATACAGGTATAGGTGCAGTCCTTAGTCAACTGGATGAGAAAGGTAGGGAGCCCCCCATTTGCTTCATCAGTAGGAAACTGAAGGAACCAGAAACAAGGTGGGCAACCATAGAACGTGAATGTTTTGCCATTTTGTGGTCTCTGAAGACGTTTAGGCCATACTTGTATGGATCTACTTTTGTGATTCAGACAGACCACCGACCCTTGAGATGGTTAATGCAAATGAAAGGGGAAAACCCAAAACTTCTGAGATGGTCAATCAGCCTGCAAGGGTTTGATTTCACCATTGAGCACAGAGCAGGATGTCACCACCAAAATGCTGATGGTCTCTCTAGGATGTTTTTAACCGACTAGAGGTAGAGATTCATCCAGGAGTGGATTAAATCCTCTTGTCCCTTAGTCTGGGGGGGGGGGCAAGTGTTAGGGAGAATTCTCAAGAATGGCTAATTTCCCTTACCTACTGAGTCCCTCAGCAGCTTTGCTGGATTTCTAGGATTTGTTTTTTTCACCTGCTAAGAGTGTGAGCCCTTTTCCCCACTCTTACATGTGTTTTTCTGTGTGTGTTTATTGTGTTCATAGACTGTGGAGCCTCACCTACTCCATAGGCATCATCATTTTATTGTGTGTTGCACAGCACCTTCAGTGCAGTGACACAGGGTTGTATTTTAGACTTCCCAACTCAGACTCCATTTTCTAGGACTGACTAATGTCTCCCAGAACATGTAAAGTTGCCATTAACTTTATTAGTCTTTTAAAATCCACAGACCCAGTACACCTTATCTTACATAGAGTACTGGAAAGTGTTAATACTTATCCCTTTTTGTCTGTTTCTCTTGGAGCAGTGTTTTGCTCCCTTTTCATCAGGACTTGGCTGGTGGCAGTGGTAACTACCCTATTTTTCCTACTCCGGTTATTTTAAATAACCTTGGTATTGATTTAGGCTATCTTGGTAGCCTCGAACTTAAACCCGCTGGACCATATACGGTTTTATACGGTTCTGGCTGGGGTTATTCAACATTTCTTTTTGAAAATGTCTTTCTCGTGTTTTACTCCACGCACCAAACCAGGTTTGGTTCCTTTGTTCACTGTCTTTTCGCAGGCTTCTCCACAGAAGCCCTCCTTAGGTGCCTGAAAGTCTGGGTAGGCAGGATGTGAGGGAGGGGTTTTAGGATCCCTGCCATGGGTTCCCTTGGTAACCCAAGTCACACTCCTGTTTGATTGGCTAGGTCCTTGTCCCGGCGGGACAGCCTCCCTTCTGTGTGATTTACAGCCAGGCTGTGTGAATGGGCGAAAACTGCATAAAAAGCTGGTCTCTGGGATTGGAAAGGCAGAGTCGTCACTGGAATGAAAGAACCAATGAGGAGCTGGCAGAAGATGAACCCTACAATGACTGAACCGCCTGGTGAAGCCCTGCTGCAGGTCCAAATCTTCAGACTCCAACGACAGAGAAGATCTACCAGGAATCTTCTTCCCCTGAGCTGGTGGGACCAACCAGTTTGCCCAAACTGCAAGCCAGGGCTCCCTCCTGTGGTCAAATTTGCTGTACAGAGCTACAGTGAACTGGATAGCCAGGAAGGTCAGACCCTGCTTGGGTTTTAAGGAGCACACCTTTTATTTGTTGCTTTGCTCTGCTGCTGGTTTCTTCCCTGGGCAGTGTAGGACCCTCCAGTCTTCCGACAGTTGCTTCAGGAACCGGGAGCCTGCAGGAACTGCCAGGAACGTCCGCCTCAGCTACAGCTTCTTCTCCATTTAAAGGTACTGTGTAAATCCGGTTGTTCGTTTCGTCCAGCCGCGGTAAAGGTGTGTGAAACCTTTCACCAATCCGAGGGCTTGTCCGTGTCTACTCTTTAAACTAACTTTTCTGCCGACCAACTTCATCCGGAACTTTACCCGCGAACTACCTTGAACTGTGTGATCTTGAGCAAAAGACTTTTGTCCTATTGACTTTGGCCCTACACCTTTTTGATTTGATTCCATCACTATAGTTCCTCTTTCTAGAGTGCCCTGCTTACTTACCTGTTGGTGCTGCTCAATTTTTCCCTAATTTTGTCTTTCCCTCCCTTTTTAAATTACTGGAGTGCCATTTTGTTCATACTTCATTTTGAGTTTAACTTGTCCAGAATCTATTGGGAGTGGTGTGGTGTATTAATAGTGTGATTTTTCAACTGCTTTACTTTAGTGAGATGTTATACAACTGATGCGTAAATAAATGTATATTCTTTTACTCAGAAACTTTGAGTCAGTGTTTGTTTGAATCATAGTAATTGCTGTCCTTTGTGTAACTATTGATACTGCTCACTTGCTCTTGAGATAAGTCTGACTGCTCAGCCATCGCTACCACTTTACTGTGTACTACAGGCTTGTACCATAGGTGAATTTATACTGTCACTTGTAATCTTAATTGTGTGTGGTGTTCCCAAAGGGTACTGCATATAATTCTGCTTAACAGACGCCATGACTGTGCCACCCACATTACACAAATTGACGGCGCACATCTTCACATTTGGGGCTGAACAGCCCATTCTACTGGTGCAAGCTTTGTAGCAAGGGTGGAGCATGGTGGCACCTCGATCAAGGCCCGTTTCTACGTGACTGACGTAAGCGACAACACCCTACTGAGCTGTGCGGCAGAGGTGTTGGGCATTGTCAGTTTTGCCTATGGGGTCTATGTAGAGGATGCACAAGGGATCCTCCAGAAATATGGTCGGCTCTTCGAGGGAATTAGCTTGATGGCTAGCGACATCGATGAGTCCATTCAACCGATAGCCCTCAAACACAGCAGAGTCCCGTTCTACCTGCAAGACGGAGTAGACAAAAAGTTGGACAGCTTGGTGTCTCTGGACATCATAGAAAAGGTTGATGGGCCCACGACTTCGGTATCGCCCATAGTCATCGCTCGTAAGCCAACACATCCCGATTCAGTCAGGATATGTGTGGACATGAGGCTACCGAACAAGGCGATCAAGCGCTAGAGACACCTCACACGCACAATTGATGACATCATTGCGGAGTTCAAGGCACCAAGTTCTTTTAGAAACTGGACTTGAAGCCCAGTACCACCAGGTCATGTTACATCCTGACTCAAGGTACATCACAACCTTCATTACACATTAAGGGGAGTATAGGTACAAGCGCCTGAGTTTTTTTGTGTCCTAAACAGCAGAAGTCTTTCAGAACATCTTCCGAGGAGCCGTGGCAGATCTAGACAGCATGCTGAACATCAGCGATGACATCCTTGTGTTCACCAAAACAGAGGTTGAACACATGGCACGCCTGGTGAGGACCTTAAAGCAACTCCAGGACCTGGGACTGACAGTGCACATGGACAAGTGCAAATTCTTGAAGACTAAAATTGAATTCTTCTGGTTCGTATTTAAGGAAGGAGGGGTTTCACCAAATCCTCGTAAAGTCAAAGACATTTTGGTGGCAAAATCACCAGAGAACGTGACTGAGGTACGCAGTTTCTTAGTGAAGGTCACCTACTGTGGTCGGTTTATCAATAATTTGGCTTCCAGGTTGGAGCCCCTGCAGAGCTTCACCAGAAAGGATGTCACGTGGCCGTGGGGCCCACTAGAGCATTGTGCATTCGAGGAAGTGAAGGGGACAGTCACAATGGAAGACACCACGGCTTTCTTTGACTCCTCCCTCCCATCTGAGGTGGTAGTTGTTGCCAGCCCATTTGGTTTAGGTGCAGTCTTCACCCAGACGGATGCCCAAGGGGAGGTCAGGCCCATTGCCTAGGCGAGCCGAGCCCTGTCAGAGACTGAGCAACGTTACTCCCAGACAAAGCGGGAAGCCGTGGCAGTGCTGAGGGGGTGGCAGCATTTTCAGCTCTATGTGTTGGGCAAGCCAGTGACTGTCATGACAGACCACAAGCTTCTGCTGCCGATCATGGCTGCATCCTCCTTGAAACCCCTGGCATGTATTGCAAGGTGGATGCTGGTGCTCTTCGAATATGGTGTGTCGTTGGTGTATCGTCCTGGGACTAACAATGCGGCTGATTACCTGTCACGACATCTGCAAAGCGAAGCTGAAGAGGTGCAGAACATCAGTGTGGACAAGGCTGAGGAGCATGTGCAGTTTCTCGTTGATTCAGCAATACCCAAACTCCCTGCCCCTCCACGAGATGGAGGGAGCAGCAGTAGCAGACCAGTGCTTTCAGGTGCTCAAAGGGGCTCTTCAAAAGGGCGAATGGAGGTCGATGGTGGAAACCCTCAGGAGAATGACCCAAGAAACGTGGATGTTGGAACAGCTATAGAGAGTGAGGGATAAACTAACTTTTTCTGAGTCAGGGCTTCTTCTCCGTGGAAACCGCATTGGGGTACCAGCCAGCAAAGTCCAGCAAATCATCGAGCTGGCACACCAGGGACATCAGGGCATGGCCAAGACAAAGGCCAGACTGCAGCAGAAGGTGTGGTTCCCGGACCTCGAGAAGTAGGTGGAAGACTTTGTCTCGGCCTGTGTGTGGTGCCAGGCAGCATCCCCAGCATAGCGGGAGTCCATAATTGAAGCCATGCCCAGAGGAACATGGCCCTGGGAAATCGTATATGCAGACTTGGATCCACTGGCAAGGATGTTCATTTCCTCGTGGTGATGGACGAACGGTTACGGTGCTCTGAAGTGGAGTTTGTCGAGTCCGTGTCATTTGATAGGGTCGCTGTCGCTCTCGAGAAGATCTTTGCCAATTATGGGCTGCCACAGACTCTGTGCTTGGACAACGGACCACCTTTCCAGGGGGACAGTTTTGCACTGCTCATGGAGAAATATGGTATCCGTCACCAAAAGAACACACCCGTCTGACCGTGTGGGAATGGCGATGCAGAGCGGTTTTTGAGGACCCTCAGCAAAGTCTTTAGGATTGTCTATGGACAAGGCCAGTGCCTTCAGTGGGCACTGTACCAATTCCTGAGGGAATACAGGGCTACCCCTCATGCATCGACCGGGGCGGCACCGGCATAGGCAATGTTTCAGCGCTGCCCGAGGGGCCTGATACCTGACATAGGTGTGCGGGAGCCAGCAGTGATCAATGACGCTCATATAGAACAGGAAAGGAGGGCAAGGACCTTTAAGTCAGACACACGCTGCAGAGTGACGCAACTATGCCACATGTAGGTTAATAAAAGGGGCAGACCACATGAGCGGCAGTGCGCCGGTTGAGCCCGGACAGTGAGCATCACGTCCAGTGTGCTCTATTGGCTCGGGGACATAGGGGATGCCGGATGACCATGGCACATCACAACATCCAGTAGCTGCCTAAGTACCAATTTAGATTGGTAATTATGTATACAAATGTTATAGGTACACCACATTGAATAAAAGCGCTACACAAATGATTTAAGTTATTAGTTATTAATAGCCTAGTGGTAGGGGCTGACTTGCAAAGCAGAGAATCCTATATGAATGCCAGGAATGTCGTTCAGAAAATTTGAAACTTGCCAGGCGAGTGTAAGCTTGTATCGGCTCAGGCAGCGTTCTCAATGCATTTGGACTATAATTCTCTTGATCTTTCACATTTATCAATGCTGACTGGGGCAGACGGGAGTTATATATAATACAACACATCGGGTGAGTAAGAACATTTTGCATTGAAAAATATTGTTCGATAAACTGTATGTATTCGTATTTGAAAGAACATAGCCTAAGTCAGTGTTGTCCTAAATGTTCTTGTAAGATCAGAGGCCTTTGGTGTGAGAAAACATATGGCCTACCTTTGTAGACAGTATGGCCTCTAATTGCAGCTGGGGTCAAGGGTGAAAAGAAACATTTCCACAGTCATGGGCATGGCAGCTAAAATATCCTTATGCCCAGCCAAGGACTGTGACGTATATCCAAATCCCAATCCAAAATCGCCCCCATCTGTGTAGCATTTAAACAGAGAGTCAGGGGTGCAACCAGACTAACATTCTGTGGGTGGCAGGGGTCTAACTCCTCAAGTGCTGGCAGAGTAGCTAACTGCAGAGACTGTGGGAGGGGGGCAAATATACTTGTGCGTTGGCATCTAACTTCTTTACACATTCTGTCGAGACTATTCTGGTGCAGCTTCAACGTTACAAGCCGTTGTCTCTCTCCCTCCGTCTGAAACCACACACTTAAGGACTGCTGTGGAAATGAGCTGTCTCCTGCCCCCCGCCACCATCCCCCTTCCAATCACTCCCTGATATGCACGTGCTGGCCCCATCACGATTTCAATTGCCCAAAAATGTGGGTATATCCAGACAGGTGCTAACAATGAAATGCTTTACATTAGTAATTGCCCGGCCTTTGTTAACTGTGCAGCCAAAGGACTGTTTATCACCAGTCTCCTGTCCTGCCAAGGCTGTGTAGGTCAACCAGGTTTCGTCAAAATGATCCAACATTTCAGGGGGGAGTCCTGTCCTATAGCCCAATCTGCCCAATGGTCGTCGCGCCATTGCACACAGCACACACACGCATCTGGAATGCTATGAATTTTAGCATCATGGCAGGCATATTATCAATCGCACGTTTTGCATGATACCTTCTAAGCAGGCGTCGCCTGCGTTGGGCTGCGCTGTGCGTTGTTTTGACGCTTTTTTTGCATAGTCAGCTGTACAATGCCGAGAGCATATACAATAACATTTGAATAATTAATGCTAATCACACATAAAACAACGAACACTTGCGGTACACTGAAAATAGTGGCCAGGAAGTGTTGAATGTAGGCCAACCCATGTTTAATAGATGACCTGCTGATTTCCCAGTAGCCCAATTCACAGACAAGTCAGAACAACTGAATGCAAAGGAACCGCCGGTAAATATTTCAGAGATTGTGGAGGTTAGAAGCTGCCTTTCACAGGCGACAATCCGGTAGAATCTAGACAAAGAAGGCCTTTGATGCAGCGCGAGTCGCGTGAGTGTTTTGTTGCTCTTGGCAACGAATAACCAACATTTAGGGTCAGATTGACTTGGGTACGCCCTGCGTTTGGCAACTCGAGATTCTGATGGATATCAGGGTGAAAACGTTGTTAAAAATCATGAAGTCACGTGGCGAAGGAGGAGCTGTGGTCGACGTCATGAACCCTATAGCAGAGCATCGTGCGTTTGTGTAGAAATGTATGCCTTTGGGCGCGTGCAGCAGATAGACATATCCAAGTGACGGATTCATTGCTCAGAATGAGCATTGTGTAGAAAGGCGTTCTCCTTTGGGGTGGCGATTGGTGAGCGGGATCTATGAGATTTCCCCGCACTCACCATGTCACTGTTGTACTTTTATCGACAGTCGACAACATATACCAGGGACGTGCTTTCACCAAAATGCCAGGGGTAGGGTGAGTGACATCACACGACCTTTGACTTCTTATGACATCACCCCGAAGTGACATCACAGGAAGCGATGAAACACGACCTTTCATTCCCTGACAAAACAGGAAAGGGCATCACATAGCATTATACCTAAGTACACTATGGAAAATATGGTTACGATATCACTGTAATGTGATATACATTTCATAAAAGAATGGATCACCACATGTATCATTAATATCAGTGTGTGTACGCCCATATTACCAAATTACTGTGAATGCAAACAGACGTTCAAAGCCAAATGATAATGATGTGTTATGCTAAGCACTTTATGAAGAACATACATACAATATCATCCAGCGTGTTGGTACGAGAGGGGTTGCTAGGGAGGGGCTGAGGGGGCTACAGCCCTGCGTCTTTTGTTTGTGACCCCGGATAGAAGCTCAGGGGCTACAACCAAAAAGCTAGCTGGCCCCGAGTTCCAACATTAGCGTAGTCCCAGATCTTTTCCAGACCTAGCAACACCCCTGGTTGTTACTCATTTATCAAACTCAGAAGGATGACAGGCTGAGTTGGCTGTGCCGGGATTCAAACCTGCAACCTTCAGATCGCACACGCATTGCAGCAGCGAGCACTTAACCCACTGAACTATCTTACCCGCTATGGCTATTTTACCCGCTATATTAAAATGATCAATTCTCAAAGTGAGAAAGCAAATTACACTCTGTAGTGGATACCATTAAACTGGTAACTGAGAATTAACAGCAGGCCAGTTCATCTGCAGGTCTGGTGCAAAGTTGGCCACATGTTAAGCCTGTGTGGATCTACTTTTCAGGCTTCAGAGGTTGGCAAAATACATACCATTGGGACGGTTTATGATTGTGTATTAAAGAATTGAGAGTAGAACAGGAAAAGCAGCACACTCACACAGCATGCTGTACTCTGGGCCCCGTTACCATGTGCATGCAAACATCCGGAACAGCATGCAATGGACATAGAAAAGATAGACACATTAAAACAAAGCATTAATTGTGGCACAATGAAATCAAGGGCCACTTTAGGTGCTATAGTTCTGTTACTTTTTGTGGTCTCATCTAGATATAGAAGTGACTAATGTGTATCTGGGTGAGATGGTTTGAAATCAAGGGCCACTTTATGTGCTATGCTCAAACATTTCTACACTGTACACAAGCTTTTAGGCACACAGATTTTGTCAAGTGACCGAGGACAATGAGATGAATGTGATGATCGTAACAGAGACAACAGCAGAAAAGAACATGCTATAACTGTAACTTGGAAAAGCAAAATACATGGTCTGAATTGGATGCTTATGCTACTCTAAATGCTTTTTTGGACATTTTTGTCTGCATTGTGAATTTGAGGTGTTTAAGAACAGACTAAATCAGTGACTCACCCCCTGAAGTGTGCCTGAAATAAACCTTTGATGGGTCTAGCAATTATTACATCGAGTTCCAGAAAGACAACGTATTTGCTATTCCTTTTCTTTCTTATTTAGGGTCACACGCTCAAAGTGTTACACTTGTGGACTCCTTTTATTTTAAAGAGGCCTGAACAAGAAAGCCAGCCACTCCAGAAATATAGAGCCACATGGCGCTGGCCACAGCCCAGGAGCATCCATTTTTTTTTTAAAACAAGTGTTTTAAATAGTTTTTTGTAGGGGTAGCAAGGGAGACCCCAGAAGTCGCAACCCCTGGTAACCCCCAAATGATTTCCCTGACATCTACCCCTCCCACCCTCTTGCCCTAACCCCCAAAGCCCCATTTTACCTTCTACATGCCCCCATATACTGCTTTTAATTTATCTGCAGTGAAATGCCGTGCTGCAAAATTTAGATTAAGGGTTGTGGGGAAACAGGGGTATATCAGAAACAGAGACCATGTGTAATTTCAAAAATGCAGGGATCAAACATACTCAGGAGCAACCAGGAGCAGATCTCTTCACTCCCAGTCGTGGATTTTTAAAGTTCACACATTTCAGACCGAAATGGAAATGGGACAGGCTGGCTCTCCAGCCTCGCTTGATCAAGCTGTTCTCAATCACTGGCCGGACTTTATGGCCTATTTTGCCAAGGAGCTGCTGCTATGCACAAGCCCCTATGATCTGGGACTCTTAGAGGACTCACTAAGTAAACCTGTGGCGAATTCTAGCCTACCCAGCAAAAATATGGCCTCACAAACTAATAAATCCTCCTGTCCTAATGCTGGAACCCGGACAAGCAACCTGGACAAGGCTTGTCAATTCAACCCTCAAAAAGAGCTACTAGATAAAGCCTCACAATCGGACTACCGTAGCAAGGTAGTTCTGGCACCATACACGCCCATAGAAATAAAAGTGGCATAATTACAAGGCCCAACATTGTTAATTCCACCTTGGAACCTTCTGCTGCTATTGCAACAGTCGCATCGAAACCGGATCAAGAGGTCTACAAACCCCCCACACAGACGAATGTTCTCTCCAAGTTGGGCTCCTCCCATAACCTGTGTATTAGAAAGTGTCGGATGCCCAAAATAGAAGACACGAGTACTCAGGATTTTGTTTCAGACCAGAGAAATTTCATTATCACCAACATCAGTAAGGTAATTGGCCATGAACCAAAAGAAGCCCTGCGATTTAAAGTCCTAGCCTGGCTCAGACAGAGAACTGGGCTGGGTGTGGTCAGATTATCAGATCTTAAAATTTTCCGCAGGTTGGATTTGAGAGACTGGAGCTCACT
The DNA here is from genome assembly GCF_040938575.1 of Ambystoma mexicanum. Lineage (NCBI taxonomy): Eukaryota > Metazoa > Chordata > Amphibia > Caudata > Ambystomatidae > Ambystoma > Ambystoma mexicanum. The sequence continues at coordinate 713,044,198 of NC_090924.1, read as the reverse complement.
TGACGATAAGGACTGTGTCCTAGTGGGATGTGGGACCAGTTTCCTACCGGCCGTTTTAAGACTATGCAGATACATCCCGAGGGGATCCACCAGATGTAACCTGATTATTTGACTATTCATTTGGCCTAAGGAGGTTTCCCTGGTCGTGCATATTGCTGTGGATACTTTTTTCGCTCATTTTTGTTTCATGTAAGAATTGTCTGTATTGTTTGTTTTTTCTGTTTGTCTGCGACCTTAAGCATACGGGTACCTGGAGGGCAATATAAATAATAAACATAAACATAAACATACTGCATTAACATCTTGGCTTGGTGAAGAAAGGACAAGTGCGATTCAGCGTTTATTATATCTTAAGTGGAAAAGGGAAAAAGAAGGAGCTTGAAAGGGAGTTGGAAATCTGTGCTCGCAGACAGCCAGTATGAGGGATTGTGGGTTGAATATATTTGTGTAGAACAAGACACATCCAAGAACTGTTCAAATGAGGGTGAACCAATGATCATCATTGTAGAAGACACTAGATTAGATAAGCTAATGCTCAGCAGAGACGTAATTTCACCAAAATGCCTGGGGTAGCGGACGTGACATCAAATTACCCTTGACCTCTGATGACATCACAAGAAGTGATATCTTCCCAGACAACCAAGAGTAGTCTAGCGTAATCAATTATTTCTTTGGTTTGAGAGTTTCAGGCTAATAAGGACATCACAAAAAATACAGTTTCCGAAGGCATGTATAGACTCCCACAGCATTTAATTATTAATAAATGTTCAACTTCAATCCCATGGCGATCTTAGATAGCGTCTGGGTTCGCGCGCATTACACTTTCGCTTTCAACGCGATCGGTTCTGCGTGCGAGCTCTGCGCACAAAGGTAAGATACTCTTTAGTGCGGAGATATTGGTTATATGTAAATGAATGGATAGAAGTACTCAGACTCTCCTACTGTTAATCAACAGGAATGTTGGAGACAACTATTGAGAATACCGATACGAGAGGACAACCAATTTAAAGCAGGTACAGACTGCCGCACGTTGGGAATAGTTAAACACTGGAAACACTTAGTTGTTTAACAATATTGACATACTTTCCATTTATTTTCTCCCTTGTTCACTCACACGGATCCACCTGGGGGTATGTGCTTTATCTGTTTTTGCATTATCCTTGAATCATTGATATATGTTTTGTGTTGAAATACTGTATTGTTCTATGAATGATTAGTTGTTGGTATATTCACTAAAGCATGGCCCTGACGATGGTCAAAGACGGAAATGCATTGGCATATGTGCTTACTGATGAAACAACCTATGTTTTTCGAAGTTGCCTCACTATATGAAAATCGAATTGGCGATACTAAACCTAGAAATGTGAATAAAACATTTCTTGTTGAAGAATTCACTACAACTATTTCATATCTTTGAATCAATATTTAATACTTGATTATATATTTGAATAACATTTTGCAACCCTGCCAAGGGTCCACTGAGAGCTCTAGCCTTTAGTAAGGTAATGCTACCTTACTTTTCTTCTAAACAACTTCAATCCCTTCCCATAAAAATATTTGTCATCCAAATTAATTTGTTTTTGCAATTCATTCTTCTTTTTATTATTTTACTCTTTAGAAATCATCATCATGCCTAAAGAAAGTGTGCATCAGAATAACAATCATTTAAATCATTGGAGACAATGCAATGCAACTAAATCTATAGCCAACCAATTTCATCGTTTGACACAACACCACATATTGTGATCTCAAACTCTAACGCACCATGTCAATTTCATTCATACACATTAAAAAACCAGTCATACTTGTGCAAAACATGCAATGGAAACAATTTTTCATAAAATGACAGGTCATACAATTAGACCTTCAATGCAAGGTAAGATTTGTTATCCATAAATGCATTGATGATTTAATAACTCTGGCATGTATTATGTGATTAATCTAATACAATAAATTGCCACATACGTTTATGTAAACCAACACAATCAAGATCCTAAATGGCACTTGAGATGTTACAATGTCGACTCGAGTTTCCGGTGTGGTATTTGATGTGCTCTTCCTACCACCACCCTCAGCAGGACATATGAAGAAACCTTCATTTCGGATCACCTTGGTGTGTGTTGAATCGTTTGGCTAATGAATTTCTCTTTCTTGTCTACGTTTTTGCTTAGCGATGCTCATTTGACCGCATCCCTCTAAACCAGAGAATTAGCCGTCTCTACTTGTCAACAGCGGATAAGTCCGATGTTAAAATATGGTAGGCTTAGCAATACTTTGTTACTGGATAACTCCACGAGTTCCCTCTTATTGTTGTAATTGGGTACTGCGGGACGAGACTTGACAGAAGTTCAAAATCTGTGGATAGTTTCTTTGTCTGTAAGTAACCTGTGTTGTATGACTGGTTGGTCCTGAGTGGTCGATTGTACTGTGTATTAGGGTTGTCTTCTGTTTCTTTAGGAAGGGAGGTGTGTGGTATCGGGCATGTTTACAAGGTATGTGTGCATGCTGAGTGAGTGCCTTCCTTGCTGTCTGTGTGAGTAAGATATCTTCGGAATGCCAGAGGGAATGTTGAGTGTGGGGGGATTCTGGAGAGGACTGTTGGTGGGAATTGGAGATGGGAACCTGTAGTAGAAGGATGCTTAGGCCTTTCTCTCCCCTGCAACCTTCCTACCTGAGATCCATGTAATAAAGTACTGTTATGATGTTGACTGTGTTGGACATCTCATGTTTGGTTTGTCATCGGAAAGGGAGATGTGTTATGATGTTGCTTGATGCATTGGTATAAGCTGGCATGGAACACTGTGAAGGTGCTTGGAATGTTTGGCTGTGAGCCAGCTCCAGAGTTCCAGTGCTGTCAGTTGAGCCTGGGTGATGGGACCCGGGGGTCTTTCATAGATATCAGCTCATGTAACTTATAATAAAGAATTTACATGTAAACCTAAGATGACTACTGAAGCAGCTTTGTAACAATGGCGACGAGGATTACTAAAAACCCATATAAGGAAGAAGAAAGCTGTGGAGGGGGAGCAGCAGAATAAGGAGAGAGACCACCGTCCCCAGCCATCCAGAAGTAAGTCCTATCACCCAGGGCGCATTGCACAGGGGGTTAGTAAAACAAGAATTGGGGATAAGTGAAGAAGTTGAGCCCCAGAAGATATATAAAACCCCAAAAGCAAAGAGCATGACCCATAAAATTGAGGTATATGTGGGTCTGAAGAAGCAATAGTTTGGGGGAAACTGTGAAGTCCCGGTAAGCAAAAGAAAATATAAAACCCGAATGCTGAGTCGGACTCCGTGAGGCCGATGCTGCAATTTGGATTGCGCAGCTCGTGTAATGTTGCCCCAGTAATCACAGGAAGGGGAGGAGAGGGGTGGAGGTGTCCAGTGTTGCGTGTTCCCAAGTGCGATGGCTAAGGGAAAGCAAAGGAGACCCAAACAGCATCCCAAGACCTTGCGTGGAAGGGTGATGTGAACAGAGGTCCCGACAGTGCGAGGTTATAAATGGGTGCCCGGTGTTAAGTACCTAGGGCCCTGCAGTCTCTCACCGCTAGCGTGTGGCAGTTGGAACCACAGAGCTCCGTTGTATTGGGTGCCGGTTGGAGTACTGGTAACGTGGCCATCCAGGAGCAGCCTGAGTATCCTTTACACTGTTTCTCTAAGTGTTTGTAGCTTCAAGCGAGAATGTAACTGTTTAAGGATTTGTGTGTATGCGAGCAGCACGGCATGCTTGTGTGAATAGAAGAGCACTAGAAGGGAGGTTGATGAGTTAAAATACACTAGATTTAATGCATTTGAGGATTTTTAGGAAATTGACTAATTTGGACTTCCTAAATATGCACAGGGTGTGAGTCAGTAGTAGGGTGTAAAAGCGGCCAGAGTTAATTTCTTTGAGGAATTTTAGGGCACATTGCAAATAGCAACATGGACTCTTAGGAAAATAAAGTGCCAGTGTTGGATTTATGTTTAAGGATCCCATGGTCAAAGGATGTTGTGGTGTGAGTGTGTGTGAGTGTCACAAGATGCAGGGAGGTAGCGCCTTCTAGGGTGATTGTGGGTGAGTGCCAAAAAGTGTAGGGAGGTAGCGACTCTGAGTGTGTGTGGGTGAGTGCTACAAAGTGTTATGAAGTAGTGACTCTGATTTTGTGGGTGATATCCACAAAGTGTTAGGAGGTACTGACTCTGAGTGTGTGGGTGAGTGCCTCAAAGTATAAGGAGGTAGTGACTCCGAGTTTGTGTGTGTGAGTGCCCCAAAGTGTAAGGAGGTAATGACTCAGAGTGTGTGGGTGAAATCCACAAAGTGTTAGGAGGTAGCGACTCTGAGTGTGTGGGTGAGTGCCCCGAAGTGTAAGGAAGTAGAGACTCCTAGTGTGTGGGTGAGTGCCACAAAGTGTATTTATTTATTTATTTATTTATTCAAATTTGTAGAGCGCACGTCAGCCCGTGGGCATCGTGGCGCTTGTTACAGGCATATCTTAGTTGCAATAATAACAAGGAATACATTATTTACAAAGGCAATATGATATTTGTACAAATTGCAATGCAGAGTATTTACATGGCGTGGTGGGGGTCACAGATTATTGAGCAAGGAAGGAGGTCTTCAGTTTCCTACGAAAAATCGGGAGCGAGTGTTCCGCTCTAATGTCTGCAGGAAGAGCGTTCCAGGTCTTGGCTGCAATGTAGGGGAAGCTTAGGCCACCGGCTTTGGCTTTTTTGATGTGTGGGATGCAGAGTAAATTGGTGTATTGCGTCCTGGTGGGTCGGGCGGAGGAGGGTTTGGAGATGGTCTCTGATAGATAGGACGGGGCAGAGAAGGAGAGGCATTTGTGCGTGAGGGTGAGGATTTTGAGTGTAATCCGTTCTTTGACCGGGAGCCACTGGGCTGAGAGTCTGGCATGAGAGATATGCTCTCTTCTTGGGATGCTAAGGGCGGCCCGTAGAGCATTATTCTGTGTGACTTGGAGTCTGTTTAGGTTTTTTGCTGAAGTGCCCGCTAGGAGGGCATTGCAATAGTCCAGTTTGGCTCCAATGGTTGCTCTGGCTATGGAGAGGCAGTTGGGTTTGGAGAGGTATGGCTTGATGGCGTTTATGAGTTTAGTGGTATGCGCAGAAGAGGAGGTGATTGCGCTGACTTGTCTGTTCATGGATAGAGAGGAGTCTATGTATACTCCCAGTGTCTTAACCGCTTTGGAGACTGAGATGATAGAGTTGTCAATGGAGAAGTTAGTGTACAGTATGTCCAGTTCGTCTAGGGTGCTATGTTGACCTAATATCATGATTTCAGTCTTGTCTCCGTTAAGGCAGAGGCCATTTGTAGCCATCCAGGCCTGGATGATGGCATAGATCGAGTGGAGTGCCTTTGCGTCGTCGTGGTATGAGCCTGAGATGGGTAGAAGCACTTGTGTGTCGTCCGCGTAGTTAGTGTATTTAATGCTGTATGAGTCGAGTTTGTCAAAAAGGGGTTTAGTGAACAGGTTGTAGAGTGTGGGTGCAGTGCAGGATCCTTGAGGGACCCCGCAGTGGATTGTTGTGGGAGTGGCATTGGCTATGTCCGAGAAGACTTTCATGGCTCTACCTTCTAGGAAGGAGGTGACCCATTGCGCTGATTCTTTGGAAAAGTTAGCAGAGAGAGTGAGGTGTGAGGTGAGGGTTTTATGGTCAACTAGATCAAACGCGGCTGAGAGATCTAGGAGGAGTAGGAGGGCTGGCTTGCCCTTGTCCATGATTTGGGTGATCCGATTCTTCATATCCACCAGAGCTGTTTCTGTGCCGTGTCCTTTCCGGAAGCCTGATTGCCTCGACCCAAGGATGGAGTGGGTTTCCAGAAAGTGCTGGATTTGGCAATGTGCGTCTTTGTCCAGTAGTTTCAGGAGGAATGGCACTGTGGTTATTGGTCTGTAGTTGTTAGGTTGTAGGGGGTCGAGGGTGGTTTTTTTTAGGAGGGGCCGGACCCAGGCCTCTTTAAGGCTAGCAGGGATAATGCCTGTTTTAAACAACGCGTTAATGAAAGCCGTAAAGAGCGGCGCAAAGCAGTCTGCGCAGTCCTTGATGAGTTTTGGTGGGCAAATATCGCCTTTACAAGGGGAGGGTTTGAGATTTTTTAGTAGATTGACAACTTCTGTCTCAGTGACGTCCCTGAAAGAGAAGTCAGGTATGGTGGGCTTGGCGGTGGAGGATGGGGCGTTAGAAGGCTTGGAGCCTGTCTGTTGAGGTAGTGCTTTGCAATGGTCTTTGATTTTCTTTTGGAGGAGGTCAATTTTGTGCAGCATGGCAGTTTGAATGCTGGCACACCACGCTTCATCTTTAGTTATTTCATCTGGTGTATTGGGGGGGAGATGAGCTCGTTGAAGATGGCGAAGATCTCTTTAGAGTGCAATTTGGCATTGGAGATTCGTGTGTTGAAAGCGTTGGCTTTGGCAGCAGTGATAGATGTTTTGTATTGCTTGGGGATTAAATTAAAATCGTTTTGGTGCTGCTGGATGGGTTAGATTGCCAGTTTTTTAAAGCTGATCGTTTGAGGGATCGCATTGAGTGCAGTTCTTCAGTGAACCAGGAGTTGGTGTGTAGTGATTTCTTTTCTTTTTTCCAATGAAGTGGTGCTATTTCATTGGTAGCTTTAGTGACAACATCTTTGTAGATGTCTGCCAGAATGTTGGGGTCATTAGCGAAAGGTGGTGCAAGTTTGGGGGTGTTGAGGAATGGGCGCAGGTTATCTTCTTTGAGTTTTTTGGAACTTCTGACTTGAGCAGCGACCGCCGGGGTCAGAGTTTTTTGATTTTTGGTGATAGGAATAGAGAATTCTATGCAGTTGTGGTCGGTCCATGGCAGTGCTGCGATCGAGGTGATTGTGGAGAGACAATTATGGTCTGCAATCCAGTCTAGGATACAGCCTTTAGTGTGGTGGTACTTTCTACTTTTTGGGTGAAGCCTAGGTCACTAAGATCTTTGGAGAAGGCGACTGCAGATTTGTCTTTAGCATCATTAAATCCCAGGTTGAGGTCTCCTAGAAGAAGGGTTTTGGTGGAGATTTTGATATTGTTGCTTAAGATGTGGGTGATGTTTTCCTGAGAGTCAGGGGTAGATCCTGGGGGGCGATATAGTAGGTGAATGTTGATAGTGCTGTTGGGTGACAGTGTGAGTTTGGTCGATAAGAGGTCAGAGTTGTTGGACGAGGAGTGGCTAACAGGTCGGAGCTGGAGGTTTTCCTTGTAGATGAGGGCTACTCCGCCTCCTGTTCGTTCAGGTCTGTCTTGTCTGAGTATAGTGAAGCCAGGTGGTAGTGCAAGTGTAACAGCTGGGCCTGATGCTTCATATAACCATGTTTCTGTGATGTCTAGTAGGTCAATATTGTTATTGGTTATGAGGTCATGAATGTCAGATGCATGGGCTGGGAGGGAGCGTACATTGAGGAGGGCACATTTGATATGAGGTGCGTGGTATTCGTTTGTGGAGATGCGGGTGGAGGACGTGACTGATGTATTATGTGCGGTGATATTGTGGGATGTGGTTTGGTTAGTGGGTGGTTGTTTGTGGGTGAAAGGGTGTCCAGTGTGGGGGATGTGTTTGGAGAGGGTGCGGGAGCTCAGTCTGTAGTTTCTAAATTCAATGGGGGGGGTTGTGTGCTGAGTTTAGTGGTCTGTGTGCGAGCTCTGAGTCTATCCAGTCTGTACATTCTAGCGATACAGGGTGCAGGGGGTGCGTCTGTGCGGTGTGAGTGGGTTTGAGAGGTATCCGGATCAGCAGGTTGTGTGGGATAGGGGGGTGGGCTGTGAAGTGTGAGTGCGAGGGGGCGGATAGTAGTATAGGGTTGGATAGTAGTGAGTGTTGCAAGGAGGGTGAGCAGTGTGGTGGTGGTGGCAGCGAGCTTGCAAATGACTATAGGAATGATTGTGTGCTGAGGATGGCACAGTCAGGTTGGGTGGTCTAGGCCTGAGGTAGGCGGGCGTGGAAGGGTTCAGGATGGGCTAGAAGAGCCTGCCAGGGTACTCAGAGGAGTCAATGCAGCTAACGATCGTTAGTTGGTAGGTCCTACATGATCCACCATAAGGCACAACACAATTGCACAGAGGTCAGTGAGTGACCATAGGTATAACACATTTGCACAGTGGTCTCTAAGCGACCATAAGGCACAGCACAATTGTACAGTGGTCTCTAAACGACCATAAGGCACAATACAATTGCTCAGTGGTCTCTAAGCGACCATGAGCTATAGCACAATTGCACAGTGGTCTCTGAGCGACCATGAAGCACAACACAATTGCACAGTGGTCTCTAAGCGACTATAAGGCACAACACAATTGCACAGTGGTCCCTAGATGACCATAAGGCACAACACAATCGCACAGTGGTCTCTAGGCGACCATAAGGCACAACACAATTGCACAGTGGTCTCTAAGCGACCATAAGGCACAAGACAATTGCACAGTGGTCCCTAGATGACCATAAGGCACAACACAATCGCACAGTGGTCTCTAGTTGACCATAAGGCGGAAGCGACTCTGTGTGTTGTTGGTGAGTGCCACAAAGTGTTAGGAGGTAGCGACTCCAAGTGTTGTGGGTGAGTGCCACAAAAGTGTTAGGAGGTAGTGACTCCAAGTGTGTGGGTGAGTGCCACAAAGTGTTAAGAGATAGCGACTCCAAGTGTGTGGGTGAGCACCACTAAGTGTAGGGCGGTAGCGCCTCTGAGTGTGTGTATGTGTGGTTGAGTGCCACAAGGTGTATTGAGGTAGCTCCTCCAAATGTTTGTGGGTGACGGTCACTATGGTGGTCAATGGTGTCACCCTAGAGGTTTTGAGTTGCATCATCTCTAAAAGATGCCTGGCATATTTCTTCGGAGTGGATATTTCTTTAAAATTCTACTTTGGCATGGGTGTTGCTTTCTTGGTGGTGTCATGTAAGGAGAGGTATGCATATGTTGGAAGTGTTCAGTTGGTCCTCCATCACAGCGATTTTCCTTATTAGGGTTGTCTGTGTTAAGGAGGGGTATGAGTGTGGTGGACATCTCATGATTGGTTTGTCATCGTAAAGGGAGGAGATGTGTTATGATGTTGCTTGATGCATTGGTATGAGCTGGCATGGAACACTGTGACGGTGCTTGGAATGTTTGGCTCTGAGCCAACTCCAGAGTTCCAATGCTGTCAGTTGAGCCTGAGTGATGAGACCGGGTGGTCTTTCATATATATCAGCTCATAAAACTTATAATAAAGAACTTACATGTAAACCTAAAATGACTACAGAAGCAGCTTTGTAACAAGTACATTTACTGTTTGTACTTGCCTTACTCCTGCCTGGTTCTTGCATGCCTGCTGACTCATCCAGGTTATCACATACTACAACCACCCGACTATGGAAGGCATTACAAAAATATGGTAATTATGTTTTGATGACTGAAATGAACTGCTGTTTTTGCAGTATTTCATAATTGTTTACACTTTTATTGCGTATATTTTTTGACTCATTGTCCAAAGTAGCAATATGCTTTTATTTCAGATGCTGCATCTAAGGAGTATTTGAGTGTTAAAAGAAATAAGCTACAAGTAGGTTCCAAGGATGTCAGGGCATGGAGTGGGCCTGGGGCATACATGCCAGGTTGTCTCTACTGCTGGATTGCCTTATTGTGCTACAAGCCTATTTACCTGGGAGGTGTTGAGGCAGTGAGAGTAAGCAATTTTACAGGTCTTCAAATGTTAAAAAACACTGTCCTACAAAAATGGGATGGGGGCTCAATAAAATACGCATAGGCGCTGATTCAATGGGGCAAAGCAAACAGTTGCACCCTTTTTCCTTGAATGTGAACAGCATGGTCATTTTGCCCCATGGAGATTCTACAAAGTATTTCCATGGGGCGACCGATAACGAAAACAAACCAAAATGCAGATTGAGTGCTGTGCTCATCTAAATCACTAGGTGTGGCATGGTTTCAGTCTCCTGTCCTGCTGGGTTCAGGCTTGGTGATGTGCTAGTATGTATCTTACCATATTAGGAAATGCTGCTCACTTCAAAATGGAAATGAAGCCACATCAATGGACCAACAGCACCTTGATTGGAGGTGGCGGAGCAGGCCAGAGCTGCTTTGCAGGCACAGGAGTAGCAGGGGAAACACTGGTTCCTATAGCTGAATGCTTCAAAAACAACTCAGAAAGTTAGGTGACAGTTGCTGAGATGTTCTATGTTTATACTGTCCCGTAAGTGCAGGGTGGCAGAGAGGAAATGGCGTGCTTCATGTTCATCCTCTGACAAACTGGCCTGCCGCCTGCTCCAAAGGCAATACCGGCTCTCCGTTCTCACCAAGAAGAGAGTCCTTATCCAAGCCCGCATCTCTGCGGCATCTAACAATTCGGCCGAACTCTTTAAAATCTGCAAGGAGCTGATCCTGTCCTCACTCTCCTCCTATCACCTCCCCCCTCTATTCCCTGCTCTTCCTCTGGCCATTCTGCAGTCACCCCTCCTCCCTCCTTCTCTGCCTTTCCCCTTTTTTCTGCTGACGAGGTTTCGAGACAAGTCCGATCTATGAAAGTCTCGTCAAAACAGGTCCACTCCTGTTCCTCCAAAACTATCAAGGACCACATCGACTCCTTGGCTCCTGCCCTGGCAGACTTCTGCAATCACTCCTTCGCCTCTGGATTCTTCCCATCCCCCCTCAAGCACTCCCTTGTGCACCCCCTTCTTTAGAAACCCTCTTCCGACCACTCCTGCCCAGCTAACTATCGCCCAATCTCTATCACTCCCTTCCTGGGCAAGCTCCTGGAGAAACTGGCCATCTCCCAGCTTAATTTCCATGCTGAATCTGTTGGTAGACTTCATGATCATCAGTCTGGCTTCAGAGCTGCCAGAAGCACGGAAACTGCTCTCCTGAACATCCCTGAGGACCTGCTCTCAAACCTTGACTCTAACACTCCTTGTGTTCTCATTTTGCTAGAACTCTCTTCTGCCTTTGACACTGTCAACCACACCATCCTGCTCAACCATCTCCGTGATAACCTGGGTATCACTGGTCAGGCTCTGGCATGGCTGACCTCCTTCCTCTCCAATCGACCCTCCCAGGTCCAACTGGGTTCCTTCCTCTCTGACATCTTTTTCTCTACCTGTGGTGTCCCCCAGGGATCTAACCTCTCCCCCTGGTTGTTCAACCAGTATCTGGCACTTCTTGCTCACCGCATCGCCGCTCTCTGTCCCAACTTTCAGTGCTACGCGGATGATACCCAGCTCATTTTCAGGCTACCCTCATCCTCCTCTTCCCCTTCCCTCATCTCTGACTTTCTTTCTGCTATCCAGGAATGGTGTGCCGCCAACGACCTATGCCTTAATGCCAGGAAGACTGAGATTCTACTCATCGGCACACCCACTCCCTCCTTCCCTGCAGCTCTCTGACCGGCCTCCTTTGGCCCTCTTCCTGCTCCTACCTGCAAGGCAAAAAACCTCGGGGTCATCTTCGACTCCACACTATCTTTCTCTCCTCTCATCTCTGACATCTCTAAGAAGTCACACTACCAGCTACACTTCCTCAGAGGTATCCTTCCTTTCCTCTCCTTCCGCCAGAAGCTCACTGTCTCCAGAGCCCTGGTTCTCTCGAAGCTGGACTACTGTAACAGCCTCTATCTAAATCTTCCTGCCTCTACTCTCCACCCTTTGCAACTCATCCAGAACAGGACTGCGAGACTTGTCCTTGGCCTCAAGCCCAGGGACCGTATCTCTCCAGGACTGAAATCACTACACTGGCTCCCAGTGGCTGCGAGGATTAAGTTCAAAACCCTCTGCATTGTCCACAAGGCCTTCTGGGGCCTTGGGCCAAAAAACCTTCAATTCTCTCTTCCTAAATATCTTCCTTCTCGAACTCTTCGCTCATCCACCTCCAACTACCTCTGGGTCAGCCACTTCTCCAAGCAACGAGTTGGGTTTAGATCTCTCTCCGCAGCAGGGGCCTCCCTCTGGAACAGCCTTCCTGCCTCCCTGAAACTTGAAGAGAACCATCTCTGGTTCCGGAAGCACCTCAAAACCTTCCTCTTTGCCTCCGCTTTCTCTCCCTCTCTCCACTGCTAAAATCACTGAACCTGCACTGAATCTGCAACTGGGCCACTCACCGATCTCGGTCCCTGGCCCAGCCGCTCTTCCCTGCACTGCCTACCTGCACTACGGGACTGTCTCTGTTTCCTACAGCCCCTTCTCCCGGGACTTACCTTGCACTTGCCACCAGCTGGCCCTATTATTTATCTTGTATTCTACTAACCATGTACTGCACTTTCCCCTCTCCCCTTCCCCTTGCACTTTTCCCATTCCCCTCTACCCTTGCACTTGCGCGATCTGAATAACACCTGGCCTAGTAGGATCATTATCTGTCTCCCCTTGCTCCCCCCTGCCTCGTCACGCCTTGAAACACTTGTGTATAGGCGCGTTACAAATGCCATATCATATCATATCATATCCGTAAACATATGGCTATTTTCATATTCCTGCTACAAAATGTGCTGTGGCTTGGAGTACGGCTCCCTCACTTCACTGAGTGTGGAAATGTTGCCCCATAGCAAAAAGCAAAAGCTGGCACCGATGAATATTTCCACAATAAGTGAACATATCTTAAAGTGAGGTATGCAAATTTAGTACATTTGAGAGAGTGCAAAAGACAAATGAGCATGGGCCTTTCAAAGAAATGAATCAACACTGGAACAGAAACAGAGAGACGAGATTTTCCAATGACTACACTGGCTAATTATAAAAGGGGCCACCTTTTAAACTTAACACTCTTGATTAAATATTCCCGTGAAAACAAAATCAGAATATGAGACATATTTTGTTCAAACCTTTATATGGTCTAGTGGTTAAGCATCTGCACTGGGAACATAACAATCTGGAATGAAATCCTGGTAGCCAAATACCTCAGTAAGCAAACATTTGTTTTGAAAGCCGGCCTCAAAGACAGCCAGTAGGAAGTTGTGTACGCCCTCTGAAATAGTGGGTGAACGCAGTCCACTCATATGTATCTTTGACCTGTGCTCTGCAACTCAGCACAGAACCAAGAGCAGAGAAAATAACCTCTCCAGTCTCCAGGACAACAGCCTCTCTTGCCTCGTTTTGAGCAAATATATATGACCGACTTGCCCTCTCATCCTTTCCCTGCTCAAGCCCACATTTGGCTTTCAACAATATTCCGTTTTATAAAGATGATGACCCTTGTTCTGGGCCACTTACACTCAATGGGTGCATGAACACGTTTTGCCATTTCAAATTCTATTTTTCGCACCATTTAATTCACATTAACGCTCCAACTTACTCTTTAGCATGTTGCACCTATATCTGTTTAACCCACTGGCATGCAAATGATACTGCCAAACGTCAACATTTGGTTTGTAATATCTTCTCTCCTGTAGACAAAGCATTATCTCCAATGCGCAATGCATTCTTTTCTAACAATGGATCAGCCTCTCTCCAGCCACCATTTTGTGAAGCCAACTGAGCACTTTTACTTGGCCCTCTATTCTTGTTTTTCAAGCACAAGCATGACAAGATCTGGCTTTTAAAAACGGTTAACCCAAACAGTATTCTGTTACCTCATTCCTTCTTATTCCACTTCTCTCTTCCTAAACCCATTTAGCTCCACCAAACAAACAACCCTCCTGAGGAACTAATACTAAAGTATTGGAGAAACACGTGTTGAGGGAATATGTACATGAGGGAATTATGTACACCAAGCATCCCATCATGAAATACTAACTGTGGCTCCCAAGGATATATACACTAATTAAGGACTCCATTTGTGTAAAACACGCAACTTTACCTCAAGGACCTTAAGGATCAACAATAAAGCAAAAATCCCTTACTGTGAAAATAACAGTAAGGCATACTAACTCTAAAATGAACTTTACGAACAAAAATAAACTAAAAATCCCTTATTGTGAAAATAACAGTAAGGCAAACTAACACTAAGGAAATTATCATCTTTAAAAAAAGTGGCAAAAATTCACCACAAGATATCAACAAGGATCTCAAGGACCCAAATAATGCCCACACTGTGCAAATAACACTAAGGGTAACCAAACCTTGAAACATCATTTTTATCCTCGCCTCATTTCTCCCTTCTGTGAATTCAACATTAGGGATTATGATTAAACCTTCATTTCTCAATATGATTCAATTTCTATCTCAACTGAACTACCAATAAATACTGCAACTGACAAACTTTTCATGCTTCTGTTTTGTCATTTATACTCCTTTGATCAATCTCAGTCTGATGGCGCTATTTAGGTAATATAAATCTTTTTCCTTTTCAGTCCTTTGCATCCATTGGGCAACCTCAATGGTATTATTACCTTGCAGCCACAGACACCCTGGTCTACAAGACCCACAGCCAATATTAATTAGCTCGCTTTAAGGATTGCATTTAGGTCGCAATTGTCACTTTATTTTCTTCATTTAGAAATCAAAGCAGAGCCAGGCTACCTACATAAGTACTTAACCTACACTTCAAAATGTCAGAAACTTTCCAGAAAAGACTGGAAGTGGCTGAAGAACTGTTCTCTAGCACACAAACTAAACAAGATTCTAACAAACAAACTAATGGAACTTCGCTGAAGTCTCTTTTCGAACACTTGGAACAACTTTCTAAAAAAGAAATCTCTAGATGGTGGGAAATAGCAACATTAGAAAAATACCTACATGTCAATCGAATTCCTCGAGGACTTAGAATCTGTATATTTCCCTCTTTCGAAGAGGACGAAATCGATGAACTTAAAAAGTGGGAAACACTACTAGTTAACACCTCAATAGAAATGATGTACAGAGTCATCAAACAGGGAAATAAAGTACATCAAGCAACTCTTAAAGACATGGAAATAACTAAAAAACTAATAGAAGACCTTAATGCTCCAGAAGAAACTTTTGAGAACTACCAGATTCTGGACAATTTCCTCATAATTCTTACCAATGAACTAAAAATCAAGAAACAACGGAAATTCTACAGGGATGAACTGGACTACAAATTCAAAAGGACCTACTCGTTCCAAAAACAACCAGCTAAACCACCTACCAACCCACCAACCAAACCATCAACCAAACCAACAAGCAAACCATCTCAAACATATCAACATACACCAGTTTCTTCAGAAGCAGAATCGGAGAGCGAAGGTGAAACAGACAAAGCGCCACCATCCACAACTGATCCCACCAGAGAAGAAGATCCCTTTCCTTTTTTAGAAGAGTATCAGAGATACCGTCTAGCCAGAACATACTCAATATTCAAACCACTATACCCTCAAACAACAAGCAAGTCAGGTACCTCCAAAAATGGAAACCAACAAGAAGAGGAAAGCGAGGCAGTGGGCACCTCAGGAGAAAACAGAAATACACAAGGAGTATTCACCCGCTCAAAAAATCCGAAACCCAGGAAGACCTAGTGGTTAACCTTAGCAATACCTTGCTTTCAAATGATCTGATCTCAGCCCTGAACAAAGGACTTTCCTTCTGCCCGACTAACCAAGTGGACTTCTTTCAAGTCAATCTAGATCTTTACAAGTTCTGTCAAGTGCTTAAATTGAAAAAATACTTTAATAAACAATTCAAGAAACGAGTAACCCCACCCAAACAACCACCCTCAACTCTTTCAGAACAACTTGTAGAAAATACCATCAGTCTCATGAATATTGAAGAAACTGAGGACATAAACACCATCCCTACATTTGCGGAAGAAATGAATATCTCACTGTATCTCACTCCACCCACTCATCTCAAACCCAAATCAAAATTCAATCCTTTCTTTTCCGCAGACAATGCCATAGACATTTTTCAACAACGTGTCACAAATGACCTCCGGAAGAATTACTTTCAAGGTGTCAAACCAACAAAACACCACTCAAACCTTTCCTACAAGGAAAACAAGGCCATCAGAGATTTGAAAAATAACCCTGACATAACTATAAAACAAGCAGACAAAAGGGGCAAAATTGTTCTGATCAATACAGAAGACTACCTACAAATGGCATCAATCCACCCATCTGATACCCAATGTTACGCACAACTAAACAAAAATCCACCTGCTGACTTAGGCAAAGAATGGCAAACTTTAAACAATCAATGGCTAGAAATGGGCCTCCTAACAGAGGACGAAAATGCATTTATGAATACACCCGCCCCAGTGCTGGCCACCATTTACTTAATTCCGAAAATCCATAAGCCTTTAAAAAAATTACCACCAATCAGACCTATAATTAACGGAATAGGCTTATTAACTGAACCCATCTACGCATTCATTGATACACATCTACAACCTCGGGCTAAAAGCATGGCATTGTTTATCCAAGATACAAAACATGTGATCCAACAGCTCACATCAGTCAATTGGAAACCCAACTTCCACCTTGTAACATTTGATGTCACATCCCTATACACCAGGATACTCCACAATAAAGGAATGGAAACTACCCATCATTTTCTCAAAACCAGATCAATTTCATACCATCAACAGAACCTCATTCTCCTGGAAATGCTCAACTTCACTCTCAACAATAATATTTTCATATTCAATAACCAAATCTACAGGCAAATCTACGGCACAGCCATGGGAGCTAAATTTGCTCCCCATATGCATTCATGGGACACTATGAAATCTACCACGCATGGAAACACACTTGTTCACTGATCACAACTGTGTAATATACTGGGGACGTTACATCAATGATATTCTGGTAATATGGAATGGCACACAAGCACAATTGGAAGAATGTCACCAACACGTCAACAAGAACAATTACAACCTTAAATTGACAATGAATGAAAGAACTACTAAAATCCAATTTCTGGACCTGGAGCTCTATGTACAAAACAATCAGATCCACACAACTTTATTTGTCAAACCCACTGCAGGGAACAGCATCCTTCATGCCAGGAGCAACCATCCGCCACATATCATCAACAATATACCATATGGAGAATACCTGAGAATCAAAAGAAACTGCACACTAGAATCTGAGTTTACCAAACACATTACAGAGGCGGAACAGAAGTTTCAAATAAGAGGCTATAAAAAACAACTGCTAAAAAAGGCTTATACCAAAACATCTTACAGATCAACACCAGATCTACTCCTTAACAAAGCAACCACTCAGGAATCCAAATCCATTCAACCGAGATTCATAACAACTTACAGCAGTGAAGCCGCCTCACTAAGGAAAATCCTTTTACGCCACTGGGATATTCTCAAAGCCGATGAAGATCTACTAGACCATTTAACTGCAAAATCCAACTTAACATTTAGGAGAGCACCCAACATGAAGAACATCCTTTGCCCCTCGCACTTTCAACAAAACAACAAAGAACTAGGTCTATCACAACTATGGACCAAAGAAAAACTTACAGGAAATTTCAAATGTGGGACCTGTAACATATGCCAATTCTCCTCTGACAACAAAAAATAATCAAATTAACAAATGGCAAAAACTACACCATCTGTAACTTCATTAACTGCAATACCGAATTCACAGTGTATGGCATAACCTGCCCTTGCCAGAAGCTCTATATTGGAAGTACCATCAGGAAACTTAAGCATTGAATAACTGAACACATTCAGGCTGTGAAAAACTGAGACATGACCTCACCCCTGGCATACCATTTTTTCAACACACATCCACAAGAACCAATCAATCAAATTCTTTGGTATCAAAAAATCAACAAACCCCCCAGAGGGGGGAACTGGGAACGTCTACTGCGACAACAAGAGGCAAAATGGATCTGCCTTATGATCTACTGCCACTCAGGACTTAACTCGGACAACGAGATGATCCATTTCATGTAACCTATCGTTGAACCCTTAAGCATTAGCCTATATAGTATACAACCTTCTCGAGTCCAATATTAACTTTACACTCTCACTGAACAAAAGATTACCAACCCCACATTCTTAACTCATTACATCCACTATTAATTTCTCAAAAACTGTGAATTCACACAAATTTTAGCCCCCTCCATTTCCAATTTATTTAGAGATTCATCCAATTTCTAATTCAAATAATGAAGCAACTACCACGGTTACTTCAAGCTTATTAATTATTTCCCAATCCAAAATGGTGACCATCACGCCACGGACGCGTACGCATTGCGTTAGATAGCCCGCACGTGATCACGGCATGCAACAGCGTTATCATTCATTATCAACAAACTACTCACGCTTTCGTAATGGCGGTCCCGATCCCGACAAGCGCTCGGCTATCATACCGTACACTCATGGGAAACGCTACAACAACCCGCTCACAAAGGTAAGCCGCTGCCCAAATGAATGTACCTTCTTTTTTCGTATTTAACTATTCTGCTATACGCTTTACTTTTACTATCAGGAGCCCACATCTTCATGCCGATACCATGCCCAAATGACGAGGACCTACTAGGAAGTCGAGCTTTTAGTTACGCAATTCTCAACGCCAATCTATAGGTAAGTAAGACCCTTTTTCTAGGCCACTTACACTCAATGGGTGTGTTAACACGTTTTGCCATCTCAAATTTTATTTTTCGCACCATTTAATACACATTAACGCTCCAACTTACTCTTTAGCATGTTGCACCTATATCTTTTTAACCCACTGGTATGCAAATGACACTGCCAAACGGCAACATTTGGTTTGTAATATCTTCTCTCCTGTAGACAAAGCATTATCTCCAATGCACAATTCATTCTTTTCTAACAAGGGATCAGCTGCTCTCCAGCCACCATTTTGTGAAGCCAATTGAGCACTTTTACTTGGCCCTCTATTCTTGTTTTTCAAGCACAAGCATGACAAGATCTGGCTATTAAAAACTGTTAACCCAAACAATGTTCTGTTACCTCACTCCTTCTAATTCCACTTCTCTCTTCCTAAACCGATATAGCTCCACCAAACAAACAACCCTCCTGAGGAACCAATACTAAAGTATTGGAGAAACACGTGTTGAGGGAATATGTACATGAGGGAATTATGTACACCAAGCAGCCCATCATGAAATACTAACTATGGCTCCCAAGGATATATAGACTGATTAAGGACTCCATTTGTGGAAACCACGTAACTTTACATCAAGGACCTTAAGGATCAACAAGAAAGCAAAAATCCCTTGCTGTGAAAATAACAGTAAGGCATGCTAAAACTAAAAGGACCTTAAGGATCAACAAGAAAGTAAAAATCCCTTACTGTGAAAATAACAGTGAGGCAAACTAATACTAAGGAAATTATCATCTTTAAAAAAAGTGGCAAAAATTCTCCACATGATCTCAACAAGGATCTCAAGGACCCAAATAATGCCCACACTGTGCAAATAACACTAAGGGCAACCAAACCTTGAAACTTCATTTTGATCCTCTCCTCATTTCTCCCTTCTGTGAATTCAACATTGGGGATTATGATTAAACCTTCATTTCTCAATATGATTCAATTTCTATCTCAACTGAACTACCAATAAATACTGCAACTGACAAACTTTTCATGCTTCTGTTTTGTCATTTATACTCCTTTGATCAATCTCAGTCTGATGACGCTATTTAGGTAATATAAATCTTTCTCAGCATCAGAGTGTGGTTTGCCGTGGTAATGAAGTCTTTCTTTGCTGGTCACTGAATTTTGGAGGTGGACCCTTACCTCTGTTACTTCAAAAGCTGTTCCTGGCATGATAATGCAGCATGGAGTGCGGCATCAGAGTGTGGTTTGCTGTGGTTGTGAAGTCTTTCTTTGGTTGACACTGAATTTTGGAGGTGGACCCTTACCTCTGTTACTTCAAAACCTGCTCCTCGTGCGGTGGTGTGGAGTGCTGCATCAGAGTGTGGTTTGCCATGGTTCGCCACATGGAGCAAAGGAGTTAATGAGTCATGGTGGCAGAGTGACTGGTACTGTTTTCGCATTTACTTTTGTGCTCATTATTACACAGTGCTGTAAAAACTGAGCCACGACTGGGGGTCGGGTAGGCCTTTGACCGGCTCAGCTTGTGTAACAACTGCCACCTGTTGTCCTGGCCAGAAGCAGTGACTGTGGGCTTGTTCAGCCTTTGAGCTGTTTGGCTGGGAACACTCAGCTATTTGACGCTACCATTGTTGTGATTTTTGTCGGGTCTGCAGGATCTACAGGTTCTTGAATCACTGCTTATTCTTTCACTTGCTAACCAAATTCTGTGTGTCCTATTTGGATTATTCCAACATGATGCATATATACAATTTGAGAAGTGGGGCTCTAGGGGATGACCTAAGGGCCCTGGAATTGGAAGAAACTACATGGCGAGGAAAAAAATCAACAAATCTGTCAAAATCCATTTGTCAACCACTCATCACTGATTACTCCAGACCCTATCCTCCTGAAAGCAATCTTGTCACTGACAATCAAGTCCCCTCAGTGTCAATGATGAGAGAAATGATGGCGAGTGAAAATGTAGTAATGACGGTTTCTACACCCAACCACTGACTGATGTTCTAGCAACAAACATTGAATATACACGTACAGCTATTACACTAAAAAAGACCATATACACATTCTTTCCTGTGACAAAGACTTGTTTGCTTGAGCAATGTCACCCAGGTTGAAATCCTCATACCTCCCTGGACTCATCGTTTAAGCTCAATGTTATTCCAGGTTTAAGACAGGATTTAAAAGAGGAGAATCAAAATACAAAAGGAACACAGGAAAGGGAGGGACGCCAATGTAATGTATCCAAAGACTCCTAGGGGTGCAAAGTAACTCCAGAAACTACTCCCACGCTGTTTGCACTGAACTTCGTATTGACCTCTTTGGTTAAGGTCTTTGGATCGCTGAGAAGCGAAGTTCAACAGCACACAGGAATCCTTCTGGAACTGACTAAAGACATGGATGAGAGTGAAAGCACGCTTGTGCGCTTAAAGTCTGCAATAAATTGCACCATCGTGGACGCCTGACACAAATCAAATTGGATACAAAGCAACAATTGGACAAACTAGCGTCTCTGAGGGGGCACTGGGATGGAGTGATTTTTTAATGCAATTCTCTAAACGAACTCAAGGACGTGAGACTAGGAGGCCAACGCCTACATCACATACAGTGCACACAAAGAACGGATAAAGAAAGCCCTTGAAGCCTCTGTTAACCTCATGGATGACACAGCTTTGACAGTGTCAACCATGGAGGAATCTGTGCATATGGCACAGATATCAGAGGAAGACTATCAAAGGAATCTAAAAACAGATTCCTTGTCATCAAGGAAACAAGATCAGGCAATGAAAACAATAGACTTAAACTCCAAGCCCAACGGGAAGACAAAAAAGAAGCAGAAAAGACAGCAGAGGGAATTGTTGGGCGAGCTGGTGGGCTCCCAGACACAGGAAAGTAAAAGGAAACATCAAACAACTAAAAAGATCAGGAAGTCAGAAGCTACACAGTTTATTCAAAAGATCAAACTTACTCAGTCCTTTGTGAAAAGGTTGATCCATCAAGGGCAGTGGAATGGAAAGCTACAGAAAATTCAGACAAAAGAATCAGACTTATAAAAAAAAGCAAAGAAGCAATCAATTCCCAAAAATGCGATGTTGGAACTTGAGTCTAGTGTGGTAACTGTGAGTATCCAAATGGAAACACAGTCGGAACCAAGAAAGATAGCACCAATCTTCTTAAGAGGGAAAACTGGAATCAAACCCTCAAAGGAAGAATCTCAAAACTCTGGAAACCAGGGCCTGGACTCGAAGGAGTTGACTGCAAATACTGCTATTGGTACAAATCTTCAAATAGAGAATGGAAATGAAAAACCCACTGGGTATGAACAACAGGAGGGCTGTTTAATCATCTCAAACCCCCCCTCCCGAGCATAATAAGATCAAGGATGCTCAGATTTCCAACAGTGCTGCAATGCCATTAAATCAAGGCCCTCTTAAGTGCAAATGCTCTGTCAATCAGATTGGCCATCATCCGACAGAACAAGAAAGAAGACCGCAGGGTGTTCAGCAGAGGTCGGTGCCCAAGCTGTGGATGAAACATGTGGTACAGATAAGAACAAGAAGGAAGCAACTAAATCTTATCATGATTTTATCCATAATCAAAGGTGTACCAGAGCTGTACTATCTATCCACGGTAGACATTGGGTACATTTGATTTCTACATGTTCAATGCACAGACATTGTGGAAATTGGAATCAAATGAAGGTTGGGTGTAAGTGCCTCCTTAGAAGCAAATAAGGAGCTGATGGATCTAGTTTATGAAGTTTCCGCTGAGATGCTCTACAAAAACAGTAGCAAAGCTGTGGCGAAATGAATATGCAAGTGTAATCCACAGAGGTTTACATAAGTAATGACTCTATGTGCAGAGATAGACAAACAAATGGGATAGAGTCACTACAATCTGATGCCAAAGCAAATGTTTGGGCATTAATGCCGGAAATTCTATCACAAATCTTACAAAAACTGGGGCTGCCAGAGAAATCTCTCTAGCTAAACAAAATGTTAAATTACTAGGGTGGAACACGAGGGGCTCCAGTTCTTTTAGAAACAAACTAAAGAGGGAGGGACTACATTTTGAATCAGTTTGATTTAATTGCTTTTCAAGAGAAATGGTTGAAATCAAGTTTCAACGTTGATGGCTTCTCAGTCTATAAACAATTGGGTGTTATTGATAGCCTGCATAAATTCAGTCTTTGGGTCCTCAGAGATGCTGTGCATTTCTACTATGGGTATTCTTGTGGTGAAAGTAGAATTAGGAAGAGGTTTCACCTCAAAGTATGGATAATTGTTAACATATATTGTAACCCCTCATGTTCTACACTGCATGACTTTCAGCACTCACTCTCGGACTTATTATTAAGTATTTATGTTAATTATCCTTCCTATAGTATTCTTTTTTGGGGGGATTTGAAATCTCAATGTATTCAATCCAGGGGTTCAGGGGTGGTACTGTGTAAGGAACTGTCATGCATCGCAAATGGGGATTGTGGAGACGTTGGTGCCTCCATTAATGGTTCTGCCACGTTTCCCACCGCTTTGCATCTAGCGGTCTAGTTTATTTCCCAAGATGGCCGCCGCCACTACAAGCTGGCTTCCAATCTGCCGGTCATCGCGTTGCAACCCGACCTTTCAGGTTAGACGCTCTGTGTCCACATTGCTTGCTTTTGCCTTTCATGTTACTCTGTTCACACTGCCTCCCACTCGGCGTTCTGTCTCCACAGAGATGCCACTTTCCTCTCTCTTTGTTTCCGCTTTGGCAGAGCACTTCCTTTCCTGCTCATGCTTTTCGTACAGTGCGCTGTGTCTCTGCACTGTCTTCTCTTGGCCACTCTCGCTCCTCGGGAGAATCGCTACACTGGTGGTGTTGTCCTCTTGTGCTGTAGCATTCCCTCTTGTGCATTTCGAGTCCATTCAGTTGTATATCCTTTTGGGAAACTGTATGAGGGCAATCTCTATTGCTGGCTGTATTATCATCAGTGATTATTACCCACAGCCTTTCTTAGAAGAATTAAGATATACTCCATCCTGAATTCTTCCACATCAATCCTGCAGATACAACAAGATCCCAGGGTGTTTTCTGCCGTCAGGCTTCTTCCATGGAGGGGTTGGCTCCTTGGAGTCCCCACTGCCTGTCTGTTCCTCATTCAGGCAAAAAGGAAAAGAAAGCCAAGAAACCTGAGCCAAGGAGGACACGCAAGAAGAGTGAGACCCCCGAAACCTCAACCGCAGATCCAGGTGAGCAGGGTGAAGGGGAAGGATACACTGAATCTGACAGCTTGCAATGCCTGGATCATACCATGACTTTGCTGGAACAATACCAAGAGATGGTAGCTTCCATCCAAGGACTGACTGCAGAGGTAGAGTCCCTCCGTGCCGAGAACGTGACCCTAAAACCAGCAGATTTCTGCACGAGATGATCAAAGAGGTGACCTCCCTCCCTTGAAGTTACCTTTTGGAAAATATAACAGAATTCCCAGATGCCTAAGAGAATTCCGAGATGCAGTATTAGTGTAATTCAGCTTTTGTCCTAGAGCCTATAAGTTGGACAGGGCCAAAGTTGGATTTCTCATCTCAAACCGTGTGGGAAATGCCTTGGCTTGGGCTACTCCCTTAATCCCTTTGGCTGACCCTTCAATGAATGACTATGCCTTCTTCACCCAACAGTTCACAGCGCAATTTGACCATCCCAAAGTGCAGTATTCCATAAACAAAGCCCTTCTAGACCTACAACACGATATGCAGGATGTCCAGTCTTATGTATCGGCTTTTCAGAAGGTAGCATCTGAAACTGGATGGCCAGATTCCACTCAACAAACCCTGTTTCGGCTTGGGCTCCATGAGGATATAAAGGATGAGTTGGCCCGGATAGCCAGACCAGCAACTTTGCAGCAGTTGGTAACGTTATCTCTCCAGATCGAGTTCCATCTGTCAGAAAGGAAGATTTGAAAGGAAAAGAATCAGACAGTACCAGCCGGTACTGCCAAACCCTTCTGTACCCACTGAGAGACCGACGGAGAGGAACCTATACAGATAGGAACTGCCAGAGGACCCCTGACCGCTGCAGAATGCCAGAAAAGGAAAGACCATGGGCTATGCATGTATTGTGGATCCTCGAAGCACCTTCTGAGGAATTTTCCTGTAGTTCCCCCTTGTCGCCAGGGAAACGAACAACCCCGACCTTAATCAGGGCTAAGGTAGGGCGTGAGTATCTAAGCCCCTGTAATCTCACTCAAAGGACTGACACCTCCAACGATAACAGATTGATGGTATTTGGCACACTGTTGCACCTCTCAGATCAACCTCCCATAAAGGTCCTTCCCATGTTGGACTGTGGTGCAGCAGGTAATTTCATAGACCTTGCTTGGGCAAAGGAGAATGGCATACCCCTGCAGGACAAAAAGGACCCAATTCCGGTAGAAGGAGTTGACGGATCTCCTCTTACCCATTGTTTAAGAAACCTGTTCAATTCTTCTCACTATGTTTCATCACAGAGAGCACCTTGTCTTTGACCTTATTCGTGCCGCACACTTCCCTGTTATACTGAGAATCCTGTGGTTGCATAGACACAACCCCAGTATCAACTGGACTTCCAACACAATCAGCTCTCAATCCCCATACTGTAACCTACATTGTCTGGACCAGCAGTCCAAGGAACCCGGGGAGATGGTATCTTTGTCCACTTCTGTTGTACAATCCATGCCTGGTTCCTACCGAGATTTTCTTGACGTCTTTGAAGACGTGACTCCCCGGGGATCTTCAACCACATCGGAACGAAGACTGTGCCATCTATTTGATTCCAGACGCCACGGTACCCTTCGGTCGGATGTTTCCCTTGTCCTTAACAGAACAAAGAGCCCTGAAGGAGTACTTGGAGTGTAATCTCCAAAACGGTCTCATAAGGGAATCCAAATCTTCGGCAGGGGTGTCTCTATTCTTTATACCTAAGAAGGAACTCTTGAACTCAGACCCTATATCGACTATCGTGGTCTGAACAGTCTCACCGTCAGAGACATGTATCCTATACCCCTCATTAAGGATGTCCTCGAGGCCATCCAAGATGCCAGTATCTTCACTAAACTTGATCTCTGGGGAGCATATCACCTTTTGAGAATCAGAACCAGGGGCAAATGGAAGACAGCCTTTCAGAAGCCGCTGGGACATTACGAGTATCAAGTAATGCCGTTCGGCCTAGTGAACGCCGTAGCAGTGTTACAAAGATTCATGGACAAGGTGTTTTCTGACCTTCTATTCTCATCATTAGTAGTTTATCTTAATGACATCCTGGTATATTCTTCAAACTTAGCTGAACATCAGAGGCACGTCACCGAAGTATTGCTTCATCTGCAACAGAACCAGCTACTCGCCAAGCCAGAGACATGCACCTTCAAGGCATCTATTGTCTCATACTTAGGCTTTATCTTTTCTAAGGAAGGGGTGCAAATGGACCCAAACAAGACTAAGGCCATACTACAGTGGCCAGAACCTAAGAACACCAGAAGTTTCTAGGTCTGGCAAATTTCTACCGGAGATTTCTCAGAGATTGTATTGCACATTACTGCCCTCCTCAAGAAGGGAGTTTGTTTTGAATGGGGTGTTGAGGCTAATATAGCTTTCCAGATGCTAAAGAAAACTTTAGTTTCTGCACCCATTCTCATCCAACCTGACCAGTCACTTCCTTTTGTGGTTGATACCGATGCATCAGGAGGCGCATTGGGAGCAGTACTCCTGCAGGAAAGATAAGACAGCCTAGAACACCTAGTAGCCTTCTACTCACGGACACTTGCACCTAGTGAAAGGAACTATTCGGTCCTGGAGTAGGAACTTCTATTTATACGACAGGCCTGTGAAGAATGGCGTCATCTTCTCGAAGGAGCGTCTTTCCCTTTTCTGGTACGGATAGATTATAGCAACCTGTGCATCCTTCAACAGATGGAGTGCAGAAACTCCCGACATGCCAGATGGGCATATTTTTTTCCCAATTTGACTTCAAAATCACTTACATACCAGGTCGGGAAAATGTTCTGGTAGATGCCCTGACACGCAGACTCAGAGAGAATTCTGGACAATACCAAGGCCATGAAAAGCTTTTATCACGAAAGAGATTCTGGGGAGAATACTTTCTTGCAAGGAGTCAAGCAGGCTTCTCTTAAATCTGAAGTTCATTGTCTTCCCGGGTATCAATTGATCTTTAAAAAGGACCTATTTTCGCAATGGATCCCTGTGCTTGCAAACCAATGAGCTACAGACTCTAGCCATGTCATGGTGTCATAACCTACCCACTGCAGGACACAAGGGTCAAACAGCCACCCTGGAACTGGTTTTCCAAAGCTTTTGGTGGCCCTCTGTTTGTAAGGATGTAAAGGCTTAGGTTTCTTCTTGACCAATAGGTCTTCTCCAACAAGATTCTTCCCCATCAGGATCTTGGCAGCATCTGTCAATAGACTTTTTTGTGGACCTACCACTTTCACAGGAATACACTGCTATTATGGTGACCATTGATTCACTCACCAAGTTAGCCCACTTTTCCCATCTGAGGGGCCTTCCTTCGGCAACTGAAACTGCAGTCGTATTCTTGCGAGATAGTGTTAGGCTACACGGACTCCCGCTCACCATCATGTTGGAATGTGGCACACAATTTAGCTCAGTATTTTGGTCCACCCTTTGCAAATGACTAGGAATACATGGAGCACTGTCATCAGGATACCATCCCCAAAGCAATGGACGGACACAGAGACTCAAACTTAAACAGTATCTAAGATGCTTTCACAACCAGGAACAAGACGACTGGGCTGACTTTCTTCCCATGGCAGAATTCACTTATAACAACAAAAGACATACAGCCGTTGGTATGAGTGCTTTCTTCCGTACCAACGGATATGATCCCAAACACATACCTGACACCGGATTCCCTCCTTCCTAGATACCATCAGTTTACCAACTGGTAGAGACCGTAAGGGAGACCCACAAGGAGGCCCTTCAAAACCTGCAGGCAAGTAAGAAGAACTACAAGGCCTGGGCAGACTAGAGTAGGACACAAAACCCCCTCTGGGATAAGGGGACAAAGGTCTGGCTGTCCACAAATTTCCTCCCTATATGGATTCACTCTGGCAAGTTCTCTCCTTGTTTCATCAGACCTTTTACCATCAAAGCCAAGATAAACACAGTGGCGTTTCGGTTGCAACTACCACACAAGCTAAGGAGAATTCACCCAGTTTTCCATTCGTCCCTCCTCAAGTTGTTTATATCAGGTCTTTATTCATGAAGGGTGATGAGCCAAAGGGTTCCTAAGGACAGTGCACTCAAAGAATACGAAGTATCAAGACTTGTTGACTCCCGATACAGGAAAGGAACTTTGCAGTACCTACTGCACTGGAAAGGGAACTCCGCAGCGGAAAGGACATGGGAACCTACTTGCAACATTCATGCCCCCCGACTCATTGGTTCCATCGACTTCACCCAGGTAAGCCTGGGGGTCCCCCGATCAGGAGGGATCATACTGTCATGCACGCAAATGGGGATTATGGAGACGTTGGTGCCTCCATTAATGGTTCTGCCATGTTTCCCACCGTTTTGCATCTAGCAGTCTAGTCTATTTCCCAAGATGGCCACCGCCACTACAATCCCGCTTCCAATCTGCCGGTCATCGCGTTGCAACCCGAAATTTCAGGTTAGATGCTTTCTGTCCACATTGCTTGCTTTTGCCTTTCGTGTTACTCTGTTCACCCTGCCTCCGGCTCAGCGTTCTGTCTCCACAGAGACGTCGCTTTCCTCTCTCTCCGTTTCCGCTTTGGCGGAGTACTTTCTTTCCTGCTTGTGCTTTTCACACAGTGCGCTGTGTCTCTGCACTGTCTTCTTTTGGCCTCTCCCGCTCCTCGGGAGAATCACTACACTAGTGGTGTTGTCCTCTTGTGCTGTAGCTTTCCCTCTTGTCCATGTCAAGTCCATTCAGTTGTATGCACCTTTTGGGAAACTGTATGAGGGCAATATCTATTGCTGGCTGGCTGTATTATCATTGGGGTTAATTACCCACAGCCTTGCCCAGAAGAATTACTCACCTGCAGTCTGGTAGACCTGCAATTATCACGGCAGTATGAAGATATACTCCATCCAGAATTCTTCCAAATCAATCCTGAAGCTACAACAAGATCCCAGGGTTTTTTCTGCTGTCAGGCTTTTTCCCTGCTAGTGGCTGGCTCCTTGGAGTCCCTACTGCCTGTCTGTTCCTCATTTAGGCAAAGTGGTCTCCGGGAGGAGCTTGCCCTTATCTCTTCGATAAAAATGTAAAGAAAGCCAAGAAACCAGAGCCAAGGAGGAGAAGCAAGAAGAGTGAGACTCCCGAAATGTCATCCGAAGATCCAGGTGAGGAGGGTGAAGGGGAAGGATACACTGAATCTGACATGAACTGTCATCCAACTGGAGGAATTGGTACAATTTCCTGACAGAAGGGAACTTACTCATGGGAATATCAAGGGTGATTATCCACCTACACCAACTTGGAAGAGAGATGACTGTTACTCAATAATATATTATTTTTTATTTTTTATTATTATTTTTTTTTTACAAAGGACTGACTGGATCAGGACGATAGCGGCAATGTGCTCCTCCAGTGTGTCCCCATCTTTAATAGGTATGGACAAATCACAAGCATGGCTGTCCTCATACATGAAGAGATTCATGGATCCCTCCAGTAGGTCTGTTTTTTTGAGATTTCATCTCAATCTCCTGCCTACCTACAAAATCCTACATATTAGACAGAAAGAAGAGTTTGGTGGCAAGGTCTGCCCTTTATGTGAGGGCACTAGCCCACAGACTCTGAGGCACTTGTTGAGCATCTGTCAGGGGACTTTAGAGTGGAGGGTGAATAGGTTGTCACATTTTGGAAATAAGGATTGGTGGTTAACAACTGACTGTTTCTTGGAGGGTTTAGTTTCAGGTAATGAAACACTCTTAATGATGGAAATAGTGAAATTACTGAAAGATCTAAATACGTCCGGTTTTCAACCGTGAATCAGTCTTGAGTGCCATTTCACTATTTTTCTATAATCATCATCATTAATTGTACAAGTTTACTATTGTATTGTTTTGATGAAATTTGATTTTTTTCTCTCTATTCTTTTTATTTTGTGTTTATCTTTCTTTCTCTATTTGTTGATCTAAAAAGGTATGCTCATTTCAACTGTAATACTAATGAGATAACTGAATGAGATAACATGTATTCCTCTTTTCTTTCCTAATTGATCCATTTTTATATTTTCATAGATATTGCTTTTATACTGTAATGATTATTTTGCTTTGTGAAGAGTCTAATATTTTGACTAAAACACACAACTCCCCCCCAAAAGAACCATCTCTGGCATTCCACCATATACCCAGCCCTTGCATAAGGAACCTTGGGAAACAGCTGGCTCATGGGTATCAACTATCACACATACATAAGCAGTCACATGACAAATAGAAATGCAAGGAATGACAACACACGCAAATAACAACCATTTACTTCTTTGCAGGGGACAGTGCCTATCCGCTCTCACCATTCATGTTGACACCCATCAGGAATCCAGCCAACCAAGGAGAGGCATACTAAAACGCAGCACAATTAACTTTTAGGGGCATAGTGGGGTGCACATTCAGAGTGCTTAAGTCACGCTTCTGCTCCCTTGACTACTCAGGTGGTGCATTGCTATATGCACCCATTGGAGTATGCAAACTCTTTGTGGCATCTTGTGTCCTGCATAATATTGCCACATGCTGTAGCCTAACAGTAGAGGTGCAGGAGGGCTTCCGTCCTCATCCACAGGCACACCCCGGTTCCTTAGCAGGCCAATGGCCACAGGGACAGGACACATGCAACCAGGTTTGTTCAAACCTACTTCACAAGAATACTAACCCTGTGGAACACACACATTAAAGCCACATGCCTGATGGTCTTCAATGATGTAATCAGGCTTATTACAACTTCCCCATAACAACACCCTGAAAAAGCGCCTCTCGGACTGAACAACTGTGTCTGCCCCATAACACGAAAAGTACAATGCCACCCCATTGACATACATCACATGAAGTGCACATACAACTGCCACAGTAATTTCAAGTGAAATAAAAAGTTACCATGTCACAGCCCAAAAAGCAAAACATAGTAAAGCCAGCACCAGGCACAATGTCCCAAGACAAGGTGCACCCCTAAGTGACATGCATCAAGTGAAAAAAGGGTTCATCTGACTGCAATCTAGATGATGTGTCCCCACGCTTTTGATGTTGGACCTGCCTACCTCCACTCACCAATGCCATGTTCATGCTCCTGCAATGGGGAAAGTCAACAGCTGCCCACCCACCCCCTCCACATGCAGGTCTCTGATACCCTCAACATGTGCCTTGTCCAGTCATGAAGATGTCTTCCAGAAATTCCAGAAAGCAAATTAGCCAAACACAGGATACACATACTGCGAGCAATTGCAAGGTAACACATCCCTCTCTATCAACAGCTCTTGACCACATCAATGGGAACACACAGACATCATACATGGTAAATGAGAAAGAAATGTCAGCCTCAGACACACGTGCCTCACCAACACTGCTCACATACCACACACATGACCCATATGCACACTAATCAAGTGGATCATCCACCTATGTGGATCGTGACAGTCAGGTGTTCAGCATGCCCATACACCATGGACAGGGCTGGACTGGGAACCAAAAGATGCCCTAGAAATACTACTAAAAGTGGACCCATATTACACTTCTACTACAAGGCCAACCCTATTTCCATGAGAACATGTGGAAAAAAACCCCACAAAAGTGGCCCGTGGTGCAGAGTCCTACTGTAAAATTCATGGATTATGGAGTGGCAACTCGACATGACGCATGCCAGGAGATGGCATGCAAGGCTGACATGACAGGTGTGCAAATGTAATGCCACTTGGAAAATGAAGCTACTGCATCATCCCTCACCAGAAACATGTGCACAGGTACATTCTGAGGAGAGTGACTTCAAGCAGCAAGTCGTGGATGTGCAACTAGTAACCAAAACACATACATAGCTGATCAAGGAGACATGTGCACACACAATTATGTATGTAAACTCACATCTACAGTAAGAGTGACCAGCACCCAATCATCACCAAATCACATCATCCATACAAACTGTACGTGTACCACATCATGCCACACTTGGGATGCATGTGCCACCTGCCATGAAAATGAATAACAGTGCACAACCTTACCTGGTGCTACAACTGTGGTGCTGTGAATCCCTCACCACCTGAAAAAAAAAAAACATGCACCCTCCACGGGGCTCATTGTCACCAGGGTGCATGAAGAAGGGGTGATGGTTGCAAGAGGATATGGGAGCATGGGGACATGGCCAATGGCATCATTTGCGTGGTTCAACTAAAAACCCCATCCTGTGCTGGATCCTAGAATGGCACACTCTGACCATGCAATGCCAAAGCCTGGTCCTCATCGGCTACACCCACTAGGGAGAGGCATTCGTGCATGAGGGACCCAATAGCTACAATGTCCTGGCAATGGATGTTGCGAGTGGCCAAAGAGTGATCATGCATGGTGACCATAGATGTCTACAATTATATGTTGAGAATTAATCTCTAGATTATAAATATAATGGAAATCTGCTATAATTATAATCTTAGTCTCTACAATTGGGTGTACTTTCAAAGCACCAAGTCACATGACAAAGGCACCTGAAAAGGTATGAGAAGTAGTCATTAAAAATATGTTCATAAAGCAAGCATGCAGCACTTAGTCAGAAAAAAAAAAGGGAGCCAAGCCAGTCCCACAATCGGGTGCAGTGGCATGCAGGTCAGACATAGATCTCAGCAACAGTCAAAGTGCCTACCGACCATTCCAGATGTGTACCTCCTTCTCTATTATCCTATTTTCTTTACCCATCATCCTCCGATGTCCTTCCCTTGTACCACATTCTAAATGCCCCATCTTTTTGAAAGTTTACTTTCATACTTCCATTCCCCTTTTGCTCCATTCTTGTACTATTAACACAGTCCCCTTCCCTTACCTTGCCAACATTGCTCAGTCGCCAATTCCTTTGCCCTCACAACCTTTAATTGCCCATTCCTTGCCCCTCACCTCCTTCTAGTGCCCTGGCTTACATTTATTAAGTAGACCACCTTGGTTTGCCAGTCAGCCTCTGCCAGACATGACAAAAAGCCATGGTCGGGGTCTTGCTGGTAATTGTTGCTATGGGGTCTACACTTGGACAATGCGGAGGGAAAGACGCCAAGGGTATGTGGCTTTTTTTGTGCCCCCAAGTTGTACTTTCTTGGAATGTAGGATGCATATTTCAACTCACTAAAGCAGAGAGAACTGCAAGGGGAATACACCTTGGATCTGGTGAAGGAGAGGGAGCAGGAGCGGCCTGATATATTTATGTGTGTTTTCAAATACGATGGGTGTGTGTGTTTCAGTTTTGGTGACATATTTGATATATTTATGTGTGGTTTCAAATAAGATGGGTGTGTGTGTTTCAGTTTTGGTGACCGGGGTAATGTGTTTGAGTGTATTTGCCACAGTGTAAAGTATAGATGGAAGGATGTATTGTGTTCATGTGACTTTGTATCTATATGTATATAACAACAACATTGTTAAAATAATGTTATGGTAAAGTTGCACTAGCAAAAACCTATGAAATTCAATGGAAAAACGTTGTTACAGGAACCTTATGGTTACAGGTAAAACCGAACAACCCACGAAATTGAACAGTTATGGTAAGCTAAGCAACCATTACCTGTGCCACCACTGTGCACTGCAAGCACTAACACCTATGGCATCAAAGATTCCATCACAAATCTCATTCATGACATCACTCGTGACATCACATGTGCATTTACTTTTAATAGGAAGCCTCCTCAAGGGATTGTTATTGTAATGGTGGCAGAAAACTATGAAAGAATATTGGAAGAACTATCATGAGAGAAGTATGTCACGGAGAATTGCAGTCCTATACACACCATAGTATTACACACTTCTTCACTGTACATGAAGGAACTCATGTGCAAGCATAGCCATTGTCTGCACCATGCCTCATGGAAGTGTAACCTTCAAAATCTTTCCATGTTACATAGTGAAATCATGAATGCATTTGTTTTAGAGTGTTGGGTACTGTGATAGATGTAAGAAGTAGCTACCATTACCTTTATAACTGCATAGTTGCACTACGGGACAGAAACCATAAAGACAGCATAATGCACACAGACATGACCATATACAAGGGAATTAAAGTAAGATGAAAAGGGGCAGTATTACCAGAAATTGTTCATAACATAACTGATTATCTTCATACACAGAAACCAGTGCTGTGTTTTACGCTTTCCTCTTCCCCTATATGTACATGTATCATATAATGTGAGTGAACCGTAATAAAAGTTACATATGAGAAGGGTGCCATACACAAATATAGAACCTTTTCAATTGTTTGTTCCTGACTGTTAGTGAAGAAAAGCACCTTCCCTACTTAGGGTAGTGAACAAAATAGAGGGAGCCACACATGTGATGTCAAGAGTGATGTCATGAATGAGATTTGTGATGGCATTTTTGATGTCATGGTTGTTAGCCCTTGCAGTGCACAGTGATGGCACAAGATATGGTTGCTTAGCTTACCATAACTGTCGAATTTCGTGGGTTTTTTGGTTTTACCTGTATCCATAACGTTCCTGTAACAAGATTTTCCATTGAATTTCATAGGTTTTTGCAACTGCAACTTAACCATAACGTCCCTTTAACAATGTTTTTGTCAGTGAATTTCATAGGTCTTTAGTAGGTTGCTGTAAGCAGAACGTTGCTTTAGCATACCGTTTTATGTAAATAGGATCAGTATTTGGTACGGCAATATTACCATAACGTCCCGTTAATAGCGGTTTGTTACTGATTGCTTGCCTGCCCTCATGATAAATGTGTGGAAAGGGCAGATTGTCTGGTGTATGTATCCATTTGCGCTACCCCTTACTTTTCTGAATAGAGTTGGTGTATCGTACCAGTTACAGATGTACATAGTAAATGTTGTTTAGTTTGTCAGGCGGTTCTCTTGTTCTATTAACAGTGCATGATAAATCTGTACCGCACACTACTGGCCGAGATAACTACAGATGAACAATATGGACATTTCCTAGGGACACTGCACCGGGCTGTCGTATGTGCAATCACACTGCAGCTATCCATAGGACTCCATTAGTGGCCGCACGTCCGCATCTTCGAATGCACTTGTAAGTAGTTGTGGAAGGGCACGTGTTTCCTTTACACACCAAGACCCATGCATAGGTCATCCACTGTAAACTGGTAACAATGCCCCTGTCGCTAGCCCTATGGATTCATGCAGTAGGCTACAACTTTTAAAGTACTGCTGCAGACTTTGTGGGTGGCTCTGCAAACCTACCAATGTGTGGGTAAAGTACTCCTAACTGTATAACGGCCACTGGTAAACAAGGAACAGCAACCATGTGGACGTGGTAAATGTCACATTACTTTGATTTATCTGCTGCTTGTCTTTCCATGACCTGTGAAATAGATACATTGGGGGTCATTACAAGGTTGGCGGTAAGGGGTTAATGGTGCCGGTAAAAGTGCTGGTGCCGTTAACCCCTTACCTCCACATTACAAGGTCCTTTAGCGGGTCCAGCTAAAGGACCAGCATGCTAACAACGGGCCCGTTGTTAACGGGCCCGTTGTTAGCATGGGCCCCATTCCCATTGGAGGGCTCGAATGGGAATGGGGATGGGTTCCCTGAATGGGGAAATACCGGGTCCTCCAAGGTTGGAATGGACTGGTAATTTCCCATTCAGGGAACCCGGACCCGGTATGCGGTAACGGGGTAGCCATGGCTAAAAGCGCCATGGCTACCTCCAACCTTGTAATGACCCCCATTGTGTTTGCACTCAGCAGTGTGACGGAAAGTATAAAGAGGTCGCCTGCCAGTCGTGCAGTTAAAGAAAACATGCAACTGCAGGTGGGACAGTTTGTACTAAGTCTGCAAAATGGCAAAGCTGGTGCACCTTCCTCAAGCACATACTAGTGCATGTAAAGGCAAATAACGAAACAGCAGAATATGCAGAGTGCAAACAACCTTAGTGGTGGTTAGAAAAGCGCTGTAGCTGCATGGGTCGCATACAATAAATGGCTTCCTGCTGCACATAATGAAGCTGTGTTTCCCGCTGTTGTAAACTTTATTGTATTCCACAATGTATGCATATCCGTGAATTCTACCCCTAACACTAATGGTGTAGCATAAAGTGTTTATATTGCATGTGACGACAACTGAAATGAAAGCACAGGGGACCAGTGGGTAGGCCACTGC
This sequence comes from Ambystoma mexicanum, assembly GCF_040938575.1. Lineage (NCBI taxonomy): Eukaryota > Metazoa > Chordata > Amphibia > Caudata > Ambystomatidae > Ambystoma > Ambystoma mexicanum. The sequence goes on along the minus strand of NC_090924.1, from coordinate 713,008,478 downwards.
CCTTCCAACAATTACGTGGCCTACTTTCATGTACAGCATTTCCCACATCTGCTGCGGGAAACAAGAGGGGCAGTCCTGTAGGGCAGTGAAGCTGTAAAATAACTTTAGCAAACCATGTACCGCAATACAGACCCTTACCCGGCAAAGGGCATTGTATTGTGCATGTACTGGAACGCTCTACTGTACAGAGGGAAGGTACTTTGAAGTGCGTCGGAGCGGTCCTTATGGGACCATTACAATGGCTTGCTCCTATGTACGTGAGGGCCACCCAAAAATTCTGTCTACCGGCACATCCCCTATAGTATTCAGATAGGCGCTACCCCTTCTGTATCGGACCTTTGCTGTCGTTCCTTCTGTGGCGTGTGTGAGAACACCATAATAAATAAAAAAGAACTGGGAAAGGAACAAAAGGTAAAGTAAGCACCTTACACAGAACAACAAAGGAATTGCCAATACACGCATGCAGGGCTGGATAAGTGTGGCAAACACTGTAGTTGAATCGGTTATAAAGGGGGTCGCTGTACAAATAGTTTTTTTTACATGTTTTTTTACGTGTTGCAGAGCATTTTCAAGAGAGTTACAGTGCAAAACTAACTACAAAAAAATATGAATACTTTCAAGAAGGGCACCAAACCAATGTAGATGCGGTGTACAAAAATCAGGATTGCTGGCATACTAAGATGAACGTTATAGCTGACGAAAAGTATTCGTGCTGTGAAACGTCAAAATCCCAAAGGCGAAGTATGTCATTGACACATGTTGAAGAAAGGCAGAAATACACTTCTTTGCAATGTACCACGCTGTCTGCATTCACGAACCAAATAGAAAATGACACTCCCACATCGGTGGCTGCAAAATGCGGTAAAAACTTATGCAGGAAATCAGAAACAAATGCATGAACTGGGCAAGTGCCTCCTTCATCGCAAACGGCACTGAAACTCATGTAACATGCTGTGCAATTTTCCCTGCACAATCAACAACAATAATATCAGCATGATTGCTTGTCACCAAAGTGTCACACAGAGAAACCAAAATCAGGCACTTCAGTGTAGCTACTCCATAGCACTACACATGCACATCATAGATTGCAAAATGAGTAGCCACTGCACAGTGTTTTCCATTCACTTTCAGTCAATGTATGTCAGAATCCCCTAAAACCCACACACTGTGCCTCGTGAAACACACAGCCATAGCTGTACCCTCTGCATTTCTGTCCACAAATACCCCGTGTAGCACAGTCTGTCCATACACGCCACACCCACAAACTTTGTTGCCCAATCCCGTACTCTCTGCAGGCCCATTTCTATGGGTGCCATCTGCAGAAGGGGCGTATGAAACATGTCCACCCTGCAACTATTGTGATAGTCGCTGACATTTCGTGCTGGACGCATGCAGGAGTGGGGGAATAACTTTGAACCAGGGGAGCGGACGTCATTAGTTGTGGTGGCTCTTAAAAGAACCTTTGGGGTTTTTGTCTGTTTTTCTTTTTTTTGTTTTTTTTTAAAGGTGCTTCCTTAGAAACACTGTTTTTGATGTTTTCATATGTAAATGTGTGTTTTCAACGTTAGCTCACATTCCTACAGTAGGCTCTTCAGTGCAGTTTGTAGATTGCAAAACAACATTTAATTGCCACTGTATGACAAAGACATGCCATTTGTCGTTAAAAGGTGTATGTATCGCAAACCAATGTTCTCATTCTCACAGGAGAACATCCCTCTGGCTGGGAACATCAATCATTGGAATACTTCCACACTATTCTCGGGGGTATACATGAGAAAAGCACCTTGGCAGTAGGAAAAATGTGCCACACTGCTTTCATCATAATGTTCAATTGATGGCACACACTGCAACAAGGCATGTAACCCATAAAGAAGGCTCCAAAGTGCATGATCACTACATGTACAGTTGACGAAGAGGACAGTCTGCCGGAACAGCACGATTCGTCACTACACCACAAAGCGTCGACTCATGTCTTCTTGGAGGGCATACATGCACAGATCTTCCACAAAGCCATCACCCATGACAAAAACTGTGCATCTTGCCATGTTTGCCAGCCACAGTACACAAAGTAATGGGGAAAGTGAATGCCTCCCTTTCCTGTGACGCACACCCAAAGCACCTGATTGGCCAAAGGCCATAGTACCATTTCCATTGGCCAGCACGCTGACAAGTGCAGAATGTGGCACGTGCCTATCTCCAAGTGCTGCCAAGGCCGCACCCCAGTAAAGCAGGAGGAGTCTTTCTTCCTATTGGCGTGCTTTCCTCTGATGCACACCCTAAGCAGCACCTGATAGTACAATCGCTACAGTCCCATTTCCATAGGCCAGCATGGTGAGGAGCGGGTCCCCATGTATGTCGAGGGCCAGGCCCCAGTGCAGCAGGAGTCCCTCTTCCTATTGCCGCACATCCTAAGCAACTCATTGGACAATCCCCACAGTTCCATTTTCATGGCCTCCACCCGCAAAATCCCTGTATGTGGCTTTCGTGCGTTCTTGGTAAGGGGTGACTCTTAAAAGAGTCTGTTGTTTTTTTTGTTTTGTTTATATGCTTCTACAGAAACTCCTTTTTTGTCTGTTTTTAGTAGCTTTTGTGTTTTCTTCTGCTCACATTAGTACAGTAAACTCTTCACTCCATCCTGTAGACAAAACTGCATTGCCAATGGGTGACAACAAAATGCTATTTTCTTGGAAAAACTCAGCATTTGCACAAATAATGAGGTCATTGTTGAAGAAGAACATTGCACGAGTGGACAAAAAAGTGTACATGCTTATGTTGATGAGACACCTCCCTGCGTGTGGCTCGGAACAACATCTATCAGCAGTGGGCCATACTCTTTGCGGTATTATAGATAAGAAAAGCACCTTGGCGGTGGGAAAAAGCGTCCTCACGACATCCAGCAACCTCCTCAGTCTATGCAAGAAATCTAAGCATGGCAGGTAACCCATAAGCATGCCGCCATAATGAATGAAGATAACATCTACTACTGGAAACGCTGTGAGGTGTTTTCAAAGTGCATGCATATCGAAGAAATTGCACTCATACACAGCGTTCCACAATGCGTCCACTCCTTCAAACCAAAATTGCTGTTAAAGTGTCTTTGCAGAGCATAGTTGCGCAGATCTATGACAAAGGGATCACCTACAGTCAACACAATACGTTTCGTCGTGTCAGCCACCCTCAGTACGCAGTGTATAATGTGCAACCGTTTCACCTCCCCTTCCTGTTAAACACACCCTCACTACCTGATTGGCTAATCCCCACACTGCCATGGCAATTGGGCAAGGTGGTGTAAAGGGCAGATTTTGGCACGTACGCCTCCCAAAGTAGCACATGGGCCACACCTCTGTAAAACTGCAGCAGTCCTTCTTCCCTTTACACTATCTTCTCTGCAGCTCTACTTCATTGGGTTAGGCGTAAATAGTCACAAACGCACCCACAAATTGCATTGAAGCCGCCATCATCGAACACTGTCACTCCAGAACAACACATTTGAAAAGTACCGGTACACATTTACAGTACAAATGTTGAGCCATTCCAAAGCATGTTCACTACAAAGTTCAATGAAAGTATGCAGGATTTCTCCATCCGCATACATCCACATAGCCACCCAGGATGTGGCACGTACAATCCTGAAAGTACTGCGTAATCCACTACCTTTTCGTGATAGGGGGTGGGGGATAAACAATATGAAACTGGGTAGGGGATTCAGTCTTCCAGCGTAGATGTATAAAGGTTTTTTGTTTTTGTATTTTCTCTTTATATGCGTTTCTGTTTGTCTCTCCTCACATTTTTACAACATTCTGGTCAATGCTTCTTGCACAATGTAAAAGAAAATTACATTGCCAATGGCGCTCATATAAATGCCATTTCTACAGAACTACTGCATATTTTGCAACCTTGTGATCTCATAGTGGGTGGAGAACATGCCAGCAGTCTGCATTAACTGACGCATAATTCTGTTTATAGCAGACCTTCCGACCTATGGCTGGGGACAAATTACACTGTCATGGACCCATACAGCTCTTGGGGTTATGCATGAAATAACGACATTGGCAGTATGAAAAATAGGCATCACTGCGGTCAGCAACCTCTTCAGGAGATGGATGAATCATCCACACGACATGTAACCCAAATGTACACTTTCATAGTGCACCACAACAAAGTCCACGTTTGTGACGGATGCCACATATCTGCAAAGGTGAACCATCCCACCGAAACTGCAGCCACCCTGACAAGCCCAGAACGCGTCCACTCCTTCCAACCCGAAATTACCAGCAACGCCGCTTTGCACTCAACACCTGTGCAGATGGCGCACAAAGCTATCACCGACAATAAGCACCGTGCGTCTCTCCATCTCGACCACCCTCACGACACAGTATTGGGATGAAATGCTACCGCCCCTTCCTTTGACCACGGCCTAAACTCCTAATTGCCTATTTCCCACAATTCCATTTCCCTTTCCACCTTGCTCATAATAGGAGGATGTGCACGTGCGCTTTCCCGTCTACAGTGAGGGCCACGGCTAAGGAAAGCTCAGACAATACTTCCTCCCTTTGGACGGTCACTTTTTGCAGCACTCCCCCATTGGGTGCTGTCACATTTTAAAACATGCATGCACCAATCACATACAAAACCTCTGCATTGCACACTGTCATTTCTATACACCACTCCATATTTACCGTTAACACTCTCAGTACACGTTCCATTTGATTGCAAAGCCCCTCCACCACTCACCACAAAAAGAGGTCACCACAAACAGGTTGCGGCAGAAGCTATGGGACCGTTACGACAGATAACTCCAATCATCAAAGAAAATACTCACCTACATATGTCAAATGAACCACTTCTCCCCCAACCGTTCCCTCCCTTATTGCTGCCAACACAATGCGTACGGTACATTTTCCAGACCTTTCCTCCGCCACACTGTCCTCTGATACACCATGGCGGATTTCCCCAAAAATGTTGACGCACAGCACGCTTCCCTCCAGCCAACCACCGGCCGTGCCCAAACTTCTCTGACACCACGCTTTACCGCGATCCAATGAAACTTCTTTCCACGGAGCGAACAGGGAAATGGGTCTGCGGAGTGGACCCAGATATCACACATTTTTTGGGAAGTGCATTTCAGTATTTTGCAAAACAATTACTGGTCCGATTTCAACCAAACACACAAAAGCACGCTTTCTGGCCAAAGCCCACACTCCAGTCACATATTTTGTGAAAATCCATCCAGCCTTTCGGGCTGTAGCCATGTGCAAAGTTTTTCCCCATTCAGTCTATGGGGAAGACATTATTTTGGACCGCCCCCTATCACTTTTCCCCCCCTGAACGAAACCTCGCCCAACTTGGCGAAAACATAGACTGGCCATATACTTTTTTTGCAAAGTTGGTGAGGAAAGTTATAAGCCGCTGAAAAAGTGCTCTTCCCATGAGTTTATCAACGTAACTATAACTACAAGGCCGCTACCACAGGCCTTATAATAAATATATATATAAGGGTTTTTCGGTTTTACTTGGAACCATAACGTCCCTTTAACAAAGTTTTTTCACTGAATTTCATCGGTTTTTAGTAGCGCAACTTAACCATAACGTCCCTTTAACAAAGTTTTTTCAATGAATTTCATAGGTTTTTAGTAGCACAACTTAACCATAATGTCCCTTTAACAAAGTTTTTTTCACTGAATTTCATAGGTTTTTAGTAGCAAAGCTTAACAATAGTAACTTTGACATTTTTTGTACATGTAATATGGAACATACTGAACCACTTCTACTGAATGTAATGTCCGTGAACATTTTTGATGTCCGCGGACATATTCGGACAACAGTACCACTAGCTAAAAAGTCTGGGGGGGTATGTTTAATTGTTATATTACAACATGATAACATTTAAAAAATTCACAAAGTAGTACACATACATATTATATGTAGTAATACATAAGAAATGTAACCCATATATGTACCGCACTAACCATTCATATAAATGCAATATATTCTAAAATGGAATATACCAAGAGAAGATAAATAGGCTTCCAACATAATTACCTCACAGACACTCCACAACTAAGACCAAGACCAGACCTACAGAGTACTCAGAACATATCTTACCTGAAATAGTAAGTGTACATCATTTTACTTATATCTTTATAAACTTTCTGTATTAGATTAAAAAAAAAAATATTATATATTTCTTTTTTTCTCACAGAAATGTCTAGTACTCTGGAATGGCTAGAGGAGCACTTCCCACATGACGAAATGTCAGAAAATAGTGAAGCTAATGGTACACACTTTACAATATAAACTTTACAATATACACTTTACAATATAAACTATTTAATTGTTAATATTTTATATATATTTGACATATATATTTCTTTTTGTACAGAGCATACCAAAATAGAAAATATGTCTGAAAAAACTGTTATGGAAAACACGCTTGACAGCTTAAAAGAAAAAATGGATTTATTATTGAGCAATTTTAATAATTTGAAAACTTTTGTTGAGGATAATTTTAAAACAAAAACCTCATACCATTACCCCACATGTACTTGTCCCCCCTCATCATATCCCAGTCAATTATCCCCAAACCCTCTCCATAATCCAAAACGTTTTGATGAGACTTCCATCCCTTCTTCACCTGATACCAATCATGTTGAAACCCCTAATTCTCCTGTTTTTGTTTCTGTTTCTGCCTCACCTTCTCTGTCATAAATTATTAATATATGTGAAATAAAGTTACATTTTTATATTGTGTTGTTTATTTTTTTTTAAACAATGTAGATGTCCGCGGACAGCACGGGTGTTCTGAAATGTTCGTAAATAAACGAAAATGGAGGTGTCCTGAAGAACACTATACCTGTCCGTATTGTTCGCTAGAAAGTTGAAACTGTTCTAAGAACCCAATTGGTGTCCTGAAATGTTCGTAATTAAATGAAAATGGAGGTGTCCTAAAGAACACTATACCTGTCCGTATTGTTCGTAGAAAGTTGAAACTGTTCTAAGAACCCAATTGGTTTCCTGAAATGTTCGTAATTAAACAAAAATGGAGGTGTCCTAAAGAACATTATACCTGTCCGTACTGTTCGCTAGCAAGTTGAACTGTTCTAAGAACACAAGCGGTGTCCTGAAATGTTCATAATTAAACGAAAATGGAGGTGTCCTAAAGAACACTATACCTGTCCGTACTGTTCGCTAGCAAGTTGAAACTGTTCTAAGAACACAAGCAGTGTCCTGATATGTTCGTAATTAAATGAAAATGGAGGTGTCCTAATGAACACTTTACCTGTCCGTAATGTTCGCTAGCAAGTTAAACTGTTCTAAGAACACAATTGATGTCCTGAAAAGTTTGTAATCAAACGAAAATGGAAGTGTCCTAAAGAACACTATATCTGTCCGTAGTGTTCGCTAGCAGGTTTAAACTGTTCTAGAACATACGCGATGTCCAGAAATGTTCGTTTGATGTGTGACGCACTTTTAATTAATTCAGGACCCGAACACTGTCCGTAGAACATCAACGCGCATGCGCAAACCAATGTCCGTGCATTTGGTGTCCTGCGGACAGGAGCTTCCTTCGCGGACCTGTTCGCAAAGGGATCATGTGACCGTGCCCATGCTGATCGCGTGTTCTGAATGCGGACACTGTTCGTGTCCCCGAACAATTTAAAAGTACATTTTCGAGTAATCCACAATATTTTTCCATAAAAACTCATCATGGCACAAGTCCCACATAGTAATCCTGAGTTTCTACATATCTTTTGAAACTTTTTGAACCCTTTTTTGTGTTCGATCTGTCCACGGACAGCGCGCATGTCCATGAACCGCGTACAAGCACCCCTATAAAAGACCACGCCCTAGAGCTCATTCTCATTGTGTTTCTGGCTATTCTTCAGAGCACAGCTATTTCTCCAGCAACTTGCTGATTACACCATCGAGATGGCATCCCTGGCTGCAGAACTGCCACCTGGTGCTGCACCTGCTTCAGCACCACCCCCTCCACCACCACCTTCCCAAGGGCCTGAAGAGGGGAACAGGAGTGAGGATGCAGAGGAGGAAGAAGAGGATGATGCGAATGAGGTACAGGAAATCCCTACTACCCGCACTAGACGTGAGTCTTGGGTGTAGCAGTTATTTTCCATTTATGGGAATGGTCCTAAGGCTCGTGCGAACCGTGTTATCTGCAATGAGTGCAAAATGATACTCAGTCGCGGGAAGCACGGTTCACACAGTTTTGGGACCACGACCATGAAGCGACACCTGAGGTCATTTCACTCTGGGGCTATTCGCAAGGTTGTACCTTGCGAAGAATGTAGTAGGTTGATTTCCTCTACTTCATCCTCCGTTTCTGATCCTGTCACCACAAGGACCACCTCTGTGGGACAGCATCTTCCTCAAGCTGCCTCACAGGCCATAGAGAATTCTGATGACCCTTACCTTTCGAGGGTCACAGTTGTATGTATGTACTGTGACACAGTACTCTGCAGGTGGGAGCGACTTCGGAGGGCTTTTGAGACTATCGTCTCAGAGCACGAGAAGACCTACTCACTACCCAAATAAAACCCACTCTACATCTTCCTCTCTCAGCTCGCCCTTTCTTATCCCTGTGGTTGGTGTCCCCCCCTTTACCCTCCTTTCCTCTCCTCTCCTAGTGTGTCGTGTCTAAAAAAACAAATAAAAATACAAAATTATAAAAATAAAAAAAAACTAAGGCTCTTTTCAGAGCCGCCTTTCACGGTTAAAAAATAGAAGTGAAGATAAATAAAGCAAGCCCCTTTATATTTCTTAAAAGTCCACGGACAGTTCGCGAACATTAAAAAAATTGGGGTGCTACCCTATTGTTACCATTGCATTTTTCTTTGGGAGGAAGTGGTGGCTCTGAAAAGAGCCTTTGGGATGTGTTTGTATGTCAAAAATTATAAATACTTAACACGTACTTCAAAATGGATGCTATATTTCTAAAAAAGGTTGCAATGCATTTTGTACATTTCTCAGAAAAATCTGATTGCCAGAATAAGTAAGATGGACTCCATCTCTGCGAAAAATGTAAGTACTACGAAACATAATATTTTCATTGTGAAAAGAGGACATGCCAAAATCTCCTAGAAATGCACAAACAGCCTTATTAACATTGCGCCTTGCTTTTTCCATGTGTGGACCAAATGAAGAAGAACGAAGCCACATTTGTCTCTGCGCAATCCGTGAAAATATTACTTGAGAATTAGGAAACATGTCCATGACTTTCCCAAGTCCTTCTTTCAAAGCAAATTGCAAAGAAATTCCAGACACATGCCCTGAACTGTTCCCTCCACAATGAATTACAATTATGTCTGGATGTTGCTTTGTTTCCAAAGTAGCACAGAGAGGTAGCAAGTCCAACCACTTCATTCCACGTTCTCCATGCCAGTGTACTTCCACATGTGGAAATCCAAGATCTACAGCTACTCCACAGCTTTCTGCATGCACCTTCAACCAATGTATCCACGAATCTCCCAAAATCCAAACAATCTGTTTTCTGAAACACACAGCCATAGCCATCTGTTGTTCTCTCAGCAAAAAGAGTATCTGAGAAACTCTCTCCTGGCACAACACACCCACTAAACTTTCCTGACCAATCCCTTTCACTGCTCATTCTCATTTGCATGACTTCTGAACCCAAAAATCCCCGGATGTTACTCCCGATGTCTGCGAACTACCGCCATGTACGCGGACATATCGTAACATGAACAGCCCTTCTACCATTTCCACTTCACTCTCTGTGCCATTCCCTCATTGGATGTAGCTAAGAAATCACATGACCATGCACCAATCACATTCAAGACCTCTACATCTAACTGTATCATCATAGATCAGCACTGCAAATGTACTGTGAATCTCTCTGAGTACAAGGGTCATATCATTGGCAAGCACCATCTACAAGAAATACTGTACAAGTCTCCAAGATTTCTACTTGCAGTTCCATGCATATCCATATGCATGAACACAAACTACAGGTATGCATATTTTCTGTACAGTACATGAACACATTTTCAAACTGACTTTTAGCTTGTGTAATCTGTAAAATTAATCTACTGTCTTTTTTCCAATTTCCTAAAATCAACTATCACTTATAAACCTTTATACTATTTACTTTCTTGATACACACACTATCAAATCATGTTAAACTAACATTTTTGAAATTAAATTTATATACTACATATATTCAAACAAAATTGCATGCATGCACACTCTATATTCAATTCTCAAAAAATAATACTCATACAATTACATTTATTTATTTATTTATTTATTTATTTGATTACTTTAATTTAAGCATGACATTAAGGCACTATTACCTAGAACAGCTTAGTTACTGAAATGGTGGTATTCAGTGGTACATTATGAATTTCACAAGACATACTAAAGATATTTTGTTTGTTACAATTACTCATTGCAATACAATTTGTTCATTAAGAACATATCATATGTATTGAACTTGTGCGACGTATCTTATGTGAATAAGATAGTTTTAATGGTTTTAAGGAAGGCGCTGAGGATTTCAATTAAAAAAATCAATATCTAAATTAAAAACAATGCTATATACAAACAAAAATATTAATTTGTTTCTTTTACAATTGCAGTGAAGACCATTCTCCTGAAAAGAAGCAGCCGAATTTCAAGAACAAAGAAGAACTAAGAATTAAACTGCTCATTTTAGAAAAAAAAAAGTATTATTACTTAAACATACTATAAAGTTAATTCATGCTATATCTGTGCCTAAAAATAGAGATTGTGCACCATTCTGTCCAAAAATCCCCATGTCTTAAACAGCGATTTACAGCCGGCGCACAAATTCCTACTTTTGGACACACAAATTACCCAACTCAACCGCTAGAATTTAGATGTTATAGAACAAACAATTGTTTTAATTGTATAGCATTAGATATACTATTTATACTTCTCCACACCACTAGCTTACTTTTTTCTCATGCACACAGCACACATACATTGCAGAACACCCCAACCCATACCTTCTTTATTTTTTTCAACAGACCCTAAAGAATGCCTACCAAAGTCAAGTCCGTAGAAAGCAACGCAGAAGTAGATCAAATGAAAATAAAAGTGTCCAACATAAGCATCCATCTCTAGCAGAATTTGTAAAAATAAAGTTCAAACAAAACAGCTAATACAGTCATTTAGTGAAACACAAGAAGTTTCAAGTACAAAAACTTTGCCTCCTCTATCAAAATGTAAAACAAACCAAAAAACAATTAACAGAAAATCAGCTATCACTACAGATAAAACTACTTCTTTAAATTTTAATATAGTGCAAAGTAAGCATACCAAGAAAAGTATTTTAGCCAAAATGTTCCACAACAAAGTCCTTCAAAATCTTATAAAAACAGGAGAGAAATCAGGTTCAATGCTTAAAACCTATCGTAGGAAATTAATTTTAGAAGCGTTGATAGATAGTGCAATTCCTCTCAAAAGAAAGTTATTTATTTTAGTGTTCAACAAAATGAAACCACTAATAAAACTAATAACTAAATTACAAAAAAGACTTCTCAATAAACGAAATGTCAACAGAAAGAACTTCTTAAGTATATGCGGAGGTGAATGTAATCACACTACGAGCACAGAACCATACTTTAATGAAGAAGCGTACAAACAAAAGCAAACAAATACAATTGCCATACATAGCAGTGGTCGAGGTTATGAAAAAGTTAATAATACCATAATGGAACAAGAAGTACTCCTTACAAAAATATGCCCTGAAAACTTAGAATTACCCTCTATTCAACTGAATCAGAACGTCTAGTGTACAAATGGCCATGCACGTCAATATGTAACATTCCAAAACAATTTTTCAAGTCTTTATGTAAAAAGCAAAGACAAAATCAAAATTAAACTACTGCAAAATATGGATACCTGTCCAGTGCGCAAATACACAGGGCTACAAGGACATTCATTGGCCTGCATTACAGGACCTACTTGTAAAACCACCTTCCATGATATCAAAAGAATATCAACACATCATTCAACTATACGAAATCTAGTCTATAAACTGTACTATGCTAAAAGTCCTGCTTTAGCACTAGCAAATTTAAATAACATTATTCTACATGGTACAGCGAAAGACCTACTTCAAGAAATTGACCATATCCAGAAAAAATATTTTGGAAGTGAAAGCCATTTACAGAATGAAATAGCTTTAAACCAAATTAGCAACAATTCTACACATGGCAACCTTTTGCTAAACACAAACAAAAAAGAAATACTAAAATTTAAAAGTACATCAGCTGAAGTACCAAACCATGTATGTGTATGTTGACGCAGAACTTTTTATAAAAGTAATACGAAAACTGTAGACCTATCATATAAAATAGAACACAATGAAGATTCTAAATGGTTTGAATTACCTCTCTACCTTGTAGCAGAAAACAAATACGAAATAAGTGACCCCTTAATACTTTGCAGTTACTGCACTACAAAACTTGACAACAACCAAACTCCTTCACGTGCTATCACAAATAATTTGGAATTATACCCACTACCAAAACCCCTACAACAACTTAATTTATATGAGAGCATCATAATTCAAACAGTACACCCATTTCAAGCAATAATACGCCTTCAACCAAAAACAGCAAAATTACCTCCCTCAGAATTGGTAAAAGGCATTTGTGGAAAAGTAGTTTATTTACCATTAGATCTAAAAGTAAATGTGCATACTCTAGGAGTGCAACGTCCAATGTAGCAATCTTTAATTATCTTAGTAAATGGAGTGCCTACAAAAGACAAAAAAAATGGCAACAGCTGGTAGATTTGCATAAAGTTAGAAAAGCCTTACAATATCTTAAAGAGAATAATGACTATTACAAAGAAATTAATATTGAAGAAAACTTGGAAGATACAACTGAAATAATTCAAGAAACACAAGAAGCTGGTCAATTTGAGCTACTAGATCCTGCTACAATATCAAATACTTTAAACCATTATACAATTCATCCTTTGCACCCTAATGACACCATAGAAGATGCACTGGAAACATACCAAATGCGTCAAACAAAAGGATCACCAATCAGCATATGGGAAAAAAGTATAGAAGCACGTGCTTTTCCTCTACACTTTCCTACTGGCAAAGGAGGAAGGTATGATGATAGACCTATTCAAATATCAGCTTCAGAATACCGCTCATTACAGATGTATTCTGAAGATCCTAGATTTAGACAAAATGTGGAATACATATTCCACCTACTCTTTGAAAGTGAACTAGCACCTTTATGTTACGGAGTTGCACACATATAAAAATCAGGATCACACTTTCAAAATATGACAGCTACACAATTATTACAAAAAGTGCAACAAAAGGATGAGGTTTTACAATCAAATATTACAAATCTATTAGCAAATATGCGTGGTACAAAAGAGTACTGGTTTCGACGTCATGGAGATGTACGTTGTATGGTCAGAAACCTTGGCCCACCCACTTGTTTTGTTACATTAAGTTGTGCAGAATATGCATGGCAAGATTTACATGATTTCCTACGCATATCAAATAAAAACAAAACAAACATAGATATACTAACACCAGGAGAACTTTGTTCTTTGGATCCTGTTAATGTTTCAAGATATTTTCACCATCGCTTCATTGCTATGCTACATTTTATTTGTAATAAAACTATTCCTCCCCTTGGAGAAGTGCAACACTTATTTTGGAGAAAAGAATACCAAGCCAGAGGAGCACCACATATCCACATGCATTTATGGATTAAAGATGCTCCTAAATTTGGTCAAGACAGTGATGCCACTGTTTTACAGTTTATTGAAAAATATGTCACTTGTGAAATTCCATCAGAATCCACAAATAGTGATCTTCATGCACAAATTTTACAATTTCAAAGACATAAATGTGGCAAATATTGTTGTCGCAAATACAAAAACAAAGGGAAATACTACACCAAATGCCGATTTGGTTTCCCTGGACCAGTTACAAAAACAGGTTAAGTGAACAACCTCATGTCTTCAGTTAGACATAGTGTTAAAGGTAAGTCACCTAAAAATACATATTACATAAAAAGAAAAGAAGAAGAAAAATATATCAATGATTATAATGCAATCATTGCCCACTTATGGAATGCAAACACAGATGTGCAGTGCATTGTAGACAATTCTACTACAGTTGCACGATATGTCATAGCATACTTAACCTAAGCAGAAAAGACAGAGCTCCATGACCTCTGGAATGACCTGTCATCACATAAAACAGTGTCTCAGAAATTATACAGCTTGGGCATAGAAATGCTCTCCCAAAGAGAATGTGGATCATATGAAGCAGCTGATCATTTAACTGGTACTGCATTGTATGGTAAATCTGAAAATATAGTATGGCTAAGTCTTAGTCCAGCTAAATCTAGAAAAAGAGTTCTAAAAACATACGAAGATATAGAAGCAATAGCCAAACATGATCCCAACAGCCAAGCTATTTTAAAAAACAATGTATTGGACACATACTACCCAAACAGAAGTAATACTTTGAAAACCATGTGTCTATAACACATAGACCAAAACTACACATACAAAAATAATATAAAACCTGATGAAAAAAAAGGCAAATACAGAGTGACAAACTGTGAAGACAGCTTAGTTAAACTCACTAAACCAAATTTAATTAATCATATCAAATTGTCATTGAAGACTCCTCAACATAAATAAATATATTACTTGTCCCTGCTACAACTCGTTAAACCATGGAGAAAAGAAGAAGAAATACTAGAAAACCATGACTCATATGAAGATGCTTTCAAAGCAAATGAAGGCACTATAACTGATGTAAACTTTACACAATACAAAACAATGTTGCACAATGAACAGCAACATGAAGAAGAACTCCAGGCCCAACTATATAAAGACACTCCTGACAGTAGTCAACTTTCTGTAACAGGAAGCCAAGAACCACTTGGAGAACCACTCATAATAAATGAGGCAGAATTAGCTATGATAGAAATAGAAAACACCATGTGTCAGTATGAAGATAAAGAAGACTTAAATATACTACAATCAAAACTAAACAACGAACAACGTAGCATTTTTGAAGAAGTAACACAACAAATTGCACATGGTGTACAACATGAAAATAAAGAATGTTCCTGCCATAATTATCAACCTATACTACGGTACGTCAGTGGTGAAGCTGGTTCTGGCAAAACATTCCTAATCAAAATCATCAGTAAATTCCTTCAACAATTGACAAACAACAAACTGTCAGCTGTTGTCACTGCCCCACAGGTTTAGCTGCCTACAACATAGGTGGTGTCACTTTACACCGATTACTACTATTGCCAGTAGAACACCAAAACAAATTAGACTATTACAAACATTCTGCAGAAGCTGCAATGGAACTACGCAGAGTATTGAAACAAATGAAAATGCTACTAATAGATGAAGTGATCATGGTCTCCAACCTAATGTTGGCTTTGATTCACCTCAGATTACAAGAAGTACTGAAAACAAACTATGAAGAGCTCTTTGCAGGAAAACATATTATTGTTTTCGGAGATCTTCTTCAATTGACACCAGTAAAAGGTGAGCCTATTTTTAAAACATTAGGACACAAACTCTGCCGTAAAACTGTTGGCATATTGGAAATGTCAACCTTTGGCAACATTTCCAATACAGAGAATTAACAGAAAACATGCGGCAATCTGCAGATCTCACTTATGCCAACATCTTAAAAAGTATCAGAGTTGGTATCCTCTCTAAAGAAGCAGAAACAATATTGAAAATCCAGCAAATTAATGCACTTTATGGCGATAATGCATGTGCTACAGATGTTATGTAACAATTAGCCCACAACAATGTCAATTGTATGGCCTTAATGCCAACTCTTGCAAGCTGTTTCAAATTCAATGAAATAATGTTAAGTAAAGAAATGCAACCAATAATGGAAATCAGCGCCACAGACAAACTAGATGTACATGGTATGACACTACCTATGTGTGACCAAGCCACAACAAGACTAAATAGTTTAGAAAAATCAATCTCAAACACAGCAGGCTTAGAAAAGATGTTAAAATTATCCTTAAATTGCCGAGTAATGCTTAAACGTAACCTTGACGTGGACCAAGGACTAGTTAATGGAGCACTGGGTACAGTTGTTGGCTTTCAAACATACCCACGTGACAACAAAATTCAGTTTGTCAATATACTCTTTGACAAATTTTCAGACGTTAAAAGGATAGGACGCTCGACAGCTCGATTCCTTCTCTTCAAAGACATGTATGTTCACAGAGAACAATTTTCTCTAACTCTTGCATACGCAGTCACGATTCATAAATCACAAGGTCTTACCCTAGACAAAGCAATGATAGATATTGGTAACACAGTCTTTAAAGAAGGCATGAGCTACGTATCACTATCACGATTACGTACACTTGACGGTCTATTTCTAATCAACTTTGATGCAAGTAAAATAAACGCTGATATTCCTTGCATTTTGGAATACAATAGACTTCGCTCACTATACACTCCCCATATAAACACATATTCTGTTCCACAAAAAGTAAAATGTTATAAAAGAAAAATAAATCAAACAGAAAAGCAACAGGATGTCACTGCAAATCCTCCAAAGAGAGTAAAAGAAAGTAATACTTCATCAAGTACCACAAGCAAAAAAGAATCAATTAGGGAAAGTAAACCAGGTACTTCTTCAAAGAAGAAAGACAAACTCCAAAAAAAGCAGTCAGATACAGAACTACCTGGTCCATTTAAACTCTCAAATATAGTTGGTGTAAGTTGCTACGCAAATGTAGCAATGAATATTCTATTTCAATTACCACCAATTGTTGACAACATTTACTTACACAGTACAGACCCATTGTGTATGCAAATGTTAGTACTTCACAGAAATGCAGCAAATAATCCTGACAACAAGTATAGTTTTTGTGGAATAAGACAACAATTGGACTACTGTGCTGGAATGGTGAAATTCACTATAAACTCACAGGAAGATCCACAAGAATTTCTAATATACTTACTACAAGTATTGGAAAACAAAAACATACCTATAAATATTACTTGGTAAGAAAACCTTCACAACAATAGGTATAATCTACCACGCAGGAACCACAACCAATTCAGGGCACTACACTGCATATATAAAAAAGAAATGTGGATGGTTTCAATGTAATGATAGTACCATTACTCTAAAGCAGAGATTAACAGCAAATCTTACAAACGCTTATTTAATGTTCTTAAAACCAAAATTTGATAACTAAACTGTACTTAAACCTCAAGTAAACTTGTAGTAAAAAATATAAACTGTTAGAATATTCCAAAAGCTATCTAACTGCCCAAAGATTCTACAACAATTAATCACATAAATGAATACCACTAAATTAGAGCAAAAAAAAGAAAAAAAAGACAATTAGAATACGCCAATTGGCATCTAACTGTCCCAAAATTTAACAATATCCAAACAGATAAATCAATACCACTAAAATATATCAAAAAATAGACAGTTAGAATACGCCTACTGGTATCTAACTGCTCCAAGATTTCATAATATCCAAACAAATAAATAATATGTTACTGCTCCAAAAAAATGCAACAACCCAATGTATAAAGCATTAGCCAGAAACAACAAATGAACACTGAAAACAAACAAACAAACTGTAGCATAACAGAAAAGTTTTTTTTTTAATCCAACATGGATTTTTTTTCTCCCACAGACCCAATGATTTTAGCAACAAACACAGAAACTGAGCAAATGCACAGTACTCTGGTTTGTAATCTACTAAATATGAGGGTCCCAAAAAAAATGTTGATTATACAATGTAAAAAGTCATTACAAAATACTAATACTAACATGCTATTTTCTTTTATCACAGAAATTAACAAGAAATACATGTACTCCAGTTACTAGACCAAACAGTAAGTATATTATACACTCTATGCCCTGGCCACAACCATCACAGCATATCACACCCATAGTATCTTATAACTTTGTTCTTTATAAATTTGTTTTTGACCCAAAGTTATAAGCAACTATAAATGTGATATGCTGCAGTGGTTGTGGCCAGGGCATAGAGTGTTGGGTGCATGGCCAAATGGCCATGCACCCAACACTCTATGCCCTGGCCTCAACCACCACAGCATATCACACCCATAGAGTAAAACATTTCAACTATGGCCTATGGAAACTTTTAATGTCCGCGGACATTACCAGTGTTCTTAGAACACTTTCAATTTGCCAGCGAACAATACGGACAGCGTCTTCAAAACACCCCTTATGAACATTTCAGGACAACGCAAGAGTTCTTAGAACACTTTCAACTTGCCATCGAACAATATGGACAGCGTCTTCAGGACACCCCCTACGAACATTTCAGGACACCGCGAGAGTTCTTAGAACACTTTCAACTCGACAACGAACAATACGGACAGCGTCCTCAGGACACCCCCTACGAACATTTCAGGACAATGCGTGTGTTCTTAGAACACACCCCCACTTTGTTTATGTGCGAACATTTCAGGACAACGCGAGAGTTCTTAGAACACTTTCAACTTGACAACGAACAATACGGACAGCGTCCTCAGAACACCCCCATTTTGTTCATTTGCGAACATTTCAGGACACCCTGAGTGTTCTTAGAACACTTTCAACTTGCCATCAAACAATACGGACAGCGTCTTCAGGACACCCCCTGCGAACATTTCAGGACACCACGAGAGTTCTTAGAACACTTTCAACTCGACAACAAACAATACGGACAGCGTCCTCCTCAGGACACCCCCTATGAACATTTCAGGACAATGCGTGTGTTCTTAGAACACACCCCCATTTTGTTTATTTGCGAACATTTCAGGACACCCCGAGTGTTCTTACAACACTTTCAACGTGCCATCGAACAATACGGACAGCATCTTCAGGACACCCCCTGCGAACATTTCAGGACACCACGAGAGTTCTTAGAACACTTTCAACTCGACAATGAACAATATGGACAGCGTCCTCAGGATACCCCCTACGAACATTTCAGGACAACGCGTGTGTTCTTAGAACACACCCCCATTTTGTTTATGTGCGAACATTTCAGGACAACGCAAGAGTTCTTAGAACACTTTCAACTTGACAACGAACAATACGGACAGCGTCCTCAGAACACCCCCATTTTGTTTATTTGCGAACATTTCAGGACACCCTGAGTGTTCTTAGAACACTTTCAACTTGCCATCGAACAATACGGACAGCGTCTTCAGGAAACCCCCTGCGAACATTTCAGGACACTGAGACAGTTCTTAGAACACTTTCAACTTGCCATCGAACAATACGGACAGCGTCTTCAGGACACCCCCTACGAACATTTCAGGACAACGCTAGAGTTCCTAGAACACTTTCAACTTGACAACGAATAATACAGACATCGTCATCAGAACACCCCCATTTTGTTTATTTGCGAACATTTCAGGACACCCCGAGTGTTCTTAGAACACATTCAACTTGCCACAGAACAATACGGACACCGTCCCCAGAACACCCCCATTTTGTTTATTTGCAAACATTTCAGGACACCCCGAGTGTTCTTAGAACATATTTAACTTGCCACAGAACAATATGGACAGCCTCCCCAGAAAACCTCCATTTTGTTTATTTGCGAACATTTCAGGACACCGCGAGTGTTCTTAGAACAGTTTCAGTGTTACGCTCACCTGATTCCCACGGGGACGTCGGTATGGACTGGTCTGGTGCCACGCAGAGCCGAGATGACTGACTGGACAGACCCACTTAACTTTGTTTGTCGGCTCGTATGAATATCTTTCTGCAAAGGAGAAAGGGAATTAACCTCCCGTAATTTGAGCGTTAACCCACCTTCCACTCCCGTTGTCTGCCCACTGACCACTCCCGATGTTCCCTCTTAATCTCACCTGATGGTTTGGAAAGATGAGCTCTCCATCCTGCATCGAGCACAGGGGCGCGTAGACGACCAGTTTCTTCACTGGCGTGGAGGAATTGGTGAGTTCCAGTATTGACTCTAGAATCCAATAGTTTGTAAGAGTTCAAATGTCTGATCTTCACTCTTTCCGATTCCTTGTAGGTTGCCGGTTTAACCACCACGAAGAGTCCAAATGGCAGTTGGTGAGAGTCAGGTAAGTCTATAGTGGTTTTCCCCTTAGGGGCCGGGGTACGGCGATGATGCAGAGTTAACTGCGCCGACCCGAGATGAGGTGAGTACCCCCCTGCAGTAAATCAGGTAAGTCTTTGGGGGGTAGCTTGTAATGTCCAGTGGTTTCCCCTTAGGGGCCGGGGTGCGGCGGTGATGCAGAGTTAACTGCGCCGACCCGAGATGAGGTGAGTACACCCCTGTGGTAATCCGGTAAGTCTTTGGGGGTAGCTTGTATTGCCCTTTTGCATTCCCTTGCTCACCTGGCTTTTCTTGTCCCCTTAGATATCGGAGAGCAGTCTGGAAATGCGGAGTTCGCGAGGGAGTGAGGAAAAGCTGCACTGGATGGTGAGTTCAGCGCGGCGCTGCGAGGTGCGTGGTGGCGCGCGTGCGATGACTCCTTCAAGATCGACGGCGCGATGGATCAAGAATTCAGGTAAGGTTTCAAGTTTAAACCTCTTCTCCTTCTTTCTTTTCGTTTCCAGGTGGTCCAGGACTGAAGCGGGCGTGGCTGAAGGCACGGTGAGCGTTATGCTGCTGAATGCAGAATAACGCGAAGCACGTGCGGCTGTCTGGACGTGGTTTAAATAGCCTTGGAAGAAGTCCCAGGTAAGTATTCTTCCACAGCCCCCACCCGAGTAGAAAGTAATCCCTTAGGTAAAATAGTCCCTCCTAAGCCCCATTTGGCTTGTGACTTCATGCAGCATGGTCTGCACCAGGTAAGTATGCAGCAAGGTCTGCATTAGGTAGGTTTTCTGTAATGAGCCTGGC
Organism: Ambystoma mexicanum; assembly: GCF_040938575.1. Lineage (NCBI taxonomy): Eukaryota > Metazoa > Chordata > Amphibia > Caudata > Ambystomatidae > Ambystoma > Ambystoma mexicanum. Next base: position 712,987,575 of record NC_090924.1, on the reverse strand, counting down.
GCCCGTGGCGCCAGGACTGACTTTATCCTTTTGAGCCTGGCGCCATAGGCGCCAGGACTGCACCCAAATAGCCCCTAACTGGGGTTTTTGGGCATGCTCCAAATGGCATGATGCCTGCTTCCGGGGTTGCTGGGCCTGGTCTGGCTTCCCGGGGGTAGCCATCATGACATTCAGCTTGCTTGCGAACAAAATGGACACATATTGAGTCCTCAGATCATCCCCCATTCAGTTTATTTAGAACATTTCAGAACACCTGTGATGTCCGCAGACAAATCGAACACAAAAAGAACGACTACCACATAAAAAAACACAACATTTAACCTATCTCATACCCTTCCATCCTCCCCAAACACTTCTACACACCAACACACTCTACTAAATACACATTTTGAACAAACTTTCACAGCGCTGTCCGCGGACGTCCGCGAAACCAAGATGGTGGGCGCTACCGAAAATCTGACGCGCTTCACGCTCAACACTTTCCAATCAGCGAACATGTTGCATGTCCGCGGACATCACGCAAGCCGGTTGGCCAATCGGGACACTGTCCGCGGAGCAAACAGGGAAGTGTGTCCGCGGACCGAACACAGATATCACAAATTTTTTTGGACCACTTTTTGGTCATTTTAAAAAAAACTACTGGACGGATTTTCACCAAATTTGCAAAAGCACGCTTTCGGTACCAAGCCGCTGCTCCTGGTCCAAATTTGGTGAAAATCCATCCAGCGGTTTGGGCTGTAGGAGCGAGCAACATTTTTTTCCCATTCAGTCTATGGGAAAAAAATAATTTTTGGGACCCCTTTATAACTTTCCCCCCCATGGACGAATCCTCACCAAACTTTGCAAAAAAATTCTGAGTGGGCCATATACTTTTTTTCGCAAAGTTTGGTGTGGATTCGTCCAGGGGGAGCGAAGTTATAAACCACCCAAAAAGTGCTCTTCCTATGGAAACACCAACTTAACCATAACTACATGGCCACTACATATATATATGAATCTGGTGTGACTTTTGTTGTTCACATAAGAGAAGAGTGTTCTGGAAAAGACAATGAAAAAATCATAGACTTAGGGGGTCATTCAGTGTTCAGTGGTAACAGTAAATCGAAAGTATTTGGCAAATACCATTGATTTTATCATCCACCTTATTCAGAATTTGATCACATACCATTGTGATATTCCATTGAAAATTAACAGTAGTGATATGTGCTGTACATAATCGATTTCTCCCTTCACATTGAAGTTGAAAAGGGCTGAAAAGAAGTTACAAAAACCTTTTTACATTACCGCCATCTAAGGTGGTATTTCTGAAATAGCACTGGAACTATTCCAGAAATACCATCTCTGCATGTGGTAAACCTTGATTTTCAGAAATACCACCGCCGGAGCTGGTAACTTTCTTCAGTGGTATTAAAAAATCTTCCTTAGTTAATGCCTGATTATTCCATCTTTCTATACTGTTTTTTAACTATGTGCAAAAGTAAGTACCACAAACAGATATCCATTTCTCTAACCTCTATATAAGTAACACCCCTGTGTGCTATTGAGGGTGCTATTACACTCTTATTTTATGAACACACTGGTGATAAAGAAATGAATCAGAACATTCTAAGGACAAACTCCAATAAGTTATGGACCCTTAATTACTTGGTAAATAAGAATCCTGTATAGATTGTAATAGTCCAGTGGTGTATGGGGTGCAGTGGTGTCAACATTAACATCCAGGGTCACAGAATCTGTTACTTAAATGCAAAAATTGCCACTGACCAGTATGAACATGCGCCTGTAGCCTAGACTCTTTTCCCTCTCACTCACTGTGGAAGCCTATGTGTGGCGGCCACCCAGGCACAAATACAACATTGCTGAAATCAATTGCCTCTCCCCATTTGCACAGAATCTGAGCAGGCTTCACAGCACTTGGTTGCTTTCTGGCAAGCTAGATTCTGAAGGATTTCAACTTTTTCAATTATTTTGTTTACAGTTTGGAACTCTGGCCTTGGGACAACAGCCCGGCCAGTCTGGGGGGCAATTACACATTTACCTCCTTGCCAGTCTACCCCTAGGTGGGATTCCCTTACGGACAACATCTCTCCCTGCAGGCATTTACTCTGGAATTCCATGTCTTGACGTTGGGACTGCCTTGAGGCCAATATCTCCACATACAGTGTTTCCTTCAAGGTGTCTATCTCCTGCCGCTGGTGGTCCCCTGAGGCCAACAACTCACCATTCAGAGATTCTCTCAAAGCTGACCCATCATCGCAAATTGTTTCATTTCCTCTCTCCTCTGTTGCCGTAAAAGACGGAGTTCGGCAGTGTGTGCAGCATTTCAGGAGATGGCATTCGGGGAGTAGGGAACCATACTTACATACAGAAATGTATGATAGTGGAAGGCTTAACAGTAAACCGATGGAGGTACATGCCTCATTGCTGAGCCCCTCTATACTTCTACCATTCCTGCTTGCAGCATGTTGAAGTATTACCTTTACTCCTGCTGCCCAAGCCTGCTTGTAGGAATTAGTGTTGCCAAAATCCCCATCACCCCTATGCCACATTGCCCAAGAGCAGATTTGTGGGTACCCACGCCCACATGCATCTCAACTATGTTTGAGGAGAGTGCAACATGGACATGCCCAGTAGGCACCGGAATGCCCACTGAACAATCAACACTCCTAATATGGAATGAACATCACTCAAACATATCATGCCCAACCACTGCAACACCTGCCTGGAGCACACCATCATGTGACTTTGCACTGACAGTGTCGTTCATCCAAGTCCACTGGCTACCAGGGGCAGTGAATGGAGGACTCAGACTAACCCGTTTGCCCAGGTACTAAGCACTTGATGTTTTGTGGCATAGTGAGAGGGAACAGTGGTGTCTTGTAGGCCATTACCACATGTAGGTGTATTGGCATCACTAGAGAAGTCTGTATGCAGTAATGTGTGCTGTAAGATCGACGTCAAATGCAGAGTTCAAGCATCCACCTCCTAAGATGCCCAACATGTAATGGAAGTGACCATGGAAGCATTACTGTAGAACTCATGGAGGGGTGAGAAGGCACCAGTCAGTAGATCTGGGCAGATTGTGTCAGTTTCATTATATTATGTCCTTTAGGCTGAATTCATTGCCATTATAAATTGAGAATACTTTTGAAATTTGAGGTTTTTATTGACATCAATTAATTACTGCTGAAATCCCAATTAGGTGTGTCCAATTGCCCTCCTTTGGCATTTTTGAAGTTATTCAGAAAACACCGTTGGGGAAACACTTTTTTTAATGTTTGTCATGATAAGCCCTGATCCCCCATTCTGTTGAAATATAGTTAGGCATGACCAAATCTTTTGTGTTTGGTATTCCTCCATAGCCTGTTACCATGTGGTTCTCCTGTCAGGTTCTGTAATGACCTCACCTGCGATATTAGGACTGTTGTGCTCCTACACCACCACCACAAAAGTATCCAAAGCCAAGGTCCACCATTACCCCCCCGGCACCATGTCTGCAACATCCACCAGCACCCCTAAGGTGAGGATGAGGGCTATCATCTTCTTATCTGGATAAGTAAGCATCCTGGGTGAGCAAGTCCTGGTGAATTAAGATGCCCTCTTCGCACCTGAGAAGCAGCATTTAACGTGTGGCTGTCAGTAGATCTAGGCAGACATCACGGCTGCCATCAACACAGAGAAGATGGCCGTCCATACAGTGGACCAAGCGAAGAAGCGCTGGGATGACATCACAATCCTTGAGGCAAGTATGTCTGTGGAGATACACCATGCAGGTCCCCATCAGCTGTTACCCCTTCATCTCATCCAGGAGAGGATAAACCCAGAGGTCCATGCCAAGTCCTTGACCTGCAGGCATGTATCCAAGCTGCTGTTGAGTGCTCAAAGGCTAATCATTTCCCCAGATGTGTGTATGTCCTGCATGGGTATGCATTACTTTAGCAAGTTAACGCTTTTCATAGCTGGAGTGATGCACTATGCTTTACTGGTATGCTGGCATTTACCAGTGATGGGAGTATGAGATGGCACACATCTGTGCTGTGAAGTGGACAGGTGTAGGTAGGAGCACTGTCATCTATTGTCTACATGATTTACTGGTGTGCATGCTCTGTGTGATGCTGGCGGAAAGGCCCGTGCAGGTACGGTGGCCATATGGAGATGTTGAAGCCATGTGAAGTACAAGCGTGCAGGCTCCCCTATGGGTTGTTCAATTGTGTATTATGATAGTTTCATCTACACTCAGCAGCTGCGGCTGACACATGGCCATGGGTATGTAGTCATGTAATTTGTCTGTATCTGACTATCCTGATCAGAATTGTGTCCTTTCAGGCCACTGAATGAGGGGCCATACACAGTATGTCGTCATGGCATATGTTAGTGTTTGGAGCAAGAGAATTGCTGCTTCATCCTCAGCAATGGGTGCATGGACTTTTTACATGATTTCCTGTCAGACTGTCAGGTGTGCATGTTGTAACACGTGGTATGAGTTAGATGTACACATGGTGCTATAGACATAGGTGGCCTTTCTATGGCCATGCCTGCAGGATACACTTGGATCACTGACTCATTGTGATGGTGGTGTGAGATGAGGTGTCATGTGGTTGTGGCCACATGTCCATGTGATATGTTCACATATGCAAGTCTCATTATCGTGACTTCTCATTTGGCTTTCACTAATGATACTGGATCTGATGATTGACCTGAGTATGGGTCTGTGTGTGTGTGATACAGTTGCTTGTTGATTAATGCTGACAGCATGCCAATGATAGAATTGAGGGGAGTACATATACATTGGCACTGGTGATTGATACCTTTTTTCTTTGCTCCCTTTTCCACAGTTGCAGTGGTGGAAGAATATGGTATCACAGGTGCTGTGGAGCTGCATCCCAGGGGCAAGGCCTCTAGACTCACGAGCATATACGCGGGCCGTGCCCTGTTGTTTCCACCTCCTCAGAAGGTGATGTGCATGGGGGAGCACCTTATTGTGATGACACTGCTGCTGAGGAAGAGTCCCAGGATGATCTGGACACCTTAGCAGCACAGAGTCAGGGTGGTGGTGGTGAGGTTGACACACAGGGGCCCCAAAGCATGGAGACCTCATTGGAGGCATCTGGGTTGACAGAAGAGGAGAAGGCCGAGGAGGACATTGCAGGGCTGCCCCCGGTGACAGATCTGGATAGCGAGGAGGATGTGCAGGCTGAACACCTGGCTCAGAGACAGCAGACTGTGCAGTCCTCTGTGAAGGGGCCAGCACAACCTCTTGTCCCATGGCCATATGCAGCAGCACTGCCCACCTTCACTGATGCCTCAACCCAGACAGAGCCAGCACTTCCAGCCGATTCGTCCATCTGGGATGAAGTGCTGCACCTGCTGATAGGTGGTGTCAGGTTCCCATTGAATATCTCAGCTAATAGGAGGCATGGGACAAGCGTTATGGTTCTAGGAAGATGTGAATTTATAGTTTTATCTCTTGTAGGGTTGTGTTGGCTATAGCCAGTTCTATTCCTTAACTATACTGCCAGCCAGTAGGAATTGTCCTAATACAAGATGGTGATTCTACTGAATAGCAATGATTGGTCCAGTGAGTATTGTGAGGTAGTTTGGAACCCCTAGAATGTTTCTAAACTACCTTTCTTTCAAGTCAAGCTCCAGGATGGTCACAGCTACATGAAGCTCACTAGAAGGTATCTTGAAACCAAGAATAAACTGAAGAAAGAAAAAAGCAACAAGGAATTAACCGCTGAGAAAAGCTGTGAATAAAGACTCAGATAAGTGACAGTAAAATTCAGCAAAAGAAATGCTATGTTTTTGAAATGACACGTTAATGAAATTGAATTGCCAATTGAATCTCTTAAGTAATGAACTTTAACTGGAAATAGTCAGAAGAGTCTTCAGATATTACCAAGTTAAGTTAATGTGTTGTAGCTAGTTTTTAAGTTAACTTCTTTTTGAAAAGTCATGCTGATCTGGCATGCGTATTGCTCCGGTTGATTGAAGCCTGCATGTGTGTAATATATGTGCACACGATCATCAGCTGTTCAGTGTAAATAGAAAAAGAGAAAAGCAATGCGCATGTGATATTTAGGTGCGGGCCATCATCAGTTGATTCATGTAAACAGATAAGGAGGAACAAATATTACGCGTGTGTAATCATTTGTGCGCGAACGTCAGCCGGCATGTGCTGAAAGCATGGCTTCTGTTTACAAGCACTCAGAGCTTTCGTTAGCTCACGCTTGAAAGGAAAGGACCCAAAGGCGCGTCTCTGCGTCGTGTGAAGAGATTATAGACTGCGGGGAAGCCGACGAATATTCTTGTGAACGACACAGCATGCAACTACAGTGAGAGAAAGTAGAAGTTAGAAATCTCTTAAGTTTATAAGCGTGCAGTGATTGTTTAATGCAGGATTCAAATAGCAGTTAAATGGAAGGGCTCATTTCATTTCCATGAGGAGAAAATTAAATAAGCATAGGACGGTCCGTTTTAAAAGAAACTATGGATACAACTGATGAGGAACTGAAGCAGTAAGTGGCTAAGTGACTAACCTATTTTCATTGGTCAAGAGACATAGTGACTCTATAGTAAAAATAGAAACATGTTAAAAGAGTACCAAGGAAATGTGCCAGAGAATGAGTTTTGACTTCTGTAACTTGAACTCTATAAAAGCCACAGATGCATGAATGTCTTCAGCAAGTGAACAGAGTATTTAAAGAACAAATAAAGATCTATCAACTAGAGTTACTCCAAGCTTTTGGTGGAGGTAGTTAGGTAATCAAGGGTAGAGTAGAGATATTTGATGTATTTATTGCAGGTTTTCAGAAGCCAGAGGGTCTGAAGTTGGAGGCTTTCGGAGGAGACATGATATTTTATTATTTTGTCCACTTCCCCATTCTCCCCAGCCTAGTTAGCTCAGTAGTTGTAACTAAAAGACTGCTGGGTAGACCGGACTAAGGTGTCTGGAGGAATCTTGTCTGCTCCTACAGGATTCAGCACTGGGACCTGATAGGTGGCTTGAGGTGGCAAGCTTCTCTGTGTGGTGCTCTCAAAGCAACTCATGAGTTGCTTGTAGAGCATCATGGGCAGGTGGGATGCATCTTGTCACAAATGCCATCTCCACTGCTTTCCAGTGGCCTCATTGGAAAGGCCACTGAAATGGTCCCTCCTCCTCCTCCTCTGTGCCCCAGTCGACCTCAAATGAGACCTCCATGCCAGCTACCACCATGGCCTTGTGAGGCCCTGTCCTGCTATCGGCCTGTATTGATGTGCATGTGCCGATTGTGTAGGTGGAAGTTTGTACTGCGGCAAATGAGGTGGTCACTGAGCCAGACCAGAAACAGACAGGTGAACAGGCTGTGGTGGAACAACAGGCAATTGATATCAGAGCAGGTGCTGTACTTCCTCAACACAGACTCTCATCCTGTCGGAGGGAGTATGTGCACCAAAGACATATTACCAGTCAGCAGAAGATGGTGAGGTTGAGGCAGCAGGTAATGCATTACATCACAACCAGGAGGAGGCAAGCAGGTGCACACATGGTGCAAGTGAAGGCACAGCAGTGACTACAAGCACTGGTGAGGTAGCAGGAGGAGGAGAGGTATCGGACACATGAGGTGGCAATACCCAGGGCCAGGGCTGAGGTGGAGGAGAGGTTGTCATGGGTGCAGGGTGCCATCCCGGAGGTATCATGCAGGGCAGTGGAGGAGATTGAATCCTAGATGAGGGAAGCCCTGCAAGCACTCCCGGAAACAAAGTCCCATCTGCAAGCAGCAGAGGTGGAAGGGGTATCTGCCTTGGCTGAGGCATTGACAGAGATCACCAGGGACTAGCCCACTGAGTTTATATAGTTCATTAGTTTTAGGTTTACTTTATTTGTAATTTATTTTTTCCTGGACAATTATTCATTTTCAATGTTAGTACATAGTTCTTCTTCAATACACTTTTTTTTCATGATCCAAGCGCACCGTTTTCTGTCTCTTTGTCCATGTGCACCTTTTGTCTGAAAATGTTCTCTTAGTAAGTATAGCCTGTGGCTGTCATGTGGGTGTAGGGCACACTCTGTGGGCCATGTCGTTACTGAGCTGTTTGTTGGGGGACATGTGTGTATGCTTTGTGTGTGTGATGTTTAGTATGTTGCAGTCATGGTCGATGAACATATGTGGTCTATTGTAGATGTGGGTAGCTGACATGTTTTGAGAATCACATGTTTCAAATCTTTGTCATGTGCATCTGTTGTTTGCCTACTTTCGTGCTTTGCAGTAAAGGCAAGTTGGCCAATTGTGTACATCGTGTGGGTGGGTCTGTGATACATGTATACTGTGGTTGTCATGGCACTTCATTTGTGATTGTGTTCATGGGTGTTGTGTACTTTTGTGGGCTGATTGTGGTTTGCATTGCAGCATTACTTTGATTGACTTGGACATGTGGCCATGTGTTTCACATGCAGGGAGGGGCCATCAGATGGCTGGAAAAGGGATGGTTGTCTGATACCATTCCTTGTGCAGGGGCACTTAATGTTTGGTGTCAATGTCTCAGAGTTAGTTGTGTTTTTGATTGTGTGTCTAATGGTGTCAATGTGGGGATATGTTTGGTGATGAGTGAGATGTTGCATCATGGTGTTCGGGGTCTCTCATTGGAGATTGGTACTCATTTCTTCATGTGTCTTGCCAGATGTTCCACAAGATATAGATGTTTGTGCTATCTGGTGACAGCTCATTCACCTTTACCCATTCATAATTGAGGTTCAGTGGTTTGTACTTTGTGTTCCTTTAAAGTCCACTGATGTTTTGGTGTCCCTTTGGAACTTGCTTGTCAATGTGGATGTCCTCACACTTCATTCACAGGTATGGCGTATTGGCATTGGGATGTTGAGAAGGGATGTGGCCTCACTCTCGATCATTTGGCTACATGCATGACATGTGTACTATGTTACCTGTACATCAAGGGACTCACGACCAAACGCACACTTGATTGAAGATTTATTGTAAGTATCATGGAGAGTAATACACAGCAGGCGCCCTCCTCAAGAGGCAGGCTCCAACTCCTTTACATACAAAAGAAAACTTAGACAAGCATTCTAATCAGAATAAGCACAGCAATACATTCCAGTTAGAATCTGGTTACATCATAATGTCATTGAGTTGCACTGTGTTAACACTAAGTAAGTCTGACCTTTTCTGAAGTTAATAAGAACCAAAACTCAACACATCTCCTTCCCTTAAACAGAAACATTTAACCCAAGTAATAATCATTTAACTTGGTTGGTCTGTACCTCACTCTGTTTGCTTTCACACCACTATCAGTGTTAATATAGCGGTCACTCTCAAAATTCTCTACTCTACCTGCATTAGATACAGGCACTAGAGCTTCTTCCTCATAAGACAAATTCTGGTCCGGCTCCTCACTACCTTCACTAGCAACCTTATTGCTTTTGGCAAGTCTAGACATTGCCCAACATTCACCACCCTCCATTATAACAACATTCCCCCTTATGGCTGCAATTTTCTTGGGACCGATAAATTTACTAGTGATGCATTTAGGAGATACTCTGGGATTTTTGATGTACGCCCAGTCCCCAATAGACCAAATCATTCCTCCAGTAGACGTTTTAGCATCAAAACGAACTTTGTACTCATTCTGAGTCTCCCTAATTAGATCCATGACTTTTTCTCTGTCAACATGTATACTCTTCGCTAGGTTTAGCCAACCCGGACACAACCTTGTCCCAGGGTGTCTACCCTTGAGAGATGAAAAAGGTGAGATACCAGTAACAGAGTGTGGCGTTACACAGTAGTTCCAGACCATCTCCCTAAGAACCGTCTGCCACTTCAATCCAGATGCCATGGCCAACTGTAATCCACCCTTAAGAAACCTATTCATTCTTTCAACCAAGCCATTCGCTCTGGGTTGGTACAATGCTGTCCTGTAATGTTTGATACCATATCTATTAAAAAATGCCACCATTCTGTCCGAACAAAACTGGACCCCATTGTCTGAGATGAGCTCTGAGGGAAACCCTTCCCTGTAAAACACTTCCTCAAAGAAAGTGATCATTTGTGAAGTAGTTGCCTCCCTTATAGGTTTCCACTCAACCCATTTTGAGTGATAATCTACTAGGACAATGAGGTATTTGAAATCTCCACCTAATTCCTGAATGGGTCCCATCAAATCCACTGCTAACTTCCTCCAAGGCTCTGCTGGGACACTAACCGGCCTTAACGGGGTATCCCTGACAACTTTACTTTTATCGCTCTTTTCACATTCCTTGCACTTTCTGACACATCTCTCCACTTCACTATCTATCCCTGGCCACCAAAATGATTGCCTTATGTGTCTTTTAGTGCCCCCCATCCCAGATGGCCCTGGTGGGCTATGTCCACTAGCTTGGATCTAGTTTCATAGGGCGGAATAATCCTCATCCCTTTTCTGAGTTGAGACCCGTCCTCCGACAAATTCAATTCCTCCTTGACATTTTGAAACGCATCAAACTTCCTCTCCACCAGATCCTTTCTGGGCCAACCTGCTTTGACCCAGACTTTTACTTGGCCCAATACTTCATCCAGCTTATCAGCAGACACCCATTCCTCTTTACTTATAGCATTGTGCACCATTTCACAAATGCTAACAGTGGGCTCCACATTCGCATTCTTGAAATCTTTGGCCTGAACCGGTAGTCTTGAAAGACAATCAGCAATTACATTTTCACCACCAGGTACATACACCATCCTGAAAACATATGCCAACAACTCAATCATCCACCGGGATATCCTGGGCGAACCTTTAGTCCAGTCAGCACTGCCCAACAACTGAACCAAAGGTTTGTGATCTGTTTTTACAGTGAACGATTGGCCCCTTAGAAAGAATTTGAAATGGCTTATTGCCCATGTCACTGCTAAAGCTTCTCTCTCTACCACAGAGTAGTTGTTCTCCGCTCCTCTCAGTGGCCGGGAGGCAAAAGCTATGACATGTTCAATGCTCCCTTCATACTGAAAAAGGGCGGCCCCGAGCCCTAACATGCTCGCATCCACAGCAAGCACGGTTTTCCTTCCAACTACAAACCCACCCAAAGAGGGTGCTTCTACTATGCCCTCTTTAATTTTGTCAAAGGCTTTCTGGCATTCATCCGACCACACATATCTGGAACCTTTCTTCAATAAATCTCTCAAAGGAGACGATATATTGGAGAACCCCTCAACAAATTTGTGATAATATTCCGCCAACCCCATGAACGACCGCAATTGTTCCTTATCAAGGGGTTGGGGAGCACTCACAATGCTATCTACCAAGGACTTTCTAGGAGAAATTCCGTTGCAAGAAATCTTGTGCCCCAAATAATCTACTTCTGTCATGGCAATTCTGCATTTCTCTCTTTGTACAGTTAACCCAGCATCCTTAAGTCTAATTAAAACAGATCTTAAAGCATTGTCATGTTCAACAATATTCCTGGCAAAAATAGGAATGTCATCCTGAAATACAGTTACGTTGCTAAGGCCTTTGAGTACTGTTTCCATCACTCTTTGGAAGACAGATGCTGCTTAGGCCAAGCCAAAGGGCATACGTTTATACATGAAAACACCTTCCGGAGTAATAAATGCAGTTAACTGTTGACACTCCTCAGACAACGGGACCTGGTGGTATGCAGAAGAAAGATCAATAATGGAAAACAGTTTAGGCTCTCCCAGTGTGGACAGAATTTCCGAAATGTTCGGCAAGGGATGTCTTTCAACTACAATGTTCCTATTGAGACTGCGTAAGTCGACACACAACCTCATTTTGCCATTGGCTTTAGTAACCAGAACGATGGGGGACAGCCATTCTGTAGCTACTACCGGTTCAATAACCCCTTTGACCATCAGGCTGTCAAGTTCTTCTTTAAGTTGCGCCTTCATCTTCAATGGCACTTGGCGAACCTTATGCACAACAGGTTGAGCATTATTTTTCAATCTAATGTGATGCTCAAAGTTTTTGAGTTTGCCAAGTCTCTCAGAAAACACTTCAGGGAATTCCTTCATCCAGAAATCCCCCACTTCGGCAATTGTAACTGGCACAGATGCACTGGCTTGTACTACTATACCCAATTTCTTCTGTTCTTCCCATCCTAGTAAGGAAGCTCCCTTTTCTGCCACAAGGAATGTCGCTTGACAGTTTCTACCCTTGTAGCATACTCCTGCAGAGAATTGGCCGACGATATCTATATCAGAATTTCCATATCCACATACTCTAATGCTGGTGGGAAGAATAACGGCATCAACCTGTTTTAGAACATTTCTCAATGTGTCCCTGGATATGATAGACCATGGTGAACAAGAGTCCACCTTCATTGAGAGTTCAAACCCATCAATCCAGAACGTGTCCACAGGGCCTTTATTATTAGTGGACAATTCCGAAATCTGAAACACATGTTTAGGGGTCATCTCTTGCATGGTAGAAGTTTGATGAACATGGTATCCTGCCTTGATGTCACCCTCCTCATGATTTAACATTTTGGGTTCCACACAGTTGATTGATTTATTTTTGCACACATTTGCAAAATGACCCTTGCTTTTACATCTGAAACAGTCTGCATACTTGGCAGGGCATGAGGGAAAATTCATTCCATGTCTGAAGCTGCCACAGCGAGAACACATGCCTTTTGCATTCCAAACTCCTTTCCTTATCGTAGAGTAATTGCCCCTCCTCTTTTGATCCACCACACACACCGAGGCTTGATCAGAATTTGATTTGTCAATCTTGAGTTCCTTGACATACTCCGAGGTTTGTTCAATGCTTCTCGCCATCTCAATTGCCTCTTGAAGGACCATATCTTTTGCAAGTAGCTTCTCCTGAATTCTTGGATTATTTGTGCATCTGACTAGTTGGTCCCTGATGAGAGAATCTGCTAGCTGCTCAAACTCACACGTATAACTTAATGATCTGAGACAGGCAACATATGATTCCACAGATTCTGATTTCTCTTGAACTCTCTGAAAGAATTTATGCCGCTCGAAACTGACATTCTTCTTTGGCTCAAAGTGGTCCCGAAGCTGTTTGAGGGCAAATGAGTATTCATCCATATCACCAGCTTCAAGGTCTCTATTTCTAGGAAGTCCATCATAAATTCTGTGCCCTTCAGTGCCGAGATTATGAAGAAGGAGAGCTTTCTTCCGCGCAGCGGGAAATCTGTCCCCACCCATGGCCACCAAATAGTTCTCAAATACATCTTTCCACCGATCCCATGGGATGACAGGACGGCCCGGTTCGCTGACAAAAGGAAGAGGAGGTGGAATAGAGGTCATGTCTTGTCTTGGACAGAAACACTGTATGCACACAATAGAATCCGGAAGCTGGGATGTGTGTGGTTGGCTGTGGAGCCACAAACGCAGGTGTTTAAGAACAACCTTTTAACTTGTTAAGCGTGTACCCCCTTAAATAAACTTGAGGTAATGTGTGGATGAAGCTGGGCTTTGGCGAGCTTTCACACTAGCACAGAGAGTCACACGGGAGATCCGGAGTAGCCAATACCCTTATCCCAGCCAATGGCAGCACTCTGCTGGGCGTGACGCAACAATGGGGGCTGTTACAGTGACCCACCAAATGCCACCCAAATGCAGCCAACAGGACCCGCGGGCGCAGTACTCACGCAGACCTCAGCCGGGTTAGCCGCTTCTTCCGCCTGCCGCAGGCCTCCGCCGGATAAGCCGCTCCCTCCGCTTGCCTCTCGCCTGCTGTGTCGGAGGAGGGAGGCTTAGGAGGACTTGGATCAGCAATGCAGGAGTACAAAGGCAAACCAAACACGAGCGGGTCCTCAGGGTGCCCTAGCCTCGTCGCCAATGTTAAGTCACGACCAAACGCACACTTGATTGAAGATTTATTGTAACTATCATGGAGAGTAATACACAGCAGGCGCCCTCCTCAAGAGGCAGGCTCCAACTCCTTTACATACAAAAGAAAACTTAGACAAGCATTCTAATCAGAATAAGCACAGCAATACATTCCAGTTAGAATCTGGTTACATCATAATGTCATTGAGTTGCACTGTGTTAACACTAAGTAAGTCTGACCTTTTCTGAAGTTAATAAGAACCAAAACTCAACAGTCTTGCCAGATGTTCCACAAGATATAGATGTTTGTGGTATCTGGTGACAGCTCATTCACCTTTACCCATTCATAGTTGAGGTTCAGTGGTTTGTACTTTGTGTTCCTTTAAAGTCCACTGATGTTTTGGTGTCCCTTTGGAACTTGTTTGTCAATGTGGATGTCCTCACACTTCATTCACAGGTATGGCGTATTGGCATTGGGATGTTGAGAAGGGATGTGGCCTCACTCTCGTTCATTTGGCTACATGCATGACATGTGTACTATGTTACCTGTACATCAAGGGACTGAAGTATAGCTGCAGCAACAGTATGGTTGGTTGTTGTTGTGCAGGTGAGTGTGATCCAATGGGGAGCCATGGAAGAGGTGACAACCTTGGATTCAACGGGACTGCTTCCAGGTGTTCCTGCTGGAGGAGGAAGTCTGGCTTGTGCACATCATGGTGGACACAGGCCAGTGAAGTTGAGATAGGTTAGTGCTCCATATTGAACTTGGACGGGGGACATCTTGAGGGTGATGCCTAAAGTTAGGGGCTTGGGGCGCAGGTTAGTGGGGTACTGGGATGAGGGAGGAGTTGTGGGTGCTGGCCTGAGTTAGGGGGTTGGGGCACAGATTAGTGGGGGTACTGGCATGAGGGAGGACTTGTGGGTGGTGTCTTGAGCTGTGCAGATTAGTGGGGGTCCTGGGATGAGGAAGGACTTGTGGGTGCTGCCTTGAGTTAGGAGGCTGGGGCACTGACTAGTGGGGGTGCTGGACGAGGGTGGACCTATGTGTGCTTCCTTGAATAAGGGTGGTGGGGCACAGATTAGTGGTGGTACTGGGATGGAGACAGACTTGTGGAAGGCATCTTAAATTAGGAGGTTAGGGTGCAGGTTAGTGGGAGCACTGGGACGAGGGAGACATTGTGGTCCTGGCTTGAATAAGGGGTATAGGGTGCAGATTAGTGGCGGTACCAGGTTGGAGACAGACTTGTGGGTGCTGCCTTAAATTAGGAGGTTGGGGTGCAGATTAGTGGGGGTGCTGGGATGAGGAATTGTCGGTCGCAGGAAAGGAGTGGGAGTATTGGTAATTGCTGGCAGGTAAACCTTGATTACTTTTTTATATGTGCCCAATGCAAAGGTTGTTCAACAGTGCCATGTTCTGTTTGCCATGGGGGTGTGTGGTGGGCGTCACAGGCACTACTTGTTATTCTTTGCCCTGCATGTTTCTGCACACGTTTAATTCCATGAGTCGGCTCCCAGCGGTATTCTTTTAGTTCGTGCAATGCTATTGTTCGCGTAGACTACTTTGCGCGGATTTAGCACCTTTTCTGTAAATTAGGCCCTCATAACGAAAGGTAATGTATGAAAATTAGATCTGCTTGTGCTTCAATATTTGACAAAGGCATTCTTCATATATAATGTGAGGAAAATGTTACATTCAACCACAAATAAATGCTTTTTGGTTTGTTAAATATGAACATGTGAAAATATCGCAGGTAATTTAAAATGTTTCTGTGCGATATTTTAATTGGTCTGCAGGAGGGCATATATTTAGGCAGCTAACTGGTGTTTTGTGTATGCTTTCTGAATGAAAATGACCCTTTGCAGTTCTTAACATGGAAACATTAAGAACGTCCAAAACGATGGTGTCTTAAATGAGCCATCACTTGTAAATTACTCCCACTTTAAATGCGTTGCTAGAAGAAAGAAAGTGATAAGCAGTAATTAGGAAGCCTGCAGAGTCTGCTGGACTGCTGGGAGAGGGTTATTTGTCTCTAGAGCTTTGCAGGGGGTTTGGAGGTGACATCCTCCCGTGGCCTCACTATAACAAACTGAAAATAGAGCCTTGTACTTTGAGGCAGCACAACCTCTCGTGAAAACATTATTACTTGGTAGGCACACACGAGACAGGCAGCTGGTGCGTTCGGGGTACCCATGACAGCGCAACCATGGGCAACAGCACTGACATCCTCTGGTGTAGCACTGGGAGGGTGGGCAAGGACTGTTGTCCTCGCCCATGCTGCCTCCATGTCCCACGATGCAAACACAGAATCTGGAATTGCCATATAAGGAGTGATCAACTCATCCTCCAATGGCAGAAACGTTTTTTCTTTCTCAATGTATTTTGCCAGGCAATGGGCCTCATTACACGGAAGGCGGTAAGGGTTAACGGTCACCGATAAGGGTACCGGTGAATGTTAACCCTTACGACCTTACTACGAGGTCCCTTTGCGGGACCCGACCTTAACGCCTGGTGTAGACCAGCCGTTAAAGTTGGGTCCCGCAAAGGGATCTTGGTCCTAATTACGGAACTGCAATTTGCGGTACCGTAATTAGCTCCTTCCCCATTCCCATTATGCCTTATGAGCCAAAAAAGGGAATGGGGAAGGGCCATGGAGAAAAGGGGAATTACCTCCCCGCCAACCTTGGAATGGGGTGGTAATTCCCCTTTTTTCCATGGTGGTGCCGGTATGGTACCGGTGGCAACCATGGTGCTAATAGCACCATGGTTTACCGCCTTCCGTGTAATGAGGCCCAACATCTTTTTTTTAAGCCTCTTTATGATCATATGATGCTGAGCGTGACACTCGTTATATTTCCACATTTTTTGTTCGGCCATGGACCTATTGACCTATAGGCCAATCCCAACCTGGTGCTGTCTAGTCCAGACAAGGTAAGTCTGTACAGACAGCTGCAACGAAAATACCTGTCTACAAACCAACTTTGTCCACTCATTGTGACATGTGCACCAGGTCTCACCACAATTATTGTTGTGATAGTAAGGGTCAATGGATGAGAACCTAATCCTGAAACTGGTGGGAAACAGCCGTCATAATTGTGGAGCAAAATACTGGGGAAGAAAAACATGGGCCTCATTACACGGTAGGTGGTAAGGGTTTACTGGTACTGGTAAGGGCACCGGTACCGGTAAACCCTTACCACCTTACTACGAGGTCCCTTTGCGGGACCCGACCTTAACGGCTGGTGTAGACCAGCTGTTAAAGTTGGGACCCGCAAAGGGACCTTGGTGCTAATTACGGTACCGCAACTTGCGGTACCGTAATTAGCTCCTTCCCCATTCCCATTATGCCCTATGGGGCAAAAATGGGAATGGGGAAGGGCCATGGAGGAAGGGGGAATTACCGCCCCGCCAACCTTGGAATGGGGTGGTAATTCCCCTATCCTCCCTGGTGGTACCGGTATGGTACCGGCGGCAACCATGGTGCTAATAGCACCATGGATTACCGCCTACCGTGTAATGAGGCCCATTGTTTTGGGGGGAACTGGGGCTGCATAGTCTAACTGTATCTTTATCAGGCACAGGCCGGATAGATTAATGATGAGAACACACTCAGTCTATGGGCCTCATTACGACCCTGGCGGTCCCGTAATGAACGGTGCCGGTACCGGATGGGCACCATTCATTATGGGATGCTGGATTCCGAGGTCCCCTAGCGGGACCGGAACAGACGTCTGGTAAAACCAGACATCCTTTCCGGTTCCTGCAAGGGAACCAAGGAGCTAATAACGGGCCCGTTATTAGCGGGCCCGTAATTAGCTCCATCCCCATTCCCATTGAGCCTTATGGGGGCTCAAATGGGAATGGGGAATGGTTTTGTGCATGAGGAATTACCCGGTCCTCCAAGGTCGGAATGACCTGGTAATTCCTCATTCACAGAACCCGGTATTGGAGCCCGGTATGGAGGCAGCCATGCCCTTGTTAAGAGCATGGCTGCCTCCATACTCATAATGAGGCCCTATGTCTAAGTGAACCTCGATTAAGGGTGAGGATGCCTGTGGACAGCAGAAAAGCATTATTGTAACATTAAACTTCGGCCAATTGGACAATTCTAATCCCCTCCCTAAGTGTGCCTTATTCCCACATAAAAGAAACATCCCCATTTCCGATTTTACCACCAATCAACAAGCCAGCGGGCAACATCCTTGAACCCATTACTAACTGAAAGTGATGCTTTTCCTCCAGTGAGTTATTATGCAGCTGTCCACATAGACCCAACCCTACTCGGCCTACCACCATTTCTAGTAGAGTTAACTTGCTCAGACCATCCCCACTTGATGCCTTTGTATTTACTCCAGTGCACAGAGGACTAATCACTGTTCTTTTACCCAACCCAGTTCAAGCTCTGCTTCATTATGCCCAAGTGAAATCCTTTCCACTTGCTGCCAATGTGTACCACTCTCTGCGAGTGTACTACTGGCTGGACTGTACCATCATGGACAGAGCATCACTTGAGACAGATTCAAGTATCCCCACCCTCAACTCTTCACATAGCTCAAAGAGTAGTCACCACCGAGTTCCCTAATTCTATTCAGCTGTGATATACACACCTGCTTCATGTATGTGAGGCAGTTTGAATTTGAAAGCTTCCACACCAATTGGGACCAACCCTTCTCATCTTGTCAACAATGCATGACTGTTGCAGTGACAATCCTGCAGCCTCCTCACTTTTCCTAAACATCTCACCAACGCACCTCAACCTTGGCAGCAGTTTCCCTTCATCTCCGAGTCAGGACCAAGTTTATTGATGTCTCAATTCCAATGTACAGCTGCCCTATCATGGACGTATACATGTAAACCTGTACGTCAACTTTATTTTTTGAGACCCTTTCACAGCACAGAACTGTGACTTACCGTTCAACTTGACAATGTTTGCTATTCCCCATGCTCTTTACAATTTATTGAGTTTTTACGATCCACATTGTGGTCCAATCAAAATGAGACCATACCCTGATAGCCAGGTGACAATATATCTGAGCTACTTAAAAACGGTCTCATCGTGTGTGGATTAAATTACAGATATTGCTAAAGGGCATCAACTAGTTTAACACCCGTTGGTATACAATTTCATCCTGCAACTCTGGGGAAAGAAACAGACTGTATTTAGAGTCAAAACTCAAATGCATTAAATACAAGAAAACCAATGGTGGTCCCCTAGCTTCATGCTGGGGAAATCACCACAGTAAAATATGCGTACATTGGCAGCTGGTTTGCAGAAATAGGAATTGGCCTGTCTTTACATGTATGCACTGCACCTTTTTGAGATTTGCAGCTATTGCATGAATGCACTGATTATATTTTGAATATATAATTCTAATAGGACAATCTAATTTCTAAACAACACAAGTCCATACGTTCATCGCTGCTCATCTACCAGTGCAACATGTGCACAACGCTGAGATTGCCAAATTTTAAACAGATTATAATTTCTGCACCATCTATAAAAAGTATTAGTAATTGTGAAACGTTGCATAGAAAATCAAATTAATTACCTTAATGTGTACATGTGGTGCGGTGGGTTTCTAGTCTGTGCATGTAAATATAATACATCCATGGTGATTTACACTTAAATCTACAAACTTGACTTTGTGTGGTATGTGCTATCAATGTTGAATACACAGAATACTGATTTACCTACATTATGTATCCAACCAAAGATTATGGTTTTCTGAAAGGACAACCTCTATGCTCCCCAATCACCTTTTATGATGTGTGTGTATTTAATTCAGGGTCCTCTCTCAACTCAACACAAGATAATTTGTGAAATGTTACTGTTCATTTGGAAGTACAGCTTTTCTCTCAAAATAGAAATGATATGCTCCCTTTCATCACAATCTTTCTTTCTAAATGTCATTGGCCCTCATTACGACCCTGGCGGATTTTTTCCGCCATCGACGGACTTTTCCGCCATGGCGTAAAGTCTGTTTACGCCATGGCGGATGGCGGACTTACCGCCCCATTCCGAGGTTGGCGGGGCGGTAAGTCCCCATTGACCCATTTACCCTTCCCCATTCCCATTTCGGCCCCATAGGGCTCAATGGGAGTGGGGAAGGCGTTAATTACGCCACCGTACATTACGGTGGCGTAATTAACACCAAGGTCCCATAGCGCCATGGATTTTTACGCCCGCAAAAAGCGGGCGGAAAAGTGACCATGGCGCTTTGGGAACTCGTAGTTGGCGGTAAGGGGTCGGCGCAGCTAATGCTGGCGTAAACCCCTTACCGCCAGGGTCGTAATGAGGGCCATTGAGCCACTATGCCTCATAGCCTGATAGCTGAAGAATAACAGTTTTGGGGAATCCCACTCCCCAAGCATAAGTACAATCATGCACATGAACCAGCCTCTCTTTTAGATACTCTGGGCTTTCATGGCTGCAACGGACAACGTTTAGGTGATCGCCCAGCGGCTGAGGGAATCAAGCAAGCCACATAGATTACATCTTTTAAGAACTGACCCATTTGCATATAGCCAAATCATTGAAGATTATCCCCAGGATGAGAGTGACTATGACCCAGCCTGCCTCGGGTTAGACCCTCATATCCTTTGTAAGAGCAGGAATTTTAAAAGGATGTACCTGCCACTGATATTACTCTCTCCAATAATTGCAGGAGAAAAGGCAAATGGTCCGATTTAGACTACCACTCTAATGCCCACTGGTATATTCCACGGTATTAACTTTTATTGGGCCTCATTACGACCCTGGCGGAAATCGTGGTGCAATATGCACCATGGAGCACGGCGGAAAGCTGCCGATACCGCCATGGGGGTTGGCGGATTTACCGCCCCATTCCGACCTTGGCGGGGCGGTAAATCCCCATTCCCCATTTTACCCTTCCCCATTCCCATTTTTGCCCCATAGGGCATAATGGGAGTGGGGAAGGCGTTAATTACGCCACCGTAAAATACGGTGGCGTAATTAACAACAAGGTCCCGTAGCGCCATGGATTTCTCCGCCCGGAAAAACCAGGCGGAAAACGCTCCATGGCGCTACGGGAACTCGTAGTAGGGCGGAAGGGTCCGCCGCGAATACCGCTGGTGTAAACCCACTCCGCCAGGGTCGTAATGAGGCCCATTGAGTTTTGCCATCCTGAAGAAATGTGTGATGCAATTTCTTTAGAATACTTTTTTCATATTGTAGTCGATATGCTCTCCCCATTAGTAACCAAACCAGCCAGGCAAATTAAAAATTCGATGACACTCATCGTATCATAAGGAATGCAGAACTGCAAACGCTGCCCTGTGTGGCAAAGATTAAATCTGCTATACATCCATGCAGAATATTAGTACTCCATACAGTTTATAAGCACCTAATTTTGAATAGAAACAAATTGCAGAGCAAGAGAAATGGGAATCCCTAAATAGGGTTAGAGAGAGCTGAGAGTCCAGATGTTTCTGGCGCTTAATTTACAAGTTGTTACCACAAAGTTAAGACCTTTATTCCAAAGAACAGTGGTCCTACGATTTCAGTCAACTGTATAGTTTTGGAGTAAAGAGCATGTCAATCAGTACAGTAGTGCATGATTACCAGTCCAGGATTATTACCAGGATTATTACCTAATAAAATATCGGAAAAATATCGGAAGCAGAGGCTGTAAAAGCACTTTACTCACAAAAAAGGGAAGGGCACCGAGTCCAGACAGAATCCCCATTGATCTTATGAAAGAGGAACAAGATATATGGATCACTATTTAAATATGGTGTTTAACTGTTTATTTGCAGCAAACTATTGCTCCTCCAGTTGGCGAATGGCTGAATTTGTTCCCATATTTGAAAAGGAGATTGCTCACTCCCTGGGACCTACTGGCCCATTAGCCTCATTGACAGTCTAGCAATATTTTATGAGAACATTTTCCTGAATCGCCTTGAGAAATGGGTTCAAGACAAGAGATAATGTGGGACATCATGAATATTCCTGGGGGGAAAGCATGGAATTGGTTCCATCACATAACTTTGTTGAGTAAGATAGGCTCCACTCACCTGCTCGATAAAGATGTTTATTTCACTGAAGAAACATACAGGGACATTAAGAGCAAGCTAGATATATTGTAAATAGAAATGGACATTTTAACATATATAACTTAGTCAAGGTTTCCTGGCTTTGTGATCCATGAATCTGACTGAACGCCAGGATTCTATCTGATTGAAATATTACCCATATGTAATAGAGCACTGTATATGCAGTTCCATCTGAAAATATTCCTGGTGGCAGACTATTTATATAGATGGTCCCCCTAGCCACCAAATGCTACTCCCTGCCTGTGGAGCAGGGCTGCCTGCGGGGCAGGGCTGCCTGCGGGGCATGCCATGGGTGTATGGGGGTCCCCTGTGGTGTGGGCTCCTACACCCATAGCCATGCTCCACAGGCAGCACACACCACAGGGGACCACCCATCACCTGTTACCATGCCCCGCAGGCAGCCCACGCCACAGGGGACCACCAAACACCCCTGACCATGCCCCACAGGCAGGCCATCACCCGTGACCATGCCGGCAGGCAGCCCACACCACAGGGGACCACCCAACACCCGTGGCCATACTCCGCAGGCAGCCCACATGGCACCATACATCGCATGCAGGCCCTGACTCATGTCCCCCCACACCCTCCAGTGACGGAAACCTGCAGGCAGTCCCCGCTTCATGTCCCCCCACCCCCTCCAGTGACGGCAACCTGCAGGCAGGCCCCGACTCATGTCCGCCCACCCCGTCCAGTGATGGCAACCTGCAGACAGGCCCCGATTCATATCCCCCCAACCCCTCCGGTCACGGCAACCTGCAGACAGGCCTGACTCATGTCCCCCCACCCCCACCAGTGACGGCAACCTGCAGGCAGGCCCCGACTCATGTCCCCCCACCCCATCAGTGATGGCAACCTGCAGGCAGGCCCCGACTCAGCCCCCCCACCCCTTCCAGTGACGGCAACCTGCAGGCAGGCACAGACTCATGTCCCCCCACCCCCTCCAGTGACGGCAACCTGCAGGCAGGCCCCGACTCATGTCCCCCCACCCCCAACAAACATATTGTACCAACATACAAACATGTATCAAATGTGCACCCAATGCCCCATGGAATGGCAATCCCAAATGCACTCATGCATGCAGCCAATGACATGACCAACAATGATCCCCAGCAGTGACACATTAAATATGCAATGAAGAGTGACACATGCACCAAACCATTGACAGCAGACATCACTTAGATATGTATGAAAGAAAGTGTATTGAAAAAACAAAAGACACAAAATGAAAATCAAAAATGAAATTGAATTGAATGCAAAAGCCAAAGAAATGCAAATCCAAAAGTAATGTGAAATCCAAAATAAAATGAAATCCAAGAAAGTGGTCCATAGTCCGTCGTCCATTTCCAAATAAAAAAAATACAAAACCATTACCTCATGGTGAAAATAAAATATTAATCAAACATTCAAACAAAGTCCAACTATATAAAAGGATGAAGGGTCCATGATCCCAAAAGTCAAAAAAAGTG
This sequence comes from Ambystoma mexicanum, assembly GCF_040938575.1. NCBI lineage: Eukaryota > Metazoa > Chordata > Amphibia > Caudata > Ambystomatidae > Ambystoma > Ambystoma mexicanum. The sequence continues at coordinate 712,964,248 of NC_090924.1, read as the reverse complement.
CACACACAAACGACACTACAAAATAACTATATACAAGAAGTGAAGCAATGTCCATGTACTCCAAAATAATAAATAAAACAAAGGAAACCTAACCCTACAGAACTATATACAAGGGCGGTGGGCTACTCCTAAGGCTCACTGTTGTTACCAAGAGGTTTGGCCAGGCATCATCAAACTCCGTGTCTATAGCCCGGAGGGGGACTGTGCTCTATCCTCGAGGGCTCGCAGGCACGCCCGAATGCTCTCCACCAACTCCCTCCGAGTCTCCCCAAGGAACTCTGCCCGCCTCAATTCCCGCTGCATGGAGTTCTCTGCCCTGACCACGGTGAGCCTTGCCCTCTCTTTTTGCCACCGCTCTGCATCTATTAGCCGGCCCATCCGCTGCCACATGGAAGACACACTTTGTCCAGTGTCCTCCTGCCCTTTGGCTGATGCCTGCCCCTGTGATGTATTTGGCCCGGAGTCCTGACGCCTCTTACGTCGAGCCTGCTGCTGCCTTGATGCCATCTGCCTGTGCCACCATGACTGCCTCTGAGATGGTGCCAATCCCCGGGGCCATCGTGCATGTGCCCTGCTCGAAGGTGCCTGCACAAGCTCCATTGTCAGGGGTCCTGTTGCTGGGGTGACCACCTCTGCTGAACCTCTGACTCCCGACTGTGGCAGGGATAGGATCTCCACCAGCCTGGCCGCGGTGGCTGGGACAGGTCCACAGGGGGCCCTGGTGTCATCTGGTCCCGAAGACGGCATGGAGGACGACTTGCGCATAGTGGGTGTAGAGGAGGAGGCGGTCGCAAGAGGGCCCAGCACATGGACGAAACTCCCGACAATGAGCCGTCCTAGCCAGTTCAGGATGGCACACGCCCGTTCGTGATGGCGTGCGTGGTCCTGCACATCATCACGAATGATGCGAGTGCGCATCGTGACACCGACTAGGACGGGCTCAACCCTGTCACAGATTGCCACATCCGCAGGTAGAGGAAGGTCAGTTGACGTGGACTCATCCTCTACCTGCGGACGGGCCTGGACTGAGGGATGCGTGCCGGTGCACAGTGATGCAGTCTCAGTTTCAGGGACAGGATTAGGCACAGGCCCCTCCGTGGTGGCCTGCGATGCCTCCTGCCCCTGCCCCTGAACTGCACCACTTGCACCGGTGGCATCACCCCCTCCAGGCCCCATGTGCAGGTCTGATGCGGCCTCCTCTTCAACCGCTACCAACCTGGATGCCACCGTCTTCCGCATTGTCCTGCCCCTGTGGGTGCTCATCTGCCCCTTCCGCGGCCGTAGTCACGGACGCGTCACCAGTCCCCTCGCTCCTTGAAGATGTTGCAACATGGGAGGGTGACTGGGCCTTGCGTCTCTGCCTGGTGGAGGCATCCCTGCCGCTTTGCTCCACATGGCCATCTCCTCCCTCTTCCTCCATCGACGCTGTAGATAGGGAGACATAGAACACAAGCATCAGGGCACCGAACAAATGTCTGCTAGATACAAAGCAAATGCACATGAGTGGCACAGTCGAACGTCATATCCATCATCACCCTCCATAACACATGGGCCAGTACAAGCAACACACATGCACATACAAGCATGGCACGTGCTACAGACATTTGCATCCATGTCCAAGGCACTGTGTGAACATCAGAAGGGGTGCTGATCCTCACATGCATCATGGGACATGCACATCAAATGCACACACACCACCGGACAGTCAAGCATCTGGCCATGTCTACCTCCCATCACGGTGCATTCATGGACAACTTGGCCGCATATGTCAATTTACGCATCGTGATGGTCATGTGTCATGCATCCATGGCGTTATTCAGTCACAAACACACTACTCAGACACACGCACGTGTACACCATGCATGTCCTTGAGGGCGAAATTAGCATCCATGTATCATACCCCAAACATGGCCAAGTCCAGACACAGGCATGCAAACATGTGTGCGTTGTCACATGCTGGTGCACATCACACATTGCAACATAGACATCATTGATGTGCAACAAGCTTGACTGGACTCACATGCAGCACTGTCATGGCCCTGCACACAGACATCCATACATGGGGCATGCCAGACATAAGGCCAAGGTGCACACTCCAGCCACACCTCAACATGCACTACGCTGGACAAGAACATATGGACACTTACCACTCGACTCCAGGCGGGTCTGCAACTTGAGGACCTAGTGGTGAAGCGCTGGGAGTATGCGTTCCAGGACCCTCATCTGGATGTTGCTCAACAAAGCCTGGATGAGGCGCCGGAACTTGTAGAGGGTCCTGGACCTGAAGTCCTCCCAGCGCTTCAGGATGTGCCTGTAGTCGTGGGGTGCCACCCCCTCATCATGGATGGCACCCACAATGTCCTCCCAGATCATCCTCCGTCCTTCCTTGTTGGCACGCGTTGCTGAGAAGAGGCATCATAATGGCCCAGGACTTGCTCCACCAGGATGCCAACTTCATTGGTAGTGAAGCTGGCAGCCCTTTGCCTCTCTGCCGGTCGGTTGCCACTGGCCCCAGATATTGCTTGGTACGACATGGCAACCCCAGAGGCAGGTGTGTGGGGGCAACTGGGTCCTGGGGCTGGGCTGTGGAGTGATGGAACAGCAGTCGGGAGTCTTCTGTTTCAGCAGAAGTGGTCGCAGCAACAGGACCTCTGGCAATTTCTTCTATGCAGGCACCAAATTGCAGGGCACATTGGCAGCCGGCACACTGGCTTGGCTGGCAGCAGCAGATGTCTCGTCGGAGGATGCTCAGGGCTTTGGGGGGCAGGTAAATGGCCTTCTGGGCAGGAGCGCGGTCTTCCATGTGTAGTCGCGTGGCCAGCTTGATGCAGAGTGACTCTGCACATGAAAGAACAGTGCGTTAGCGTGAAATTCGAGGAAAGGCCCTTAGCACGTAAGCGCGTAAGTGACATGGCGCGCACAGGCGTTGACTTCGGCACGGGTTAAAGGTCCGCACGGGACAGCAGTTCGCTGTACATGCTTTTCGTGGAGACCGATGAGTGTGTTTCTACTGCTTGTGGGTTCACACACAACATCTTCACAGCGCTTAGAGTTCGTACTTCGCGTGTATTTTTCTTTTCCACGCAAGGCAGACGGTGAGTCGTGCATGCTTATTTTTCTCACTGTGTGTCACGTACCACGTTTTCGAGGTCTCAGTAGCCTGCGTGTTCCACGCGTACACCTCGTTTTGTCCCTGGGTGGCACAGCGTACTGCAGGAGGTTTATACCATGCACGTGGGCTACCGGGGGTTGCGTGCACGTTTGTTTTGTTTACTTGGGGTGCCTGAGTATTGTGTGACCCATCTTTATTCACCAAGGGTCACATACAGCCTTGCAGGAGCACAGGGGTGCATCTACAATCACGTACCCTTCACTCTTCACCCCAATTGCCCAGTACAATTGTTGTGTGCACCTCCCATTGGCAATAGTCCATCTGTGCCATGGTTGGGAGGCCACCAAAAGGTAAGGGCGGCAAAGCTGGGTGACATCCCAGGGCTGGGCGTGGTGGGGCACGTGGCTGTGGTGGCCAGGGAGTCCATGGAGTCCAGGAAGGCCAAGGGGGACACAGAGGGGGACATTGCCAGGCTGTTCCACAGGGGCAGGATGTCCAGTATATGCCCAGAAACAAAACTGTATATTTTAGGAAGAAAAGCTGCAAAAATATAGGCGTATTTTACTCTGTGTAATTTACTCTTCTGCAGACAAAGAACTTCTAAAGCCTGGCTGAAGCTCGGGCATTCCTGTTAGACCAATTTGGCAAGACAGGCACTTTGAAGGTACCCAGCCCTCTTGGGAAAAGAAGTCCCTTTACAAATGTGAAAGGACCAAGGTGCAGAAAGTAGTGACCTCTTCAGACTAGCCAGCACTTTTGCAGCCAGGGACAATGGGCTGGCCCTGTCACAAGGAAGTGTGAATCCATTTGACACCTCTCCTCAGCTTTCACTGTCTGGGATGAAAGACTGTCATGGTAACAGTGTTGTTCAGCAGACCAATTAAAGAGATTTGGCTGGGGGGGTTGGAAAGACTGCCCACTTTTGGGAACAAAGCCAGCCCATGTGATTGATGAGACATTTTACATTAAGACATTTATTTCTGCCATCTGAAAATGCAGTAATGTGAAATTATGATGGTTTTTAATGTAATTTTGCACAATTAAAATGAGACGATGTGGGTCTGCATAGAATGTGGGGGACGCAAACGGCATTAAAGAGGCATTTCTGGGGAAAGCGCACATGGTACGGTTATGAAACTAAATGGGAATATACCCGACATTGATAGGCTTATGTGTTTCCATTTGTGGAATTTTAGGTGAAATGTTTTCCATAGAAATGGCGAAATGTGATAGAAGGACAAAACAGTATTGCACAAACTTGGGATTTGGAATGGTATATTCCGTGTTAAATATGGGGTCTGCCCATCTGATTTTCAGGAGGATAACAATTGTAAATATAAGGGTTTTGTGTCATGACTGATTTTGGCAAAAATAACAGTGGTGCAACAAAGCACATCATAAAACACCCACACTAAAACTGATGTCACTTGCCGTGGTCCAATCTGCCTGCAGGGGGGTGGCAACATCCTCAGCCTGACCTATCCTATCTTAGAGGTATGTCCCGGTTATTTCCTCCCACATAGTAAAATCCTCTGATGTCATCCGGCCTATATAAGGAGGAGGCATGGGGAGATCCAGGACATTCAAAAATCCAACATTCAAAAATCTACCCTTAATCATTCAGAGATCCAGACATCCCATACTCACCCTGCAAGATTCCAGACTCCAGTGCCACGCCAGGGGTAGCTGATCCAGATCCATGCAGTAACCTCCTATGCAGGCAGTACCACCATCCAGAACTAAACCCTATAAAAATCCCAAACATTCAGGGGGAAAGGCTGCTGACCCTTTGGGAAAACCCAGTGGCCAGAGCTGTCCTTGTCCAGCTGATGCACCCCGCTGTCCACCGTGACCAGACCCCGGTTGCCCCGGTGTTCCATTAAGGGAGAGCCTGCTGCTGCGCAGCGACCAGATCATTGTCCCGTTGTCCAGAGACCCGGTTAGCTATCCAAATGCCCAACTCAAGTGTATTTTGTAAGTATTACCCTTCCCCAGAACCAAAAAGCTGCATATACTGCTCTGTTTCCTTGCATTCTGTCGAACCCTATAAGAATCCTATAAGTAACCTAGTAACTTCTCATATTGTTAGAATCCTCTGTCTATCCTGTCCTTAGAAAAATCTGAGTTAATCTTCATGTGTTAGCGCAATTCTTTTTTAATCATTTCAGTCCTTGTGTAAGTCCTTAGTACTATTTAGAGTAATTTAATTAATTTCCCTTAGAGATGAACGTGGCCTGGATAGGTTAACCTTGCAAGTAACCTCCTTGCATACCGTGTCTTTATTTAACTATCTAGCCACTAAAATATAGTTGCAGTAAAACAAATCACTTTGCTAACAAAACCGAGTTTGCCTGTGAAATTGTTTCCCTTTTAATAACCGACTTTCCTTCCTACAAAGAATCCCATACTGTTACACGTCTAGAGTCACCCTCTCACTTTAGTATCATACCTGTTATGTGCCTTTGTACCTTAGCATTCAAACCGATTTCCGATTTTTATTGTTTAGCCCAGTTCCTAAATTGTTTGCTCGTTTTAAACCCGTGAAAATCAAGAAATTGCAATTCTGCCACCTGTGATTCTTGCTGCACTGTTTTTCTTTCCCAAAGACGATTTTTCTAACCTGTATGCATGTTGTTTAGTGCCTTGCCTTGTAGCTTGCAGGTTTTGTTGCTTCTTTATTACAACCACACCAATGCTTGTCTTATTCATTCAACCACACATGTAAAACAACTATTCAGTGAATTCCGAGTGCTATTTTGCTCATTTTTCAAGGGTACCATCCAATTTTGGCCTCCCATTCAGGGCTGGTAGGTCGGATTTTCAATCCGATTGTTGCCTAGTATACCTGACTACTTGTTCCTCCTCTCCACCCACACAAAACCGGGTTAAAAGGGGTTTGGGGAGTGTTGCAGGGGGAACGCCTAAATTTTGTGCTATTTAAAAGTGGTACCAAAAAGTAATCTTGCTTTCATTCAATTCTGCATTGATGTGTCTGATGTTAGTACGTAAATTAAGTGTACCATATCATTTTGCTGTGTAAATTATCACCACATTGGTGATTGCTGCCCGATATTAAGTCTGATTGAATTTCATTTGAATCTAAAAATAAATAAATATTCTATTATTACACACCGGCCTGGTTCATGGTCCATTGCAAAACGGGGTGTACGTCAATGGGGGTGTGAGACGGGTTGGCTGCCTTCTCAAAAATAGAATCTGAATGTAACAAACTTAAAAGCGTTTTTATTGTGCGCCGCATCCCTGGCCGGTAGAAAGAGTCCTGGTGTGGAGTGTGCCGTATCTTTAAATCCGTAACACAGTGTGAGGTGTACATCCGCCACAAGTTCCTCAGCTTCAGTGGATACAAAGGATAAGACTTAGCCACTGCATTGCGCCGCAAACTACAGTAGACTGCACTTGAAAAAAGCACTCTTGCTACACGCTCCGCGCTGCCTGTAGCTTTTGTATCAGGTGCTGTGTGAGACGGTGTATACCCAGAAACACAATGCAATCCAATAAAGAGTGCTGGAGACTGCTCTCGAATGGCACACTCTCGTGCCATGCACCGCGCTCCCTGGAGCTTTTGTATCCGGTGTTGTGTGAAACAGTGCAATCGAAGAAAGAGTGCAGTACGTAGACTGCCACTTGAATGACATACTCTATTCACTTTTCCATGCAGTCATGGACACATGTATATGCATCACACAATTAATGATTGTGGGAGGCATTTACAGTGCATTCCCATGAAATCCACCTACTGTTTCCAGGTGGTCATTTTAGGTGGTTTCCAGAGCAATCCATGGCATTACAGCCAACATGAAAATACCTGCGGGCAGCAATGCACCCACATTTGTAAGGCTGAGCGAAAATAGAAGGTGGGCATGGCGTGAACGTCCATTTACCCAATTATGCCGTACAAAGATAAGGACATTGTATGGATCATAAGAAGTGATCTAAACACAATTACCACCACTTTTTACAATCCGCTTCTGAGAGAACATGACCACCACTGTCTGCATTTGTAGTTTTACTTTTTCAACAACTGATTTCATGTATCCTGCTGTGCATACTGTAAAAATACTATAAAAACAATACAAAACAGGTTGTGGCAAGGACACTTGAAGTGTAGAGTCTTCTTTTGGGGATTCGAAACATCGTGTTAATTTGGTGGGAGTTGTTGCCTCCATGAGTTTGGTCGTCAGGATTAAAAACAGACACAAATGTGGACCCCTTCCCCTGCCATGGAAACAGATCCCACTCCTTTGATTTCATAGTTGTTGTTGTCAGGGTGGTAAGACTGAAGACATCAAGACGTAGAACAAGCGTTAGGACGGTAACCAGCCAATAAAGGGGAGACTTGTAGGTGTATTAGACAAGGAGGCACGCGTGCCCAGAGACTGATTTGAGTGCTGCATAACCCTGTATGCGTCCCATATCCAGCACGCACTCACTAAAAGTACGCGTTTAAGTCAGAGCCATCATCGACACTCATGTATGGTGGATCAAAAGTAAAAGTGCAAATAAATGTATTTGAAAGAAATGCACAACTCGTTGACACTAAAAATGCGGGCAACGATAATCAATTCTTTCTGTATGACGCTCTGAAAATAAACAACGTTTGTAAGGGTATCAAGAGAATTTTTTAAATATTTGTATCAAATATCCTCTTTGGGTGTCTCGGGTCCCCATTGGATGGACAGTTGTGCTGACGTCATTTGCTCACTTCCCAGGCAATCCTTCAGAAATATTGTCTACTAGTGATGCACAAATCTACCGATTATAAATAAACCTACAGAGCGAGCAAGCAATGCAATGCAGTCATCACTTTCCTGCTGTAATGGCTACTTGAAAACTGATGTAATTTTGTTGCACCACCAGAGGGCAAACTTAATCTATAAATTACCGAGCATTCGGAAAAGACATGCTTTCGTGAAACACTTGATTTTACAGGTGCACGTCTGGCGAGAAACAGGTTTGACCAGGGAATCGTTCAGGCTTGCACCACATAAACAATGTTCTCGTCACTATTTCGACAAGGGGCACGTACCGCTTATGACAAAGAAATGACAATAAATACACTTGAGAGACATTGAGTCCGTACGATTTTACGAGTCCCATGCTTCACTAAAATGTGCTTTCTATGAAAAAATTCCATTTCAAAGTGCCCCATATTGCTATCCAATTCTGAAATCCCTGCCAGATCACGCTACTAAGGGCCACGTTTTAGAATCATCTGCCTGCAGCGGTAAAAGAGCCATAACAAAACAAGTGTAAACATATTTACACACATTTTAACGTCTTCTATACTATCCACGTGATTTGCGTGTATTGTGCAGGTAGAGCAGGAGCACAGATTGAAATTAAATGAATCATCCTGACACCCCCATCCATTCCGCCTGTCAAATACGGGAGCTTCTCCACCAGCTTAAAGTGGCGGATTCCATTGGAATCCTGCTGCCATGTTCATGCCGGGCAGAAGTAAATACGATTCCGCTCGGAAATGGGTGCAAAGCAACACAGACACCCGGGTCCATCTGGATTCCCATTTTACTTCAACGCCCTCTTGCAGAAGCAACCATAAGTGCATGGAGGGGACTGTCTGCACGGAGATGCTTTTGTATACAGTTCCCTGTGTTCAGTGCCTTAAGCGGGCGTCCATTAAGGGAACTGGCAGCGGGTGGATTGCTTGGCATTGGCCACTCTGATGGTCGACAAATGCAATCTGATGTCTACACCTGACTTGTCAACTTTAACACAGACTCTGCCCGAAGTAGCAGACACTGCTGCACCAATCAACCTTATACATCCACGAAAAACTCCCTCCGCAACTTGGTTTTTAGCAAAGCTGAAAACAGCCCGCCTAGGGGTAAGGCAGGCGAAACGGATATGACAACGGTATTATGACATACAGGAAAAGGTACGGTTTCAGAAGCTGACCTACAATTACCACAAGGCAATTAAAATCGCTTAACACTCCTTCTCTGGTAAAGTTAAGATTACGCTTAATCAGTCAAAAGAGCTCTTAGTGGTTAAATCATTTAGTTCTACCAGTGCCTGTGCACTCAAAATACCTCCCTCAAAGGCTCTGTGCGAATCCCTCGCGAAATTTTTCATCACTTAGGTGGTTGGTATTCATGACCTCATTCAGAGCAATTGCTCGGTGATGCCACCTATTGAAATAGTTGAACCTAGCAGCAGTCTGTCCCATTCCTGTTCGGAATTTCCAACTTTTTCAACAGAGGGTGTGCTAAAAGCAATCACTCAATTGAAATCGGCAGACCCTTCTGATCCTATACCTTTGGCAGTACTGGAGGAAACTCTCCCAGTGACTTCCACCATCAATCGCTCCTTTCAGCAGGGAATTATCCCTGCAGAGTTGAAACAACCATTGTCCTTCCCCTTTTAAAGAAACCTCTGCTTGACCCAGTGGTCTTAACTAACTACCGCCCTATCTCGCTTCTCCCTTTCCTTATGAAAGTATTGGAATCTTTTGTGTCCCCCCTTCTCTCTTCCTATCTTGAACACGCAAATGGCCTTGATCCTTTTCAGGCCGGGTTCCATCCAAGAAGGGGAACCGAGAGTGTCCTAGTGTCAGCAGTAGACAACCTGGCAATGCTGGCAGATCAGGGTGGAGTTGGTGCACTGATACTTCTTGATCTGTCAGCGGCATTTGACACGGTTGACCACTCCATCTTGTTGTCCCGCCTGGCCTGAGTAGGGCTCTCGGGAGCCGTCCTGCCCTGGTTCTCTTCCTTCCTTTCAGGACGTGGTCAGTCACTCTCCCTCCCTCCGTTCCTTTCCCAGTCTCACACTCTATCCTGTGGTGTTCCACAAGGCTCCACCTGTCCCCTATGCTGTTGAATCTTTATGTTCAGTCGCTAGTTGCTCTCCACCGATCCTGCGGCTTCAGATGCTGCGCATATGCAGACGACACCCCGATTCTGGTACGGTTAGACCTTGACCAAGCTGAGGTGTTGTTGAGATTGTGCGAGTGTCTGTTGGCTGTGAAGAGTTGGATGGACAGCAAGTGGCTCAAATTGAATGGTGATAAAACGAAGGTGATGGTGGTGGGCTCTCTTTCCGGGGCTTCCCTGTGGACCACAGAGCTCTGGCTGTCAGTCCTGGGTGTTTTTCCCTCCCCAGTCATGTCGGTCAAAAACATAGGAGTTTTGCTTTCATCATCATTGCCAATGGCCGGACAAGTTAGCTCGGTTTGTGAGACGGGCCTCTATTTGTTGAAGTCACTTCGTAACATCATGCCTTTTCTTCCAGAGGACCTACGTCCTCATGTGGATTTATTAATCTCCAGAAGCATCGACTACTGCAATGCCCTTTACCTGGTGCAACCTAAGGGCTTGATTCAGTGGCTTCAGCGATTGCAGAATATGGCGGCCAGTGTGGCAACGGGATCGCCATATGTCGCCCATATTAGTCCAGTGATTCGGGCACTTCACTGGCTTACGGGGTCCAAAAGAATTAAGATTAAAGCCATGTGCCCTGTACACCAGAATATTATGGGCTTGGGGCTGAATTTCTCCAGGACAAATTTAGGCCATATATCCCCTCGAGGTCCTTATGATCAAAAGCAGCAAATCTGGTAATTATTCAAAAATTCTGGAGTGCCCGTTTGGGTGGGCAGGATGTGTCGGTCGCGGCCGGCACCTTGTGGAATGAGCTTCCTACATGCATGCGCAACTTAACAAATCTCCTGCAGATCCGTTGTGTGCTTAAAACCTTGCTTTTCTAGACATGTGTTCAACTGCCTTAGTGGAGCTTCCTAGCACCGAGGTGCCCTTGTGGTGGACGTGTACTTTATAAATGTCTATAACATAACATAACAAGGGAGCATGGCCTAACGGTGAGGGGGTTCGCCTGCTGGCTCGTTAGTCCACGCCGCCTTGATGAGCCCCGGCTTAATGGGCTACAGGCACCCACGCAGGCAGCCCTTTTTTAGAGATAAGCACCCTCTCCCCTCTGGGGAGTGGGTGTTGATCTCTGCATTTATTTGCTAAAGGCTTGCCTGGCAGAGGACAGCGCCTCGCCCTTTCAGCCCTAATGATGCTGTCACCATTAAAGGTGAAAAGGTGAGGCCACTGGAAGACAAGGCCTTTTTTCCTAAAGATTGAAACTTATTCGAATGAGTGGGAGCTTCAGGCTTTAGAAAAAAGGCCTCTGCTTCCAGCAGCTTCACCTTTCTTCCATATTGGTGGCACTGCTCACAGGCATCTCTTGCTTGAAGGGATGCCTCGCAGGTGTGGCGCCTCCATTATGGATTAAAGGTATTTTTTTCTGAAGCCTGAAGTTCTCGCACATGAGCGAGATCATCAGGCTTTAGAAAAAAAATCTTTGTCCTGTATTGGCCAAGTTTGCTAGGGGAGATTAGTAAGCCCTGGAAGCGCCCTGCCTCAGAATGAGATTTCTGAGCCTGCAGGGCTCGGCCCCGTTTAGTCCTAGCACACTTAAAGCCCTGTCTGCATTCAACATACAGGGACTTGAAATGTGACCCCCTTAATGTTCCTTCAGTTTCGTTGATCAATCGTATGGTTTTAGAATGAAACTTCAAATGAATGTATTATTATATTGTACCAAAGAACAAAAATACAACCAGGCAAAGATTAGTTGGCCTAACCTGCAATGGAAGACATGCCTATGTTTTTTTCTCTTCCATAGGAAAACTGAAACTTGGCTCCTCTCCATAGGGCTCCCTTCAGCATGAGTTATACTTGTAAATGGCATGTGATTTACTAAATAATAAGTAGCCAGATATATTTGTATAGGTTCAACATCTGTGTAAGCAGCGTATGTGTCCATAGCAGATAGGCAAACCCCAGAAACATCTGCATGAGTGAGTGCATCAGTGTGAATGGCGGGGAGGCTCCCTATGAATGTGACGCACATTAAATAAAGTCCCATAGGGAGAGCTTTCACATATTTACAAAGATTTTGCAATGCATGTCTTACACTTACCTGTACATGTAAGAGGAAGGTGAATGTTCTAGGTGTAAGCAGAGCAGAACTGAATAAAACGTGAATGAAGCAACACGTTATGGTGACACCTTGATCTGCTCATGGGCTGTGGGGAGGGAGGTACAGCCCCCTTCATCTTGGACTTTCTGGCGGTTCATGTAATTGAAGTGTTTAATTAGGAGATATATGGTAAAGATATATGGTAAGTAAGCTTAGACAAGCTTTCCCAAATGTGACATGCGGGCAGCTGCAACTCTCATACTGCGATTTCTGTAGGTTTGCCGGCTCCCCAGGATTTTCCTTCCAACCCGAATCTGCCCAAATCTACTTTAAAACCTATAAGTCGTTAGGGAAGTTTGGTAGATTGGGACTGATTCAAGGAATAAAACATACACAAAATAACTTAAAAGACTTCAGTATAGGAGAGAAAGGTTAGAGGACAGGGAGGGGTGAGGAGAAGCAGTATGGCAGGGCTAGCAAGAGGCAATGGAGTCCTGTGCATCTGTGAATGTTATCCAAATAGGATGACAAATGCAACTCAGAAGTAAAAAATCTCAGTAGAGCAATGCACATACGGCAGAGATCTATGTGTAACCTGCAGGTCCCAGGTTCCCATCTAGACAAGAAGAACTCAGTCTTTCATCCTTCTGAAGTTGATCAAATTAATAAAGTTGAAGTGGGAAATTGTAAGATTGAATGCCGACCACAGAGTAAGTCACGGTCCAGACATTCCTGGGTCTGCCTGTCATTATTCAGAGGTCAACACATTGTGCATTATTAGGGTTCACAACATTACAATACAGGGAAGTCATAACAGACATAGGGCCTCATTACACGGTAGCCGGAGGACCAAGGTGCTGTTAGCACCTTGGTCCATGCCGGTAAAATACCGGCACCGCCTTGGTGGAAAGGGGAATTACCGTCCTATTCCAAGGTTGGCGGAGCGGTAATTCCCCCTTCCCCCATTGCCCTTCCCCATTCTCATTTTTGCCCCATAGGGCTCTATGGGAATGGGGAAGGCGCTAATTACCGTGCCGCAAATTGCGGTACCGTAATTAGCACCCTGGTCCCTTTGCGGGTTGGTTTTTAACACCTGCTAACCATGCTACAGGCAAATGACGTCAGAAAGGCAGTAGGGTTTAAACAGAGTCAGTTACACGTTAAACCTTCATGATCTTGACTCCAACATTCCTTAAAATAATACTGCTTAGTCAGGAAGGATTGCAATGCTATAAGCTGTTTGTGTGGGGAAAAACACATAATGTATCTACATATATACAATGTGAGAAGCATACAGGTGCAGGGAGTGCCAGGGAGTCCCAGGGAGTGCCAGGGAGTGGCAGACATGCTCCCAAAACGAATGTATGCAAGTGCTCTGCCCAGTGTATCTTTTGTGATGCAGCACAGCCCCCTGGAAATTCTCGGGCCACCTTTGTAAATAAAGGTGACCTGTACATTGCTCAAAGTAATGCAAATAGTAATGCAAATAGAAATGCATCCCCTGACACATTTTTCATGTATGTTACTTTTTTGAGTTTGCCACAATGGTGCTCATTACGAGTTTGCTGGTATTCCGGCGATAAATACGCCAGCATATCGGCAAGTGGAATTACCGATAATGCCACTTGGTCAGGTGGTATTACCACTTGAGGTATTACCTCTGCTGGTAATACCACCAGATTACAAGTCATGGTTTGGCAGTGTAAATGCCCATTTGAAGCTGGAGGTAACTCCTCCACTTTTACCTAAAAACATGCGCTAATGCCACCAGAGGTAATGGCAACAAATTTGTAGTTTGGCAGTGCAGGAAAAATGGAGGTAAACGGAATAACATCCAGTTTTTTTTTTCCGTACCACCAAACTTGCAGTGACTCCCTAACTTACTTGTTTTAAAAACATGACAAGTTTTTGTCAGCTGCAAGCAAAAAGTTAAGTTTGGCTTACATATATATATAAGAAATAGCCAGTCAAGTGCAAGCCTTCAATCGTTTAAACACTTGCTTTCTTTGATCATCCCTGGCAGGAAATGTTCTAAACGTCTGACCAATTACATTCAATACTTTGTTTGCTTTGATCATGTGCTGGCAGGAAACGGTCTTGCCTCTTCAACCCTGTGTTTAAAGGAACATTCCACCTTCATGAATTGTCATGAGCTTTCCCCAAATCTGTTACCTGAATCTCTTCAAGGGTCGCCTAAATGCAAATTACCTAAATACAGTGAAAATGGGTGTGATTCAGTGTTGAGATACATGCATTCACCCAGCCAACATGATAATATACACTCAGTTCCAGTATTGTGTTGTAATTAGTTAATGACCTCTGCAGCTGGATAGCACACCTGTTTAGCAAATGGCTCACTTGATGAAGCACACTCTTATGATGTGATTTTGAGCTTCCTGAAGATGGTGCACTACATTAAATTCCAAAATTATAAAATGTAGATATACAATCCTTTGTACATGCTGTAAGCATATTTTTTGCACATTGTCATTAATGCTTCCGTCAACCTCTTATTATTATTTACGTTTCTAGTTGTTCTTTACTGTACATTTGTGGTAAGTTACAACACATTGCAGACACATTAGTAACTCAATCTAGAAGGGGTTCAGCCGTAAGCTGTGTTTATAAGCAACCGTACTGAGATGGCACACTTGCATGCGCTGAATATAATCTCCCCTTGCCGCCTTAGAATTCTAAGAGTTCTCCTGTGCAAACAACGTGTATTTTCTCTGCCCACAAAACAACAAAGCACCCAGTTACAGCCTTACATGAGTGCCCTTGCCTGCAAATAGTTCTACAATATTGTATTTGAAAGGTTGCAAGTAACACGCCTTTGGCTTTGCTAAACAAAGAAGCCGCACTGATTTTCAGACACTGAATATAAAAGTGCCTGTTTAAAGACATGTTTATGCAAGCAACAACATGCAAGACAGCCAGAATGTGGCGATGTATTATTTTGGGCAGTGTGCTTGCCAGGCTTATTAAGGAGACTCTCTGTTGGGGGGCAGTCAGTCAGGTACTTACTATTCGAGTGGACAGAGTAGCTTTCCTTCAGCAAGCAGCGCCCTGGTTTTTTTCCTGAGAATTGTGCCCCTCTCAATCCTCCGTTTGGGTCTTCAAAGGGGTGTTTTCTCACAGTGAATCTCAGTAAACACTACCATTCCCTCAAGTCATCCATAGCTTGCGTGTAGAAAAAGATGTAGGCTAGGGGCAGAAAAGTTACTTTTGCCCCGAGTTAGACTTTTTTTGAGGGCTTGAAATCGAGTCCGACTGTGTTTATCCTCACATCTCTGCATCTGGTCATTATTGTTGTTGCAGTAATATTATTGCATACTTTATTACAAAATCATTCATTTCCACCAGGACACACACAGAGATCTACAGAAACACATGAAACCATGCAAAATTACCAAAATACATTCATTTAATAACACATTTAGGTATTTACATCACAAAGAACAAACCCACGCAAAACATTCTTCAACTAAAATTACCAGTGTGTACTGATCAGCTGTCTTTAAAAATGCAATATCTACTACAGTTTGCCTAATTCCTACTTTTCTTAAAAGAGATAACAGCAACTTTGATCTAAGACAGCTGTAGTGGGAGCATAGAAAAGGAAATAACAGCAAATGTATGAAAATATGCTGCTATGCAAATCTGTCTATCTGTATATTCACTATGTATGCCTGTAACAAGTAAGACTTCTTTAGCGCCACGATGCCCCCGGGCAGATGTGCGCTCTATAAATCCAAATAAATAAATAAAAAATAGAAGAATAAAGCGAATTGTCCTCTTTGTAGCTTATTGGCAAAGTGGACTGCAGAAGAGTCTGGGCGCCATTGTGAGGTTCTTTCAACCAAGATCGGCAGATTCAGGATAAACCTCCGAAATTACGCATGCCAATTACGACCCGTTATCCAATTGAGATATACTTCAAATCGCCAATCTGATTTTAAATACAGATACTCAGTTACGCACTGGTCCAAGGTCGAATTTTAGGATCTATGTTAAATAATCGAAGCCCAGAGCAAAGCAGCGGATTACTGCGAAGCAGAAAACCTGCACAACCCAAAAATTCCGACTTCCCTCATTCCTTCCACCCACCACCCCTTTACCCCCAAATACCTTACCTAAAGACCTGTACTTACCCTGCCACATATCTCCCTGCAACATCTTCTCCAGCTCCCAATTATGGGTTGCAACTTCCGCTGCAGGGTCCCTTTCTTTTTTCTTTTTTCTTATTGCCCCCCCAACCCTCCTGCTTTCCATGTTATTGAAGCGGGGGACAACCCCACACGCACTAACCTATAATGCCAAAAAAGGGGGAGCGTGGGACACCCCCGCAATCCCCGTTCCCCTTATTCGGCATCATGGATTACATTTTTTGGCCATCCCAAATGCGTAGTAAATGCGGGGTTTTTTAACGTTCTTTTCCGGGCATTACCGAATTTTACAGGAAACAGCTTAATGCCCAGCCTTCGAAAGCCACTTGATTTAGTTACATGATATCTGGCGTGCATATGCATCCATAACGGCACAGAACTTAAAAGGACTATCTGCATAAGAGAGAGTCACCCCAGTTCTAGATACATTGGAATACTGGGAGCGTTTTTTGGCAACAGGAGTGTGGTTTTTAGGAATGCTACTTTTTTTACATTTCCAATGCTGGGGTCTGTAACTGACCGCATAATCGGACTCTATACAGGGCTGCTACACGTAGCCGAGCCTTCTAAACATTAAGCAGAGGTGAACATTCTGTGGCTTTAAATGTATTTACAAATGGTCTAGTTGCACATAGCCTCTGCCAAAACATGAGTATATGGGCATCACTATGTGAGGGACAGTTGCAGTTTGCTTCTATTCTGCTACCCTAATTATCAAAAAAAGCGGACTTGATGGATAGACAGACCCCGAACACTAAACATTTGATTAATCTTGACTTATGACCAGCCAAATGAACTGTGTTTGCAATATTTGCAATCAACAATCAGTGGGAGAAAAATGTGTGCATAGCATACAATTCTTTTCTGATTCTCATAAGCCTTGAAATAGTACAAGTGTTATCTGTGTAGAGTAATATACCCCACTTCTACCACCAACAGACAGCTCCTTGCAATCCAGATTCTCTAATAACTCTGCCAGTTAGTTCATAACGAGTAAACATGATAAGGGCGCGAGAATGCAACCCTGGCTGACCTGCAACTCAACTTTAAATGAGCGGGGCGCATCCTCGCACGACCCCTTTCCAACCCTATATATCACTAGCGGAATCCCTGCTGTGCAGGTTTATGGTAGCTTTTACCAGCTATGCTATCTCAGTGCAAACAGCTTTGTTTAAACACACATCACCTTGGCTTTTTGTCTGCGAATTGTGGCCATCTCAATCCTCTGTTTGGGTCTTTGAAGGGGTGTGTCCTACGGTGAAGCAGAGTAACCACTACCATTCCAGCAAGCCATTCATTGATTGCCTGCAGAAACCGTTCTAGTTGCAGAGGCAGGAATCTGGCATTGGGCCAGAGTAAGATTTTTTTTAAAGGCATGATTACTAGTCCGACTGTGTTTATCCTCGCATCTCTGTATGTGGTAATTACTGAAGTTGCATGCAATAACCCGCGTTTTACTGCAGCATGCACTCTTTACCGCCCTGCTGGGTTGAAACCCTGAACAAAATCAATTTTCTTCCCTGGAAAAGGTACAGTATTTCAGTTTCTTTTCTGCACATTTGTGGAGGTCACTTGGAGGGTGATCATATATATATATTTTTTATAACGGAGATACTCATTGCACAGGCCTCAGTTCAGTTGTTTACAGCGAAGGGTTACAGTGTAGGTAGTGGCAATAGATAGGACATGGTTCTGGAAGGGGAGAAGAGATTAGGTGAACGGGTGCATTTTGAGTTTTTTCCGGAAGCGGTGGAAGGAGGGATCCTCGCAGAGTGGGAGTGGGAGGTTGTTCCAAGAGCCGACAGGGAAGCTGCACCCGCCGGCTCTTTTGCACTTAAATCTCGGTATTGTAAGGCAGTGGTTATGAGCCAATTGGAGAGGTCTGTTGGGCATGTGTCTCTTGAACTTCGGGGCGAGGTATGAGGGCGCGTTATTGGACAGGCAACAGTGGGTTATGGCGAGAATCTTGAATGAGATTTGTTCGCGGAAGGGGCACCAATGGGCAGATCTTCTTGCCTCCGAGATGTGGTCGTACTTGGTCAGATTTGGTGCGAGTTCCCTCTGGAAGTTTCAATATACCTTTTACCCCTTTAAGGTATTGAGCCAGATTTTGGATAGTTGAAAATCTCAACAAGAGGCTCATTTTTATACCCTTCTCTTAAAAGACTCAATGTTCAGAGTTAATTTGCATAAAGAGCAATTTCATAGGTGGGGGTCCACCAGTGTAGTAGTTATGTGCACTTGAGTCCCCCCTCCATGCAGTTTTCCGCATTTGCAAGATGTAGTTTAGACACACAAGTCTCAAAACAGATAAAATCGTCTTGACACATGTGTTTAACTGAGAAGGTGCACACGCTTCATGTCACCTACCCATAGTAGACAGCATTTGCCACATATTCCTTTGGAATACGCCTACTTTTACCAGTTCCAAAATATGCGTGAATTCCATTGGTTTTACACCTGCATGAAATGGACAGGCTGGTGTAAAACCTGGGGATTTACAGGCAGAGTGGAAAAGGCAGGCGGAAATGACACGCCCCTTCTGTGCCCCCCACTCTACCTTCAGAGCCTTTTGAAATCACTCAGGAGTGTACAAGCAAACCTTGGGGTTACAGCTTGCTTTTTATGATCTAAGCCTTGGAAAAAGCCCCCAATCTCTTTCCGTTGCAAGTGCAGTAATGAAGCAGGACCCACACAAGTCACACTTCTGCTCTTGAGTTAGCAATTTCTCGAGCCCTACCTGCATTTCAATGTTAAGCGGTGACTTATGGTATCTCTGAACCCCATATCCTGAGTCGGTGAAGCAGTCAGAGCAGCAGCCTCTCGCATCTGGCTATCTGCCCCATGATATAGCACATGCGTCGGATGTGGCGAGACATTGCTCTTAGCCTTTTGTATTACTCGGCCTGTGCTCCTGTGGAGGAAAAGCACCGCGAGGTCTTTATCCCCATTTCCGGTTCCGGAGTTGAGCCATATCTGTTTTCAGCTGAGGTAACTCCGAGGGAACCCAAGTACCGAACACTAGGACAGTGCATTAATGGAATGCCAAGTGCAGCTGTGGCTTTGTGAAATGTTTTCTTGCACAGGGTGCTAGAACTCACAGCGAAGAGTGTTCGAAAGGATTGCCGTCCTTCCAGTTCTCTCAATGCTCAGGTCATAAAACAGACATATTGGCCTATTTTACCGTGGCCATATGAAATGTGGGAGCAGCCCTGACAGAATCTGAACTTGTGAACCACCCGCTTGTGCATAATTCACAGACTCCTGCTTGGAACGGCGGCACTGGCTCTCCAGACGATAGAGGAACTTGATGTGAAATTGTTATTAGAAAGACGAGATGGAGGCCATTCTATATGTTTGTCAAATCCTCTTATTCAAAAGCAACAGATCACCAGGTGTTGTTGCGGCTGCCAACGAGCAGCACCCCGCAGACACTGGGGGGCAGGTGGGGTGGCACATGAGCTGCACAGTGGTGCATTGAATTAGTGCAGTGCCATTCCTCCAAACAGCTCTATGATTTTGTCTCGGCTTCTAGCATTTTGCTTTGCTGCAAGAAGATGGCCCACCCCGGTACGGCCACTGAATATATCCTTCTGACAGCAAACTATATCATTGTGCCTTTGCTACTAGCATAGTGTCTCACCATAACACGTTGTCACAGTCCTCCACAGCCACTGCATGTATTTGTGTGTCTGCACGCATTGTTATGATTTGCTCTGTTCTGCTAATAGTTGGTCTCATCACTAAAACATGGCCCACATGTATTGGCACTAAATAAACCCCCTGTCTCCAAACAACTCTACGATTTCCTCCTCCCTGTTCTCTGGTCATCGAACATACATGTCAACGGCGTGTGCCTCATGCAAGGTGATCGCTTAGATTCTCTGCTCTTAAAACAGTCCCAAAAAAGATGGCCTTGTCTCTTATTTTAATTTATATATCTAACTCAGCAAAATCCTATTTTTTTTTTTTTTAGTCCTCCCTCGACTATCTGGCTCAATGACATTGGGCCTCATTATGTCTGTGGCGGTAAGGCAACAACGGCGCTGGTAGTGTTACCGGCGCCGTTGTTACCATGCCGCCACATCACAAGTTCTGCTCGCGGGTGCCACTCTGCACGCCTGGTCAGACCAAGCGTGCAGAGCGGCACCCGTGAGCAGAACAGGATGGTAGCAACAGTACCGTTATGAACGGTACCACTTATACCATCCTCCCCATTCCCATTGAGACCTATGGGGGCACAATTGGGAATGGGGACGTACCGGCTACGGGTCTCGCGAAAGGGGAATTACCGTGCCTGCCGAGGTCAGAATGGCCCGGTTATTCCCCTTTCACGGGATCCGGAGCCGGACCCGAGTTTGGGGGTAGCCATGCCCTTGGTAAGGGCATGGCTACCTCCAAACTTGTAATGAGGCCCATTCTATTTTAAGGTTCCACCTCCCCCTTAACTACACCCCCATAATGTTGTACCTCTCCTCAAGTAAATACACTTTAGAATGTCTACCTCTCCCTCAGTGCCATAGCAGACTCCTCCCTCTTCCTTGGAGTAAAGATGAATCTTGGAGACTGAACTTGCACAAATCCCCTTGCCTGAAATCAGAAGGTAGTTTGGGCAACTTCTTTTTGGCTGAATCACTTAAAATGCGGGTGATTCTTAATTTGCCCAAATCCTTTTGACTAACCTGGACTAACACGGTTGCATCAGTTGCAGGGTCTTCTCAATGTCAAGTACCATACATTGCACGGTGGAAGCAGTGAAACCCTACTACCCTACTAACAGCATGCCGATATCCAGACATCTACCCGTTGGTGTATTCTGAGGCACACGCGGGAATTGCAGTGCCAAGGATGTGTAGCAAAAGTGCAGGAAGCAAGGAAATACGACGCATAGCCATGTGCGTGTGCTTCCCAATGTGTGCTGAGAAATGTCTGAATGCATAAGTATGCGGGTCAGTTCAGCTGTGAGCTCTTCATCACAATGGGGGGTGGGAAAAGGATCCACTGATCTGTTCATGCTGGAGCACATCATGAGAGACTAGATTCAACATGCAAGCCACTACGTGTGGAGCTTGCAGTTATTAAGGATTTCCAGCTGTGGGCTGCAGCTGGAGAAACATGATGGGGCATGGGCTTGCAAACATGGCAGACTAATGTGCTCTGGATTGTTCAAGGCCAATTATTCGTATCATACCATTGAGATGATAGCAGAGAATATGTGGGATTTAAGGATATACATGTGATGTACAGGCAATGAGCATGAAACATGGGACATGTAAGGCACACAACGAATGTCCCACAGAAACCATCGTGTTTACTACATGAACCCGACTGCAGGCCTGAAATATAGCAGACGTGTATAATTCAGAGGCAATATGGAGGAAATGTTGTACACTGAATTCTTGCTCATCGGGGATTGCACTGTGTTCAATTTTGCTGAAAAACCAGAGGAACAGTTATTGTTTGTGCTTGTGAATTAGAAACTACATATCTAGTGTGCAGGAAACAATGCAAGCTCAGGTAACGTGGAACAACAGGCCTGAGCACGAGGGATGTAGCGCAATGTGCAATCCTGTAGCTCCCCCGGTGGGCAATAGAGAGAATGACCTTCCCATTGATATTAGTGTTAGAGAAACAATATTAAAGGTGGAAAAACTCAGTCCAAGGGGGAAAGATGGTTCAGAAGGCCAGAGGCCCGAGTTATGTGCAAGTCCTGGTCTATTGGATGGTGACTGAAGGAGACAGCAGCCTTGGGCAAACATTCTGGGGTCCATCCTTTGTTCGAAGTATCCTGCAATGTCTTTTGTATCACTAGGTTGCATTGTGATATTTATTTTCATGCGAGGTATGGATTGAGACATTTTTGAAAAATAACTGTTCCTATATGTACATTGCACAACAGAAGCTGACTTTGTAATTATATTATAGGAATTATATGCACAGAATGGGTTTCTTTTTAAGGCTGTCGTTATGGGTGAGATGCATTGAATAAATACTCAGTTGCTTAATCTCACATTGCTCTTAAGTGAAATAAGTGAGACTAGACTTTCATAGCAAATCACAACAATGCTGAAAGTGTCCTGTTTATTGGGACTCATTGTGCATTTGGCGGTAATGAGGCGGTAATTCTTTTGGGGACTATTCCACCATATGTTGGCCGTACTTCCGTCGGGGCTAATTCTGTTAGCGTAATCAGCCCTGACTCACGATATGGCGGTATGGTAAACGTGTCAATAATTATGTTACCACCTCTTTTACCTAATACCGCCAGACTTACGATGAGCCCGATTGTACGGTGTCTCTGGGACGTGCATTTCATTGGGTGTTCATTTCTGTAATTCACGTCATGCAGATGTGTGTAACAATACTGTTGGTGTCATTTTAATATTAGCAACTGTGTTTACGGTCTATTCTAAATAATAGTGTCTCAATATTACAAGAATGTCACAATGTGAGCAAAACATTTTGGAGGGGGTTTCTTGGCAAGGTTATTGACTTTGAAATGAACCATGATATTTTATAAACGAATTTCAGAATGTGTGTTTATGTGATCTTTTTGAATATCTCTAGTGTAATTGTAGGGGTGTTAGCACACAATGAGATAGATCATGAACACGTATGTTTATGCATGTGTGTGAGTGATGGTGATTCACATGTTTGCGTCTTTTGCTGTCATGCTGATCCATTGCCGCACACGACAGCACCAATAAAGGACACATGCATGTGGTGGGAAAGCAGAGGAGCCTGGAAGTGCGGCATGCATTCTGTGGCTACATGGCGATCTGCGCACTTTGGACATGTACATGGCGCAGATCTGACATGGCGTCAGTCATAACTGCCCCATTCATTTAAAAAAAGATTTTGCTAGGTTCCTGTTGCCCCAAAAAAACAGTCACAAATAGAAATGTGGCGACTTTCTGGGCTTTGAAAGGAGGCCGGGACTGGACTGGTGGCATAAACCTCTTGTGCTGAGGTATTGCCCCGAGTTGCATACCACCAGGAATCAGAATGTGTGGAAGTGTGGTATATGGACAGGACATTCATGTTTGCTCGCCTCCACGCCCATCAATATGTGCCTGTTAGGACACGAAAAGCAAGCATTGGAAAGGGCAGCAGTTTTGACGTTTGATATTGCAATCGTTTTTTGTCCCATCAGGTATTTCCTTAGCATGCTCAGGTGTTCAGCTCATGTGCCATGTACTCCCGTCCAATAGTCACGTGTTCATATCATATGCTGGGTACTCTTGGAGTGAGTATCCCATTCACACGGCACATAACTCACATGCATCTTATATCAGGTATTTCCATGGCATGCCAGGTACTCGCATCATGTGTCAAGGGTTCTTATAACACGTCCAGGAACCACCTGGATTGTCAGACATTGTCATAATGTGCCCATGTACGCCCGCCCGCCACAGACAGGGTTTGCTCTGATATTCCCAGGGGCTCACACCACTGTCAGGAATGAAAAGGTCATGCCTCAACAACGACCATGAGGGTCAGGGACGTGGGGGGCTAAAAATATGACATCTAGGTTATTTTTAAGGAAAGGGCATCAGAATGTTCCTTCACCTGGGAGAGTGTACACCCGTGCATAAGCTCTGCAGTTTTTTTCATCAAATGAATGAGAAGGTGCTCGCGCCAGTCTTTGGCGCCCATTGCCTGGTATAGCTGTCAACTACCCAGTTAATAGCCATTCCCATCAGCTATCCCGATAAACATCTCGTGCCAGGGAGGGATATTAAATTCCCACGATTTCAACCTAGTTTTAAGATTGCCATTGAATGACCAAGTACTCGCACCATTGCTACGCTGTGCTCTTAAACCCACAGGTTTGATATTGCATCAACACCTCAAGCACCTATGTGTCCATATTGTCATCAAATGCCCAGGTACTCATCCCATTCCCAATGATCACCATCCACTTTTCAGATAAGCACACCATTTGCAGAGATTTAAAGAAATGGCCAGATAAATACCTAAGGGGCAGAGATTGCCATTACATGACCAGATAAGAACCCATTGATATGGATATTTCCCATGAAATGTCTAGCAACCACACTGCAATATCATAGGGCTATCAAATGCCAAGGTATATGCCCGGTTGCCAGGGATTGCCACCAAATGATCAGATGCTCATCCTTTGCCAAGAAATGACGTCAAGTGTCAAAGTATTTGGTTCTTTGCAAGGATTGCCATCACATGCCCAGCCACTTGTCCCATACCAAGAGATTGACATTTCATGCCCAGGTATGTTTTGTGCTTTACAAGGGATAGCAATCACTTGGCCAGGTACGCATCCCAGTCTCTGGGCTTGCCATCAAATGCACAGGGATCTGCTACTTTGCTAAGAATTGTCGTAAAATGCTTAGCTGGTGTACTTGGCCCATTGCCCAGAATTACTATCAGCTGTCAGGATGCCTGGGCTATTGCCATCGATTTCCAACCACCCAGGTACTTGCCCCACTACTAAGAATTGGTAACAGCTGTTATTTGCTGCAGTAGCAATATCCCCAATGATATGGATTCAAATAAACAGCCCGCCGTCTGCCCCATTGGAAGGAATTGTCATTAAATGCCAGGGGTTTTGCCCCAGTGCCAATGCTTGTAATGAACTTACCAGATCCATGCCCTCTTACAAAGGATTTCCATAACTACACTTGCACTTTCTGCATTTCCAAAGATTGTCATGAACTGTGAAATATTCCATCAACTGCCCTATTACTTGAACTGTTGCCAAGGTGTGCCATCAACTGCTGAGGTAAAAGTCCAATTGGCATGATCAGACTGCATCTGCCCAGGTATTTACCTCGTTGCTGCATATTTCCATAATATGCTCATTTTCTTGCCTGATTACGAAGGATCACCATCGACTAGCCAGGTAACTCGCATTTACTATCATGTTCTCAGAGACTTGACTCAGAGACAAGGATTACCATCAACCTCCCAGCTACTTGTACCATTGCCAAGTTATGCTGTCATATTCCCAGCTAGTTGCCCATTAACAAGGACTGCCATCAAATGACCACTTATTTACCAGTGTTATCAACTATCCAGGTACTTGCCGCCTTACCATAAACTGCAACTATGAACTGGGATGTTTACCTAACAACCAACTATTGTATAAACTGGCCAAGTATGTTTACTATTGCAATAATTGCAATCATAATTGCAATTAAATACCCACAATTCTACCCCTTGCCATGGACTACCAAAAACTGCCAGACACTTGTACCATTGGCAACAATTGTTCACACCTGCCCAGCTATTCTATTCATCTATGTCAAGGGGTTCCCAAAAACTAGCCAGGTACTTGCTACTTTTTACTTGTTATTATAACCTTCAAAAAACAAAAATGTATTTCTTGTATAGTGCTAGACAACGATAGGTCTCCGAGCACTGAAATAGCAGAAGACATTATTATCCCACAGAGCGGTACTCAGTTTATCGACCTCAGAAGGATGAGTGGACTCTGCCGGGATTCGAACCTGCCACGGCAGGCTGTGCATAGATATCAGGGGCAAGCGTTTAGCTCACTCTGCTTTATGACCTCTTCCCTGATTACTAAAGTCACCAGGGTCTCCTTCCCAAACCCATTCCACCTACATAACCTCAAAAGTCCCCAATACCTCTTTCCTAAAACATTTGAACACACCTAGCCACAAATGTCACCAGTGTCTGGGCTAAAAGCCTCCTAGGTCCGACTGGATTCATCTGTGAGATGGACCCTGAGAATGAACAAGAGCAGTGCTGGTGGTTTTGTGCCTCTTGAAGTATGAAGTGAAGAGAGCGAGGGATTGCTAATGTTGCTCAGGTAGCTCGCTCATGGTGGCATGGGTCTGAGATAGTGGTGCGTTGCCACTAGCCCTCTGATGGGAATTGGGAGGTTGCAAGCTGGCAGAAGCCATAAAGCAAGTGTTACTGTATTACTGTCTTTGCTCCTGGTCCTGGGCTACATTCTGCTCTAGCACTGTGCCTTACAACATTATACTATACCCTCTGCAATCAAGCCCCCCCCAACCCATAATCAGTGTCCAACAGGTGGTTTGCATTGCATTGGAGTACTGGCATTGCGATTCCTTTCTGCTTGTTACTTCATAGTCTAATGGTGGGCGATAGGTTTGTCATACCTTCATAATATGCTACTTGTGCCCTTGCCAACATGCAACCCTGGAATCACTACGGTTAACAGGAGCATGGTGGAGGGTAAGGCAAATCTAAACCAATTTGCATGCAAGACCGTGTGACCCCATAGTGGGATGTGCTTGAAGTGTGGCTGGTGTCCCCCAGGATGGCCAGTAGGGTACATTGCAGAGCACCACGCTGGAGCTGAAGTGTAACTGCAACCACCCTTCTGTCCAGAGGGACCCCATCCCTTTTAGAGTGGCTGCAGAGGACCTGAAACTGTCAGAGCTAACTGGGAGTGTCATGGCGGGGGATACCAAGGTCGAGACAGTTTGTTCATGGTCCACTGGCAGTCTGTGTGGGTCAGTGTGGGTGGGCAGAGGCACTATGTTCATGGGACTATTCATACTATGTCCAGCTGAGTAATTATTACATGACTTCATTCTATATAGAGTTTCCGATTTTCGGTTTAATCCGAAAAAAGCCTATTATACTCCCCGCAACCCCTAACCTTGCCCCCCCTCACCTCTCCAGACTGTTTTCTTTCCCCTCGGGGCAATCCGGAAAAACACTGATTTCTGGTGAGCGTTGAGCTCTGTGTGCCACATTGGAAGGCCTGCGGGGGCACTATTCATGTATCAAATTGGCAGGTCATCTCTAAATGAGTGGCCATGTTCCAGGGTGACCAGATTTAAAAAGTAAAAAACTGGGAGAAGGCAACTAACATAAAAGTAGGAGTAACTCTTGAAAGTTGCTGTCAAAACACTACACTTAAGGGGGTTTGTGTGTTAAGGTTCAAAGAAACACATATTAATTTATCACAAACTAACACTATCTTAAGTTGTCAAATGCCACATTGTTTCTGTGCGAGATTGTGCATTACTGCCTGACAGCTATGAAGACCTACTACAAAAAAGGGAACACTGCAGTTTCCAAAGAAAACATAATCTTGAGAAAGGGGGATAGAGCACGAAATTCCGGGACAGTCCCGGCAAAACCGGGACATCTGGTCACCCTACCGGGCTCGCTTCTGCGGGTGACAAGGGCCCTTGTAAACTGGGGCCTGGGCCTAATGCGCAGCTGCACTGGGCAATTAGCGTTGTTTCTGGAATCACTAAAGGCTGCCTGACGGCCCGGCTCCAGGAAAGCGAGAGAGGAACTATTAGGAAAGATTTCATGATTGTAGGTAATTTTCCTTCCATGTGGCAACCCCCAAACTTTTTGCTGTTGTTTTACACCCTGATCTAGAATTTGCCGGAGAAGCGCATCCTTCCGCCGCACTCCTCTGGGCTTTCGCTCCATTCTTACGAGGAAACTGACATGCCCTTAAGACAGTCAGTAACGGGAGACTTTGTTTCCCTTAGTCCTTTCCTCATGTTGCAGCTTTTGAGCAACATTAAACAAGAGTGCACCGTAACTTACATTACCGCGCTCTTGGGTCTCTAGTCATTCCAATGGCACTAGAAACTCTCGCTGGACTTATCATGAAATGTGCAAGTGTTTCACGGACGGGACTGGTGGCAGCTATCGTTTCTTTGTGTTTTGAACCCCTTTTGGCCATGTTAACCGCGCTTCCCACATTTTGCCCAAATGTGTGGCCTGGCCTCCAAAATGGCCATGCCACGAGGTTCTTTGTCCTGTCCGCTGACCGTCTTGCCCCTTCACCTTCCCCCAGGTCGAGCCGACCCGGGGCAACCCTTATTTGGTCATGCACTTTCCCACGAAACACAATGCTTTGGCGGGCTTCTGCATGCCTTGTGTGTGCCACCAGGATGTGGGCTGGGATGTCTGTTCCCAATACACATCCTGGGTGCCAGAGAGTCTAGAGTGTCTTCAATGCCTGGGACCACCGTGGTCTGTGATAGGTCCACGTATGGTGTGAGTGTTTTGTGAGCAGATCTCCCATTGGGTCCTCTCCGTTTTGGCGCGGAGGGAACTCTGGATAAGAGGAGGCTGGAAACACCACTACCAGGTCGATCTCCTGAGTTCTCACAAACAAAGGATAAGGAGCCAAGTATCCTGCAACTAAGAAGCTGAGTCGAGGTATTGCTGGTGACCCGCTGAAGGTTTGGCACCAAGCACTTCTGTCGTCCTGTGCGACCCCTCTGCCTCTGATCGAACGAGAAGGCTTGTACTAGCGCTTCAACCCTTTAGAATAGTGGGAACAACTATTCTAGGCATCTTCACCAAATCCTGTACGTAAGCTTTCGGAAGCGTCCCTGGGCCATCCAGTGGACTGACCAGACTACACAGGAACCTTGCTCTGTCACCGCCGTCTGGCTTACTGCTAATCCTGTGTCCTCGGCACTCACACACGATTCATATACTTGGCATTCCCAGGTCTGAAGTGAGACGTGCTGTGGTAACAAACCTGTGCGTGTTCGCTGCATTTGGGACACCCTTGACCCTGACTCCTGCTGTCGCGGAATCTACACGGCATCGAGACATCCTGCTGATCGTATCTGAACCTGCCAGTACCGAAACGAAACCGGAGAAGCCTGGGTCTGCCTGCATCCGGGACCGGTGAGTAGTCAATACCCTAACTGGTCGCCCTCCCGCAGGAGCCTGTGGCTTTCCATCGCTGTCGTAAACAGCAACCCTTTTCCGCACTCGCGCCCTGCTTCTGCCCACAAGTGGAGGCCGTGCTTGAGTAGTGGGGAACTGTTCTTCATCGTTTTCTTCACCTCTCTGAACTGCCTGATTTCCCTGAAGAGACTCTCCTTTGCCTGTTGGCACCCGCGTGTGCAGGTACTTTTGAGCACAAGGCTCCACTCTTCGTAGGGCTCGGACTTCCTTCTAGTTAGGTGGCCTCTGATGTCGAACTGGTTCTAACGATTACTTGCACTGTCTGTTTTCCTCCCCATCTAGGTGGTCTGCATATTTCGTGCTTCTAACTCTTTAGACCCCTTGGTCTTGTATATATATTGTATTGCTTGTGATGTGTTGGTTTATTGGAGTTTTACCATGATTCTTTACTATGGTCGATGTTACAAAGGCCTTGTAATAAATGTGTCTATATTTTTAATATAACACCTGTCTGGAGTAATTTTTAAGCGTCCTTACTTTGTGTGCTCATTGCAGGCTTTCAGTCACGCTCACCCCTCTTGAGACCTAGTCTTGATCGCCGCCATCGCTACCCTGATTGGTCTGGCTTGTCCAGAGGTTACCCTGTTCCAAGAAACTAGGCTGGCCTTCTGAACCTATGCCCCTCCAGGGCAGAGTTCAGAAATCCATCTTAACAGGAACTGATGTGTTTCAAGCGCTGCATGTCTTTTCTTGCTTAGTGCTATCCCCTTTAAATAATACCATACTGCAGTGGTTATCACTCCAGGGGGCAATATTTACTTGCCGTTTATCCTTGCAGCTGCTTTAAGAAACGTGGCTTGTGCAATCTTTGTGCTTGCAATCCCTTGGGATTAAATGCAACTATGACACATGCACAGTGGTCGGAGTGAGCGGGAATGGGCGGGAGCGGTGTACCACTACTTTTATTTTTTACCATTTACAGCTCCACTACTTTTTGCAACCATTTACACTATTCCGGACATTTTCTTTGCAAAGTTAAATCACAGTTCACCACTTTACCACCGGCTAACAGTTACAGCTAAACTGAAATCCGTTTCAACTCAATTGACTGTCAATCAGCATGACTGCAACTCTTGAAAAATGTGTTGCACGTTGCTCCCTTCCTTCCTACTCTGTCCGTCGCTGGAGTCATAGTTCCACTACTTTTTTGGTACACTTCTATCACTGCACATGCACAGAGAGGTGATGGCAAAGTATCCGCCAACATGAGTTGACACCCAGGGGTGCACCTTGAGATACTGGTCCTATCCTGGGATGCAATTGGTCTCAACAATTTTAACAAACAGTATTTATATAATGTTTTATAAAGCACCGCTAATAGACGGGATTCTTCCTAGCCTACACCAACTGATTTGAGAGAAACATCTAGAGAAGATTGCTCATGAGTTGATTTGCAAATCCCTAAGTCATCGCAGAGAGTATGCACGCGGTTCTCATCAAGTGCCTGGCTGTCAGTGTAAATGCACGGTCCCTTTCAACTAATAGCGATCAACCGGGATGTTGGATTCATGGTGTTATCTGGGATACTTATGCAACATAGCTACCTGCTGATGAACACTTTTAGCTAAATACAGATTCCTGAGTTTTTGGAGAGATCAATTCCACACTGGGTGAAATGAATCAGTGGTACCGTCTTTTGCCACAGTGATTTGAAAGTTATATGGGACACTGAATTGTCCAGTTCCAGCGGAAGGGCTGCAAGGCATTATGGACAGTGCTCAAAATAATAGACTATGATGAGTTACTGATTACTGGAGGCACTGCCAACCACACAGATTATTTTTCCTATTACTCAATGGCAATCTCGGATCCACTGCTTACTGGTGCTCAGGAGTGGTCTAGGTTGATACACTGATTGGGAACCCAGGGCCCGCACACTATATGATCGCACACCTGTTAGATCAAACTTCTGTCTGTCCTCTGGATCCATTATGGGCCCTCTTTGGAGATTCCAATACACACCAGCATCAGTGGTGCTCAGACAGACATGTTGGATATGCTTTCCATCTACTTTAAACTAAAGTGCAAATTGTCAAGCTCATGACCAACAGAGTGGACAGTGGTGGGATGCACTTAAAGTATACATAACTGTGCCCATGTCCATGTGTGTGCCTAGCCGAGGAGAAAGTATCATAAAACATATACATAATGCATTAAAACATCCTACAGAGGACATTGTTAGCCAGCAAACCAAATAGGATCTGATAAATGACAAGTGTGCATGGTCCCTAATACATGTGAACATCCAGCAGTGCACCTTGTCACTGGAACATTAATTCAAATATGTATATAGACCAGTTTTGGTCATGAAATACTGAGACGCCGAGTTGCCTGATTGCTCTTTTGCATTGATAATAAGCAGGGAAAACAGCGACTACACCATTACTGCTGTATTGATTGAACCTGTGAGGGGGGAGCAAACCCCTGCTCAGTATTCAGGTCTTCCCTGGTTCCTCCACTTCCTTAGGCCACGTCAAGGCAGCGAACATGACTGATGAACGCGCAAGCTGCATGAAAGATACCCCAACCCATACTCTAGGGCGGGTTATGGTATATACCAGACAAACCCATTAGTCACAAACTGATCAAGCAGTGCATTATGCATTTTTCAGGTCTGATGGCTGCATTACTGAGGTCATTAATGACTATGCATAGACCTTTGAACCTCAGATGCTGGTAATGTTTAGTGAAACATCTCATGGGGTCTTACTAATGGCTTCCTTCACTGAAACCAACATACTTTTAGTATTGAAACCTGGTAAACTGTGGGATGGTTGCAGATCACTGCCCATAGTCACTGCCGGTCAAGTGGCACATGGAGTAGAGCACTCGCTTTGACATCTGTGCAGAGCCTGCTAACACAGGTTCGAATCCCGGCGGAGCCAAACTCAGCCTTTCATCCTTCAGAGGTCGATAACCGTGGGGAATAATAAGCAGCGCTCAGATACCTGAGGGTTTGTAGCACTATATAAATGCCAAATTATTATTATAGTGAATGTGGATAATACAGTCCTGCCTATGTTGATTGCTAGGTGGTTGGTGATCCATACTCTCAGCCATTCTCGTTTTGTGCTGGAACATGGTACACTTCTCAACCTGTGTAAACTATTGAATACCATTGTTCTCCTGGCTCCCAATCAGATTGTAGCAGCCACTTGGCTAGATGCTGAGATCTAATGTGTGCTCCATTGAGATGAGTGGGCATACCTGAGGGGGGTGTTGCACAGAAATGGCATGAGGGACGCACTCATTAAATGGACCCAGATGGTATAGTGCAAACCCGCAGCCAGGACAGTAACCGAATGTGACTTGTCTCCCATGATTGGCCGGGGACGGAGAATGAGTCAGAGTTGCCCCTTATCTCCCATTCTCTTTGCCCTGGCCATTGCACCATTTGTATTGTTAATCTGTCAGCAGCATCAACAAAGTGGAGTGCAGTGCCCACTTCATACAAATCGCTGGGCATCCGGATGGAGACGATATAGCAATACTTCCAAAGCTAATATACTTTCTCCAGGCCTTTCCGATACTCCTGCCTCTATCAATTCTTTGCAACATTAAATCTTTGCTATTGAACCTGGCGTGTGGTGTTAAACTGTCTACGGTTGCATGGAAGCAAATGCCCAAGAGAAAATGCACGAGGTGGAAAGTTTGTACAGCAGCTGTATGTATACTATTTAATCTCACAAGCACAATTTACCCTTTTTTGGTTCTTGGAGGGCGGTGATACCTCACTCGTGGGCAAGGCGAGCGCCTGATTGTCTGAATACGAGTCTCTCTGTCCTAAACATGGTTAGACCTAGGTTTTTGGATCCTTTTGGCAGTATCTTAGGAAACTGCTGGACAACTTGCCACTGTTCTTGTCAGCTCTGAGAATCCTGCAGTCACTTGGGCTGGAGGTGACCATGCATGGAGGACCCGGAGACCCAGTGGTGGGAACGGTGCATGGTATAAGTCAACATATATGACCATACAGAATAAATGACAGGCTGTGGGTATCACATACAGGGCTCACTTGGCCTTGAGTGGTGAATTTCATACAAAAGATGCCCTAATGGTTTGTGATTTCAAAACCTATGCACCATGACAAGTGCAGTTTGGCATGTTATAAGCATCAAGGCAAAAATTGCTTTAGTGCAAAAAGGGTACATTTTTGATCAATTTGTGCACGAGGGCAAGTTTGCCCTGGTGCAAAAATGTATCTTTTTTGCATTAGGGCAATTTTGGCCCTGGTGCTTATAACATGCCAAACTGCACTTGTCGAGGTGTAATGGTTTTCTAATATGTCCCAGTGTTTTAAAAATAGGGCAAACTTTGCCCTATTGCTAATACCATGCAACTTTGCACATGTGCTGGTGCAACATTTCTGTAATCTGGCCCCTGGTGTGGATCTGGATACACTCAATCAAATGAAATACATCTAGCAAGTAAATTCTTCACTAGAGTCTCCTGGTAGTTAAACATTTCATTCATTTCCCTTAATTTCATGAAATTTCATTAATGTTGTCCCTGAAACTTGAGCAGAGGCCTTCCAAATTCTCTGGCATTTAAACATCATGTTCACATTGTACTCAAGTTTGGTCATCAACCCAATGCAAATTAAACAGCACCCACTGCTATATGGATTGTGCTGCTGCATGGGTAGAGAGAGACTATTTGTGCCAGAAATGTTTTATTTCATATTCTCAAAAAGGGATTTCACGGAACATCTGAATTTTGAATGCAAATACTAATCACCCAAAAAGAACTTCAGAGAAAGCCACACAAACGATGGTTTAGCCAAACCCAGATTTCTTCTCCGAAACTGCAGTTGAAAATTGATTATTTTGTAGAATGTGACAATTCATGGGATCACCTCACATCTCCCCAGGGCGAAATCCTTTGCTGTGAGGCTAGGGATCTGAGGCCACTATGCAACATTACCCCTAAGGGTGGCAGAAAGCATAACCTCACAGGGTGAGACTCCCCTCATGGGGAAAAGGACTCCCAAAACCCCTTTGCCCTTGAGTCCATGAAACCCATGAAGTCTGCTGAGAAGCAATCTAAAAGCACTACTGTTTGCTATTGCCATACTCCTTCCTTTCATCCTGTAAATATTGATACCACCAAGATCAGGAAGACTGAAATTGACCTACAGGCTGCTCTCAAGTCATCTTCCAGGAGTACGGTGAAGAAAATGATTGATGGAGACATGCAAACTACTCCTAGGAAGAGGTTGCTCCAAGGAGGCATGAAGTATGCACAATGGGCACAGTCAAATGTCTGTGACAGTCCGCTGGGGAGGAACCAGCTGAATGAAATAAAAATGGAAAACAGACCCAATGATCCGAATGGTCGAAACACGTGTCGGCTGTGATCACAATAAATCACTGTTCACACCACTGGATGGTTGGGTTATATTGAGTGCTCAAAGACATTGCAACGATTCAACCAATGCCAAGATTTGAACATTAGAACACTGTGTCCTTTGCACAGTTTAACTGCATATTCTATATTCTTGTACCCTATAAAATGACCTATGTAAGATACTTAGTGTAGGTGATGAAATGTAACACGAAGAAGATACATACATAAGCTTGCTTAATGAAGAAATTCAATAGGGATAGGAAACCATCTTGGATCAAAATGGCTAACAATGTCATGCTACACAGAGGGAAAAGCCTGAAGGTGCAGGTGACATGTTGGGCCGAATTAGCTGAAACAAACAGAGCCATGCCGTTTGAACAGAAGCCAAGTGTTCCACTTCCCAAGGTTACTGTGAAAATAGGGGTGGCTCAGATAGCTCTGAAGAACACAAGAGATAACAGTTCACGAGCGTCAGACATACTTCATTAAGATTAAGAGGAGAACATCTAGCTGCTGAAGGACAGGTGCGGCAAGTGAATAGCGTGTTAGGAGACAGCAGATGGATCGACCAAATCTCTTATGGTCAGAAGAGGTAAAGACACTCGCATTTATAATATATAATAATAATAATAATTATAATATTTTATTTTTAGTAATTGATGGATGGTCTAAGCTGTTTCCATCATATATGTATTTTCTGATGAACTGTTTGGCTTGTATATAATCTATATGTAGCCTACCCTACTAACCAATCATGCAAGTTGACAGGTTATGTAACCAAGAGTGTAATATGACATCACTCATGTTGAAGATTTGTAACAAAAAGAGCTTGCAACCATATAACCAGTGAGAGCTAGCTGATACTTACTGCAAACTCTGCTTTATGTGTTTGTTTAAATAAAGCAGGTCTTGTTTGCCATTTACTTGAACTATTTCCATTATTGGGTGCAGGGTTTCCTGGCCTGTCTGTTCCGCTTTACTGGGGTTTCCCCACCACCTCAACAAACTTATATTTTGCTGGTCTCTAAGTCAGGTCTAGGTTGGAAATATAGCTTGGACGTCTCAGACAGAGTAATTGATCCTAAATAATGAGGTGAAATCAAGATCATAACCCATAGCATAGGAAACAGGCCTACCATGTTAAAATTGGAGAAAAGATTGCTCAAGGGAGTTTAGAGAGTGCAGTCTTTTCCGTACAGGAAGAAATCCAGGAGCACGATATTACTGGCACAGGTAGTAAAGGTTTTGGGAGGCCAACAGAGTAATAACTGAAAAATCTAAACCTTCCTGGGAAGAGACAGAACTCATTCCTAACTTAGTATTTGCCCAACATAATGATCCGATCTGAGCTGAAGCTTTCTCAATAGTTGTTCCAGAGGTTGGGGGTCAGGCACACGGAGGTCCTTTGTTTGATTTAAAACATAGACTCCTGTACAGAAGAGACATGAACCCTGAGGGACTATCAAGAACCCAGTTAGTAGTCCCTCGCAGTCATTGTTGATTTGTCTTAGAATTGACCCACTCTCCTCTTACATCAGGAAACCTAGGGTTTATGAAAACTCAGGTAAAGGTTATCTCACAGTTTTAAGGGCCAGGAGTCCATCCAGATGTAAATAATTGTGTGACTACTTGTGCTCTGTGTCAGAGGACTGCTCCAGTGCCATTTCAACCTTTTCCTATTATTGAGGTACCCTTTTCTCGGATTGTAATGGGCATTATAGGACAATTAGAACACTCTAAGTTGGTAAATAAATATATCCTGGTCATACTCGATTATGCCAACGGATACCCAGAAGCTTTTTCCCTCAAAAACAACACCTCCCAACAGATCATAAAACATCTGATCCCCTTTTTTTCTAGGGTTGAATTTCCTTTGGAAATTCTGATGCACCAGGGTAGTACCTTCATGTGCAAACTGATGGCTGAGATAAAGGACCTATTGCAAATTAAGACCTTGCGTACCTCCGTTTTCCATCTGCAAATGGATGGGTTGGTGGAGAGATTCAACCAGACCTTAAAAAATATCCTAAATAAATGGTTGAAGCAGATGGGGGAAATTGGGACATCATGATTCCTTCGGTGGTGTTTGCGGTTTGGGAATCACCACAGGCTTCTTTGGGGTTTTCCCTTTTTGAGCTTCTTTATGGGTGGGAACTGAGGGATGTGTTAGACATGCTTTGTGAAACCTGTGAGTAGAGGGAAGAAGCTATTATCCCCATATGCCAGACTGCCCAATATCTAAAGGAACATATGGCTATTGTCCATGTGAAATACTGGAAAAAAGGGCTTTATAACTATCTCGTACCCCAACCTGATTGGAGATTAAAACCAAAATTGACCACGTGAATCTTTCAAAAGAGTGGCAGGTAGATCCAGTGGAAACATCTTCTCTGACCATGTCCACATTTCTGACAAATGGAAGGCCCACCAAATTTGGTCTCCCCTGACTTAAGATCTGAACTAAAGGGGGATATTCAAGACTTACTGCCACAGTTTCTCGATGTCTTTACTGAAATACCTGGCAGGGTTGAAAACGTTATGCACCACATCAGCACCCATCCGGAAAGGTGGGAAATTTAAAGCCTGTCACATCCTTAAGCTCAGGGCCATCTTAAGCACTTTTGGGGCCCTGGGCACGGACAGCTTTGGGGCCCCCCTCCACCAAATCAAAGGAATGAAGTGATCAAGAATATCTGTGCCCCACCCCCCCTGCCATAATCACAAGCCATAGCTTGATATACTGCCTCACAGCATTAAAAATAAGGATGTTTAATCCTTTTAAGTACCCTGACCCTCTGCATTGTTGCTCTAATCAGAATGATAAACAATTACCATTTCAAGGACAACATTATTAGTCTATGAAGAGGTTACTTCTGTTCTAGCATAGATACAGGATACCTTTAATCAATAAAATCCAGGAAGGTATGCAGCCTGTAATATTACTACGGGACTGTATGTAAAAGATACATGTAACCCAGAACAGACAGAGAACTCACATTTTCTGCCTCACAGAACGCAAAAATACTCAAGCATGGATAGAGGAGACCAATTGGTAGGAAGGAGAAAGCTACACATCCCGTAGCATGGATAGCGCATGCAGATTAGAAACTACCACAAAGGTGTCTCTATCCAGACAGACTGAGATTATAAGTGGGATATGGTTTTCAAATAGTGCTGCCGTTAGAGATCGAAACCATAAAGTGCCTGTGGTGTGCAATATATCAATGCTCACTATTGTAGTGGAAGCAACACTATAGCCAGTGAAACAATGAGTGAGGCTGTTTTGAAGATCGTACCCTGAGAAGGAAATCTCTCTGAAGGGCTTACAATTTTGAAAGGTTTAGGGACTGGCAATTTCGAGAGGCTAGGCAATACAAGATTGAATTAGATGCCCAGCAATACACACACTGGTTAAGGGGTAAATCTGGGATGTGTGCCAAGTTCTTACCATTAACTAAAATAATCTAATTTCAGAAAACTGGCTTGGAAAGTACACCAATCACATTACCAAACATGAACATTTTTAAAAACAAAATATTATAGAAGAGTGTAACACAGAATGATTCTAGCTTAATTCTCTCCATCATCAAGAGAAGTATATAAGTACCAGCATACCAATCAGTGTGGTTTAACAGATTTAATCTTGGTTGGTCTTTTGGATTTTAAAGCTTTACATATTTGCTAAACACTGGCTGCTAAACACTGGCTTGTGAAATTGTCATTTATAAACGTGCAGAAAACCTTTGGGTTTTACAAAAATGAAAAGCATTTTTTGTGTCAAACGAGCAGACTTTAAAATATGCTTGTCCGAGTCCTTCAACATCTGGTCTGATACCTTCTGTCTACCACCCTTTCCACTCAAATGGCCTACGTAAGAAGAAAGATCAAGTGATGGGCTAAACGATGACCACAGCATGCAAAGAGGCAAACTCAATAGAAGACAGTATATTAGTGTACGAGATATTAGATGATTGACCAGGATCACTGTATTGTCTGCTGGCAAAGCCAGGATACAAGCATGAATGTTTTGGTTCCAAATTTGGATACTTATTCATCTCCTGGACTAACAGTTTATGCTCATCATTGGAGGTGAAACAACAACCCATCTGAACAAACAAATTTATAGACCTTCATCTTAAAGATGACTTGTTCATTTTTATAGAAACCCATATCTGGTGCAGGTACATTGCTGATAATATTATCTGTTGTTCTGCAAGACCAAGTACATATGCAGGCAGGTTTATAAACTTCAGACATAAGAAAGGCTCAGCAAGCCTTACAGGAATGTGCTTTTCTTTGCACATGATCAACATAATTCCCATAGCAAGGAAAGAATGCTACAGGAGTTGTTGCTGCAAGGAACACAAAACTATATATACCACAGTGAACACAGAAAGCTTACATGATGAATTGATTGAGGCAGAATGTACTTGTCAAAACAGACAGGCAATAGGTTTAGAGCCTAAGCAGCATGCCATAAACTATCCTGATGTGTGCTATTTAAGTCTGGTGAACAAATGAATCTTACGTCTTTAGATCAGGCAGCCTTGTGGGGCCCCCTCCAAGGTGGGGGCCCTGGGCAAGTGCCCCTTTTGCACTGCCATAAAACATCTCTGCCAAAGCAAGGAAGGAAGCAATCCTCTGGGAGGTAGATAGTATGTTGGAGGCATATCATCGAACCGTCGGAATGCCCATGGTCCTCGCTAATAGACATAGTCACTAAATCAGATAATTCGTGGAGGGTTTGCATTGATATACAAAAGCTAAATTCCATCTTGCAGTTTGACAATTATCCTATGCCTAGGATTGATGATTCAATTGACAAACTGGCAATGGCTAAATACATCTCCACGATTGCTCTGAGAAAGGGCTGTTGGCAGGTCCCTCTAAATTCTTCCAACAAGGAAAGCATTGTCTTTTCTACTCCCGGAGGTTATTTCAATTTAAAGTCCTTCCTTTTGGACTGCATGGGCCTCCCCCACCTTTCAAAGGCTTATGGACAAGGTATTGCTACCCTTTGCCCACTTCTGCTGCACATTCCTGGATGACATTCTAAGCCATAGCCAGACTTGGAAAGAACATCTCTTCCATCTTTACAATGTAGTGAGGACCTTAAGGAAGGCTGGTCCCATTGCTAACCCCAAGAAGTTCCATCCTACACAGTCAGCCGTCAAGTACCTTGGGTTCTTTGTGGGAAATTGGTTGATGCATTGGTTGATGCAGCCCCAATTGGAAAAAAAGTAAAAGCTGTCAAAGAAACATCTCCCCCTAAAACAAAAGGGAACTTAGGGTATTTCTGTGACTCTCTGGATATTACAGATATATTCCTAGAGACTTTACTATCACGTCAGGTCTAATTGATCAACTTAAAAATGCAGAGCCCCAGAAACTTTGATTGGAGAAACAAGATCAGGACAATTTTGACATGTTAAAACACAATAGGGCCTCATTGCGAGTTGGCCGGTATCCTGTCATTAAATCCACTGGAATAACTCCCAACTGAATAACTTTACCAACACTTGATCCAGTGGAATTACCGCTGGATTACAAGTGGTGGTGGCGGTGTAATTTCCCATTATTTCAATGGACTTAATGGGGCTTTTTTGGCAGAATTACTGCTGCATAATTCCACCGATTCTGACAATTTTTCGACGGTGAGTGGCTGAATTTACCTCCAGGGTTTTTCTGTAGGTAAATACTCCACTCCAGGCCCAACCTTGTCATTTTACCACTTACCACCATACTTATAATGAGGCCAATACTCTGCAGTGACTCTGTTCTTTAGGAACCCAATTTTGACTGGGAATTTATCCTGCATATGTACGCATCTAAATTAAATCTTGGTGCTGTGCTGTCCCAAGAGTATGAGTGAGTTGAGCCCCCCATCCTGCATATCATCAGGAAGCTCTTTCCTCGTGAGAAGAACTATGCCACTATTGAGTTAGTGGCTTTAGCAATCCAATGTGCTATAACATGCTTAAAATACTATCTCACAGGTCGCACATTTCAATTAGTGAATGGCCATTCACCTTTAACGTGCTAAGGGTCAGGAAACACACACATCCTTGCACTATGCATTGGTTTTTAGATCTCCAACCATACTGTTTTTATATTG